>NC_086376.1:73124751-73756251 GCF_036588685.1 Mytilus trossulus | reverse complement strand
TAAAGATTTGTTGGTTGATTCTTCGGTTTATGCTGAATGGAAAACAGTTAAATCGAGCCGTAAGAGCTTTGACTTTGGCATTCGAAGCTTTGTATTTATCATTATTGTCTGCTTTCTTCAAATGGTGCGTCGAAAAAGACGTTATTAAGTCATTTCCTATCACTGTGGTCTTCTTTGTCGTACATAGCTTCTAACTTCAATTCAAATCCAGAAGTCTTATCATCGATTAATTCTGCAATGGCTGACATTGAACGTCACATGCTTCCTCTCTTAAAAGACTTGAAACAATGGGGTTGCAATGTATCACCAACATTGAAATTTTGGGACATGCTCCTCACGACAGTCGAAATAATGTTGCAAAACATTCGATCCGAAAGAGAAGGACTATGGAGTTTACATTTGTCGTCGATGTCGGCTATGGTGCCTTTCATTTTTGTCACAAACTGGGTGAACTATTCTAGATGGTTGCCAGTTTATATACAAGATATTTGTTTTGCCAGCGTTTACATCGGGTGCTTTTTCTATTCGACAGAAGCCAAGTACCTTCAATGGGATATGGAGTGACATGGCATCAGAAAAGACTGTCATAAAGGACTCCAAAGGATGTGGTGGTATTGTTAATATCACAAGACAGAAACCTGCTTTGATAAGGTGGTCCCTTACACTCCACATTCTAGCCGATTTCAGTTCTGAGATGAGAAAAAGATCTGGTTTCACTGCTGTTGCGGAGCAACTGTCCCAAGAAGAGGCAAAACCAACATCTATGAGAAGAGACGCTGATCATCTGAAACTTCTCTAAGATCATATGCAGCAAAGAATGACAGATCCCTTTGACGTCTCACTGCATCCAAAACCTCTAATCAACATCTCGACAGGAATGCATGCACCAAGAGATATCGAATCATCATTAATCAATGCAGCACAGGATGGTGCGAAGATGGCAAAATCATTTATTGACGGCGCTCTTGCAGACGACCAACATGGTAATTTTTATGGTCCAATTACTCGTTCAAAGTTAAAGATCTTACCAAAAAGACAAAACTGAAATGTAGGTCAGGTGAAATTATTGAAGGTCACATCAATCCCGAGTTGGTCTTTCGTCGGGCATTGGTGCTTGCAAATAGTCGGGATGACGTCATTGTGGAAAAAGTCTTGTCATTTCCTATCGGGCAAATACCAACATCACTTTTCATGATGATGGAACTATGATGAAAACATGCAAAGCCGATCTTGGCCATCAACTGGAAGCTTCAGTTTCAAGTGTGAAGTCTTTGGAACATTCCGATAAATTTTCTACTGTATTTATACGAGACGGTATGGCTTTGATTCAATCTCTGCAAGTGAAACAATTTGGTGATTTGGCACTAGACTTTATCAAATCCCAATTGTTTTGTTTGAAAAGTACAATTTGTCTCGTCGACGTTTTCGATAGATATGATTTAGAACAGTCAATAAAATCAGCGGAACGTGACCGAAGATCAAGTTCTTGTTGGTCATTTAAAGTCATAGACGGTCGTCAAATTCCCGACTGGAAAAAGTTTCTTGGAGTAGATGAGAACAAGCAGGCCTTAATTAGATTTCTTGGCGAATCGATTGTTCAGCATCACGATAGACCAACCGTTTCAATGACCCCACGGGAAGTCATTTATCTAGCTGGCACTTCCACTGACCCTATTTCTGTTACGAAAATATGTTCAGAAGGAGTATTCAGATTTGATGAATTGTTTTGTACACACGAGGAAGCGGATACTCGCATGATTTTACATGCTATTCATGCAGACAAAGTGTTTGGTGTGAAAGGAATCAAGGGAAGGATAATAATGAAGTCACCAGATACAGATGTACTGATTTTATGCGTTCGTTACTTCCCCTCCATGCAGCATACACATGAGCTATGGTTTCAAACAGGCACTATAACTTGCACACAAGATTTGCGTCGCTATATACCTATCCATGAAATATGTAAAAGTCTTGGGTCTATCATGTGTAACATTCTACCAGCTGCACATGCTGTAACAGGATGCGATACAACGTCATCCCTGTTAGGAATCGGTAAGCGCACTGTTTTTAAAGTCTTGAAGGACAACCCTGATGATGTCTCCGATTTGTCAAACCTTTCGAATTGTGACATCGATGAATCTATAGTTGCAGCTCGAAATCTTGTTGTTAGGTTGTATGATATCAAGTCAAAACTCAAAACTGATGATAGTGACCTAAACAAATTGAGGGTAAAATTAGCTACAATTAAAAATTCCTCCCTTGCCAAACTTCCTCCTTGTTAATCTACCTTTCAACAACTTGAACTAAGAGCTTAACTACAGACATATATTTGGATGTCTTCCCATATAGCAAAATTACCCCATCATTCTCCTCTGGAAAAAGAGGAACGGACTTGTTCCTGTCTATTTCAAAGGTCAGATGTCATCCGAATTTCTGCAAGATTTAGTTTGCACTTGTAAGGGAAATCAGTGTGTTCAAAGAGCTGCATTTGCTTCGAACAAAATCTATCGTGTACAGATTAATGCCCATGTCAGGCAAATGCCATTTGTCATAATGTAAATACTCATCTGGTTAAAATTATAAACACGACGAAGATGACGATGTATAAGATTTCAATTATCTGTTGGTACCTTACCAATCATTGGAACATATAGAATGAAAAGTCAGCAGTCCTTGACCTTGACGTGGTTGGTGGGCTTTAAAACTAACAGGAGACCGTATATCATTGTAGCTAATATAAGCTTCGATCATAATTTTCTTTATGCACTTGTTCTTTTTCTCGTCTTTCTTGTTTGTTTTCTGCCATACTTATGTCACCATGTCTTCCAAGATTTTAATGTCCCCAATGGTATTTCACGCATTTTGTGTTTGCATCTTTTTGAATTATACATCGATGTTGTACATAACACTCTCCCATAAACAAAATTTGAAAACTTGTACACATTATGGTCAATAGTTGCTCATTTAGTCATCTGTATATGTAGGATGCGGTATTTTACCTGTTTCTAATAGACGTTTGTTTTCACAACTTTAACCCCCCTTTTCTCCGTTTGCAATAAATTTTACTTTTGTATAAAAGCAAAGCTATTCACAGAGCTTTATATTCAACCAAGTTTAACGTTAATGTTACACAAATTTCGAAACAAATGATAATATATACTATTTTATACCCAATAACTGAAATTGATATTTACCTAGAAATTGACGAACACCTAACAATTTAAAGACGTAAAAAACACATTTTGTTTTCGACAAATTATTAGGGTTAAGATTTAAAACACATCTTTAGATGTTACTTGTATCGAATTGAATTAAAAAATTTGAAATTTCGAAATAAAAATAGGTCAAGGTCACTGTTATTTAGCAGCTGTTTGAAAATTTAAAATTTGCATACTATATCCTCTTTCCAATGATATAAAATATAGCAGTATGCTATTCCGTTAAGGCAAATCGATAATATTTGTTGATTGGGCACCCGACTACTAATTACATAACAATTAATAATGTAATAATTATGTCATAATGAAATTATCACTTTTAGAAAGATTAATCCTTCTTCTTTCTTTTGGTACCTCATGCATTTGTAAACTTTTCAAGAAGGATGAATGGAATTACATCAGTTTAAAGATGTCTGAACGGGGATGAAAAATCTTCGTATTGTGCTACCTTAAATCGCACATTAATATTTGTCTTAGGCAGCAACCATTTGATTTTCTGGGGAGTGGGGGGGGGGGGTATGTTTTTTTTTTGGATAAAAAGGTTGTTTACAACTTATGGAGAAACAAATAATTTTTTTTTTGACCCTGAGAAAAAAAATATTGTATATTTCACCCTCAGCTGCCACTACATGTAATGCTAAAATTGTTAAGAAAAAAATTGTTTTCGACTCGGCGCCAAAAACATAGATTGTTTTTTTTTCCGCTGGCTAAAAAAATTCCATAGCCATCCCTCCAGAAAATCAAATGGTTGGTGCCTTAGTAGCATATCTATTATGTCTCTGTTTAAAAAACCTAACCTAGGTCAAATTTGAAATTAAAGATTTGAACACAAAAAAAACCCTAAAATCACAAAATTACTGAACAAGGAATATTAAAAACGGATAGTCCAAAAAATCAAACGGCAAAATCAAATGATAAAATGGACAAGTAATATAGTGGAGCGGCGAATGTTGAAAAAGTCGCTTAGTTAACGATTTTAAATTACCTAAATACCTCATGGAATTTTAAGGTCTTAAAATGTTTATCGATTATTCAGCTTTAGAAAAATATTTGTCGTCAATATTAAATGTGGTACAAATGACGTTAAAAATAGCATTTACTGACGTTACCCAACTTGTATCGAATACCCCACTGCCGTTTCGGTAGTAAAATTTCACAACAAACCCGTTCTAAAAAATAATTTTTGAATGAAATTGTTAAATATAGTCATTCGTGAACTTCATACAATGTAAGGGCATTTCCAAATAGTCCTAAATTTAATGCTTAATGCATCTGAAAATGGTTGCAAATAACACTGTAAAAATCATCGTTTTTCATCTAGCATTATTGCACGTGCAGTATATATGTATTTTAAAGGCACAACAGTTAAGCCGCCGTATAATACTTTAATCGACCCGATTTACTTTTTGAAGTAAATTCCTAATAATATAAATATTTGACTAAATATCTGCTTTTTATTCAGATTTCAAGTCCGAATATTTGTCACAGATTTACCGACATTGTTGTGGTTTCTAGTTATAGTCACACATTTATCGATTTAGCGAAGGTCATTTGTAGTCATTTTTGAGCATATTTCTTGTTCATTTTAAATTTCCAAAGCCTTGTGATTAATTTATGTTGTTTGGTATTTTTGTATACTCGTTTTTGTTGAATTAAACTTGGAAAGTGAATTTGATTTTAGGGTTCGTTTGGTTTTCAGGTGTGTTTGATTTGATTTTTTATTCAATCACATGGACTATTTAACAATCTCGTTAAAACTGGTCCCGCTAGATGCCAAAACAAAAGGAAAGTGGAATTTTGTGTTGACAAATGCATTATCTGCGATTCTGTTGTTGATGAAATATTAATAACATCAACAGAATCTGGAAGAAAAAGTCTGATTACTGCTGCAGCAAAGAGACGTGATGATTTGTTCAGTTATTTGAACGAATTCTGCAATGAAACAGCAAGTGAATTACCCGTATTTAGGTATCATAGGTTATGTTATAAAAGCTACACAAGTAAGCAGAATTTAAAATCAGTATCAGCTGAAAAGGAATCACCAGATATAGGTTCCGATTTATCTATAATGAATTGTTGGGTGCCTGAAAAAATGATCACAATACATAAAAGTGTATTATTTGCAAAAAAAAATCTCATAAAAGGGTGAAAACATTACATACAATTTCATCTGCTGAAAAGTTAGTCAATCTTATAGATGCTGCTTTTAGAGCATGCGACGATGAAATGATTAATCGAATATAGCAAGATAATTTGCTCAATAAAGCAGTATATCACGCAGCATGTCTGACCACAAACTTGGCATATAGACCAAAATCCACTGATCAATCTGCGTACGATTTGGCATTTAGCATACTAGTAGTTTAAATTATAGACAGAGACCTTATTCTTGACAAAAAGTCTCTTGTTTTATCATCACTTTTGACAAGGTTTCAGTCATTTTTACCTGATAAAATAAGCAAGACATACTGTAATTCCTCTAAACATAAGGCTAAACTTGAGAGGTACTACAGGGATGCCATTGCCTTTTTTGCTCAACAAGGACAATATAAATCTAGCATTGTATTTGCTAGCAATATTTCCATTGGAGAAGTTGTTAAGACAGCGAATAACATCAAAGCATAATTAAAAATGGTTGAGATAAAAGCCGACTTAAGTACATGTAGCTCCACCAAAACCAACGAACAAATCGGTATGCAAGTACTTTATGAAGCAGCCTCAATTTTATGACAAAAATTGAAAAATATTTATATATCTAGGGATTATTATCGTGCAAATAACCAAGTACAAATGCATATCATTGGAAATATCAGAAGAAATGTTGTCAACCTGTTTGATAAGTTTTGTTACTTGTCTCTTGAAAAAGTCTTTTGAAACATTTCTTCAGTATCAATGAATATTTCGCATGACATTCGTGGAAAATGTGCTACTCTCGCAGAGTGCCTGGTGTCAAATTGTAATAACATAATTACTCCATTTAAAGTCTTATTATGCCGGTCGTTCATGCTCTGGGTGGGTGTGACTTCACTTAAAGTTTTTTTTGGAATCGGTTAAAAGTCGGTATTTAACCTCTTTAGGACAAAACCAAACCGTTTCGGTAATCTTGTAGCATTAGGTCACCTTATGGCCTTCATCAATGAGCAACAGTGTAAAGCAATTCAAATGAAAAGCTTTCGGCATGTGAATTCGTATATAAGCATCACGTACTACGTACAATGTGGCAAAGCAAAGTTTGGTTGTCGGCAAATCTAGCCAACCGAAGTAATGGCTCCCCATGTGCCTTTGTTGGAAAACTGCGCAACATGACAAGTTAGAGCCAGTTTTCTTTGAGGGACAAATGGCATCGGACTTTCAACAAGATATAATTAGTTCATGTAAGGGGGAAACCATACTAGGCAGCACGTGTTTGCAAGGAGCAGGGTCTTCCTTGCACTGATTTATGTTTTTGTCAAAATGTAGGTAGTTGTAATGAAATATCATGAAAATAGTTCTTGTAATATTTAGTAACTTTATTTTAATTTGCTCCATGTTTTCGACGTTTCATTTGGTATGAAAATAAACTCATCATAGATACCATAACGGTCATGTCTCAATTTTAGGAATTTGTTCTACAACACGCTTGCACTAATTGAGTAACATATCAAACTCCAATAACTATATTATATAAAAGGGTATCTTGTATTGAGATAGTTTGAATTCATTTTCAGAAAAGTCAGTATCACGTCGAATCCTTGAAAACTGAAACGATTTTTTTCATGGCTGCATATTTGATTTGATTTATTAACTATGCATTTCAGATACTCTTTGAAAACTTTTTAACTATAAAAGTATTCAAGAAATGCTATTTGTCGATGTCAATTATCAATGTTTATATGTTCCTATTTTCCATTAGACATTAAAATTTGTATGTACCATGGACTACCTTCAAAAAAGTTAAATAAAACGTTGTTCTGACGTCATGTGCAAATATGAAAAAGATTTTGTATGAACTTACGTTTTTCTACATAATACTACTCGTATACGTTATTGAATAGATTATTAATTTTGAAAAATATCAATGGTATTGTGTCTCTAGATGAAAGTAGGATTTTTTAAAGTGATGACCTTTGACCTTGGTTTCGATATTATTGTACCAGATTTGATATTGACGACACATATTTTCAAAAAGTACAGGATTTCAGCTTTCCAATGAGCTATAAAAATCACATGAGGTATTTAGGTAATTTAAATTTCTAAAATTGTCCTCTCCGCCGCTCCACTAATATTCCTGACTTGGTACAGGTATTTTCAAATGTAGAAAGTGGGGGATTGAAACGTTACTGTCAATTGTATAATTTTCAAGATTGTTGCAGTGAAATCAGACCACCCGGCCAATAGGTAGCTATAATCAACGCTATGTGGGTAACCTCTTAAGCATCATTTATGGTGTTATGCTTCAATATACATGTTCATACATCAATGACAGCTCGCTCGGTCCAGCATAAATTGAATCGGTATATTACAATATGTTTGAATTTCGAGAATACTAAAATAAAAGCCTGTGGCCAAATACTGTAAACGTACTGAATCAGGATGTCGAATATCATATAACAAGTCGTAATTTCCTACGTTAGTTTCACACGATGAACATCCATATTGGGTTCGTCTAATATTGACTTGCTCATCATTTGTTGGTCTCCTATAGCAGCCGTGACACCTTCCTTGACTGTTCAAAATTGTGTCACATGCAGCCGTTTCCAAGCTTCCTACAAGTCTAAATAAAGCAACGGGGATTTAAACAAGATGTCAATGTTTACATTTACAACCTTGAACAGCAATAATTTCTCCTTCATCACATTTAAAGAATCTTGGCTGCCCTATGTACCAACGTTTCTGCCTGGATAATAAAAACCTATATATTGAAACTGGTCCGACATCCTGTGTAATCAATGAAAGTCTCCTCTAGACGACAACACTTTATCTCATAGAATCTTTATTAGTAAGCGTACATATCGACTGACATAGGGCGTTTTATTAAAGGTAAACACTCAGTTATAAATACCGTGTCGCACATTTTGTATAAGGATATACTGCCAATTGCACCTTCTTCTCCACAGGCATAGATTACCTTAGCTGTATTTGGCAAAACTTTTAGGAATTTTGGTTCTCAATAATGCTCTTTTTTTTAAATTCGTACTTTATATCTTTATATAGCCTTTTTTTTTTTTTTTTTATATATATATAACTGTTTGGGATTCGAGCGTCACTGATGAGTCTTTTATAGACGAAACGCGCGTCTGGCGTATACACAAAATTTAGTCCTGGTATCTATTGATAATAAAAACATGATCGTTGGAAATTTATTTACTTATGAATTTCGTAGTAGCAAAACCGTTACAATGCCCCCTAATAAATTTAGTTAATCAACAAACTGAATGTACATAACAATAATGAGAGACTAAGACTATGAGGTTACATTTGATATATGCCTTTTAGTGCTCAATATTTTCTGTTTTTTATTGGTATTAAGATACGTGTTGATACCTGTATACATTTTGTCATTGTTTTTTATGTTCTCGTATTCGTGTCTTTCATTTTGCGAATGTGTAATGTCTATATGCCTTTTGATGTTACTTCGAAAACTTGTTGGTTGCTCCGTCTTTTATGTTTGTTATGTGCTTTGTCTATATGCCTGTTTATGGTTCTTCTTTGCATATATGACGTGGCTCTGTACTTGTTCATCAATTTGTTATTGTATAATGGTAAATTGTGTATTCTTGTCTTTAATTTTGACTAATATGCATGGTCTGTATCCCAATGTTGCTTCTTTGTCACATGGTTGTGTGTTTTTTTTTAGTGATTAGGATTAAAACACAATGTTGACTGCTGTATTATAGACATTTTTGCCCATGTGATAGTGCACTTTCCGTTTTGAAATTTCATCAGAGTTCAGTGTTTTTGTAATTTTACTGTATATATAGATGAATAAGGAGAAAAAGATTACATATAATATATTGACGCAAATACATGTTTAAAAGTACCGAACATGTACTGTTGTATTTTCAACATTCGATAATGTCACATTTCACTTCTTTGTCTGCATGAGTTTTGTCCTCAATTTCCCACTTTTCTGTTTATGCTTCTGATACGGTTTTTGTTGGTACGACCTAACGTCTTTATAACCCAAATCTATCCTTTAAAACAAGGATATTCATGCAGCTTTAGTTATTTTGAAATTATACGGAAAGGAAAATTGCTAAAATTCCTTATTTCAAAGAAAATCAAAAACGGAAAGTCTCTTTTCAAAAGCTCAAACACATCAAATGAATGGATCGATAACTGTCATATTCCTGACTTGGTACTTGGTCTTGAAAATAAAATGATGAATTTAACCTGGTTTTATAGCTAACTACTCCTCACACTGGTATGACACTTGTATACAAATTATTTTTTATTGACAAATAGGTGAAATGTTAAAATTGGGATACAGCAGTCAATATTGTGTTTTTATAAAACCCAACAATAAAGTAACAAAGAATCACAGAAAGGCACATAGACAAGACTAACAAGAAAATAATAAAGTGCTCTCAACCTATGAAATGCAAGACTTTTCGTCTTTTTAATGGCGTAGAATGACACAAAACATGTTTTTAGTAGCTGGTACCCTTATTGTTCTGTGATATATGCAAATGACCATTCACTGCAGCAAAATTTTACCTTGGGACATTTGTTACAGAAAGAGAGCCGAAAGATTTATAAATAAAGGCACCAGTAGTATATCGATGTTTTAAAATTCGTATAACCCTGGCTATTTGAACAGTCATTAGACATCAACTATTTGTATAAATAGTTACAATGATGAATACATTTTCAATGAAGTAAATCGAATTTCCAAACATAATCTTTTTCCATTTTTGATAATAACAAGTTTGTTAATTGAATTTAGCACATTTATTGTCGTTGTATTGTCATCGTTTTTTTTGGAATGGACAAGTCGTTTTACTCCTTTATATATTTATTGACAGATGTCGGCTGTAATGACTTGCTATCATTTTCTTGTAATGCTTTCATTGGGCACTTGTATATATGCAATGATGCAGAACATACACACATGGAATATATTCTTGTGATTGTAACAAATACTTACAGTTGGTGTATCTGCATGAACAAGAATGTTAGATGTGGAGCCTGACTGAGTGAAAGGTGTGGATGCTACATGTGAAAACAAGGTGAGGTAAACTGTGCTGTGAACTGCGAGTGCTTTTTGTACTTCTTTGTTTTGGTTGTTAAATTTGATAAATGCTTTATTGTACTTCTTTGTCGTGGTTGTTAAATTTGATAAATGCTTTATTGTGTTTCTTTTTTTGTTAAATTTGTAATGCCTCCAATGGACACTTGTATGTAGCCAGGGCCGACGATCGGTGACCACTCCTAGATTTCACTGTAACCTGCATGAAATAGTGTAGTGCAACATGTAACTTTTCCAGAATGAAAATATTTCGATCGGTCATGGGAATGCCAATAGCATTGAATAATTCTTTCATTTTACTAGATTAAGTGTTTATTCGTATAAGCTGTACAGTGAATCGGATTGAACCTTATGAAACGTTTTGAGGTAAAGGCTTGCGTTCAAACCGACAGATGTGAAATTAATGATAAATATTTTTTCTTTTTTTTTTACTGGGCATCTAGAATTTGATAGATCACTTTTTTTTTTAGTTATGGGTCTTTAATCAATATTTCTGTTGTGAAGTCCACCTAGTACATTCTTGAACAACCTCACGGTGGTATAATGTAGTAACTTACTACCATTCGTGCAACCGAAATACGATACTGACTAGCGTCAAGTTCTTTGTGTTCGTCTAGTGCACGAAATCCAAAGAGCTTGTAGTAATAAGAGACAAACAATTGGTGTAAAGCCAGTTGCCGTTTCACAATCAAAAACTTTACTATCCCACACGATTTCCTCGTCTGATATCAATATAGGGTCTGTGCCAATACTATCATTTGTTCCTTTATTCGACTATCTAGACATGATCTAAACAAAATTTGAAAAAGGTTTATGTCATTTATGCAGACAGTTCTCGGATACCTAAAAAAATGCGGATTTGTTCTTGCTATATAATACATTGTAAGCATTGTTTGTCCTATTTCTTAAACATCATAACTCATTTATTTATTTATAAAAAAAAAACGTATGCATATTCAGGACGAGAACATTTTTGAATCAATGAAGGTACTTTATGCTGTTAAATTGTCTGTATTTTGTTTTTTTGTATTGTGTGGTTTCTGTCGCACTTGTACCTTAAATCTCATTTTTTTATAAATTTTTTAACAGTAAAATACGTATGCATATGCCGGAAGAGAACATATTTGAGTCATTACAGATCCTCTATGCTGAAAAATTGTCTGTCTTTTGTTTCTCGTGTTGCTGTCAATACGTGATATCTCATTTATTTATTGAAAAACAGTAAAATTAATATAAAGAAAAGTATGGTAAGACCAATTGATAAAGAAAATAACCAATTTGGGTTAAATTATTTCTAGAATATGTTTGAAAGTATCCTTAATCTGCACTTAATTAAATATAAACATCCGAGGTTAAAACATACCAATCTGGACTTTATCTATATTAAAAAGGAGAAGGTAGATGCATCTTAACAGTTGCACCCACTCCCTTTCCACCCACCACTGAAATTTGAAAATGTTAATATACCTTTTAATGTATGATGCAATCTGGACCAATGAATTTGGTGGATAAGAGCTGCTACATTCTTGTATAAAGTGTGCCATCCAATAATTTGAAAGTTCAATTGAAAGGCAATTTGCATCACTTGGTATTGAAGCACCACCTTCAGCAAATGTCTCTACACACATTCCTCTCTAAAGTTTAAGCAACCCAGACTTCTAAAGCCTACTTGTTGTTATTTTTCTTTTTTTTTCTTTTGTGTTCGAAACTGACATTAGAACCGAAAATCGACGAGTGGCAGCAGCCTCATTCACGACATGCTTGGTTTTAATTTAGGTAAGTCCTGGGTAGGTAAATTACCTAAGATCTAAAGGTGCTTTAGGACAGGATCCTGTTGTTAGTCCCCATTTTCCCTCTCCCTTATTATCCTAAATCTAAGATTTTCCATATTGATTTTTTTTAATTTTATTGCTCTTGTATTTATTTTGTCCCAAATTTCGGGCAAATCGCAATGTTCATAAATTATGGAGATCATCAACATATTACAAGTGCTTGCAGTCATTCTCTCCAGTACAAAATAGACATTTTAATATTTCAAAAATCACTTTCACTACCGAAAAAACCCAGTTTTTATATACAAGAAAAAGGATTGTCCAATAGATAGTCAATTACAGAATTTGTCAGGTGAGGTGCAGAATTCATTACTGAAAGGTATACTGTGAATGAAATATCTGATTATTTAATTTAACACCCAGGCACTCGTATTTTAGCGTAAAATTCAAGGTGTTTATTTATTTCTATCACACAGTCGGGGTGTTCAAACATAATATATGCAAAATCTATCAGTTTTGCACCGCGTACAACTAGGCAAAGGCAATTTGTGACCCATACCTTCGACTATATGTTGAAAACAAGATTGATGAAAAAAAGTAAAATTACAAAAAATAGAAGTCAAAGGAAAATTCTAACTTCCATTACAAAATGGCAAATCAACAGCTCAAACACATTTAACGAATAAAATACAAGTGACATATTCCTGACTTGATACACAAGATACTAGTAACTATTTTATCTACCAGAAAAAGAAAGAAGAATAAAGATAATTAAGAGGAGCTACCAATGATCACCATTCAATTACAAGCTCCTGACTAGTATGATCTTGTAAAACATTAAATGTGTATTTTCATTAAAATAAACACTCTGGGCATTTAATTCTGAACCATAATCTACACTAGTATTATGAATGTGATCATCTGTTCACCCAAATCCAGAAATGCGTCATTATCAATTAATAGTCTTCTATATTTCTCACATTCATTTATCTTTGGTAAATCAAATGTTACTGTTGAACAGGTACTCTTCTAAGAAATAATACAAAACATAAAATTATTAATACATTTAAAACATCTCTTAAATCATACAAATATGATACTAGTAATAATTTTATCTACCAAAAAAAAAAAAAAAAGATAATATAGAGGAGCTACCAATGATCACCATTCAATCACAAGCTCCTGACTAATATGATCTTTTGAAACATTAAATGTATATTTTCATTAAAATAAATACTCTTTGAACATTCAATTCTGAATCATAATCTAGTATAATAATGAATGTGGTCATCTGTTCATCAAAATCCAGAAATGAATCATTATCAATTAATAGTCTTCTATATTTCTCACATTCATTTATCTTTGGTAAATCAAATGCTACTGTTGAACAGGTACTCTTCTAACAAATAATACAAAAAATAAAAATATTCATACATTTAAAACATCACTTAAATCATAAAAAAATGAGAACAGACATTGAATAATCCCACCAAATAAATAAGAAAGTAAACTAGAGTTTCCTATTTAGTGCTGCGAGTACAGGATTAACCTTTAGGAAGAAATATTCATCAGAAAAATTGCAAAAAACTATCAATTATTCAATAATTACCGTATTGTTTCATGTAAGGAATTTATAGGTGCAATTTTGCAACATTGGAATTGGAATTCAAATGACAGACTTACAATTTTGTCTGTCTACATTTATCCAGAAATGCTACATCAAATATATTGGCATACATAAAAAGAAATGCAACTTTGTGAACTGTTTGTCGCTGGTCACTGTTGATAACGTTCAGACCTTCGTCCGATCAATATTGATAACGTTCAGAACTTCATCCGATCAATATTGATAACGTTCAGAACTTCATCCGATCAATGTTGATAACGTTCAGAACTTCATCTGGTCACTTTTGGTAATGTTTAGAACTTCCATCTTTTATCGCATCTGAATCCCTGAAGGATGGCATACTTTTCCGCTCATCGTTTTCCAAATTGTCTCTTCCGTCCCCAAACCTTATGTGCAACTTGAATACCAACGAATGACTAACTTTGTTATTTTCTCCGACTTTAAAGAATTTGTATGTTTCTGTTGGAGTTTTTCCGATGTCTACACATAACTTTATAACAGCCCGCTGCTCCACCTTTTTTTGTAAATTTCCTTTTATTCGGTGATGCTGATTCTGGATTCAATGCTTCAAACTGAAATTTCTCCGAAATTTTGACCAATCAAATTTAGCAGGTTTAACGTCAAGACTATAGTGGACGTCACATTGTAATTTTCATGTATTTTTTTACGCATTTTGAAACTTAAAATAACAAAAATATTAAACACACCAGCTTGCATGTTATGTGATGCTTTAGCCATGCTAAATAAACGGATATACATATGAGGGTTTTTCATAATCTTTAGAAATAAGGAAATAAGACCTTTTTTATAATAATAATAATATCTTTATTTGCAAAACATACAAAAACCAATTTTGGTTGTGGCAAAAACATTGACAAACAAATATAAGGAAACATTTAATAAGAATGAGGCAACTCTACACCAAAGAAAACAAATAACATAGAAGTCAACAACTTCATGTAACCATACACCATTAAACGACTAGTCAAAACCCATAGAACATAAGAATAAAGGCAACAGTAGTTTACCGCTGTTCAAAACTCATAAATCCATGGACAAAAAACAAAATCTGGGTAACAAACCAAAACCGAGGGAAACGCATTAAATATAAGAGGAGAACAACAAAACAACACCGAAACGCAACACACACAGAAACGGACCAAGCATCAGACAAAACACCACGAGAATAACAAATACATGAATTTGGGATAGACAAGTACCGTGCCACGTCTTATCTCAAAAATAAGAGAAAACACAAACGACTCAACGTTAAAATGCAACACACACAGAAACGAACAATAATATAACAATGGCCATCTTCCTGACTTGGAACAAGACACTTTTAAAGGGGACTAAAAGTGGTGGGTTGAACCTGGTTTTATGGCATGCCAAACCTCGCACTTTAATGGCAAAGTTAAATATATCATTGAAATGACAACATAATATTACAGGACTACAATACAAATAAATAGGAGATCATATTAGACAAAGAAACACATGATTAATAGATAACAAAAAGCATCAGGTTTAAAATTTAAAACGCTAAAAACGCGCCTTGTCCACACAAGACTCACCAGTGACGCCCAGATATAAAAGATCGAAAGTGAAAAAAGTACAAAGTTGTACAGCACTGAAGTTGAAAAGGTTTCGCCAAATACGGCATTGTTTTTATGCCCGGGATAAGAACATTCTTATAATATAGAACTATTCATGCTATTGCTAACAGTAAATTTCATTAAATGAATATGAAAGAGATATACACAAAGAAACTTTAAGTATTAACTAATTACAGAAAACTAAAGCCGAATACATAACGCCAATATATAAAAGATCGAACGTGAAAAAAGGTACAAAGTTGTACAGCACTGAAGATCAAAAGTTGAAAAGGTTTTGACAAATACGGCATTGTTTTTATGAACGGGATAAGAACATCCATATTATATAGAATACTTAATGATATTGCAAACAGTAAATTTTAACAAATTATGAAACTAAAAAAGACTAAAATGACAACCCAAATTAATTCAAACCAAACAATGAACGAATAACAAATATAATATACAGGAGGTACCAACGATAAACATTCAATTACAAGCTCATGACTGGTATGATCTCATGATACATTATATGTATATTTGCATTAAAATAAATACCTTTTGTGCATTCCATTCCATTCTGAATCATAATCTATTATAATGAATGTGGTCATCTGTTCATCTAAATCCAGGAATGCATCTTCTCACATTCATTTATCTTACTATAGGTGCCTGAGATCAGGATCCTGTTGTTAGCCCCCATTTTCCATCCCCCTCATTATCATTAATCAATTGTTACTGTTGAACAGGTACTCTTCTAAGAAATAATACAGAAAATAAAATTATTCATACATTTAAAATATTTCTAAAATTATTCAAAAATTAGAACAGACATTGAATAATCCCATCAAATAAATTAGAAAGAAAATTATAATTCCTCTTTAGTGCTGTGAGTAAAGGATAAATAAAATCAACGGTACCAATTTTGTTGCACCAGATGCGCATTTCGACAAAACATGTCTCTTCAGTGATGCTCGTGGCCAAAATATTTGAAGTCCAAAGCTTATATAAAAGATGAAGAGCTATAATCCAAAAGGTCCAAAAAGTATAGCCAAATTCGTGAAAAGAATCAGAGCTTTGCATGAGGGAGATACATTCCTTAATTTATAATAATTTGTAATACTTTGTAACAGCAAATTTTAATAACACAAAAAATCCGTATTTTCATGACAGTACCGAGGTACTGGCTACTGGGCTGGTGATACCCTCGGGGACTAATAGTCCACCAGCAGAGGCATCGACCCAGTGGTAGTAATAAAATCAACGGTACCAATTTTGTTGCACCAGATGCGCATTTCGACAAAACATGTCTCTTCAGTGATGCTCGTGGCCAAAATATTTGAAGTCCAAAGCTTATATAAAAGATGAAGAGCTATAATCCAAAAGGTCCAAAAAGTATAGCCAAATTCGTGAAAAGAATTAGAGCTTTGCATGAGGGAGATACATTTCTTTAATTTATAATAATTTGTAATACTTTGTAACAGCAAATTTTAATAACACAAAAAATCCGTATTTTCATGACAGTACCGAGGTACTGGCTACTGGGCTGGTGATACCCTCGGGGACTAATAGTCCACCAGCAGAGGCATCGATAAACCTATATGAAAACATCTTCACCAGAAAGTGCAGGGATCATCAATTATTAAATAACTACCGTATTGTTTCATGTAAGGAATTTATAGGCGAAATTCTGCAACATTGGAATTCAAATTCAAATGACAGACTTACAATATTGTCTGTCCACATTTATCCAGAAATGCTACATCAAATCTATTGGCATACATAAAAAACATGCAACTTTGCGAAATTTTGTCTCGGAATTTATACACCACGCCATTGTGTAAATGTGGTGTAATCGTTTTTTGTATTCTCATCTTTCATTTTTGCTTATTTGCTTTGACTTTATGACTGTTTTTTTTGTCGTAGCTGTTTGTTTTCATAGTGATAACACTAAATTTTGACACCTTTTCATATTATAACCGTTTGTTTTGCTTGCATATTGTTGTCAATAAAGTGAGAGGTTTAGCTAGCTATAAAACATGTTAAAGCCAGAGTGTTCTAAAAGTGAACTCGCTATTGAAAGGTTGTGACGACTAACACGTAAATTCTGCCTGCCTTATGGATTCATCATTATGAAAAGGCGATGTTTGTATTCCCGATAGGAAACATCAAAGCATTTTCTCCCTGACTAGAAGTTGGAACAGTATTCGGAACCCATCGATTCAAATCAATACAGTACACTGAATATTGCCGGTAATACTGTGGATTCATTTATTTTCGTGGATTGTGGAAAACTCACATGTTCGTGGATATTTGATTTCGTGGTTTTGCCGAAGTCTGCATACAAGCCATTAGAAAATTTGTCATTCGTTGAACATTTAATTTCGTGGTTCAACTGCTCCCACGAAATCCACGAAAATTGGTATCCAACGAATAATAATGGTTTTCGACTTTTCTGCCAAAAAATAAGTTTGTCAGGGAAATAATCCATAGCCCCCCTCCAGAAAATCAAATGGTTGCTGCCTAATCAGTTTTTTCTTGCAAAAGGGGAGGGATAAGGTTGTTCCTGAGTATTCAGTATAGAACCACTTTTGTTAATTTTATCGAAGCGTGTGTGTATGCTCACTGTTGAATATGTCTGTGTAAAAAAAAAACCACTTTATCTTAAATATTTGGCAGTTTTTGTTTGACTCTTTTGAGTACAAAATTGAGAATGGAAATTGGATATGTGTCGAAGAGAAATAAAAAAAAAAACCAACATAATCTTGATAAAGACCAACAAAGACGAGAATATATAAAAAAGAAGATGTGGTATGATTGCTAATGAGACAACTATCCACAAAAGACCAAATTGACACAAACATTATCAACTATAGGTCACCGCACGGCCTTCAACAATGAGCAAAGCCAATAACGCATAGTCAGCTATAGAAGGCCCCGATAAGACAATGTAAAACAATTCAAAAGAGAAAACTAACGGCCTTATTTATGTAAAAACATGAACGAAAAACAAATATGAAACACATAAACAAACGACAACCACTGAATAACAGGCTCCTGACTTGGGAAAGGCACATACTTAAATAATGTGGCGGGGTTAAACATGTTAGCGGGATCCCAACCCTCCCCCTAACCTGGGACAGTGGTATAACAGTTCAACATATGAACGAACTATAAAAATCAGTTGAAAAAGGCTCAACTCATCAGATAGACAAAAAATACTATTGGACGTGGCCGGGTACTTATACATCCCGACACAATGAACAGATCTGAGAGTACTCGCAGTTATCAGACAGCTAGTTCAAAGCCACTAACAACTAATAAAAAATCATGCCTCTAAGACTAAACAATATATATAAGAAGTCTATATCGTAATATTGATATTGATCCACTGGGTTTCATAAAGACGTAACTCAAAAATTTAATATGACCACTGTAATTGAAGTCAATGACATGACAACAGACATTTGCTCATTCCAACAAAGCTAGATATGACCAATCCATATACTTATATACATATATATGCATTATTAAAACTGTAGAATTAACATATAGGTCATGAATTGTTCCTTATTTTTCATGTCAAGGCCTTTGACAGCAGACTACATGGTATTGATTTTTCTCACTGTTGAATGACAGAGTTGCTTTAAACTTTAGTTTCGTTCAATATATTTGAACTTTGGTGAATAACTGTCTGATAGGCAATCATCCTTCATCTCCTTATCTGTATATACTTGCATTGTTCTTGAAAGTAATCAGCATGCTTAAAAAACAATTGACCGACCATGTATCATTACACTGTATCATAAAGTTGAATGGACCTCTTTTATAAATTTTGACCTGGTTGGAGAGTTGTCTCATTGGTTTGTAATTTCACTTACCTGGTCAGACTGTTCTTCCCCTAAATGATCAACAGATTCACTCATAGGGTTGGTTTCTTCTACATATTGCTATGCACTGGTACCTGTCTCCTGTAATTAAAAAAAACTGCTTCAAAGTTTAACATACTTTCATTTTAAAGAATAACCGGCCTTAACATTTCAGCAATCCCCTTTTTAGTTGACACAGATTTAAATCCTTTCATATTATAGGATAAACATAATACATTCAATTCAGTTTTTTAAAGTTTGTTTCTAAAAATGTAACATTTGATAATAGTTCAGATTGTAACCTTCTGCGTGAGGCAGTTTTTTTTAAGGAAGTGTCATTTTTTATTGCTTCTATAGTACAGGGACTTGTTTTTTTACCCTCTGTTCTCATTTTAATTTGCTTTCTAGTATCTTCTAATTTTCTGGTAGTTTTTTTTCTCCAGATACTCTTTCCTTAATTGTGCTATACTAATTAAAGAGGGACGAAAGACACCAAAGGGACAGTCAAACTCGTAAATCTAAAACAAACTGACAACGCCATGGCTAAAAATGAAAAAGACAAACAGAAAAACAATAGTACACATGACACAACATAGAAAACTAAAGAATAAACAACACGAACCCCACCAAAAACTAGGGGTGATCTCAGGTGCTCCGGAAGGGTAAGCAGATCCTGCTCCACATGCGGCACCCGTCGTGTTGCTTATGTGATTACAAATCCGGTAAATAGTCTAATTCGGTATGTCAAATTCATGAAAGGGAAGGGGATTGTAGTTACGACGTAAGGAACATATCCGATATCATTTGTGAAACGTTATTCCATAACGGTCAACCAACTCGTGATGGCGTCCGTAAAATTTACGAAGGGATGATTTCAACTTCACCATTTGGAACTCTTGGTTTAATAGCTTCCTTGTGAGCAGTAACCCTCTTTCAAGAAAATCATGATAGGAAATGCAAGCACGGGAATATCGTATAAATTGGGAGATATATACCCCGTATGCAGGTGCTGCTGGAATGTTGCTACTTAGAAATGGAAAGTTCACAATTGGAAAGCTGAAATCATCTCTTTTGTCGTAAAGTTTTGTCTTCAACCGACCCTCATTGTCAATTTCTAGATGTAAGTCAAGATATGAAGCCGACTTAACTGTATCTGTAGTATCCTTTATCTCCAATTCGATGGGATAGATGCGATCCACATAGTCACCAAATTTTGAATTGTTTAGTGAAAGAACGTCATCTATATAGCGGAAAGTAGAGTTAAAGGATATTGCTAACTTCTTATCTTTCTTCCTAAGAAGTTCCTGCATGAAGTCAGCCTCATAATAATAAAGAAACAAGTCAGCAAGTAGAGGGGCACAGTTTGTTCCCATTGGATGTCATGCTATTATACCAATTTTTACTATCTGCCATGTAATTGTTTCAGAGAAATGAAATATTTATTCAATATTATTTTTTACTTAAAATTAGAGGTTTCCCATAGCTAATTTTCAAAAAACTGGTGTCACGGCATCAGAGCTGATCATCATAATCTGGGATCTGATATCCACTCAACAAATTTAGGGCTTTATCATAAACTATATTTTGCAAGATGGTGGCCAACAGAATATGGAATTCATGAAAATTCACTTTGACAATGAAATGGACGCTTAAATTAAAAAGTATTGCAGTGAAAGTCTTGTGAACCCGGAGAAAAAAAATAGCTCATTCACAGGACTTTTCACAAAATATGGAAAAAACTTAGAAATGATATGCTAAGCAGCGGGATAAATAAATTTCACACAAGAACACTGACAAGAAATGGACTAACTATTGTGTGGGAGCAATGGATAAATGCAGCGAAATGGGATGAGGAGAAGAACTCCAGACTGTTGAAAAAAATGCGGAACCACTTGGCAAAAGATGTACTAAGAGAAGACATGCTACATCTAATGAAGGAATATAGAAACTCCTTTTTGAATGGTGTCGTTTTGGATAGTGCTATAGAATTTTTGAACACACCAGCATACTTGTTTCTGTATTTCGTGATGTGAGAACAATTCTCTCAAGCCATGACAAAAACAAAATCAATTGCTTAATTTAGTGTTAATCTATGTCCAATCTTGGATTCAAGAAATTGAAAATCTTCCTATCACTAATAAAGAAAAAGAGAGAATTGTTTTAGATGATTTTGATAGTTTGATTTTAACATTTAACGAAATTTGTATTAGCCACAACAGTGAGTTCCCTGGTGAAGGAGTTGAACCGTCAAGATTTAATTCGGAAATTATTGAAAATATTTTTTGTCAGGTAAGAGGACTACATAATGGAAACACAACAAATCTAAACTACCGCACATACCAAAGTACTATGAATAGCGTTATTTTGGGCCAGGCATCTAAATCTAGAGGGCGAAAATCTAATGCTGGTCTTTCTGACCCATATAGCTGTGATGTGGATATGCCGTTACAAAAGAAATCAATCATGAAACTTTTGTGAATTGTTTATATCTATTGATGTAAGCTCCCTTTTGATTTGTATAAATATCAGATTTTACATCAACTATACCAATTTCGTCAGATTTAGATTTTACATTTTATGCTGTCTTATTAAAGGATTTATGGGCCTTTATTTATAAAAAAAGGGGGATTTTTAACACTTCGGACAATAACTCAAAAAGGCTTTCACCAATGTCCATGAAACGTTGGTGAATTGTTTATATATATTGATGTATTAAGGGGGCTCGCGGGTCTAAATCAATTTTTTTATTTAATATAAGATATCGCTATATTTTTCTATGAATGAACTTTATCTTATACCTAATAGAAAAATGAAATAAAAAAATGGGGTCACCGTTCATTTACGCTCATAATCTGCCTTCGAAAGAAACATACATTTTTGTTAATGTTCGTTTTTTCTGTTGAGCTAATAGACGAAATACCGGTAATATCGAAATAAAAAAAGAACTAAATTACAGAAATCGCTAAAATTTTACAATTATTTAGTTTATGTACAGCTTTTTCGAAAACAACAATAAAAAATATAGGTCACCGATGAGTTAAAAAAGATATTTCAATTTTAATGCCAAAAAATGGCATTTTTGCACCAAAGGGAGATAATTTGGAGCTTTTTCAATGATATTTACATTTTAAAAGTCACCTGGGGCCAACGGGTATTGACTTTAAAGAATGATTTTTGTACCATATGATAAAGTAACAACTTCTTAAGGTAATTTATCAAATTTGTAATGAAAAATAAATGTTTGATTTTTTTCTAAAAATTCTATCCCCGCGAGCCTCCTTAAGAAGTATTTATAGTGCTAAATTTTTTCATAAAGTGTATACCTCAAGTTTCCCTTTTGTGATTTCTGTTTTTTTTTTATACTGGTAAATTCTTAATTATTTGAAAATTTTCATTGCATTACTTCAACAAATTGATTCTTTTTTGATGAATTAATTATAAATAGAATGAGCATAATATATTCATATTTCATAAATTCAAAATTCAAAGCAGATTATACCAGGAATAACAAAAAGCATGACAGCTATATTTGTATCTATCATCACATTCCTACTAATATAGTCCTCCACGTTGGTGTTGCTGGGCAACATGCAGCAGTATGGATACAATATTCCATTTATTTCAGATTTATTTAAAAACTGTCTAAGCAGACTATACATCTATTTGCATACAAAAAATACGCGATAGATATTTATAGCAAAGTACCAGTACAGCAATAGAAATTATTCAAAAGTGCATACTGCTGGATGGCTAAATGTCATGCTTACACATTGTGAGGGTTGTTTACTCACTTAGCGGTGGATGGTTCCTACCCAGTGGTAGAGTAAATCAATTCAGAAATTATTCATGATCTGTACATGCTTTCACCCTTAGTTTGATTTTATGTTAGGCAACCAACAACCTTAATTAAATCCATTATTCCTTTCTAATTACATTTTATAAGTAGTAATCAAATTTTTACCAATAATTTGATACAAAACAAAATCTTACTGAGCTGTAAGCATTTTTTCTATAATAATATTCAAGATAATAACAAAAAACAGCAAAATTTCCCTAAAATTACAAATTCAGGGGCAGCAACCCAACAACGGGTTGTCCGATTCATCTGAAAATTTCAGGGCAGTTAGATCTTGACCTGATGAACATTTTTACCCCATGTCAGATTTGCTCTAAATGGTTCGGTTTTTGAGTTATAAGCCAAAAACTGCATTTTACCCCTATGTTCTATTTTTAGCCGTGGCAGCCATCTTGGTTGGTTGGCGGGGTCACGCCACACAATTTTTAAACTAGATACCCCAATGATGATTATGGCCAAGTTTGGATTAATTTGGCCCAGCAGTTTCAGAGGAGAAGATTTTTGTAAAAGTTAACGACGACGGACGCCGGACGCCAAGTGATGAGAAAAGCTCAAAAAGCTAAAAAGACATATCTCAGTCAAGCGACCTTCAATATGGGTACAACCATCTGCTAACTCCAAAAAGACGATGTAGACAACTTCAAATAGCAGCTCCTGGTACCAAAATCACACCAAAAGACAGTCTCAAGTATTTCCATGACTTTTCTTTTACTGGCCAGCTATGAAAAGCTCCATCACAAGGTACTGCAAGGAATGCATATGTGACCAGTGTACTGCTAGGAAATCACGGAAGCGGAATATGGCTCCGTTAGGTCAATACTTGGTTGGCGAGCCTATGGAACGTGTTGCGATTGATATTATTGGTCCACTTCCATTAACAAAACCGTTATATTCTGGTCCTATGCGACTGCTTTTCTAAATGGACTCGAGCAGATGCTATCCCGGACCAGGAATTCCTGACCATTTTCCGTACCATCGTGAATGAATTTATTTGTAGGTTTGGTGCACTGTTACACCTCCACTCAGATCAAGGAAAGTCTTTTGAAGCAAAGCTGTTTCAAGATCTGTGTGATCTACTTAAAATTGACAAAACTAGAAGTACAAGGCAACACCCCCAGTCCAACGGAAGCGTAGAAAGATTTTACAGAACACTCCTAAGCATGCTAACATTTTATTGTCAAAATGATCAGAGAAACTGGGATGAGATTTTGCCACAGGTTATGATGGCATACAGATCATCAGTTCACGCAAGTACAGGACAGACCCCTAACATGATGATGTTCGGCAGAAGCATTTCTTCCTATAGAAGCTGTTATTCCACGTCCTGATGGACTAAATAAATCCACTTCCCCTGAAACAGATAAATATGTAAATGAATTACAGGACGCTATGTGAAAGCCACATGTACTTGCTAGGAAACATCTTTAGCAGAATTCTGAGTATAAAAAACGTCACTATGACTTGAAAGCAGTAAAGCGCGTATTACAAGTAGGTCAAGCTGTATGTCCTTATGATGCATCGGGGGGGGGGGTTTGTCATAAGTTGACATCAGAATTTGTCATAAGTTGACATCAAAATGGAAAGGACCATATGTTCTCACAAGGAAAATTGACGACATCACTTACCTTGTGAGAAGGTCAAAGAAACAACCAGGGAAAGTCTACCACATTGATAGACTACTGCCCTATCGAGGACGGAATCTGCCCACTTGGTTTTCCAGTAGGAAGGCTTGAGATGCCTTTCATCGTTGTTTGAAAAGTCGAAATTAGTTGTAAAATTTGTTACGTGTTTAATTGCTTTGATGAGTTACACCAATATACAAGAAAGGACTTTACTATCCAGACAAGACTACTTAATACAAGAAGAACCTTTAATATAGCCACACCATTATGTTATCTATAAGGGATCGTTGAGTCTCTGGCTTTTGGTGAATATGAATGAGAAAGTTGGATATACAATATATAATTTATTAATTACGTATATGAAATATTTATACTATAAATAAAAATATGTCTTATCATAGTCAATATATTTCTGGGTAGCTGCCTGATCCTCTTGCACAATGTATTTTTTGCGGAAAAATACTGGAAACCTTTATATAGATATGGAAATAACGGACAGTCTTCTTTCTTTAACTGACGGTTGCTATGACGTAGTAATATTCTATATTATAACTCTATACAATTTATAAAGTATCTGACCCGATACTTTATTTATTTGTACGATAACTATTTATAATGTTGCCTTAATTCGGAAAAGTAATTATATTCCTTTATATTCAGGAATTTTCTATAGGAAATAAATAAACATATATTTTTCCTTAAATATTACGTTTTTTGCTTTTTGCTGAATTTATTTTACAACTTTTGTACTTCTGAACCTTAATTGTTATGTACGAACACCGTTCACAATTTATTACGTAATTAAGCGTAAGTAAAGGACACCCTCTTTGTATCATTTAATTAATTTCTCTTTAAGAAATGTTCCGTCTCTAGAAACCTTTCCTTGTTTCTCTTTAAGACAAATAATTAAAATTGCTCTTGCCTTCTGACTAGCAGTTCTTTTTATTTTTAGTTTCCGCCTTGAGTCTTGAAGCCAGACTGCCCAACACAGTCTGTGCATGATGTTTTATAATAATATTTACGTGCAGTATCCTCGTGCTTCTCACGAGGTCCCCTATGGTAATCTCAACAACCAATCAGCCAATCAGAAACTGATTTCTCCGGGAAACGTCATATTTCCGTTTCCTACCTGAACAGACTTTTGTAAATATGTCTTTATTCCGTATTTACGTCGTCGTAAAATTTGTATAATTATATTCTAGACATGGAAAGGAATTTAAGCATTTCTCGTTTATTATGATACGAGTTTTCTAAGTGATCAGCCACATGAAACAGCCATGAATATTGTGCCGTCTAGATTTCGATTGGAACAACGTTAGTTTGTTATCAACTCTAGACCGTCTATTTGTATATTCAGCTGTCACCTTCTACTAAAAATTGTTATGAATTTATTCCTAAGATTATTTGTGTTCTATGGACTATTCATTTGAGCTGGTAAGAGTTGTGTACGACGAGAACGATGACTATTGCATCCAGATTATCTACCTTGTTCTAAACAGTGTTTGTTTACGTCACATTCCAAAGAATGACAATGTGTATAAAACTTCAATACACATCTTTAAACGTTATAACGTTTGTAACAAAACCGATGTTATTATGAATTTTTATAACTTCAACAATATTTATGTATAAGAATATATATTCTTTATCAATTATGAGCATTACGACTCTTTGTGTAACGAAAATAAATATAAAAACTGTAAATAGCCTGGCTGCTTGTTTTTCTTTCTAAAAAATAGTTTTTATAAAACCTCTTCAGGCTCTTGTACGTACAATATTTTTTTACATAGATATCCGGTGTATGGTACATGGTTCATGACCGTGACAATATATATTGTATGGTGGAGGGATTTATAATTGATGATTCAATTTTAGAATGAAACCATCATCCCAAATTTAAGTAAAGTGTTGGCTGTGTCCCATGACGTTCCGGAGACGGGAGACAATTGAAAATCATCTTGCAGCTGCCCCACACAAACGGCTTTCGGTCGTTTGTGTTTGGTGTCCTGAAGAAAAGTCATACAGGAGGACGGTTGACCTTAAGGAGCATGTCATGGCCAACCACCGCAGTAAAATAGAACTCATGCATTATAGTTTCCTGAGTGAAAACAATGGATTTTGGATGGCAAACTACCCAGAGACCTATGCTCATGTAATCTTACCATCCAACGTAAACTCGCAAGAAGCAATGAAAGCCAGGATTGAGGAATTCTTGAACAGGGTTGACAACACCAACAGAAAGAAGGAGGATTGGACTCTAGGGTGGAAGTGTCCAAAGGAAATGGTAAGAGGTACACAAGAAGAAGAGGTTGAATCGGAGAAAACCAATGGGTCATATTCGCCAACACGCCCCACAATCTATGAAGGGTTGGCCCTCCAGCAACTTACATTTGGACTTGGGGACTCCACAGCCATTTTCAAATTGGACCTTGGAGTGTCTATTAGATTATATTAGATACATTTAAATGACTTGGTTCTTATAGATGACAAAATGCTTGACGCTCTGATAAGAAAGATGACAGCACTGGTAAACATAAAATATGCAGGATCACATACCTTCTCTATCTCTATAGAAGGTAAACTAAAGTCTATAGTGACTCCAGTAGTAGATAGGAAACTATCAATATCAGAGGAATATATAACAGATATAAAAACGTCAGATGAACTATTCCCAGGAAAACAGACAAAAGCCGTCACAAATCCTCTATCACCACTGAAAACGCCATCAAATTCTGATATTATTTTGGAAGACGACAGCGACAATGAAGAACCAGAGATTTAAGAGAAAGCAACAAGCCAGAAGAAGGATAGAAAGACCGAGAAGGAAGAAGAGAGAAATGTAGAGAAAAGAGGATGAGGAAATAAGACTTAAGGAGGAAGAACAAAGGAAACAGGAAGAAAAAGAAAAACACAACGAAGAAAGTAAAAGGGAACTGAAAGCATCAGAAAATCAGGGCGTAGATTGTATAACTCTCAACGACAACATAACCGCAAGTGAACGGGCAAGGGAACTCATTAGGAAAGGTGGCATGCCACTTTTCCCAGCTGGAAGAAGAGAATGGAACCAAGAAGAAGTCATCCCGCTGATTACCATCCCCGCAGTTGTTAGTTGGCTACCTAACAATTAGAAAAAGATGACTCCAGAGCAGAAGTATTTCAATTTGGAGTATGCCAGCATTGCTCTGGAGTTGAACTCAGGGAAGCAATTGCAATTATCTAAGGAAGAGTTGCTTCTTAAGTACCACTTTTTAACGTTACCAGGCACAAAAACACCAACAGGAAGTGATGAAAACTAAATGGCAACCAAATCTCGGTTTTATCTATATCAAGCTTTGGCTTATTGTATAAAAAGTGACAAAGAAGATGCATCAACGGTACAAACATTGAAGATGTTAGAAACAGAAGTGAAAGAGAGAGATAACTATATAAAATTATATCACAGTTAAGAGGAAGACGAGTACACCGTTTGGGTCATGTCGGGCGTTTTCTAGTTGATTTCTGTCTTGAAAACGTTCAAAGCAAAATAATTTGATATATATTCTCGTTTGATTATATTTAAATATTGAGGCTCACGCTGACTAAATAACATTTAAAAAACACAACACAACAAAAAAGAAATGTATGGGGCAAGTGAAATACCTTCCTTATAAGTCTTACTAAAAGTACTTGATGGCATACTTTTTAATACTGGTATTTAAAAATGTATTCTTTTGAAATCCACCAACCGTATGAGGATCGTTATAGGACTATGAGGATAAATATATCGGTTATAAAAAGCTAATTGAGAGGCGCGTCATCCCTACACTATGCTTTTTAGCTATTGTATAAATTGCGTACTGACGATCTTTATCATCTTAATACGTGTTATAGTGATTTTTATTTGACTTTATAAATATTGGTTTAACTGTTTTCCGGGATATCCATTTAACATGGCTCTGTACTTATGCATCCCGTCATTGTGTTGTTTGCATTAACTTTCGTGTATGAATTGTCCTGTTTGCGTTTCTTTGATGCGTGACGTGGCTCTGTACTTATGTATCTCGCTATTGTGTTGTTCTATTATAATTTAATGGTCTGATCTTGCATATTTGCTTATGCTTTGTCTATATGACATTTTGTGATTCTTTTATTCAGAATGGCGTGGCCCTCTTTTCATTTTTTTTTATAGAAGAAACACATAATTATATATCCTATCGACAAGTGTCATGAAGGAAACCTAATGAAATTTTCTTATTTACATTTTGCAAAGGATATGCCTAAAGAAATATGTTGAAGGCTGTAATTTTACCTATAATTGTTAATTTTTGAGTCATTTTGGTCTCTTGTGGAGAGTTGTCTTATTAAGGCTGTAATTTGACCTATAATTGTTAATTTTTGAGTCATTTTGGTCTCTTGTGGAGAGTTGTCTCATTAGCAATAATACCAAATATTCTCTTTTTACATGGACTATATTATTTTCATACTTTGAACCACAAAATTGTTTTATAACTGTACCTGTGTGACATTTACATTCTGACGTCAGGCGCTCGATTCTCTGTTAAGAGCCATGATGGACATGATGATCTGGTCATTCGGTCCTACTGCTTAGAGGTTTTCAATCGGGTGGATTTATCATACTTAAATAAACTATGTAGTTGTTACTGAGACGAACATTTTTTAACAGAGAGCCAATTTTTTTTCAGGGCCAATCACCATCTACTGAACACAATCTGTTTTGGTCATCTCATTACTCTTTAGCGTCTATCACACAGAGTTCGTGGTGTAGGTTGAGGAAGGGATGGGTTTTTGCTGTTTTTAAAGTCCATTTTCAGTCGTGTGATATTTAATTGATACAGACGAAAAGCAGCCTACTTTGTTCAGATATATTACAATGATACAAGTATACCATCCCCGGTGCTTTTCCAACCTGCTCCAATACCTTGTAGACGTGTGTACGTCTGTAGAAACTATAAGCTAGCCAGCTTGAGCATTTTGAATATTTCTTTGTATATATCAAGATGTACGTATCCTTAAGCTGGATTTATGATTTCAACGTGATCTTTTGAGTGAATAGGAAGGATTACATTCAGGTTCTGTTTGTGTTTACCTGTACTTGCTTTTTTTTTCGTTCTCGTCTCTCTTTCAGCCTTTATACTATTCATCTTTACACTGGTAAGTAAAATTAAAAACTAATGATAGAATTGTTTTATTTTTGACTTTTACTTATGACCTTTCAGAACTGATTGCAGAAATAAAAACAATATAGATCACAAGGGTGACTGGGGAATAGAAATATGGTCATGTTAATTGTCCCTCGAATGGCAGTAGAACCCCTTCCACAGTTGCAGGTTATTAAATTGTTCTTGGACCAATAATTTTCCTCCTAGTATACAAATTAAACTTTGAATAATAACCATTACTGGAGTCACTTGTCATGTATGCTTTGATTCCATATTTTACCAGCGTTGTATGTTACCCTCCTAGGAATCATTCCCTTATCTAAAAATGGATTGATTTTGTGAGTACACTGAGTGAAATCTTTTTACAACACGAATATAGAATGATCCAAGTTATGGTTGGTTGATTTTTAGGAATAAACTCGTCATTGTTAGCAGGATGGAAAACATATTAAATTAAGAGAAAAATGTCTCTTTAACATAGAAACAGAATATAACGACAGAAGGAATGATGTTGAGGTGACATGGTTTTTACTCAGTTTGTTACATCTGCCTGTAAATAAATTAGTGATAAAAATGTTCATTTCTGAGGCAGTAGTGTTTGTACACTTCCTGGACCTTGAAAATGTATTCAAGGTATTTTTGTTTTATCTAGATACTCCTGTGTACATCTATATATGTTTCTTTTCTCAGGAATATTCTCCATATCATTGTCATTGGTCTATAAGGAGAAATAGTCAGAAAGAAACGCATTATCAAAGTTCACACTCTATTCCCAGAGTTTGTGTGAATTGCATAAGTTTTGGTTTCTTTTCACCCATATTTCAGTTATCAATGTAAAAAGTAAATCCTATTTTTTAGAAACATTTTCAACATGTAGGTCATCATCATCATTCAAGTCATTTACAGAAATCTCGGAAGCTCACCTTGTCCGCCCTCAGTATCAGTAAAGAGTTCACAACTATTCACAGCAGTAAAAGTGCTGACCTCTGCTATTATCAGAAAATAAACACATAAACGCAATCTGTTTTCTTTTCTTTTCTGGGAACCCTTTGGCCCTGCCAAATTTCTAGAATTATCACTCAACCGAGGAGTACATTCAAAAATTCATATAAGCTATATTTGAACACAAGAAACTTGTCTATTAAAATTATCAAGTGGTACACAATTTAAACATGTAATCAAAATAAATTTCGTTGGTTCTTGTCATTTAGCTTGCATCATCTATTTTTGTTAAATCCCTTTGTACGGCCATTTTCGTTTACAATTTTTTTAAGCCATCAACGTGCAACTTACATGACTTGAAGGGTATTTTTTAATCGAAAAAATACACATAAATGAATAGAATCTCACTTTTCTATGTTTCATTTTGTAAGTAAACAGTTTTTGTAGATTCCCTTCCTTCTTCAGTGAAATCGCGTTTCTGTTTAGCCTTCGAAACCGTGTTTTTCCATTAATTGTATCTCAACTGCAGTTCTTAATGCAATGTCTAGAAATTTTATTTTTATAGCGATTTCTTCCCAAATATTTTGCTTTTTTTCATGTATATTTTTTTTCTCAGCAATGGCATACTTAGTTTTGCGTTGTCTGTGGAACTTTTGCAGGTCAGGAATTAAGGTTGATTTAAAAATGAATAACATTATTGTGGTCATTTTTACAAATTTGCTGTTTTTTTTCGAAAAACGAAGGATTTTCTTATCACAGGTATAGATTACCTTAGCCGTATTTGGCACAACGTTTTGGAATTTTGGATCCTCAATGCTCTTCAACTTTGTACTTGTTTGGCTTTATAAATATTTTGATATGTGCGTCACTGATGAGTCTTATGTGGACGAAACGCGCGTCTGGCGTAATAATTCCTTACTATTCATCATGTAATCTACTTGTCCGGAGGGTTAAAACGATAAACAGAAAAAGACTTCTAGCACCGAAATACTTTCCAATAGCCGTTGAGCGGCGCGGGATGTACAAGTACGCCGCCACGTCTGGTCAGAATTGGAACGTAAAATCATATACCTCTTGCAACTATTAATGTAAAAGAAGAAAAAGCCGCAAATTGATTAGGTTCTAAATAGAACAATTCATTATGCATGAATATGAATTTTAGCTATTCAAGGTCAACTAAATCACACAATTTAAATCAAGTCAAAGAATCAGCATAATGTCAGTGTTTAAACAAAAATCAAAAGTTTTAATCAATAGAACCATTCCAAATTTTGGCCAGAGTTGGGGCTAAAATTTTTAACGAAAACAATTCAACGGAATGTGTAATTACGGGAAACCGAAATGTCATTCGCACGTGCAATTTTGTTGTCTACCTTACACTTCATCTAATTTTTTGTTGAATAAAGCCAACAGTAGTATACCGCTGTTCAAAACTCATAAATCCATGGACAAAAAAAAAATCGGGGTAACAAACTTAAACCGAAGGAAACGCATCAAATGTTCTTCTAAATTTGAGCTAAAAATATCATCCAAAAAAATCAAAGAGGTCCAAGAATATTTTACTCCATACATCTGTGAAAAGTTGAAGGAGCATAGCATAGTCCGAAAGGCAATCTTAGTGAACTGCCAAAGACCATAAAAATTATTTCGTAATGAATGAATATTATGTCGATCTTCTGGTGCCATGCCAATTACCAAACTTAAGGTCCATGATTGAAAATATGCAAGCGCTGGGTAGATCATCTCGGCACATAGATATATTTGGTAAAAGGTATGCATCCTTGATAGTCGATGCATTGAGTTTCCTGTAATCTAAACATCACCTAACTGAGCAGTCTTTCTTATGAACTAACCAAATAATCTACCTGCATACTCACGAAGAAAGTTTAATGATCCCTCTTTCCAATTTGTCTTTCAAATACGACGCTTCCTCTCCTTCAATATTCTTAGTGTACATCTCAAGGGTTGCCTGCCTAGTTTGTGCTACCATTATTGTGAATATGTAACTACCGAGCAGAATAGTAGAAAAGGCTACAAAGAAAATGAAGAGTTCTAAATAAAATAATTTATTATGCGTGAATATTTCAAAACGTTATAGTCAATTAATGCATACAATTAAAATCAAGTCAAAGAACCTTCATAATGTCAGTGTTTAGGCAATAATAAGTTTCAATAAATATATATATTCCAATAATAATAAAAGTTCAAATTTAGGCCAGCATTGGGCAAGATATGTATAATGGCAAAATCACCAATGTCAAGTAAAATTTGTAACAGAATAACCGTCTTTTTACTCTATTATTACTGGAAGATGTGTAAATAACTGAAAAACAGCTTAATTTAACTTCTTCCTAAATTCACTAAGCCAAACGTGAAATGGATAGGTCAGGAAAACGATAAACAGCCGTTCTCTGGGACAGTTAAATGTTGAATTACCAAGTTGTTTACGTTAGACACTTAAATTTAATTCAAACGGGTGATTTCCCGCATTAAACTACAATATGCGGATCTCGTGTACGCGTTCATTTCTTTGACAAATATGCATGAAAATAAAAAGTATACAATTACTAGTTTTCTTCCTTAAAAAACAGTATTTCAATAAGCAAAATCGTTTAGAAGTAACTATTTTTTTGTATTAAGAAAGACAACTTGTGCACGAAATATGGAGCTACGGTTTGGCAGAAAAAGTGTCAACAGAGTTAATTAAACCGAAAACGCTAATTAATAAATGAAACAAGGCTACAATGTGATATCTCAGATCCGTCAAACCATCACCCAAATTTGGCGGACTTATATGATACGAAAGGAATGACATTTTTATTTGAAATTATCAGTAAAAATCGAAATGTGTCATAATACCATTTCAATTTCACAACACTAAGAGTTTGTAGGTGCAAGTTCATTTCTATTACTATCAAATATATCGCCATTTTCCAATTGCAGACCAAATATCCTCCACTTTCATTCAGGACGGCATCTACAGTATCCCCGTTTGTATGTATTTTTAATATCTTCTCATCCTGCATACGAGTAATATTTGTCACTGGACGTTAGGTAACCATTCAATAAATTGGTTAATATCAGGTTAAAGTTTTTGGTCGAGGAAGTTTGTGATAAAACTATAGTCATTTCAAAAATGAAACTTATATCACATAATTTATGTTCGTTATAACGTCAACTGTTTAAATATTAATATGCCATCATTTACTAGTACTATAGTAATTTTGCCCAATTTCACTGTTAACTGAACACGGAAAATGACAGTGCGGATGTGGTCCGTTCCCCGGTGGACAAGTGTAAGTGTTCTTGCTTTCTTGTATAATTTAAAATTGAGTCAATTATAAAAAGATACACAAATCTTAGCATTGTGTTACACGTTCACAGAGTAAATTGTAGCATTTTTAAAACATTGCGTCCATATTCTTTGACTCAATACACTATCTTATCAGAGTTATCTTTCGTTAAATGATGATTTTTTTACAAGAAATGTAACGATTTTTTTATATTTTAAATAGTGCCAAACATTTAAGGCTATTGGTGTCAGACCACCAATTACTCCCTCCAATTTAGAACGTATGTAAAAGGAGCCCTACTCTGACACAAAATAGTGCTTTTGATGTCCGTGTTTACTTAAACTAACCAACAAATTTGCAGAAATGAAATAAATAGTTAATAACAACTGGTTACTTCTTCTTTGGTACCTGTGATAATTACAATAGGGATGGGGTTTTTTTGTATTTTTTTTTTGGGGGGGCGGGTGTCAAATATGGCCAGGTTGACTGGTTATATCCAAAAATACTTAAAAATAATCACACTATATAATCCTTACAGATCCTTACACATTTCAGCATAAATTGGAGCCTCAAGATAATAAGATCAACTGAGATCATCCCAAGTTTTTGGTGGGGTTCGTGTTGTTTATTCCTTTAGTTTTTCTATGTTTTGTCATGTGTACTATTGTTTGTCTTTTTCATTTTTAGCCATGGCGTTGTCAGTTTGTTTTAGATTTATGAGTTTAACTGTCCCCTTGGTATCTTTCTTCCCTCTTTTAATACATATTATTCTTTTCCTTGGGACTTGGGTTTATTTGCACTGGTACTGGCTGAGCTGACTGGGTTGTTGGCCGTCCAGCATTTGGTTTTAAAGTTTCAGTCTGTTAAGTACGGCTGCATCAGATAACTTGGAGTGTTGGTCGCCGGCAATGGCCGAGTAGACTGTGTAGTGGGCTGTACGTCAGTTGGTTGCGGAGTCCCTGTAAAGTGGCCGAATCACAGGTGTTGAGGCGATGGTCATCGGCAATGGCTGGGTAGACTGAAGTGGACTGTCCAGCAGCTGGTTGTGTAGACAGTGTAGTCACTGAAGTATTGCTGCATCATAGAAAATGGGGTGATGGTCACCGGCAATTGCTGAGTATGTTGTTCAACAGCTGCCTGCACTGGACGCTCTTGAACTGGAACGAGCGGTAATTGTCTGAGGAGCTACCAGTGGACTGAGAAATGTCTGGTCTGATCCAGGTATTTCCAACATACTCATTAGATCTAAAGGGATTCCCGTCTGCAATGGTCTCCCCAGGAACAGCATGTCTTCATCTGGGGTCAGATTTATTGATGGCATGTCCACGTATTCTGGTGTGGACTTCTGACGGGCGTCATCTGAAAGTGGTGGAATGTTGAACTATTTGTCTCTGCAGGGGTTTATTTCTTGGCAACATACTTAATATTTTTCTTGTTTATCTTCTGACTAGTCTTTTTAATTCCATGCCTTCTCTCTTCCCGAAATTTTAACCGGTGTTTGACATTTGCTGGTACCTCATATTGACTGAACTGACACTGTACAAACTGTGAGCCATGTGCATATCTTGTTTGCCTTCTCATCCTGGGTAGGTCCTTGTATGTTTTGAAGCATATCTGGCAAGTCTCCATTTGCAGAAAAGAAGATGAACTATCTGTAATACTAATGACTATTAACTAATTTTGGACAATCGGGAAATTGAACCAGAGCCGTGGGTATTAATAGTATAATAGGGTAAGCATTTTTCAGGAAAATCATAGTTTAACAATTTATTAAATCAGTAATATTTGTACATATTCTAGATAATCATCTCTCTGCTCTTCTAGTTTTTGTTGGGTTAAAAACCCAAACTGCATCACCAACGCTATACTTTCGTGCATTTATCTTTTGGTCAGGAACGAAATAAATAGTCAAGTGAAACTAACGATGATTCTCTGGTTCCTTGCTGTACCGGTATCAACGATCATAAGTCTACCAGACATGGAGCTTTTCAATTTCCCATACAGACAGATTTGTCGAGTCCTCCTCAATTTTGCTCACATCAACAGTAGTAGTTTTTCCAACTTTATTCAGAAAAAAGTTTGGACGATCTTGACTCTGTTGTATGAAAACTGGGTTGCTCATTCCAAGAATAGATATTATTGTTTTTATTTAATCTGATGTTATTGTATCACCACTCAAGTTAAGAAAGGGTTTCCCAACATAGAAATCTGGTAGTGTATGTAGACTAGCAAATAAGGACGAAACTCCTTGCCCCTGAAATGGAACAGACACGCATTCATATTTATTACAGGCACATATTTTCTGCCATAACATATACTGTTTATGTAGGTGTACTATGCAAATTGACAGACTATGGACTGCTATATCTTTCAATTGTTAAGTATACATAAAGGCAAAAGTAATATTAATAGAACTTGCATACATTTCCTCGTTTGAACTGTTTTACATTGTTATTTGGTGCTATTTAAAGCTGACTGCGGTATGTGCTTTGTTCATTGTTGAAGGTTGTATGGTGACCTATAGTCATGGTTGTTAATTTCCGTGTCTTTTGATCTCTTGTGGAGATATTCTCATTAGTAATCTTGCCACATCTTCTTTTCTTTCGCTTCTTGTCGTCGTTCGCCACTTGGAACTTATAAAAAGAAAAAGAAAAAAAAATGCCAAGAGGAAGTGAGGAGAGAAGGTAGTTGGTCGATTCCCGTGTAGGTAGCTGCGGCTCTCTGGCTTCTTGTTGTCGTTTAGTTTAAACATATTTTATTTGCTGAATTAAAGCAAAATGGATTAGACAAGTAAATCATGTCTTCTCCATAATACAATATAAAGTTACAATAATAGTATAATATAATGGACATGCATATAAAACAAACAGTTTATACAATATAATACTAGCTTTCATAGGTGAACAAAGAGGAGACAAAGTAAAAAAGGAAAAAGAAAGTTTGAAAAATCGTATACTTCTGTGACAATGACTTATGGATTGATGACAACGATGACGTCCTGTGTCAGCAATAATAACGCTCTATCAAGGCATAAGAAATCTGTTTGACCTTTTTATGTAATTTTGAACATGTTTGAAAATTTGAATATTTTGTTCGTTCAAAAGTTCTAAGTGTCCGCAAATTAATAGTTTTGTATCAAAAACAAAGTTTTCAGATAGCCAGTTAAGGTTATGGAATAAGTTTTTCCTACATAATGTGTATTTTGGGCAAACGAAGAAGTATTAATGGTAGACATCCTCAATATCGGACCCACAATGACAAGAAGGATCATTTATAATGTTAGCTCTACATAGGTCATTGTTTAAGGATGAAGCGGAACATCGAAATTGCGTTAAGATAATATTTAATTTCCTTGGGCCGTACAAATAAAACGTTTCCATTTTCCATACTAGACTATCGTTTTTTAATTCTTTCTTAAATTTAGAAAGAGTCGACAATGCGAATTTTTTAATCAAGTTTATTCCATTCACGTATAGTAGAGGGAATAAACGATTCCGTAGTAAGGGAAAGTCTACAAAATGGAACAATAATATCATGACCATTTCGCAACGGGTAGTTAGTTGTAATTTGTACACAAGGAGGTACAAGATTACATAGATATTCTGGTGCATGCTTTTGGTTCATGTTATAAAACATCTGTAATGTTCTTCTCCTTCTTCTTTCAAAAAGAGATTCCCAGCCAACCTCAGAATATAAAGTTTCAGTTTTTGTAAATATTGGTAGACCTGTTACTATTCTTGCGGCCTCTAATTGTAGATTTTCTAATTTATTTGAGTAGCCTATTCCACAATTATCCCACACTTCCGTGGCATATTCGAAAATGGGTCTAATAAAAACTAAGTATAGTTTTTTCTAAATTATTTCTAGATAATCGATATTTAAGTTTACGTAAAACATTTAAGTGTTTCTCTACACTTGTAATTATACTTTCAATATGATTGTTCCATTTTGCGTCCCTACTGAAATTAACTCCCAGGTGCTTATGAGATGTACTTAACGGTATATTTTTACCATTTAAGGAAAAGCTGAGGTCTGGAGTCTCAATTTAAAAAAAAAAAATCGGTTTTATCTGGGTTAAATGACATAAGCCATTTAGAAGACCAAACATCCAGCTCTTTCAAGTCGCGATCAATAACAGATCTAATCTGTTCTCCATCGTTACCAGAATAGTTGAATGATGTGTCGTCAGCAAAAAGCCGACACAGTGAAGTAAGCTTATCAGCAATATCATTAATATATAATACAAAGAGAAGAGGGCCCAGAACTGATCCCTGGGGGACACCAGCTGAGACATTACAGAAGGAAGAAGTCGAGTTATTTAATACTACTCTCTGTTTTCTGTCGTGTAGATAATCCTGAAACCAATTCAATACGTTTCCGCCAACATCATATGCTTTCATTTTATATATAAGACCCCTATGCCAAACTTTGTTGTCGTTCACCACTAAAGGACAACAGAGTCGACGCAGACCACTAGTTAATCTGCCCGCTTTGCACCAGCCGTTCGTACACCGTTCGAAAACCTAGGATGGGAATCGAACCTAGGATGGGAATCGAACCCACGTACGTCAACTCTGTTGTCTTGTGTAAATTTATATATAAGACCAAACAAAAAAAAGGCTTTTATACATTTACATGCAAAACTTGTATGAAGCTGACAGAATGATAGATTTTCCCCAAATATTCACACATACACACACACAGGTTCCTTAATCAAGTCTTGTACGGAGCCACTAGACACACTGCTCAACTTTATAGCAGCATCATGGTCACCTGTATGTATACCTAGAAAGGGAATAAAACCCTCATACGAAGACTCTTCCGTAGCCTTTGTTTATATTCCATACATATAAACAAGTCTCAGTGTGTATTTATTAAGGGAGGGGGTCCTGGGCCTAAAAGAAAAACTACCTGAAAAAACTAATCCATATTTACCATTTTTCAACAATGTGACATTTATCAATAACTACACTTTGAACTTTGCTGGTAAATGTCTTATTTCTGAGAAGTTCTTGTACAGATTTTGTATTGAAAGTGCCTCAGGATGGCATAAAATAACTGAATATTTGACTTCCATTACATCTGTTAATGAATAGTCCTTAAAGTCGATTTTATTTTCTTCTCAATCTTCTACATTGCACGGAAATGTTCGTTTGTAAGCACTGGTTCCACTTGTCCTTAAAGACGAGAGCTGATCTTTCTGAATAATGTTCAAAGGACTAACCACTAACACTAGCCCGTTCAGTAAGCTCGGTGAGAGATGATAGCATAAAGATTTGCCATAGGCAACCGGTAAATAACAAATAACATCATTGCCTTTTAAAATGTTGCTCAAGCACTCAGATTGTTTGTCTTTCATTGTGATATTTCGTCATATTTACGAAGACATTCCAAAATACGTGCATTCGGATCCATATTTTTGTGTACATGTGCGTTTGTTTACATATTAAACAGATTTACAAATGCAATGTCCTTTCACGAACTATTTTCTTTTAGTTATTTAAATATTGAACAACACATGGGTGTTTTCATATATTTTGGTAAAAAGACATAAAAGAAGATAAGTTATGCTTTCGGGAACTGTCGTCGGTCGTTTTATTATAAACGCGTACATAGTCGCAGAATGCGACCAAAATTATCCGAGTGCAGATAGATTATGGAGGAAAGGACGACAACTCTGTATTGGAGATTGGTAGCATTTTACCCTTTTTATAAACGAGTTACTTCAACCCTGGGGCCGCCATTGTTTTTTTTACAAAGGTTTTTTTTTTTAAAAATCCCCGTGTTTGTGTCGTGACGTCATATGACGAAATAAAGGTCAAAAGTGTGTCGTATACTATAAATGCATGCGCGATAATCTCTCATATTCAGTCTTGTGCCTTCTGGGCAGCCGTTAGTTCACTTAAAAACAAAATTACAGAAATAGAGAATTTATCATGTTTTCGTTAAGGTTAGGTTCTAATAATTTAGGAATTCGAGGATAATTATTAATATTTATTGAAATCTGTTTAATACAAAGGGTCATTAGGATTACGCTATCTAAATCAGAATGTTCATTCCATATTATTAGTACGTATGACCAATTGCGGAACACCGCGGAAACCATATTTTTTAACTATAAACTGTTTATTTCTTCTATAAAGTTTCCTTAAATGTATCAACTTGAGTCTTCAATTGATGCTGAAAGGTCTTTCTTCGTTTCTTGGTATTTTTGGTAAACATTTCGTTTACATTATTTTTATTATGCTCCTGGTACCATTATCTGTATTCGTCTTGAAGTAAGTTATCGGTGATATTTGTACTTGGTCTGCTTACCACTTTGTTCTGTTTTATTAATATTTGCATCAAATATGTTCCAAACAATATATTGTATTGTTATATTAATTGATATGTCTTTAGTTTTCTATGTTGTGATTAATTTATAGTTGTCTGCCTGTTGGCCTTCTTCATTTTCAGTCCTGGCGTGGTCAGTTCATTTTTTTACTAAAGAGTTAAAATGTCCCTTTCTTAGCTTTCGTCTATCTTTTTAATTAGACCCAGTCTTAAAATACAGAATTTTTGAAATGATTAAAACATAAATAAATATTAGTCGCAGTGGGAAATCCGTCATGCTTACATATACTTTTTTATGCATTAGTTGTATAGAATATAGAATTCTACTTTACTTTGGTTTGATTGTATTTCTATAGGTTTTGTTTGTACGAAACATCCACTAATCATACATCTATTTACGTTTTTCCAAAGTTTAAAACTGTACAATTTATTCTGTTTACATTCTATTGTAGTTGATATTTTATTAATAATCTATTGGGGAAATATGTAAATATCATAGATTTTAGTAATACAATACTAAACAGTTGGTTGTTCCTTTGTTCTACAATCGATTGTCTTTTAAGTACTTTTAATGGTTTGTATATTTTTTAATATGTTGACATCTGGCAGATACTTGTACGTTTCGAGGATATCATCAAAAAGGTATGTTGAAATTTATGTCATTTTTCATTTTAGGCAGCACACTTAATGAATCAGAAAATTATTGACACAGCACTCCTATATATTTTCATTTGAATAAATGGGAATATAGCTCATACACTAATGCCACTGCAACCTAAAGAAAAAAAGAATCAAAATATATATAGGGAGCAACATGAATAAAGATGAGAATCGAAATGGGGAATGTGTCAAAGAGACAACAACCCGACCATAGAAAAAATATCAGCAGAAGGTCACCAACAGGTCTTCACTTATAGATGTTGAATATAATTGAATATAATTGAAGTCTTCAATTATAGAGGGTAATATACAAATAGTAATTATGGCGTCGGTGATAACTATGTTCAGGTTAACGTATTTGACGTTAAAAGCTGTAATATCCCATTGTGTGTAGATCTAAATAGACACAATCACAGGGAAGACCGATGGAAGCAGCAATTATGCACTATATTAAACCATTTGTAATATAATTTCTAAAAAAAAACAGGTTTCGTTCAACTTTTAATCAAGATTGAATGTTTTCTGAACGTTAAAGTATACAAAAAAATAATCAAGATAAGTATGTGAGCGTGTCTATTCTCGATGAGAACGTCACATGTTTCTAAAAAAAATAATAACTGGCTTATGTTAACTTCGTAGCATTTTCTGACTTGTAAATTACTGGACTTCAGTCTTTCCTAAACTCTTTTTCTTTAAACAATTTGAATTCGATAAGAACTTTTAAAAACATGGTTCCTAAATGAAATAAACTTTATAGTTATTGAAGAAATGATCATTATCGTGATAGATGGACTGTCAATAGCACAGCCCGTGTATCACGATAATGACATTTTTTTAGGTTGTGCATATATAAAGACCGTGGACGTCACATGGATAAATGTCTATTTCTTTTCTGAATCAAATTTCGAAAAAAAAATGCTGGTCATTGGTCACAAAATTCTAACTTAAGTGGTCATTCGACTCTCAACAAGTAATGTGTACATTATTTTGATATACGCATTCGGTATGCAATTGCTTGCAGATGCTACATGAACCAGGGTTATATCACAGAACGTCTCGATATTTCATTTTTAAGTCCATCGGGAGATACCAAGACCTTGTTGATACATTATTCGTATTTAGTTCACAAATAATACATGGTGGTATTTTGATATGGATTCTATGTACTGACGTTGTTTATCGTCTTAAAAACACAATGCTGACTACTGTTAACTTATTTATAAATATTTTTTTCTATCGCAGTATACTACTGTTGCCTTTATTTACCTATTATGTCTGTTTGTTTTGCTCACACATAGTGGTCAATATATTGGAATTTATTAGACTGGCATACAAGTGACGGTGGTTCAAGACAGCTATACAACCATATCCAATCACCCATTTTCTACGTAAAGAAAAGTCAGGAATATTACCATTTTTTTTTCATTTGTATGTGTTCCAACTTTTTTCCAATTTGTTATGGGAATTTCAGTTTTGAATTTTTCTAGGAGTTCGGTATTTTCGTTGTTTACTTTTTATATTGATCTGTTACTGAAACCATCCTATAACTATACTGCAATAACCTTTAAGTACATGTCACAGGTTGCAAATATGGTTAATCCATACGAAAATAACTAGAACAGACTTATTTGAACGTTAAAAACCGATATGGTCATAAAATGTATGTTAAAAGGATGTTTTCAGTACGTTTAATCTTAAAATGTCATTTTAATTGGGTTAAGATATAAAGATAACTAGATTTCTTGTAATTGTATGCATTTACTAAAAAGGAATTTGATTCTAAAATAAAATTAAAAATTTACCCCGAGTTTTCAAAGTACATATATAAAAACAGTTTTAAACTACAGACTTTGGTATGGTTTGTGTTGCTTAATCATCCTAATTTTATGGCCAATGTCATTTTTCATTTTTTTTCTTTGGTATGCTAATAAACCTCTATTTTTATCATAAAACAAATGCCAAATTAGAAGTTTAACAAAAAATGAGTTGGGAAAGTCAAATGTTCATGTCAGTTAGAATCACAGAAGGGTTTACGCAAATGTATAGAATGGTGTTTGATAGGGTATAATTAAGGAATATAAGTTCTGTAGTTGAAGAATTGTCGCCGTCAATTGGAGATTTTTTGTTCCAAAATGCAGTTTTGAATTAATACCTCTTAATAAGACATATCGTAGAAAAATATCATTTTGGTAAGACCGAGGGTCTTAAATATTAGCGAAAAGATATTTGAGTATTACTGTTCTGGTTGTTGTGTTGCCGTTTTTAATTGTATAACGAAAAAATGATGAAGTAAGTAAAGTAGACAAAATACACAATAATAAAAGTATTTCATTAAATTAAAAATGCACATATAAAACCAATAAGTGATAACAAAAATAACAGTATTTCATGAAATTGAATATTAAGATATAAAAGCAACCAAATCTCACATGAATACAAATTAAAAATGTACACATAAAACCAATAAGTGATAACAGAAATAACAAAAAAAATAGTATTTCATGAAATTGAAGTATTAAGATATAACAACAACAAAAGCTAACATGAATATAAGTAAACCATTGACAAATTATAAAAAATATCTTCAGTTATGAGATTTTGTAACAAAATACCTTTTTCCAAGAAATAGTGCAATTATCCCGCCCTTCTTTCCATCAAGCCAATTCACAGAACCCAGAAGGTTTTTTATTGGACTTATTTTTGAATATTGTTTGTCTTGAAAATGCACGATGTACTAGTAATTGCCACTGGATGGTAAGTAACCAATGATAACTCATCAGTAAATGTCATTGAAATTTAAATGAATTATTTAAAAAAAATAAACCCTGGAACATGGAACAGAAAATATATTGTTATATTTTGAGCTAAATTCTATTACTAGAAATTCAATCCTTCTATATAAATACACTGACTAATAAATGACATTAAAGATACAATATTCGTTTAGTTTTATAGAATAGTCTAGACTTTTATCAATATGTATCTTCATTTTTATTTCGAAGCATATGTTTATTGAACAAAAACATATCTATCCACCCTTTAACGTTTTATTTACTAATTACGGAAGCAATAAAAGATATAAATAATTGTTTTAATTGTCATTTTAATACATGAACTTACTTTAGGCAAAACCTTTTTTTTCGCGAATGGCATAACTTGGCATTTAACTCTCTTTGATAAGACTTGAACGTCGTAAATATATTCAATTATCTGCTATATTGGATTAAAATAAAAGCATGAAATTACTTTGTTTTAAACATTGTTAAAGGCTAACAAAAAATATTAAAAACATACAATTGTGCTTTAAATAATCTTCCTACGCAAGTTTTTTTTCTTTTTTTTGGCTGAAGAAATCATATTGAATATAAAAATAAAATGTAGAATGATTGCTACTGAGACCAAAAACCGTAGAAGTAAGCAACAACCGAATGACCTTCAACACTCACCAAAACCCATACTACATATATATCGACTCCTGATTCATTTAAAATAATATATAGAAAATAATGTGTCTGAGTAAACTAATGTTCTCGCTCAATATTGCTTTTCAAACGAAAATGGAATTACGGACGGTCAAGGGAAAAGTTAATGCGACCTGTTGCGGGGCACCACAGAATTTTTTTTTGAAAATATGGAAATACGTACAGAAACAAACGATTTTTGCCGGTGATCAACCCTCACCTTATCTACGGCAGTAGTGTAACAGCACAATTTAAGAACAAAATAAAATAATCTGTTGAAAAACGCTTAATTCTCGAAAAATCGATACATAACACACACACACAAAAAATAATTAACGAATTATATTGACAACGATATGTGAATAAAAGAAACAGACCTAGTTGTTAATTTTTCCTTTGGAATTGAGATGTTCCTTTGGCCTCATCTTACGGTGTTTATATTTCACAAGTACTAAAAGTTCGCTATGCCCGTGTCTGTTGTGACGTTTTTACTATTATAAACGAATGCAATCTATGTTTAACTGGTAAATTATTAAGCCAGGGATTTCGTTACAACAAATTTCTTAAAACCTTATTAAATTCTTCCATCGATATAAAGATTTGGCTTTGAACTGTGGAAAACTTTTTTTCAAACGGGATAGCACCTCCTCATTTATACGGAAATGTTTACTGTGCCTGGAAATGTAGAAATTATCCTTGTAAAATTATCGATCCTTCAAATAGACTTATCGATCCTTTAAATAAACTTAACGATCCTTTAAATTAACTTGACGATCCTTTAAATAAACTTTATTGCAAAAGGTTATCACTTAAAATCTGTAATAAGATAATTAAATATTGTTTTTATCGGTATTAGTATTAGTTTTGTTATCAGTAAATGAAAAGCAAAACTAAACAGTTTTGTTATATTATTGTTATAAACATAATATTACACACATTCATGGATCCACAATCTGTCCATACCAGTATCTTTGCATTGCACAAGGTCATGTTTTTTTTTTCTTGGACTGTTCTTGACGTCATTACACTAAATCCATTGGGTGTGTACTGATTAATAATTTAGTCCTAGAACCATGATTTTTTGTTAATGAGTTGTTATTGGCTTTGAACTAGCTGTCAGTAACGGCGAGTACTCTCAGATCTTTTTGTTGTTGGGATATACAAGTTTCCAGCCACACGTTCACTCTGTGTTTTTGTTAGATATATTTCTATTTTTATCCATCTGACGAGTTAAGTCTTTTTCAACTGATTTTTATAGTTCGTTCCTATGTTGTAATGATAGACCACTGTCCCAGGTTAGGTCAGGGTTGTGATCCCGCTAGCATGTTTACCCCGCCACACTGTATGTATGTGCCTGTTCCAGGTCAGGAGCCTTTAATTCAGTGATTGTCGTTTGTTTGTTTGGTACATACGTACGGTGACCTATAGTTGTTAATTTCTGTGTCAGTTGGTTTGTTGTGGAGAGTTGTTTCGTTGGCAATCATACCACATCTTCTTTTTTATATAATAGGTTAAAATGTCAAAAATAGTGAAACAACTGTCAACTTTGTGTTTTGACCTTACTCATTATATAAACAACCAAATGTGTAACGTTACAAAAAAGCACAACAAGGTATATAGTAATACCACATTCGCAAAAATAAAAGACAAAAATACAAAATTTTACCATAGAACAATAACACAATAATGGGATGTATAAGTACAGAGCCATGTGAAATGCATACTAACCTGATATGACCTTACTCACAGCAGTTGTCCATTCGTTTGATGTGTTTGAGCTTTTGATTTTGTCATTTGATTAGTGACTTTCCGTTTTTATATTTTTTCGGAGTGCCGTTTGTTTGTGATTTTAATACTTACAATCTAACCCGAAGTGCATATAGTACACCAGAATTTAAGTTGTTTTATTTTTAGGTGTTTGTCTTATATATGAGAAACTATAATAGGTAGATAGACAAAAACTTTATGAGCCAATAATGATCAGCAAGACATGGTCTACAAATAAGTCTCTATAATTAAAATCGTTTGATGACTCCTTATTGGATTTTATTTCATAGGTGTTACAATTCATGAATCTTGCATCTAAATTGCAACTAAAATACGCAATAATGTTGTAAATACTCAATTGTTACTGATTTCTCATTTTATATTCAACTAAGATTAGAAATTACACCTTTTGCATAGACTGATGCAAAAATAGATAAATTGTAGGAAAGTGAATCGGAATGATTTTAAAAAACTGTTAAGAAATAATTTCAAATTATTTTAACTTGTGCACTAGGCCGGCCTCAAAGCAAAAGGCCTCTAACTATCGATCATACTCTTTACTCAAGAGAGGCTTTTACTAGGGACTGCTATTGTCTGTTTTTTTTATAGCTCGATATGCGGTTTGAATTTTGAATTATGAACGCCGTCCGGTGCCAATAGTTATATAGCATACACGATATCATTTTTTTTCTGAACCAGTTGCACATTTCAACAATCAATGACTCTTTAGTGATGCTCAAGGCCAAAATATCTGATTTAAAAGATTGATTGCTATAAACCAAAAGAAAAAAGTTAGCCAAAACCAGACTAGGAATCGGAGCTCCGCATGATTGGAACATGTTTATTAAGAAATACACAAAATTCACGAAAATACCTAGCAAGTTGAAAATACATAAATCTAATACGTCAAACTCATATAAATATATACTTGTACATGAAAACATGGTATATTTGTTTTAAAAAAAAAGACTTGTTTTCTTCTAGTTACTTTTACCATTAAGTCTATTTTTGACATTATACATTTGACATGATTCGGTACTTATACATCCCGTCATTGTGTTATTGTGCTATGGTTAAATTTGTGTATTCGTGTCTTTTGTTTTTGATAATGTGCCTCGTCTATATGACTTTATGTTAATCTTTGTTGAGATATTTGCTTATTTTTTTTTATTAAGTTATTAAGATTAAATCACAATGTGACAGCTGCACTCCTATTTTTGACATTTATACCTATTATGTTTTTGTTTTGTTCACCGATCATTGTCAATATAACTTCATGTAATGCGACTGTCATACAAGTGAGAGGTTTATCTAGCTATTAAACCAGGTTTAATCAACCCCGGTGTTTGAGCTATTGATTTTGTCATGTGCTGAGGGCTTCCTGTTGAGAATTTCCTCGGAAGTTCGGAATTTTTGTTATTTTACTTCTGCCAGGTCATACATATATTTTAACAGTGAGGGTTAAAATCAAGTGACTTGTCAAAACTCTTTCTAAAGATTAAAGACAACTGACAGTATTAACTGAGCAGAGTAAGGCGTTTTAATCCCTAATGGTTCTTGTGTAAAATAGTTATTTTCTCCTTGTGGTGGAACATGCTTGGATCTAGAAAGAGTTGTTGCTCATATTTCAGGTGATATAAGTTAATAACTTGCTGTGACGTTTACTTCCTGGTTCTGCTTATCTTTTATAGCGTGGCATAACGTGCATTTTTCTTCTTTCCTCTGATGATGTCTAAATTTCTTTTTATATCGAAGGCGAAATTCAATAAAAATAATTGATGCAACAGTTTGAAACTTAAAATTATAAATGTAGTACACAGCAGATCGGGTCTTTGTCTATGTTTGAAGCGCAATTAAACTATCTTGACTTTAAAGCTTAATTCAAACGTACACAAAATTCATTATGAATTATTTATATTAAAATCAAAGTATTAATTGGCGATTTTAATAATTAGTCCGTGGCTTTTATTTCTTCTTTCGTATTCAATTATCTTGATTATGCCTTACGGTGACTTAACTTCTGTATCCCACAAGGTTTCGTTTGTAACAAATTGATTTAAATATTTCTACATCACTGAATTCAAATGCTGATTGAATGTAGAAACCCTGAAATCGTATTTCACGCCAACTAGAAATAGAATCACCCCATGACCATCTTATTAAAACGGCAGAAAAAGATCAATAACTATACGGTATAAGATATTTGTTTTTTATAGAATTTGTTTAGACTTTTTAATTGCACGGATTTAGAAATCGTACATTACTAATTTGTTCCAATTTAGCGGCTTCCAATATTTAACAACTTGTTTAGAAGGTCGATATTAAATGAAACCAAGAGAAGCAGCCATGTTTTTTTAACAATTTTTATAAATGGAAAATCGTTACCAAATAAACAAAAATGAGCTGAAAGTTCAATCATTCTTTAAAAGAGACAGAGATATATAAATTCATAAATCAAAATCACTACGTACTCTTAAAATTCCAAAAGGGACAACGCTTTCATTAATGTAATAGAGCTAATATACACTATTTAAATAAAGGCAACAGTAGTATACCGCTGTTCAAAATTCATAAATTAATTGAGAATTGTTTTTTAATCTGTCCTCTTCATAACTTTGTTGGAGCAGCTTCTGCGTTAGGCGTACTCTCTTGTATATGAAGTCCGTATAGTATGAGCATGGACGAGACTTACGTTTCAATTGAGATGGTAAACACCATACGAAGGAAGGGACAGAGGGAATGTTACTACTTAGAAATGGAAACAGTTTATGTATAATAATATGATACCATTTTTGGATTTAAAATATAAGATATGGGAATTTTTTTATTTGCAAAATCATTATATTAATTAGCATCTTTAAATGTTTACCACACACAATTTTTGCTAGAAATCAGTATTTAATGTAGTTTTGTATTTTGCTTCTTTAATAGTTGAAGTAATTTATAAAGAAAACCTTATTTTTTTTATATAGAAAACAAAAAAACAAACTATAAAGAAATCAAACAGTCTCACTTTTGTCGAGCAAATAACGAAAGTCACAGGAGTCTGCTGTCTGAGTCGCGATGAAAAATCAAATTAAATATAGAGTTTTACAAAACTTGGACAGAAGGTTCAAGCTAAATTAGGATCAAAAGACAGTTACAGTATCTAGAGAATATTGAAATATTTTCTCTCTCATTTTTTCATCTTTTACTGATGAATCATGGACTAAGGTTTTTTTACAGGTAATATTTATCCACAACCTTAAGTTAAAGACTAAGTCTTATTGACATAAATAACTTTGTCAACCTCCGGAGAACATTTTGGAAATGGAAAGACGTATTTCCGTCTTTGTTTTAATTTCACACCACGTCTCAATGCATCACTTAGACTGGCTTAAAAGAATAACAAATCCTGACAACAGACCGGAGATGTTCGGTTTGAAAATTTAGAAAATTGATGGAAAGCATTAGTGACTGTGAGGAAAGGTAGAGATATCATGATATTCATCAATTTGTTGCCAAGGTCTTAATTGCCCTTAGCAGTTTCTAGTCAGTCGTAGACGGTAATAGATAGAGAATCCCATTGCAGCTCAGAGCTAATAACTTCGCCCTTTAAATTTGTTGTCTGTTGTTCAAGTAACATCGATAATGCGTTTTATTCCAGTAGAATTACTTTGTCACTGAAATTAACTGTGGTATTATCTATCTATATTGTATGTTCGTAATAACTTTGGCTTCCTCTTGAAGTTTTATCACTCTGAGAACACTACCGTAATTACTGATCATTTAATAGATCAATATGTCGCCTTATTTATATTGCAAATGGCATATATCAGATAATGAGTTATAAAATTAATCGATTCCTAAGCCGTTTTTTTGTAAATAATCGCATAAATGACGTTCATAATCCTATTCAGATATCTCAGGGTACCCATTAAAAATAAAATGTATTTTTTTTAATGATCATGCTTTCTTGCTTATTGTCTTCGCAAATTAATATCCATACGTCATCCTGTTATCCGCACATTCTTAAGTAATGTTACGAGTACGAGTTGAAATTTATTTTTTAATTGTCCCTGGTACCTCTTTGAATTTACCTTCATTTAAATCAAGAATTGATACTTAAATTTATTGCCAATTACTAGTACCACATTTCCGTATTTTCAATTGGCACTGTTCTCATTATAGGTAAGGGTGAACTGTATGCATAATTAGGTATCTTGGTCTTGCCCTTTTGGTAATGAAATCATAGATACCTATTTTCATTTTTCAATGACATTTTTGGAAATCAAATTGGAGTCTACATATAATTTAATTTTGAATGTTTCGCGTCTTACGATTGGCTGACAGTATTTATCTATCAGCTCATAGACATAATATTGTCATGTGATCGTGACGTCATCAATATTTTTTATGATTGATAAGGAATTTCTGTAATATTTTTTCTGTCCATTCGAAATAAAATTAAACAAATGTGGTGCACAATTTAAAATCCCCCCCATACGATTTATTCAGTATTCAACACAGTTTTTTTTAATGTTTTTATGTTATTTCTTCATAGACAGAAAAATATTACAGTCATTCTTTAAATAAATTATAGAATATAGAATGGAAGCGCTGAATGTCTCAAAGGACAACAACCCGACCAAAGAGCAAAAAGAAATAATACAATGCCAATATTTCCAAGTATTTATTGCAAATTAACATCGTCTCATATTTATCAACCATAAAAAAATAAACGTAGCAAATGTAATTTTTCGAGGCACGAAGGATGATCAATGGAAATAAAGACAATAACAATTAATAATAAACGTGACGACAAAATAGCTGGTTATCAGCTCTAAAGACTTTAATAAAGGAATAGGCTAATTTCAATTACTCATCAAGCGTGCTCAATTCTCATGCTTTAACAGAATTCATCATCATTTCAATACCGATATCTGTAACAAGAATTCTCTCCAGTTCTAATTAAAAGTCGCAATACAAGATGCAGTAATGTATTCATTAAAGCATGGAAAAGATCACAGTACGTCGAATGACATGACGTTGCCCGATCTAGCCTCATTACATTAACAAGCACTCGTACAAGTAACCTTATTCATTTTTATTCATATCAATATCTAAAGAAATGTAGTAATATTTTGTTCTGTGTGAATATAAGGATCGTATGATTGATGGGATGAGAAAAAGTTGATTACACTTCCCTGGCTTCTGTTATCTTGAACAAACACCTCTGATCATAATTCTCTTCCGACATACAGTCGTTTTGTTGATATGTTTCCTTCACGCTATTCTCTTACTTTAATCAAATGTTCGAACAAGACTTGTATGGTTTTGTATATAAATTGTATTATTTCTGTACGAACCATTAGTAAACATTACAGAAATTGTATTCCGCGATGATAATTTAAAAATTGAATAAAGGAATGAAATAAGTAATATGTAAATTCATTTAGGAACGAGATGTTATTTGCTTCTTTTTTATGTTTTTAAAGACGTTTGTCTGGATTTCTATTTGTAACAACAACAAAACGAAAACAATCAGTTGAGACCACTGTTTGATGTAGAGTTCAAAGCTGTGAAAGCAGCTATAGGCATAAGCGACTGCATCTGTTACCTAGAAATATAAACGCCAGAGACCACATAGATGCTCTCGATTCTTAGTCCTCATAGATAATTTCGTAAGTCAACAATACTTTTAGTATGGAAAAACATTATTCAATTCTAGGAAATAAACTTTAACTAGCTCTCAGTACCTGCGAGTACTCTAATAAGTTAAACCTAGTGTGTTTGTCTTCTCGTTTTTTGTTTGCTAATTGCCGAACCTATACAAGTCAAACATTTTCGTCCTTTGGTCTCTAATGGCAGATTAGCTCACTGCAAGCATACCAAACCTAATTTCTTATGTTTAAGACAACAGTTTTGTTAACGTAGTCATTCGTTAAGATTATTTAAATTACATACAATGTAGTTTTTAGTATTAAATGAATTGCTTCAATAAAAAAATATCCCTATAATTACGTCTGTACAAAATCACAAGTCATAAAACGGCGGAACACTTGTAGGCCAACAGTTTACACCGTGAGAGACATAGCCACACTGTATAATGAAAAAAAAACCAATTAGCTTTTCAAATGCTTTGAAAGATTCAGAGCAGTGGTGTAGTGTTTAGTGCATCGGTTCACATCAGGGACTTGATTTTCGGCTCTCCCTTTGACACCATTTGCAAGTATGGTCTTGATAAACGATGATAATCCGTTGGAAGAGGACGACAAATGCTGACCCGTGTTAAGAGAAAGACATATATCTTGCACTTAAAAAAAAACCTAGAAGATTTTGAAAAAGAGCAGGATAATGCCGCTACAAGGCAGCACTTGCACCCGCTAAGTGGACAGGGATCAATATACGTTGCATTAATAACTTGTTTCTTAATCCACCAGAAATAAATATGTTTAAACTATAAAACTATAAAGATTCAGTAGTTCAATTCAAGTATTAAAACCCAAAATAGAAATGCAATTTTTTTTTTAATTTTCCTCTCCTTGGTAGCCAAGACAATAATTAGAAATTGTTCCATGATTTTCATTAAATCAGTCCTTGATATATTTGTACTTGTAGGTTTTGATTAAATTTTTCTAAATTGTTGATATGAATTATATTTAATAAACATGATAAAACTGTTTAAATCACATGAGGATTCTAAAGACATGATGTGTCAATGCTTAGCCGACAATATTTTTTTTAGACATGACAAAGAATATGAATAATAGAAATTCAATTTACTTTCTTTATCTCTAAAAAGCCACAGAAATTCAATTTCTTTTCTTAAATTTATGGATTAATAGTAATTGATGATTTCTTTTTTCTTCCTCAGTAGGTTTTATTTTTCTCATTAGTCTCTATTATTTTAATGTGCTTGCTTAATCTTCTGGTGAAAATGTTGTCTTCAAAAACTAATCGTGAATTCGTTTGCTCAATACCATAGGGACAAATGAATCACTGAATTTCTTCTTCCCAATGTAAGTTTCTTGATGGGATATTTCATCTTACTATCTAATTTACACAGTTGTCACTTTTTTTCATAGGAAAATTGATGCACAGAAACCATCAGAGCAATTTAAGAAAATAAATCATTTGAAAAAAAAGAAGACCAAAACAAGAATATTTAATCAGTCTAAAGAACGTCTTTTAACGTTGTATATACTGAATCCATTAATAACATTTTACTTTTATTCTACGACCATTCATCCTGTCTAAATATAAATGCAAAATAGTGCTGAAAACTTAACACTAGCTAAAGTAATGATTTTGTCTTGCAAATCAATCTAAATTGCGATCTGTGACTCGAAGAGGAACCGAGTCCAAAGTTCAGAACGATAAAAGTATTGCTGTATTAGAGTTAATACAATAACGAACATCGATTCTGGGTGATAACTTCAAGCGTTTCATTGTATCTGCTTCCCGATTACATGATGGGACTCTTGGGAATCTAGACTAGGAATATTTATCAATGCTTCGACAGTGACTGCTTCTTGGGTTACTGAAAAGAAATCATCCATTAAGATGGAAGTCGGAAAATTAAAGGTTAACCAAATGGAAAACGCAAGATTTATAGTTTATTTCTATAAAAGGTTTAACGATTTTTATTGCAATTTCTTGTTCCAGACTCCCCTTTGTCATAAAACATTATGATGTATGTATCATACTAGTTTCTAAAATAAATGTAGTTATGAGGACACTATGGCATTTTAAAAATATAATGATATATGAACTTTCAAATAATGGAACATAAAATTTTTAAATGTCATGATTTTCATCCTTAGAACTTAAAAAAATCTAAAAACGTTAAAGTTAAATCGATTTTACATGTTTGAACTTTAAGCATGAGTTTTTTTTTAATTTGCTAAATGTAGACGCATGCATTAAAGTAATTAAAAAAATATATACAAAAGGTCTTCTTTTGATTAAAGTATGATTTGTGGTCGTTTGACAAACAAAAAAAGGCATAGTAGAACTGTTGTGCTATGTAAAATAAAACGAGATCTTTACGGTTTTTTTTCTTTCAAAAAAACAGATAGCCATAAAAATGATGAAAACAAGTCGCAGATAAGATCTTCCATAAGTCAAACCGATAGAACAATGTATGCGAATATTAATTTACAATTTTATTAATAAATATTACAAACACGTTTTTATAATTAAAAATGTGTCAAAAGATCGAAATTAACAATTTTAACAGCTTTTGAAATTTAATCTGAGTGTACAAGAATAAGTCTGGCAAGAAGTCAGTCCTAGAATAGCTAGCGCGATCAAACAACAACAATCCTACAAGAGATACTGTTCAATGCACTAGAAGAAGAAAATAATATTGTTTCTCAGTTTTTGAAATATTTGTGCATTCTTTTCGAACACAAGTTCGGTCATTGGACGAATTTATAATGTTCGACGTCCACTAAAGGCATTGAGGGTTTTGCTATTCAAAATGCATAGGAACGTGAATAAAGGTGTAAGTTTTTGTTCCTTGTTCATGGCATTGCTATAAATTTTAGATGAAGGTCTGCAAACAATGAACGTTAGCTTTTGTCTGTGGTTTGTCAAGCGTGGGAAGGGAGTTGTTGTCAAGTATAATTTTATTTTACAGCTTATTAATTTTCAACGATATCGGTGGACAAGGAACAATTCATAAACTATGTTTCTTAAACAGGCATTACTTGTTTTGAGATAAACTAGTTTGAAAGCACACTATAGATCTAAAATTTTAACAGGACTGACCGATTGATAATTGTGGCTTAAGGTCCAGATGCCAAAAAATTGCTAAGGCAGTTATGACAATGCAGACAGTAAACACTTGCTTACTTAAATCGGAGAGTCTTTAAATGGAAAATCTAATCAATGCTTTTGCTTACCACTTAATTTAATGGGTATATACAACTTAATAAAAAAAATGTGCCGGATCGCCAAGACAAGAGCTCCACAAGTAGGAAAACATAAAATGAAACATAAAAGTAAAATAATCCATTAATGACATTAGAACATTCAATAAATAAGGACAGCGTCTGAAATAATGCCACGAATAAAGTCCTAATTGTTCTTCTGTTCTATACGTGTTGTTCAATTTAATGGAAATTTATGAAGATTCTTGGCATCCGAGGCAATAAATACCAATACTGTTCAGTACTTCGAATCAAATTGTGGCCGATGGATAATCAGAACAACAATCCCATTTGAGACTTAAAAAATCGTATCTATAATGTATTTTTAGGGTTATTGTTTTTTGTAAATTAGACAACAAACTGTAGTAAAGTTGGCAATTATATTGGAGAAAACGGGCTATTTCTGAATATTATGACCATAAAAAATAACGATAAGATTGTAAAGTGTGCGTATGTAATTTTTGTTAAATAATGCAAGAGAGTTAATAGTTCTTTTGATTCAATACCACGAGCTTTAAAGTACAAATCATTTTTTTTTATGTATTGTAGACTGCATAGCAGTTAACATTTTACTATGTCTTTCAAGATGTCCTGATAAAACCGAGTCAATGCCAATTTCTAAATGTTTAATCAGTCTGAGCATATCCATTACATTTGTTTATTAACGCTCCGTTACATACATTTACCTAAAATCAACTGTATGCGTATTATTGAAAACTGATTATTGTTTTAACGTGTGTACTTTAGCTGTGTCAAGTAAACATTGTTGGTCTATGATTAAGATGCGACTTTCAAACAAGTTAGAGGTTTAGCTAGATTTAAAACCAGGTTTAACCCAACATTTTTTCTTAAAATGTCCTGTACCAATTCAGGAAAATGGCAGTTATTGTCAAACATTCGTTTCTGTGTGTATTGCATTGTCGGTTTTTTTGTTCACTTCAGTGTTTTTGTTATTTCGTTGTTTTCCTCTTATATTCCCTTGGTCATAGTTTGTAACCTGGATTTTTTTTGTCTTAAACGAATTATGACTTTCGAACAGCGGTATATTACTGTTGCCTTTATCCATATAAAAATAAGAGACGAGATATGATTATAAATAAGACATCTTTCTACAAGAGTCCAAATGACTTCAATGTAACCAACTTTACGCTACCGTATATATAATAAAAGAAAATATAATATGTCAGACAGAAATCACTTAACTACAGGCTGCTAGTGTATTAGATGATTCTGATATATAATTTCATTCGATTAAAACGGTCTTGGATTAATGTTGAAACAGGAACACAGATTTGGGTGTAGATGTGTCAAGTTGTTGTCTTGTATCACAGATTTTATAGTATTTTTTGAGTTGTCGTTGTATTACCTTTACCAAGGTTTGTTGTCTCTTGTTCAAATGTGCCATGAATAATTAAATTTGTTAAGGGTTTCCGTTTGGAATGAATATTAGTTGTATTTGACGAAAATATCATTAAGGTTATTTCCGTACCATACTTGAATGGCATCCTCAAAGTATAAACTGTAAAAATGATAGTGTGTACCCCTTCACGCTAAATTTCCTGTTTACAAAACTTTGAATATTTCGAAAAAAACTAAAGATTTTCTTATTTCAGGCATAACTTCATTACCTGAGTCGTATTTGGCACAACTTTTTGGAATTTTGAATCCTCAATGCTCTTCAACTTTGTACTTGTTTGGCTTTATAAATATTTTGATTTGAGCGTCACTGATGAGTCTTATGTAGACGAAACGCGCGTCTGGCGTACTAAAATATAATCCTGGTACCTTTTATAACTATATATGATAATAGTCTGTGCAGATGTTACCCATCAGTGTTTTCTAAGATATTTGTGATTGTTCCTATTATGCAGCGCCTATTGATAAAAGTCGTATGAAACTTCAAATTTAAAAAAAAGTTAAATATGATCTATATACTAGAATGTCTAATTTTCACTTAAAAACGAGTGCACGTCACAATCCCCCCTTATAAATCAAGTGGGATAATGATATGATGGTGCCAGTTCGTCCTTCATGTTTAAAGTTATGGAACAAGACATAAACAAATTACTCAACATGGTTTGAATCCATAACATCGACTTCTCAATTATTTGTCGCAGGCAAGGGCAATGCAAAAGGTGTCTCATTTAACAGGAACTAAAAATTCGACCGAATCATACCGGATGTTTTTTGTTGGAATTCGTATTGTTCAATCTACTAAAAAATTGTTTGCTTTTTCGATTTGTTTTCTTATGCGATGGCATTGTCTTTTTTACATCGGCAATTCCATGGTCCATTTTTTCCAACATGTGGATTTCGATTATCCCTATTGTATTCTAATACTTTCTTTATATTGTTATTTACATCCATGAAATAACGCCTTACTTATTATTTGAAGAATGTCCTGCAAATGTACGTAAACAAATAATTCCATCTTTTTTTTGTGTACATGTATACATAAGACATGATACATAATGTATTCAGTGTCGTTATGAAATGTGCTTAGGAATATATATTTATTTCTTTTAAAAGACTTAATCTGATGCACTTTTCAAAAGGCAACTTTCCGTTGTGCTAATTTGTACACAATTGTAGTAAAGTGTTATTAAAAGGTTTTGCTTCGATTTTGTTATAAAAGATATGTATTGAAGCTGTTTGCCTGCTAAAAAATGAAAGATGTAAATCATTAATACTTTTGAGAAACTACTAAATAAGTGAATGTCAATATTGACTTTTGGGTATTTTATAATCTGATCCTCTACAAAAATCAAGAATATCTATCGAAAAAAGCTTTAAATTTAGCCTCAGTTCAATAAACTGCTTTCAAAGCATTTATCTTACAATTTCGATTCTAAATTGTCAATTCTTTTTTTCAGATAAAAGTCAACAGCTTTTAAAAACCAACAAATCTGCCAGGTAGAACGAAAACAGATAAGGAAACTATAGAACACTTCAACGGTATCGAAACATCCAGTTAGATTTTCTATTCAGTAGTCGAAAGGCAAATAATGGAATCAATTGTGGTATCGACCCCTTTGAGATGTTGTGTCATTATAAAAAGACCCGATGACAATTAGAACAACAATACAAGAATCACGTGACTATTGGCAGACACTCTTATAAACAATTACGGGCGTCAATATCATTCGCTATTGGGAATCATATTTATTACGAACATATTAGGTTAACTTGGAAAGACATACATTATTGAAAAGAATATCTCAAATCACTACTATCCCGCCTGTTGTTAACACGAGATCATACTTCGGAAATATTTTGATTTCTAATGTCGTCTGCTGAATCAAAACTTGACACATTTTCCGAGGATAAATATTGACAATTAGACATTAGCGGTGATTAAAGAATCTTATTACTCGTAATTCTCCAATGAATATTAAAGAAGCAAAAACTACTTATTGAACCAACGACATAAGGAAACAGTAATTTGTTTGTGCATTTATCCATCTAAATTGAACTCCGTATCTCAACAAACTGATAGGAACACACTGATAAAATTGTGTTGTCTCAGACGTTTGCCAATTGGATTATTGTATTTTTTTCTTTATTCTCAATAAGGATTGCTAAATCTTAATTTGATTTTGATGGCAGATAACAAGGATGTAAAAGTTAAAGTCATCGATATAAAAAAAGTATAATGATGGTATTTGAAAACAATTTAATCAACCAATAGCAGCGCGCGCATAAGTCTAGATATTCAGACATTACTTGGATTGGACATACTATATATAGAGAATTACTTTTCTTTCAGTCTGTGATATACTCTTGACGACAATTTACATGATTTATTACAAAGGAAAAATTAAAACATTTAATTTCACTGTTTTATTAAAAATATCTGATAATTCCAAATGCCACAGGGACAGGTGGACATGGACGTGGTTGTGGCCAAAATATTGTCACTTATCATTCTGACAGTATGTACCGTACTTTTCGGACTTTTCCCGTGTAGACTAATGCAGTATTTTGCAAAAATAATCATATCAAAAAAGAAAATGTTCGACTATATGATATCAACAATGAAATGTTTTTCTGGTGGAATATTCCTTGGAACCTGTTTCCTCCATCTTATTCCAGAAACAAGAATCAAAGTAGGAGAAGTTATGATGCAGATTCGTTCGGATTCATCATATCCGGTAGCAGAACTTTTAACAATGGCGGGATTTTTTGGTGTGATATTTACAGAACACGCAATTAGAGCTTTATACAAAAAGGTCCGAAGACTCACGAATAGGCAAAATGATTGGAATAGTAATGAAATTTTACCAACATTTGGTTGTGGTTCGAACTATAGAGAAAGTCAAAGTGAGTTTGACTGTCATAGTGTAAACACAGGTGTCCAGGATGAAACTTTAAAACTTGAACATGCCAGCGATGTACATGAAGACAATCAGGATATAATACATGATACATTGACAATGGAAATAGAGCCTGCACCTCTTCAGGACATGGAGGTGAAAAGAGTTGTGTCCGAGTTCAGTCGCGAAGGAGGGGATACAAGTAAAGGACAAATAAGGTCTGTTCTCTTTATTACAGCTTTATCGTTTCATGGTGTGTTCGAAGGAATGGCATTGGGTCTCCAAAGTTTAGAAAGTAACGTTTGGGTATTGTGTTTTGCTATAACAATTCATCGTGGAATTTTGGCGTTTGGCATGGGACTTCAACACATGCAGAATGAAGAGAGACATAGTACTATCGTATTTAGTATCTCATCCTTCGCTGTCATAGCAGCTCTAGGAATTATTATAGGTATTGCCATTTCAACTGGAGCTCAACTTTACACTGACGTTAATGTTCCGAATGCTATTTTGCAAAGTCTTGCAACGGGTACGTTATTTTATATTATATTTTTTGATATACTTTATAAAGAAATGACTGGAAACAAAGATGTTAAAAAGATTTCTTGTACATTTGTAGGCTTCTCTGTGATGGCTATTGTGTTCGCAGTTACCAGACAATAAAAAATAATGAATATGTTTTGTTCTACTTATTTTATTCCATTTATGATGGCTATAAGTTATCGATATTTGATTTCCCCTCTCTAATCATACCAATATTGAGCATGCAATACTTTACACTTATTCCGATGCATGATTGCCGAGAGTGCCGAGTAGAACACGTTATAATTTCCTGTAATTTTGTGTCTTCTTATCAAATAACATGGTGCTTGCGTTTTACTTTACGAATGTAGTTTAACTCGATGTAATTTGGGCCTTTTAGTCATGCAATAAACAAATTGTTCTAGACAATATTCACCAGAAAACGCAATAAATCATTCTCGTTATGTTCTTCGGGGATGATTCAAAGTAGAATTATGAAGAATGTGCGTCCATCATTGAAGAAGAAGGATACCATTATTAACTGTTGGTCTTTTTTACACAAGACTGAAAAAATTATAAACAATCATGATGACCCTATAGAAATCCCGTTATATATTTACGAAAACAATAAATAAAACCATGCAAATAATCAGATCGGTGGGAACACACGCAACTTAATATAATAAACAAAACCATGCAAATTCTCAGATCAGTGATAAAAACAACTCAACCAATTACATCTATGGCTCAACTAATAATAAATAAAACCATGCTCAAATCAGTGGGAAAACACCCAACTAATGATAAATAAAACCATGCAGGTGCTCAGATCAGTGAACAAAAACAAACAACTTACAATTACAGATAAAACCATGCAAATTATCAAATCAGGGGACAAAACACATAACTTACAACAGTATTGGCATAAGTGTTTGATTGTTTGTGTTGCTGAAACCCTTTTCAGGAAGATAATTGGTTTAAACAAATCTACATAATTTCAATTGTAGTATAATTGTAGCAAGTATAGTTACATGTATTACATTTACGTTTAAAACTTTAAGAAATGAAAATGACTTAATGATATGTCATCAAAGTAAATATCTATATGCAACAATTGTGGTTGTTTTTACGATTCAGATTAGAGAAAATGAGTATTATGGTTACTTTTACTTATTTTCTACAAACACATCTACATTTACACATACAGAAAGTATGATACAGAGAAAAGATCATGTGCAGAAATGACAGTGAAAAAGATTATCAACATGCCAAAAATTATTCAGAAAAGATGAATTGATGCGTAAATCTGAAAAGTAAAACAGGGAGAACACTTGAAAGCGCGTATACGTATCATTAGGAAAGGGAAATTCTCTAAAGATTTAGGACAGTGTCCGGTATTCCAGAAGTACCATGTAACGTTAAGGGTTATATATAGAATTTTTTCAAATAAGAAACCGAAATACATCACTCCACATTCTTTATAAAACTGTCCCAAATCCGAACCCTGTAATTCATCGGTAGTTGTTTGTTGCTGTGTGCCATATTTGTTTTTCGGTTATTCGTTTAGTGTTTGAGCAGATATCATACCGTTTGGCTTTGCTTTTGACATCACTACAAAGTTTTACACACATAAAACAAACAGCAGCAAAGTATCTTGTACAGCTACAAGGGAATCATGAGTGACAATTCGTTATACGTTACGACTAAAGTAGGATTAATGCAATAAAGAAATTTGAAAAAAGAATTTTATAACTGATGTTAAATAAAATGTTCCAATATAAAAAAATACGTTAAAGCCAAGGTATTATTTTTTGGATTTTATCAGTGCTTATTATTAAAAATGCAGAAGTCTGTATGTAAGTCCTTTTGAATTATTGTATCGGAAACCATCTAACTAACGTTATATATCTTTGTAGCTCTAAAATTTACACACAAATACTGAATATTTTATAAATACATGTTTTCCAGTGAAAGAAACATATGTCGCGTATTCAATTGATCATAAACATAAATGATTTTAAAGATAAAAGTTATAAATATTTAATGTTTAACATTTGCTCATATTTGTTTTTGACGTATCACTTACCATTTAACGTATTTTGAGAACAATTGGATGTTAAAATCTGAAAATAGGTTTAAATTCAGAAGACTTGTCAAATATATTGAAAAAAGATTTTGAATTAAATGAATATTTCATACCATTAATGGCAATGTAATTAAAACCGCCGATCGATTTATTTATTTTCCCCAACATATATGCCAGTTAAAACTTTTAATATAGTATATAGATATAAATATAATTCTGACTGTGAAAAGGTCTATTAAAATAGAAAATACGTGTGTTTAATTGTCAATAAGACAACTCTCCATTCGACAGAGACCAATGAACATAAAAGTTAACAATTAAATATCATCGAACGGACTTCAACAAGATGAAAACCCCATTGGGGAATATAATATTATAAACAAGTTATCTATACATGGGGTTAGACATATGGTAAAGATAGTTCCTGTCTGTTGTTGAAAAAAAACAGACGTTGATCTTAAATTTTATTTTAGGAGAATAATCTCTTGACCACATTGCGAACTTTAAGCAAAAAGGGAAATAAATAAATAAAAAAAAAACGAAATTCACTTTTGAAGTATAACACCTTCTGCTTCAAAAAAATATTTTAAAAACTATTACAAGAAATTATTTAATATCTAAGCAATAATTTTCAAGTAACCATGTTTTGTCCCGCTTCCCTCATTGACAAATCAGAATGATAGCTGAACTTAATAAACTTATGCTGCTGTTGACTGTGCAATTAGCCATATATTACTTCTTATGTAAATATAAACTTAAAAATAATAATTTTGATTGGCAATGTCGAAGTTGCCACTTCTAAGTTCACTTTAACTTCATTTCGTGTCATTTAAAAAAACAATCGCAATGCTCAGCCTGTAATTCAGTGGTTTGTTTATGTGTTACATATTTGTTTTTCGCGTTCATTTTTTTACATTAATAAGGCCGTTAGTTTTCTCGTTTGAATTGTTTTACATTGTCTTATCGGGGCCTTTTATAGCTGACTATGCGGTATGGGCTTTGCTCATTGTTGAAGGCCGCATACGGTTACCTATAGTTGTTAATGTTTGTGTCATTTTTGTCTTTTGTGGATAGTTGTCTCATTGGCAATAATACCACATCTTCTTTTTAATATCTTCTGCTTCGTGTTTGATTTTGGCTTTTCAGCTTTTTTTATTTGAGTGTCACTGTTAATTCTTACGTAGACGAAACACGCATCTTTCGATGCTTTGTATCTTTGATGATTTTTCATATAGACTTTCTTTAAAAAGAAATTTTTTATTTTATAAAATTTTTAGAAAAATCAGGCCATTGCATTAATGTGTTACACTACTGTAAGGAAATGAGATGTGCTAATGATCAAACAATGGTTCCCATAGAAATGACCTAATCACAAACATATACTAGTACATGTAAAATAAGCAAAAGTTTTAAAGTCAATAGACAATGACTTAGGGGTCAGGACCGAATAATCTCCATTGAAATAAGATGTGCCAATGTTTATACAAATGCATACAACATATAATTGACCTACCACTTGTGGTTCACCATAAACTTGACCCAATCACAAAATTGTACATTGTTGACACCGCCGACGACGTTGGAAACAACATTCTCCGTCAAGGCGAGACAAAACGCCAAATAAAGTGAGAAGTTGAAATAAATCTTAGTTGCTGTTTTTGAGAAATGTAAGGGAAACTTTAAGATTCAGGCACAACACAGAGGGCCAAATATTTTTTTTAATAGAAGTATTAAGAACTGAGTAAAACAAAACTCCAGAGTTCCAACAGTGAATTCTCGCAGTAAAGGTAAGTTTTGATGTAAACTATACAAAGACAAATTATTACTAGTGTAAAACCATTCAAACGGGAAAACCAACGGTGTCATAATCTTCTAATATGCCGTCTGACATTAAAATGAATGCTAATGACTGTTTTTAAAATATTTTTAAAAAATCAGATTGTTTGAATAAAATTGAGAATGGAAACGGGGAATATGTCAAAAAGACAACAAACCGACCATAGAAAAAACAACAACAGAAGGCACAACAGGTCTGGCAAGTCATAAACATTGTTTAATCAGAAAAAAAAAATTCTTTAGAGTGTTCTTGTTTTTAAATGTGCACAACTGATGCATGAAGGTTCAGAAAAAATGGAAGAAACGTACAGTTTAATAAATTTAAATGTATTTGTTATAATCAACGTGTTTGAATTTTAAATGCAAGTACCGGTTATAATCTTCCAAGTTCTAAAATTATTGCTTGTACATAAATTAGAAGGTAAACAAGAATATGTCCCCAGTACACGGATGTCCCATCCGCACTGGCAATCATTGTCTATGTTCAATGGACCTTGAAAATGGGGTGATCTTTAATTTGGAATTACAATTAGAAAGATCATATCACAGGGAACATGTGTACTACGTCAAGTTGATTGGACTTCAACTTCATCAAAAACTACCTCGAACAAAAACTTTAACCAGAAGCGTAACAGACGGACGGACGAACATTAATAGTACATAAAAATGAATATAAGCCTTGGTTATGTAGACACCTGCAACAATTACCAACTGACGTACCGAAAACCAAAAAGGTCAATAATGATTAGATAATACACATTTAAAAACCAGTTTGGAAAATAGTCATCATTCATTCATTCATTCATATCTTTAATTCCTCATAAATGAGATTCAATGAACATACAATTAATGAATATAAGCAAACGTTACAACATAATTACACACAAATTATTAGTATAAGAGCAAAGTATAAGGTAAATACACAAAAGATGATATATAAATAGTCTATAAAAGCAATATTTAAAGTATAACTGCAGTGACACATCATGTATTGACACATCGTGTATTGACACATCTAATAACACTGTCTAAGAGATCGACTATATTCTGCTACACACTGAATAACATGCGCATGACACAGCTTGAGAAATTGAACCGATTCATCTATACTTGAAAAAATTGTCAGTGGTTTTCGACCGAGTAACATTTGAAAGAGGATTTCGTCGTCATACATGTTCAATTCACAGTAAAGCTGCACTGGAAAATTGTCACTTAAGATGTCCCACCAGACTTCTCGCTGTGCATTAGTACTTGGACAATTGCAACAAGCGTGTACGTAAACATCTTTAAAATTCCTTGTACATATATCACATATATTACTTGTTGTATTTGGTATTTCAGTTAGTAATTTAGTAATTAAAAAAGAATTTTTAATCTCATTAAAAGAATTTGAGTGTTTCCAAAATTCTGTAATTGTCACTGACGTATGAATATTCCTGAAACGTGTGAAGCTGTCATCTGAAATAACACGGTTTAACCAATTGTTTAACTGTATACTATCGACTGCGCTATAAACAATAGACTTCCAAATTTGTTTTGATGGAAATGTTCCATCTTCAATATAGTCAAGAAGGTAACTCATAAGTCCATACTGTTTTAAAATGTCAATGATATCAGGAATAAATCCGTAGTGTTTCCTTTGAGAGTCTATAAAGAAAGTAAACAATCTGGTGAGAAATATTCTCTTAGAAAGAGAGGAAATGTCTAAGGTACACAGTTTTTGTAGGAAAATAAGTTTTCTTTTGTCTATATATCCTGTTATTGGATGAATACCAAGAATACTTTCGCACATATCAGATCGAGTCGACGTTTTCAAGTTGAGAATATGTTTCACTATAAAATGTTGAAACCGGTTTAAAGTAGCTTTATCATAAGATTTCATGTTATTCCACATCTCACACCCGTATAAAACACTGGGTAGTATCACAGTTTTATATAGTTTGAGTAATACACACGGGTTCGTTGCATTTGTCTTTATGCCATTCAACGCAAAGTATGCGTTTCTGCCTTTTCTGCAGGAACTTTCAGTTCTTTGATTTGATTTAAATCGATAGTTTAGTTCTATACCTAAATGTAGATAGTTATTTGCTATCGGAATACGTTCATTACCAATAAACCATGGAAAATTGACATTTATCTCTCTCGTATTCACAGAAAATTGAATGATACACGACTTATTTGCATTAAAGCGAAAACGCCATTTCTTTGAATATTGGTTACACACATTAAGCATACGTTGTAAGGATGCTGGAGATGTGGCAATACATGATATGTCATCTGCAAGAGCAGGTGCACAACAATTGATATTGAAAATACCTGTCTTTGGATTAAATTTTTCCAGATCACAAATTAAATCATTTATAAATACTAAATACAATAAACCTGAGAGCACTCCTCCTTGTCGTACACCTTCTACTACAGGGAAAAAACTTGATTGACATTGATTGACAATAACTGCACTTTTCGTATTATAATGACAGTCATTAATTAATAACCATAGTTTACCATTTACACCAAGTTTAAACAGTTTGTACATTAAACCTATCCTCCATACCGTATCAAATGCTTTCCTGCTATCCAGGAAGGCTACAAAAATTTTACTAAACAATTCAATATTATGAAATATAGTTTCATGTAAATTAAAGGATGCAGTAAGACATCCGAGATATTTCTGAAAACCTTGCTGCTGAGGGTTCGGAAAGGTACTTCCATCAAAGACATATAACAACAATCTTGACTTGATAACATGCTCAAACACTTTAAGAACACATGGAAGTAACGTGATTGGTCGGTAACTGTCCGGTGAAGTCTTCGGTTTATTGTTGCCTTTAAATAATGGAACAAGGAGACCTAGTTTCCATCCATTAGGGATACGACCTTTACTCACAACTAGATTAAATAACGATGTTAAGCATCGGACTAAAGTATTTCCACCATACAACAGATGTTCATGTTGAATTTTGTCATGGCCACTAGCTTTTCTACGCTTCAAGAGTTTAATTATACCATCGACTTCACTTTCTTTGATAATACCACCTGGTAAATACACGTTTTGTTCATAACAAGATTTAAAAAATATTTTATTGTAATCAAGTTCAATCTGTTTTCTCGTGTTATTATCATACATTTCATCACTGTCCGGCTGGTATAGTTTCGAAAAGTAGTCCATAAATGCATTAGCGATGCTCTCGGGAGTGTTGCATATATTATCATCCTGGATTATTTCAGGATAAATTTTGGACGAGACAGCTTTATTGCGTTTAATAAGTTTCCAAAAAAGACGGATATCGCATTCAGCTGCCTTATTAATGTCATCGTTAGTTTGTTGTATATATTGTTCATACGCAGCCTGTTGTATATTTCGGAATTCATGTTTTGCTCTCTTGTATAGCTTATATGAATCATAATGCATACCTCTAGGGCGACCATCAATAACCCAGGCTTTTCGTAATGTTCGTTCCTTCTCGTGGGCAATCTTTACACCAGATGTCCAATACGGTTTAGTAAAGGGATTAAAACCGCACTTGGGGACTGTCTTATCTGCTGCAGCATGTAAAATAGTCACCATATCGTTGTATAAAATATCAATATCTGCATTATCCGAGTCCATTTTCTTTATCAGAATTTGTAAAGGTTCGTGTAAAAATAGTTTATACAGTTCGATTTGATCGTCCGTTATTTTATGCCATGCTGGTAGCTTACTAAATGAATTCAATATTTTATGAGGATTATGTTGCAACACTATTTCGGCTAAAATTGGTAAATGATCGGATGTACTACTAACCGAACCCTCGCTAAGTATTTCATAAGACTTAAGCTGCCTATATATACTATCATTCATAAGAATATAATCAATCATTGATGTCTTATTAATAAATGTATAATCTGGCCCTTTATGTTTAATTTTTCCACCTGAAAACAGCAATTGATATCTTTTAACAAATTTCATTAGCTCAACAGATTTGTACTTGTTTGAACATAATTTATCTTTCTCAAGACAACTGGCATTTAAATCCCCTGCGATTATAACATTGCCATAATTACTATAATGAGTATATAATGCATCTAATATATTAAGTTCAGTTCTATAGTTATCTACAGATTCATCAGATGGTAAATATGCACCAAAAATAAATAATGACCCTTTAGATGGGGTTTTGATCTCAAGACCAACAATTCTTTCTGAGTTCGTATCATGAATTTCATTAATAGAAAATTGAAGTGTGCTCTTATACAGGATGGCAATACCACCTTTGCCATGATATGCGTTATAAAAATTAGGCAAGGAATCAGCTTTACATACACAATTATATCCTTGTTCAATACTTGACAAATAATTTAAGGATCTGGTTTTAAGTTTATGTTCAGAGATAATACAAACATCACAATCAGTACTTCTTAATAAATTACTCAAACATACAGTAGAAGACATAATACCTCTTACATTCCATGCTAAAAGTTTTAGACTAGACATTATAAGAAATAAGGTAACCAAGGTAACAAAGGAAAATAATATTTGACACTGCATTTTTATTGTTTATTATGAGTCTGGTTCATGATGAGCATCATCCGTAAAGCGTTGATTCCATTCACGGTTGCTTAACCATTTTCTACAATACACGCCTTTCGGCCAAAAGTTTTCTGTTTCGACAATCTCTGCACAGTTTTCTGCGATGTTAAGCTTCGCAGATATCCGACGATCATTGTTCCTTGTGCTAAACAAACGTAAGTATGTTACATGTGCATTTTTAGTTTCTAAGTAACTTAAAATTCCAGCTCGCGTAGATTTCGAGTCAATTCCTGACAAGTAGTACCTAGCCGTTCTATTCTTTGTAACACCCGTAAAAAAGTTTTCATTTGTCGTTTCAACATGGCTAGTGACTCCTTCAAGTCGAACAGGAATTTTATAAGTAATGTCATTGTTTTCCGTATTTGGTTTTGATATGTCTCTGTTTCCTTCGTTTTGCGTTTCATGTGTCTTGTACGGTAAAACTGTAACATTATCACTATTAGTATTACCGTTAGAATATCTTTTTTCTATGTTTTGTTTACAAGTTACGGGTGATCGACTTTCTGGTATTTCTATAGGTGATAACTGACCACTTCTCGTACTAGAGTTTATCTGTATACCGGTAGTATGCGGACTATCTGGGGTTCCCGGTGGGGTTACTTTAGAGGCATACGATTGTTTTGAATTCAATTTCAACTCGCTGACATTCTTTTGTAGACTAACGCACAATTTACTATGTCGCTCAAGTTCGGAGTCAAACCGTTTTACATTAGATGTATACGAATTAAAGTCAAATTCCCCAATAGCTTTGGATTGTTGGTTTATTAGCTTGTGGTTTGCATCATATTGTGTAAATTTACGTTCACAATTGATTAGGTGTTGGTTTAATCGCTCATTCGTGCTCGAAAGTTCTGTTTTTAATTTGTCGTTTTCAGTTTTAATGTTTTTGATAATTCTTTTATTTTCGATTTCGTTTTTCTCTAATAGAACTACTCTTTCAAGGAGAGTTTGTACAGTTACTCTCATTTCGATGATATTACAATCATGGGTAACGGTTTTACTTTGGTCACTAACTGAATTATGGTCAACTTTTCTGAAAACATCATCAATGCTCGAATCATCACCGTTAATGTACATATATAATAGGTAGCAGTCTTTTGCATATTTTTGTGTAGAGGAACTTCTATTTGTGCTTTTTCGGGTAAAAAGCACCTGTAAAATCAATGCCTACCCCAAAGCGGTAGCCTGTTAACAAGTATTTCCACTTAAAACATGATTTAATACAAAGACAATTATTGAATAAATTATTTTTTCTTGATACTATTTTTTTTAAATGTGCAAATTACATTTTCCCATTGCATAAAACGTTCGTTTTCGAATAAAGCTTTTAGATTTGAATGTTAAATATAACTATTCATATTTGATATTTTTTATTTTGCACTGCCGCGATTCAAGAAGTAGAGCTAATAGATAAATGGTCAAATTGGTATGTTTCTATGCTATGCACATGATTCTATGACCAATCGTACTTAGAGGTAGAACTTTTGACATTGAAATAACTGTTCATCAAAGACAGAAGTGACAGAAATCGTCATTTCCGGCATATTTGAATACATGTTTGGGATAAGTATTGATTTTGTTATCATAAAATTAAAAACAAACTAAATAAAAAAAAAAAAAAAACTAAACAAACTCATTGGCATGTTCACACCACATCTTCCTATATCTAAATATTATTGTTTTGCAATACATATGCACATGTGTGGGTCTACAGTCTGTATCTTGACATTGCACAATGTTATGTTTATGGCGTCTTTACACTAAATCATTCGGATGTTGGATGTATAAGTACCCGTCCTCTTCCACTCTGCGTTTTTGTTATATGTATTTCTATTTGTATCCATCTAATTCAATGGTTAACCTTTTTTCAACAGATTTTTATAGTTTGTTCTTATTTACAACCATAACTATGTTTTACTGTTACACTGCCGTCCCAGTTTAGGAGGACTGGTTTAACATTTTGTATGTGTCTGACCAAATTCAGGAGTCTGTAATTCAGTTACTTTTGTTGTGTCACATATTTTCTTTTTTTAAATTATTTTGTACACAGATCATGCCGTATTCTCCTGATTCGAATTGATTTTATTTTTGTCATTTCGGGGTCTTTTATAGCACACTATGCGGTATGGGCTTTGTTTATTGTTGAAGGCCGTACGGGGACCTGTTATAGTTGTTTACTTCTGTGTTATTTTGGTCTCTTGTTGATAGTTGTCTCATTAGAAATCCTAAAACAACTCCTTTTTTTTATATTTACAGGTTATTAATATCTTTATGAATAATTGGTATATAGCAATTCGAATGATTGCAGTGAACTACTTGCCACTGTCGTATGTGTGCATGTGAAAAATTTGTCTCCGTAAAACCACTTCAAACCAATTACATTTTGTCATTCCAGTTATTGAATACATTGTCATCATTATTTTAAGATTTAAACACTTTTTATTTTTCTAAATTATGTTGAAATGATGTGAAAACGTTTGATTTTTGGTACCGTTTTACATTTTTCTTCATAATATGAAACTTAAAATGTCTACAAGTAAAACGAACAAACAAGAAACAATAAAACCAAATGGATTAAAAGAACGTTGACAATAAAAACTCATCATTGTAGTAAGCATAATGATATATTCAGGGTGTTACGTCAATGGGACAGCAACCTATGATAAAACTAACCAAAGCACACCTAGAAGGCAACCAAAGACAGGAGTTCAAAAATCGAAATACATGGTGTTTTAACAAAATGTAAATCGGTCTGTTTCTATAAAAATATTAAACAAACCAATCAAATATCTGCCTTCAAAACCAATTCATGGCATATGACAGCCAGTAACTTGGTACAGGCGCATGCAAATTGTGACAGAATTATAAATATCCACCCACACACTCTGTTGAACCTTGAAAAAAAGAACATAAAAGAGACAAGTACCAAAGAGCACTTAACTCTAAAATAACACTGTATTTGTAATAACTACGAATTTAATAATAAAGCATAATTTGCAAAAATTGTAAACATTACCATTATTTCGAGTGGTTATAATAATATAAGAAAAATAACTTTAAAATACATGTCTTTAAGATATGTCATTGAAAAATGGATGTTTGGTTTTTTTAAATGAAGGTCGAAATTTCAGATTATGACAGATATTACTAAGTTCTTTCAACTATTTTACATGCAACAGTAATCATACTTCTACATAGCTATAATTTTGAATTGATTTTAACCATTAATTAAACGAATTATTGTCTACAATTAAACTCAAACAGTCTCGAAGAGACCTTGTAAACAGAGTCCACAAATATTGAACAAATATAAGAAAAAAATATCTTTCAGCAATCGTATCAGAATAAAACCTCATCAAAAACATTGACATTCTTAAATAACGTAGGTCATGTTTACTGAAGAGTTCTAGAATATCTTTTCCTGATCTAATCTAAAATATTAGACGAAAAAAAACAAATAACCATCGAAAAAGAAACCTTATGAAAGTCTTAATTATATCCATCACAGCTCATTTTACATTAGAAAACACATTTTATAGAAAAGAAACTCTTTCTGTCTGCTCGATCGACTGTGAATCCATAGATTAAAGCTTTCCTAGGCTTTCATCAAATCAATAATCGCATCGTACAACCGACCCTCATCATTTGTTTGAAACCCGGCAGATGCCATCAGTCACCGCTGTTATCAGCAAGGACAAGACACTATTTGCTTTTCTCTTTTCATTTTTCTTTTTTTTTTTCTTGACCTCTCAAATTAAGTAATGTTATAAACATACAGTAATAATACATATTGTACGGTTTTTCGTGATGTTATTATTCCACAACAAAAAAACAGACCTTAAAATATGCCGGCCAATGTGATAACAGTGTTATATGAAAAGAAAAACCCTAAACTACACATTATATGTCGTGACATAAATCTCAATACTAAATATTTTAAATAATATACATATACTTTCGAAATCACTGTCCAGTAAAAATAACAATGTTATTGTAATTACATGAAGCCAGAAAAAAATAAATGGTTACAGTCACTTTGTTAGTGATTTAGTGTATTAATACATGAAAGCATTCATGGTCAAAGATGGATACTATTTATTTATCTTGTTCGTTTAAATTTCATCTTGATATAAAGAGTACTAATATCAGTCAACCAAATGACACAATTATCATGTGTACACACGTGTTTATATTTACAAGTTAATCAATCAACAGGGTAGGGTGGTGGGTTTTTTTGTTTTATATTTGAGTTGAATTGTCTCCTGCCTTCCTCCTTGTTGGATCCAAATTGAAAAAGGATTGTTACGTCAGATTCAAGGTTCAGCAACCACCAATGGGATTATGGTATAGTAAGCTCACCAATAACCAAACAAAACATACAAGTTACGGCACACCGTGATAACTGAATTCAAATACAAGACTTAAATTCTATTAAAGTGGAATACTATGTGTCTCTTCTATGGTTACTTGACGGCATGTTTACAGCCGGAAAGCAGATGATATTTAAAAAAAAAAACCTGTAAAGAATTACTGTCTTTTCGTTTTTTTCCTGATAGTACAGTTTTGTTTTTAAAACTTGAGAATCGGGATACAATATCATACACTCCTCTTTCCCTTTGATAAGGTACATGAACTTTCCCTATGGAAAATGAGAATATTTAGTTATTTCATAGAATAAAAGGTATGTAGAAATTAAAAAAGATATAAAATAACTGGCACGGGGTCTAATGAACGATGTTTAAAGCCGTTAACCATTTTTATAGATTTGTCGCCAATAAAATCAAATCAGAAAAAGTCTAATTTGAAATAAAAGTCTACCAATTCGTTGTCAATGTCTTATCCATTTAATTTGTCTTCTTAAAAACAAGGTTTGCGTTACGCTTTAAAATTATATGACTGAATAAACTGAGAATCGTGCGTTTCACATTTCATACGAATAAATATCTTTCAATAAAAAAATACTTAAGCGAGCGTAAAAAAGATAATAGCCGCCTCGTTTTGAATTTAAAAGCAAACTAAGTAAATCTAAAATCGAATACATGAAAATACAGCTATAAAATGTCAGGCAGGAGTCTAGAAATATCATAAACTATAAATTATTCATATAAGAAATCTAAGAGCAATCCCATGACAGTTTTGATCTCTAATGTCACAGAACACGACGTCTTAAGTCCTTACATGATGATTAACAGATTTAATTACTACAAATAGCTTCCGTTAATCAAATGAAGTCCCGAGACAATCTGAGGAACAAATGTACCTGTCAAAGATCCGAGAAAACAATCTTATACTTTATATTTAAGATTGAATGTTTGGTTTTAGGCTGTTGCTTCTATTAAACACTCGTGTTTCTGTTTTAGTCCATTAACTACAAAACAAAACACGGAAATCTTAAGTACTAAAAGCAATAAAGTAATATCCCCAGAATAATTGATCAATCATTTTCTTCTGATTTACAAGAAATCAATGAATTTGATGTAAATGTAAAATAAAGTACAAGATTTTTTTTATTTGATAAAACGTTTTGTTGACTAATAGTAGTTTTAAATATAAACGGTTACATTTTTCACATATCCAGACAGACAACATTGTTTTTTTTTTTTTTTTAAATGCACTAACAGTCTGGCACTAATACAATATGTTATTGAAGTCTACGAAGTTATTTCACTCAAGCAAAAGTTACTTTTGTAAGAATTGATGTTCAAAAGTACTTTTCATAAACTGATGAAATTTAATATGTTCGATAAAAATATATACGTACCTTTATAACGTAATTTAACAGTATTAATCTTATTTCATCACATGTGCATTTCGAAAATTAGTGTCTCTCTAGTGATGTTTGAGGCTTAAATATTTGAAAGTCCAAAACCTGATACAAAGTCTATGAGCTGATATACAAAAAAAGAATAAAAAGGAAAGCTATTATACATGTACAATAAGTCACAACTATTCATGAGAAAGATAATTGATTGTTTTATAAAATTTAAGATAAACAATATGTAACAGTACACAAATGTATAAGTATTCAGATACAAATATTTGTTCCTATGTGGTGGACAGATGGGTACTTACTGTGCACTGTTCATGTGATTTTTTTGTTTGTTGTTACTCAAAGGATAGAGGATTTTTCTAATCTAATGGTTACTATTACTGACATAATAATAAGAATTTTAGATTTAGTCCATTCGTTTGATATTATCTTCTGCAGCAATAGATACGATGTATATTCTTCAAACAATATCAAACATTGACACATTCAATTGAGCTAGATAAATAACCATGTATATATAAATGAGGGACACTACTAAATAAAATATGGCCTACTTCATACCTATTCGCAGACACCTATGTACAGATATTTGAAGACAATTCTTCATTATGGCGCACGTGTTCCTAATAGATTTAAAGTATTTTAGTCTACTACTACTAATTTTGCTTTTCCGTGGTAGCAGCATGCCTGCATTTCATGTATTTATGCAGAGACATGTATTAGACTTGTGTCTATATGTGTCTTGTGTATATTTCAAACGTAGTTGTTTGCTGGTGTCGATTATATTGACTTCCGTGACACAGCACACTCTATTGTCGAATCGCATGCACTCGCCTCTTCTGACATGGTTAAAGTTATAGTTTCAGCCATCACTCATATAATCATTACAAAAGTTTAAGAAAAAAGTTGAAAACAATTCAATGCTTAGTCCGTTTGGAATGATAACATTGGTTAAAATGAAAAAAATCCCTTGATACATGGTATAAATAATCATTTAAAGTAGAAGCTACTGCAAGTTGAGGCTCTAAATCTTCCGAAAGTTCATCAACAAAAGTTGTTTCCGGCACTACAGAAAATACCTCCTATCTATTAAAAAAAAAATACTATACATATAAATGTACATGTAAATTTGGTTCCGAGTTTTTGTGTTTTTTTTTTTTTTACTTTAATGTGTTTTCTCCATGTAGTATAGATTTTCAAAACCTAACATTCACATAATGAAATATCAAATACATGTTCGTGTTAAGGAAACATATTTAGAAGGAAAAGCTACAGATTACATGTAATTGACAGCTAAAAAAAGGACGAGACAAAACTATATCGCAGCTGAATTGTTAAATGTTATTTATGAAGGTGCATCAAAATATATTAGTCAGAAAAAAACGTTTTTACAGCAAATCCAAACGATGACAGATATCAGACTGTCTCATTTTCTTCCATATTTAAGATGACTATGGAAACGAAATGGAAGCTGTTTTCCTTCAAAAACATAATCAGTTAAATTATGATTGTATCAGGTATCATCTTAAAAGCTTTCTAACAAATTTCTACGTAATACTCGTTGTTTGGCAAAGATTTAAGAAGAAAACTTACACAAGTGTATTGGTTCATTATAGATTACAGGCAACTTTTTATGAGTCATTATTATTTAAGCATATTGATATCTACCTTAGTATAAGACAAACATGAAAATAAATCGGACAATTTTACATGTTTTTCTTCCAATAGAAATACAGGAATATTTGACGAATATTCAAAAAGGAGACATGAATTTACATATTTTAGACAGACAATTATCAAACTTAAAAAAACATGCGATTTATGTTGTAACTGTATACATGGTGCATTTGCATAAACTCACTTTTTAAAAGATCAATCACAAAATCGAAAAACAGCTTTGAGGTTGACTTGTTCTTCGTGGCCATTGTCTTGTCACTACTTACGTGGCATCTTAAACATTTTCTTGGTTTTACTTAAAACGGTTTTGTGATACAGTATCGAGTTATTTCTGGTGATTTTTTTTCACAAAGATTTACAAAATACATATAAATAATATCGACAGTAGGGGAACACCATAATGGTCCACGAGCCTGTATATTTCCCGCGTTATATAATGGTAGTCATACTCCCTCCTTTGCACAATTTATCTAGAATGAGGCTTTTTTGACAATTGATATAAATCTACTTAGTTTGAAATCGTATTTCTACTTCTTGATTCCTCTTTTGTTTAAAAGTTGTGATTATAGGTTTCCATTGGTTTCTTATTTGATACATACATGTACATCCCACGTCTATTAAAGAAACCCTCTAGAGCTAGTAAACATAGGATTGGCAACAATCCCGTTTACTGCATTGGGAAGTCAAGAAACGATGGCTTAAAAGGACAACAGAGCAAACTCTCGATTTATTTGTAAAAAAACATTTGAGCTAGTACTGGTCCTTGAAGAATGTCATAAAATTCTCCGACGGATAAGAAATAAAGTTAATGTCTTTCTTTTTGTTTTTCTTTTCTCGTCAATGATTTCATTTTTAATGCTAACACGATGTAGAGTTTTATTTAATGAGAAGTTATGCCTATCAAGATGAAATTTCATTAATATATGACACCTTTATGAGATACAATTATTTTATGAGTATTCTACAGTTTATAGACTTTTATGTTCCAAAGCATTATGAAATGCTAATATTGCATAAAAAACATGCAGCTACAGGGTTCCCTGTTGGAATTAAACAATATTCGTATTATTTCAACTCAGTCTAGAATTTCAGAGTGATATAGAACACGCACAAGAAACATAAGAACCGTCTGAATATTTAAACAGCTAATTTTGAAAAAAAAAATGATATTGGTACATTTCTTAAACATAAAATTCAATAATTTATGAATCAAATGAAATTAATCTTTATTGGAATCCTACGCTAAACATAATCTTTATAAATATTTTCTTAGCATGAAATGTATAGATATAATATCACGAAGAAAAATATTGATTGCCACGTGCAATGATACCATGTTACATCGTCATATAAACTTTTGACATCAGACTAAGCAACGCATTGCAAAGAAGTTTTATTTAATTTTAAGATGCCTCAAAGATATTTTCGATCGATAATAAGGAGTGTATTTGTCTGCAGACGGTTCTGGATAAAATAATTTAGTTTCTTTATTGAAAACATAAAACGAGGCGAAAGATACCCGAGGGAGAAACAAAACTCATAAGTCAAAGAGAGGCTGGCAAATCCTGGCAAAATAGAAAAGAAAACACAAACAACTGTCTGGTAAATAACACTGCATAAAAAAAACTTTAGACTGAACAACAGGAAACAAAACAAAAATACTAAATTGTTTATACGAAAATTGTCACTAAATTTAACCGCGTACATGTAATAGCCATAAGGATTTGACAATTTGAATTTTGATTGGTAGGAATCTAGTAGATTTCCAGCATATAACCTTGAAATTAATACAAATCTACGGACAGTTTTTTAATTTCAACAACAAAAGACAACAATATGAAATCTGACATAACTAAAATTTCAAATTGATCATTTAAATTAGACAAGCTGTTTTCAAATATAAAGATATGTAATACCTCTTTAACTTATCCAAAGTTGACAACTTTTTATTATTACTTTTCATAAAGAATAAATAAAAAAGATCTCATTTGCATGATTTTGATGATTAAATGTGTATGAATTTAAAAAAGTGTCAAATCTATACTAATTTCAATTACATTTAAAAGAATTATATGCGGTTTTTAGTTGTTGAGTATATTATATGAAGATCAGAAAACATATTAACACCAACAACAAAAAACATTACGGAGGGAAAATTATACCTTCTTTTATATTACTTCAAATGAACAATTACATGGCTTTAAATACACGATGGTCATCAATATTAGGCTAAATTATACTCGCTGACTACTTTGTAACGAAATAACATAGTGTCTTCAATTTTATACAATAGTTTTAAGCATAATTTACCTTAACAACAAATGCCTGGGTCTTGGTATCGTCACGTTGACAAATTACCATGGAGGATATTTATTGGTAAGACTTCAATGTTAAAAAATCTGCTAGTATGAGCTTGCGTGCAAACAATATTGCATTGGTAATTTTAACTGGAATTAGATCCAGCTATATTTATTCGAATTCAAAACTGATGGACGAATTAGTCCGACGTCCCTTTGTATTATCATGATTAATTATTCTTGTCTGCGTCAAGTTCATAGGTAAATGTTTCATGCATATTCCGCTTTCATTCCAATAGGTTCTGCAAAATGATTAAGGACAGGAATTTAAACTATCCTTGAAACATGTTTGATATGAGCTTAAATCGTCTCGTTGACGAAATTCCAAACCCCATATCACTTTTTGTTCACTAGGTAACTAACCTTTAAAGCTAAAACTTGTAATAGCGATTCAAACCTGTTTGCAGTCTGTCGAGATTCTTGTCGACTTATTTCACTGGACGTTGCAAAAACTTCCAACAACCAATCAATATCGACAAAAGGAGTTTCCTACTTAAACCGTGTGTTTATAGTTTAAAACCAACGACAACAAAAGGAAACGATTGTGAATTTGTTATTGGTTTTGTTATTTACCTTTAAGTTGTTATTGTTGGTTTTATTACTTTGAGCTATGATTGTTGGTGCTGTTATTTATCTTTGAGTTATGATGGTTGGTTCTATTATTTACCTTTGAGTTATGATAGTCGGTTTTATTATTTACCTTTGAGCTAAGATTGTTGGTGCTGTTACATGTATTTTCCTTTGAGTTATGATTGTTGGTGCCGTTATTTACCTTTGAGATACGATTGTCGGTTTTATAATTTACTTTTGAGCTATGATTGTTGGTGCTGTTATTTACCTTTGAGTAGTATGATTGCTGGTGCCGTTATTTACCCTTGAGTTATGATTATATGTGTTATTATTTATCTTCGAGTTATGATTGTTGGTGTTATAAACATTTGAGTCATAATTGTCGGTTTTGTTATTTACTTTTGAGTTATGATGGCTGATGCTATTATTTACACTTAAATTATGATGTCGGTTTTGTTATTTACCTTTTAAACATGATTGTTGGTGTTCTCTACCTTCGAGTTAATATGATTGTTGGTGTTCTCTACCTTTGAGTTAATATGATTGTCGGTGTTATTCACCTTTCAGTTCTGATAGTCGGTGTTATTTACCTTTGAATTATGATTGTTGCTGCTGTTATTTTCCTTTGAGTTCTGATTGTCGGTTTTATTATATACCTTTGAGTTATGATTGTCGATGTTATTTACCTTTAAGTTATGATTAAGCTTGTTTTGTTATCTAAATTTGAGTTATGATCGTCGGTTTTACATTTTGCCTATGAATGATAATTGTCAGTGTTATTTACCTTTGAGTAATGCATGTTGGTGCTGTTATTTACCTTTGATCTATGATTGTTGGTGCTGTTATTCACCTTTGAGTTATGATTGCTGGTGCTGTTATTCACATTTGAGTTATGATTGTATGTGTAATTATTTGCTTTTGAGTTATGATTGTTAGTGTTATAAACATTTGAGTTATAATTGTCGGTTCTGTTATTTACTTTTGAGTTATGATGGCTGGTGCTTTTATTTACACTTTAATTATGATGTCGGTTTTGTTATTTACTTTTGAGTTATGATGGCTGGTGCTATTATTTACACTTTAATTATGATGTCGGTTTTGTTATTTACCTTTTAAACATGATTGTTGGTATTCTTTACCTTTGAGTTATGATTGTCGGTGTTATTTACCTTTACGTTATGATTGTATGCTTTGAGTTATGATTTTTTTGTGCTGTTATTTACCATTGAGTTATTATTTTCGGTATTGCAAATGTATTTACCTTCGAGTTATGATTGTTGGGGCTTTTAATTACTTGTGAGTAAATATTATTGTCGATGTTGATATTTGCCTTTTTGTTTTGATTTTTTGGTGTTGTTATTTATCTTTGAGTTATGAGTTAAAATGCATATGTGAGAGAACCATATTTTTGGAAGGATTTTTTTTTTTTATAAAAAAAATGATTTTAAAAGACAAGAAAAAGAATTGCTAATATGAGTGAAAATTCACATTGCGATAAGACGTGTCACAGTACTTGTCTATCCCAAATTCATGTATTTGGTTTTGATGTTATATTTGTTTTTCTCGTGGGATTTTGTCTGATGTTCGGTCTGTTTCTATGTGTGTTACATTTTAGTGTAATGTCGTTGTTCTCTTCTTATATTTAATGCGTTTCCCTCGGTTTTGGTTTGTTACCCCGATTTTGTTTTTTGAACAGCGGTATACTACTGTTGCCTTTAATATCATTGATGTGTCGTGTTGTAATCGAGAAGATTCATTTCCAGTAAAAAATAATTTTACATGAAAATAAAATGTCTCCAACATTATCATGATGACTTTAAAAGAATTCATACATCCTTTCATTTTTTTCTTACAGGTTGCGTTTAACAGTAGGAGTCAGTGCATGCATAAATATCTAATAAGTGCAAAATAACATTCGTTATATCAATTGTGCCATCCATAAATAATGTATATGTACAACAAGGGAAAACATAGATTTATATTTTCTTTTTTAGCGTCAGAAAGTACGATCATAATCACATCATTGTAGATTTTAAAAATCGATCCTGGATGTTGAAATCTTTCATCAAATAACAAATGGCATTAGCTTCCAATGGTTACATTTCCAAATGGTACATTTATCTTAAAATACACAATTAACTTAGATTCAAACATGGTTTAATTTAAACAGAGAATTCTAAAAGAGTATTCTTACAGCAAGTTAAATTGAATTGAATATGTCTGGAATAAATTCAAAAGATATTTGATATAGGATTTTTTTGGTAAAGAAAACTTTTAACAATATAATTGTTGATTAAAAATCTTTTCGCTTCACGATTTCCAATCATGAAATTAAAAATAGATAAAAAAAAAAAGGAGTCTTGAAGCTTGATGCATTCAAGACCATTTGCATTAAGTAAGGAATCTAATCCAGCACCAATGCCCCATGGCTTATACATTACAGTGTATTGATAATCACCTGGTAAGATGTATTTATAAGCCAGCAATGCAATTTTATCAAAAATTACAGAGAAAAAATATATTAGGTAAAGATGAAGACAGTTAGTTTAGTTTAAACATATTTATTTATAGTGGATTGGAAAACAAGTTTTGCAACTTATATTAATCCCTTTCCACTTTGCGGGTGCGAGTGCTGCCTTGTAGCGGCATTAGCCTACTCTTTTTTGAAATCTACAAGGGTGTCTTTAACGTGCAAGAGATATGTCTCTCTCTTAACACGGGTCAGCTATTTATCGTCCCCTTCCGACGGACTATCATCGTTTCCTCAAGACCATACTCGCAAATGGTGTCAAGGGAGAGCCGAAAATTGAGTTCCTGAAATGTTTATCCCGAACGGGAATGAAGACAGTTAACATTATTTCCTTGCGCAAAGTGGCATGGCATAATAATTGACTACAAGAATATGCAGTATGCGAAGTGGGCATTATTTCACAGGTTATATAAGGCCTTTAAAAGGATGGACAGCAGAAGAAGTGCATAATTCTGATTAAATCTCGAAAACTAATTTGTGTAGGGCTTGAAATAGTCCATACACAAACTCCTTTAGTCTTACTTATTGGAGAGTTGGACACTCTCTACAACACTCTAATCTATTCCAGACCATTGTAACCATATTTTGATATTATGTATGTTTTGTTCACGCATAGTTGTAAAAATAACGGAATTTGGTGGGACTGTGATAAAGTGAAAGGTTTAGCTCTATAAAACCAGGTTTAATCCATGATTTTCTACATTTGAAAATGCCTGTACCAAGTTAGGAATATGACAGTTGTTGTCCTTTCGGTTGATGTGTTTTATCCATTGATTTTGCCATTTGATTAGGGACTTTCCGTTTTGCACGGAGTTCATTATTTTCCGATTTTACTCCTAAAATGCCTATAGTCCAGTTACACGCGAGAACGAATTTTAGCAAGAAGCACATAATTATGTATAACTTTTTCATTCTCCTTAGTAAGGCTAATGCTAATTCTATAAGTTCATTCCACATCAACTTTTTATGCCCCACCTACGATAGTAGAGGGGCATTATGTTTTCTGGTCTGTGGCTCCGTTCGTTCGTTCGTTCGTCCGTCCGTTCGTTCGTTCGTCCGCAGTTTAAAGTTTTTGGTCAAGGTAGTTTTTGATGAAGATGAAGTCCAATCAATTGGAAACTTAGTACACTTGTTGCTTAAGATATGATATTTCTAATTTTAAAGCCAAATTAGACTTTTGACTCCAATTTCACGGTCAACCGAACATATAAAATGAAAGTGGGATTTTCAGGTTAAAGTTTTTGGTCAAGGTAGTTTTTGATGAAGCTGAAGTCCAATCAACTTGAAACTTAGTACACTTGATGCTTATGATATGATATTTCTAATTTTAAAGCCAATTTAGGCTTTTTGACCCCAAATTCACGGTCCATGGAACATGGAAAATGATAGTGTCAGTGGGGCATCCGTGTACTTTGGACACATTCTTGTTTTATTCTATACAGAGATGTTTTTACATAAAAATGTAGATGGTCGGGTGACTTACTAAAAGCGAAAATATTTGTTCTCCCAATAAATTGTAACCTTTAAATTATGTTTAATTTTTAAAAGATCGCTCTTCATGTAATGGGTCCAACCCGCAGATGGAGCTGAGAAAGGGAAAAACAACGGAAAACTTTCTTTTTTGTTGTTTTCTTCTTTTTAATTGATGGAAGCACTTTAACAATGCTTTATAGGAGTGAAACGGTTTATTTTTTCGTTTGTGTGATTATCATTCATGTTTAAAACTTTTTACCTGGAAGCAATTTACAGTGATACAATAGTTGATCATTAAAACCTGGATATCCCAAGTTGTGTCATTACTAAATTTGATTTATTCAACGATTAACACGAAATTGCCATTATTTTCTACGATCAAAGGTTTAAAACAGAACCATTGCAGTTCTAAATGACAGGTAACTCAATTGCCGTGACAAAGACCCCAGGAAAGTCTAATAGCAGCATGCTAACCTTAATGACAATAGAAAATCTAATGTTTTAACATTTTTTAACATTATATTGTTGAATAATGGCTTGAAAGTCTATTGATTGAACATTTATCACTCATTAAAACAGAATGAAACCAGGTGTAATGTAGTGGTGTGCATTATCACAGCTTTACTTAGACGACAAACAATCTTGCCGGAAGAGAGAAGTCTTTTAATAGCTTTTAAACTAAATTTTCCAAGGCAACGAAAAACGTACAGTGATCTCCAACTCCGATATGAATTATCAGCAACCATTATTGTGTCTATTTACGGAATTACGGGGTTTGAATGCAGAAATGAGTAGCGATAACCATAATTGAATTGACACTAGAAACGAAATTTTAAATCGTGACATCAGACTATAACTGTCTAGAAGTGAAATAACTCGCACTGAGTAAATACAATGACCACTCGTTTATAACAACAATCGATTCTTCTTGTAAATGGTTTCTCTGAGGTAAATAAAATCTTCCTTGGTATGATTTTATTACTATGTACATTAGAAAATAAATCGAATTTATTCTCTCTAGACTATTGTAAGAAAATGAATTTGTAGTTCTATTGCGATATTGAATGCCTAAGAGTATTGTGTTACTCCTCGACGCGAATTAGTTTTCTCAGTTATTTCTTTTACGAATAATTTAATCCGACAAGGATCAATTTTCTGTGTAACGTCTCCAGCGTTTGAACTTAAGACGAGGAAAGTAGCCTATTTTGATATCAAAATATACCCTGGGTAATCATATAAAAACTAATTCGCGTCGAGGAGTAACACAATACTCTTAGGCATGATGAAAAAGATCAAACTTCTGCTACATCAAAAGAATTGTCACCAAGTCTCATCTGCAAATGCAACGGAAACAATATTCAGATCAGATACTACAATTTAATTCATTGGTTTCACGCAAAGCTGAATCACGGAATACGCAATTTGATTATAAAACGTCTTTAAATCAAAGGAATTTATTCTGCAGCGTGGCATCTACTTAAATAAATGGCGAGAGAAAAAACAAGTAATGAGACTATCGATTTTTGAGGATTCTGCGACATATCAAGAAAATGACTTGTCTAGTTTTGTAAGTGAAATAGAATAAATTAGATTTGAATCCTAGAATTGCACCACTTGTTAGAATTAATCCATTTATTTCAAATAAAAAAGCAGTCTCAGCTTCAGGTTCTAGGTTATTAATGTCAATTCATCAGCGAAGTAAAATGGCGTTCACAAGGTTTTTAACAAGACTATTAGTTTTATTCTCACGTGATGGTCGTGTCTTTATTAACTATTTGTCATTTTGTTTTGTTTTGTCGTTATCATATTTTATAAAACTAGTAATTAATTATGTACTTTAAAAGCCATGTTGTTGTAAGTTTGTCATCCATTATTGTGTATAAATACTCTTTTGGTATCGTCCTTCTCTTTTTGTGTTTTAAACAATCTTGCTTACACCACCTTCATTGGAACTTGGGTGGATAGTTGTCACATTGGCAATCATAATAATGTTTGTTTTTTCATTATTATATATGAGAATTTTTGTATGATATAGTATTTTTGTATCTCTTTGTCTCGTTTATGTCTTGTCGAGAAAATATTTTTCAACAATACTTTTTTTTTATTTGTTTGTTTATAATACATCGACAATACTATATAGAAAACACAAGGTCGTCTAATTCTGTTGTATATATTTTCATAATGTTCAATGACAACTTTTTCCTACATATTAAAAACGAGAACAAATATTACATTTAAACATTGGATGAGATAGGCATGTTCTGCTAAAGTGAGAAAATGGTATGGATAGGAAGTGTAAATTGTGCAATTTTTTTTTGCTTTTCTAACCGATCAATATTACTGCCAGGTTACATACATGTATGATCATCGGGTTTAATGTTCGTATTTCGACGGATCTGACAAAAGCCAGTATCTACTATACAATAGCTTCAATAAATGCATATTTATAAAGTCCAATGGGTCAAACGAATGGCCCATACCATTAATCCTACTGAGTAAAGGGAGAAGTCGAAGTGACGAAATTCCCTTACCAAATAAGCGCAATATGAGAAGAGTATGTGAGAAAATACTACCTCAGCATAGGGTAAAGGTTGGCACCTGTTCAAACGTTTAAACCCGCTGCATTTGTATGAACCTGTCTATAGTTAGGAGTCTGTTTTGTTCAGTTGTCGTTTGTTGGTGTTGTTCATAAGTGTCTCGTTTCTCGTTTTTTATATAGATTAGGACGTAGGTATACGAGGCCGTTTTACACTAGTCCTAATTAGGCAATTTATAGTTCGCTGTTCTGTGTGAGCCAATTTTCCATGTTGAAGACCGTACTTTAACCTATTATTGTTTACTAGTAATTTTTATACTGTGTGACTTAGATGGAGAGTTGTCTCATTGATATATCCTCTTATTTATTTTTTAAAAAAGTTTTCACAATTTCTTCAATTATTATATTTTTGTACTACCTATATCCAAAAATGTTCACTTTTATAAGGGAATTAAGAGTAGAATAGTAGTGTGTAGCTGTTTTGATAGTTAAAGATATATTTCGGTATACCTTAAAGAATCTGACAACAAATATAGCTGAGAGTGTCCGTTTGAATTGTAGGAATCCTTTGTATACCTTAAACATCGGTGTACTGTTTTGGTAAAGTGCCGAATTGACCATGTTGTCCTTTTTGTATCATTTCACTCCCCAGTTTCTTTTATCCCTCGATATTTGTTAAAACTGAAGCACGTTGTTTTTTCTATTTGAAGTTTAATCCACCACTAGAGTAAGTTTACCTTTTATATGTGTGCTCATTTTTTATATCGTTGTGCATATTGTTGAACTATACATTTTATGCAAACTCATTTTTGATTATTGGTGTTCATTTACGCACGACATGACAAAATATTGCCGCTGTGAATTTACAGTACTGTTTGTATTTTTATACGACCGCAAATTTTGAAAAAAATTTCGTCGTATATTGCTATCACGTTGGCGTCGTCGTTGTCGTCGTCGTTGTCGTCGTCGTCGTCGTCCGAATACTTTTAGTTTTCGCACTCTAACTTTAGTAAAAGTGAATATAAATCTATAAAATTTTATCACAAGGTTTATGACCACAAAAGGAAGGTTGGTATTGATTTTGGGAGTTTTGGTCCCAAAATTTTAGGAATTAGGGGCCAAAAAGGGCCCAAATAAGCATTTTCTTGGTTTTCGCACTATAACTTTAGCTTAAGTTAATAGAAATCTATGAAATTTTGACACAAGGTTTATGACCACAAAAGAAAGGTTGGGATTGATTTTGGGATTTTTGGTTTCAATAGTGTAGGAATTAGGGGCCAAAAAAGGGCCCAAATAAGCATTATTCTTGGTTTTCGCACAATAACTTTAGTTTAAGTAAATAGAAAATAATGAAATTTAAACACAATGTTTATGACCACAAAAGGAAGGTTGGTATTGATTTTGGGAGTTTAGGTCCCAACAGTTTAGGAATTAGGGGCCAAAAAGGGATCCAAATAAGCATTTTTCTTGGTTTTTGCACCATAACTTTAGTATAAGTAAATAGAAATCTATGAAATTTAAACACAAGGTTTATGACCATAAAAGGAAGGTTGTTAATGATTTTGGGAGTTTTGGTCCCAACAGTTTAGGAATAAGGGGCCCAAAGGGTCCAAAATTAAACTTTGTTTGATTTCATCAAAATTGAATAATTGGGGTTCTTTGATATGCCGAATCTAACTGTGTATGTAGATTTTTAACTTTTGGTCCCGTTTTCAAATTGGTCTACATTAAGGTCCAAAGGGTCCAAAATTAAACTTCGTTTGATTTTGACAAAAAATTAATCGGTTGGGTTCTTTGATATGCTGAATCTAAAAATGTACTTAGATTCTTGATTATCGGCCCAGTTTTCAAGTTGGTCCAAATCGGGGTCCAAAATTAAACTTTGTTTGATTTCATCAAAAATTTAATAAATGGGGTTCTTTGATATGCCAAATCTAACTGTGTATGTAGATTCCTCATTTTTGGTCTTGTTTTCAAATTGGTCTACATTAAAGTCCAAAGGGTCCAAAATTAAACTTAGTTTGATTTTAACAAAAATTGAAATCTTAGGGTTCTTTGATATGCTGAATCCAAACATGTACTTAGATTTTTGATTCTGGGCCCAGTTTTCAAGTTGGTCCAAATCAGGATCTAAAATTATTATATTAAGTTTTGTGGGATAGCAAGTCTTTTCAATTGCACAGTATTGCGCAATGGCAAGAAATATCTTATTGCAAAATATTGTGAAATAGCAATTTTGTTTTTAATTAGAGTTATCTTTCTTTGTCCAGAATAGTAAGCAAGAAATATCTAATTGTAAGATTTTTTTTTATTTGGAGTTATCTTTCTTTGTCCAGAATCAACTTAAATCTTTGTTATATATACAATATACAATGTATATTCACTTTTTACTACCAACTGATAAATTAAAATAATCTTTACCATTCAGTGATAACAAGCATTTTTTTTACATCTTAATATTTTATGATGTATTTAAATGAGTAGTAATTGTTGCAAACTCCATTAGAAATTTTAATTGAGATTATTTTTGGAATAAGGGAAAGGGGGATGTGATTAAAAAAATTGGGTTCAATTTTCTCTTTTGAAATTTCATAAATAAAAAGAAAATTTCTTCAAACATTTTTTTGAGAGGAATAATATTCAACAGCATAGTGAATTGCTCCAAGAGAAAACAAAAATTTTAATTTCATTAGAACACATTCATTCTGTGTCAGAAACCTATGCTGTGTCAACTATTTAATCACAATCCAAATTTAGAGCTGAATCCAGCTTGAATGTTGTGTCCATACTTGCCCCAACCGTTCAGGGTTCAACCTCTGCGGTCGTATAAAGCTACGCCCTGCGGATCATCTGGTTTATGTATGCATTTGCCCCTTAAATTCCATTCATTGTTTGTCAATCCCACATATTAGGATTTATTATTGTGTTTTATCGATGTAGACAAGGGTCACGCTCGAATTTTCTAGAACTACAGTACCGCACAGTTTTAACAGTGTAGTGTACAAGAGTTACTTGTATTGAACTATGTAACCATTTTCTTTGTGAATGTTCTACTTTTTGACATTTATTGACTCAATAGTATGCTTATGTTTGTTATTTTGTATTTTCAGTTTTTTACCCTCTCCGGAGGTTTATACCAATAAACAGTTGAACTCTCAACGACTTATCAGTACAGTAAAAAATCTAAATTAAAGAGATGAACCCAAGATAGATTCAACATGTCACACTCAGAATCCGTTTCTGACAGAGAGCTCAGATCTTTGAGAACACTAACATCAGATGGAGACCATCTTTTCGAACAATCAAATGAAAGACATCACTATATCCTCAGAACTATAAAACGAGATATAGACGCTATTTAATAGACGTTGAAGATAACCCAGTGGTGGACCTGTCCACAGCGTCATCATACAGAGAGGAACTTCTGAAACTGTCAGAAAAGTATGAGAAAGAAGCTAACAGATATTTTGATTTCTTAAAATCATATAGGACAAGAGAAGGTGAAAGTGAGCATGCATCATTTAAAGTGTCATTCTATGCTTTAAAGGCTAAGATATCAGTTGTCAAACAACATATAAGTGAATTGCTACATAGAAGATCAATAGAAAATAGTGAACGAACTCATAAAAGTCGTAGCTTCCAACATAGTTCCCGTCATACTGTGTCAACAAGACACTCGTCACTAAGTGCTCAATCAGAGATTCTTAAACAAACAGTGAAACTTGAAACTGCTAAGACACGACTTAAATATGCTAAAGAGGAGGCGGAGTTGTTGCACCGCGAAGCTACACTCAAAGCAGAGAAAAATGTCCTCGCTATGAAGCTAGACGTTGACGAAGCTGAGTCAGGATTACAAGCCGTTAAGAAGGCATTAGATTTCGATCTCAAAGACTATGGTGAAAGTTACGAATCACCAAGGATCGCTGATCCAGTAGTTCAACATGCCAATGAAGACAAAAGGTCTGAAAGAAAGTACCGTAGTGCTAACATACCAGATACACGTAACATTACAGAACAACGTACAGCAGAATTTGTGGAGCAACAGCGCTCACACCACTCCTTACATTTGAGAAAACATGACCTCGAAGTGAACAATGTAAATATTCCTATTCATTCTTTAGGACCATTGAATCCTACAGCAAAACCTTTTGTTCCAACTCAGAGGAACGAAGCACAAGAATTGGCCAAGTTCATGGTGAAGAAAGACTTAATCACATCTAGGCTCATATCATTTGACGACCAGCCGTCACATTACTCTTCTTGGAAAATTAGTTTTCAACACATAATGAATGAGTTAGATACAAACCCATTAGAACAGTTGGACCTTCTTACAAAGTATTTGGGACCAAGCTCAAAACAGCATGCTCAGAACATAAGATGCGCTAATGCTCATAATCCAGCTACTGCAGTCGGTCTTATATGGGAACGTTTAGATGCAAGATTCGGCAGTCCAGAGATTATCGAATCCTCACTGCACTCACGTATAGTTAACTTTCCAAAACTTTTAAACGATAACCGAAAGGAACGTTTCGACTTAGCAGACTTGGCTGCAGAGATAGAGTCTATTCGTAGAGATGATAAGTTTTCTACCATATTTGCTTACTTTGATTCCTCCCTTGGTGTTAATCGTTTTGTAACCAGGCTACCTTACAACATTCAAGAAAAGTGGACGACTACTGCCAATGGTTACAAGTCAAAACACAACGGAGCATATCCGCCGTTCTCCTTCTTCGTGCCATTCCTGCAAAACATTGCTAAAGTGCGTAATGACCCTGGATTCATTTATGACAATCAAGACACAAAACCAACCACATCGAAGCAAACCAGATTTCAAAGTCCCACGCAAGTGTCAATCATCAAAACCGACATTGGTAGCAACGACAACAGGCCACCGTTTCAGAAGTCGAATGAGGACTTATGTCCACTTCACGGAACTAACCATACACTCAACACGTGCCGTGACATTGACAATCAGTCTGAGATACAGATGTTAATAGGCCGTGACCTAATTCGAGCACACCATGTTATTGAACATCGTGTAGGAGTCGAAGAGGTACCGTATGCACAACGTTTGCGCTTAGGATGGGTTATTGTGGGGAATGTATGTCTGGGAAGATTTCAGGAACAGCAACATGTCAACGTGAACAAACCCGTTATTGTCGGCAATGTACAATCTGCTTTATTGTTTCCGTGTGAGAGTGAGACACCAGTTGGTTTAGACCCAACTTTCGAGAAGTTTATACCAGACAAACCTCTTTTAGAGAACAGTACGCAAAGATCAAACCATGGAACAAAATCATTTGGGTCCGTGTAACACTTATCAATTCAAAGTTTTAAAAAGTTTTGAAATTTTAGATTTTTGGAGTTTTGATCAAAGTTTTAAAATATCAAAATTTCAAATTGTGTTAAAGTTTTGAAATTTTGAAATTTTAACCAAATTATTAAAATATCAAAACTCTAAATATCGTTTATAAATTTGATATTTTAGAAACTTGATCAAACTTTTAAAATACTAAACCTAACCTGCAATTTTGATTATTTCACTTTTTGAAAGTTTAATTTTTTAAATGTTTGCTTAAAATATCAAAAATATAAAGGGGCGACAAGAGGGGTTAAACACCGTACCTGTAATCACTGATGTAAACACGGCTCTGATAAGAACTATTCTTAGTTATAAATAAAAAGCATGAAATATATCAAATCATTCTTAATAACAAAATAAATAATGAAAAGAAGAAGTCGGGTTTTTTTTATGAAACATATTATTAGACATCACATGGGATAACAGTATCCTGAAATTTTAAGGTTGTGCATCTATAAAAAAAAATATAATTAAACCTATTTAAACCGGAATCAACTACGTTGATTTAAATCTCTTATATAAGGTTTAGCGTTTGAGATAAATAATTCAAAGCTATTTTGTGTTCCCAGTGCCCAACATTTAGAAGTATCAGTGAAAAATGACCAACTCGAAGTAAACCATATAGTATTATTCGCCTTTTTGACGTCGGTCGCATACAACTTAAAACGTTTTCCTTTCTTGTTTATCGATTGCAAAAGCCATGATGATAATATATTGCCTTTTATGATTTATTTCAGTTCCAAGATATGATACGGAAGGAATACTTAATATATAGCGTTGCAATGAAAGTTGTGCTAGGTGTGTTTCAGCTGGCCCCTAGACAAAAAAAATGTACTGGTTCAGTGATTATAGACGTAATACTAAACTCCGAAATATAACCATGAACTAAAATCAAAATCATACAAGACTTATAAGGACAGAGGCTCCGGGATTGGGACAGGCGCACAAATGCAGCGGGGTTTAACATGCTTCGTGAGAACACAACCCTCCCCCTATACCTCTAGCCAATAAAGAATGGAAAACACACAGTAATACGAACAGTAAAACGCACTTTAATAGAAAATACAAGTCCTATGTCAAAATAGGAAACAAACTAAGAAACTAATCAACATGACAATGATAATAAAATAACAAATGACTACTATATATATAAGGCTAGCAGTTACTATCATACGCCAGCTTCAGACCTCAACTTATAAACTAATTGAAAGGTTTTATATGTCTTCATTATGCACACTCTCTCCCTGTTTTAATAATTTAAAATAGGTTGTTTACATACAAATTACTAAGAAACGTATTTAAGATTCAACTTCCGAGGACAAAGTTTCCCTTATAGATGGATTTAAATATGTATTAACTTCACATTGGTCAAACACCTCTTTAATTGTTTCGTTCTTATTTTTCTTGAATTTCAAATTTGAGTTTCAGCGTTCCGTAGGTGAATTCTTTACTTAAAATTCAGCGTTTTACATTGTACTGGTTTTTCGAGAGCAAAATAAGTGTACGGCCAAAAATGGAAAAAATCCATCATGCAGCTGACAGTGTGGCTTCTCTTTGCACGCCCCATTCTGACTGGATGTACATGTGTACTTTTAGTTTGCTCAAAGTCGATTGTCGTACGATAACTTAAAAATACCCAAATAACAAAATGCAAATACGGGACAATAATATCCTTTAATACAAAAAAATCTATTCCTTTTGTTTACTATTATAAAACAGTGTTTGATTTAGAACCTATAATGGAGCTACGTGTATGATAACCAGTTCAAACGTTGTCTTTAAGGGAGCAACCATTTAACTTATAAAGTGTGGTAAGGTTGTTTTGTCGAAGCGCTAACAATTTTATTAAGTTTTTCATCGCTATTAATCAACTTGTCTGGTTCAAAATTTAACACTAAAAGGCATGAATAATTTTTCTTTTGTCCTCTGCTGGCACAGAATATTATATCATCAAATTAGGGATCAGAATATTTTAATGTACCATTATCGAAGCCCCTAGTGGTAATATCAAGTAAAAAAACAGGGACTTTCTAAATATTGGTTCCCCAGAAGATTACCATTTATCGCTGATAGAAACTTTTGAACGCACAATTTTCAACTTTCAAAATGCCGGCACCTACAACTGGATAGATGGGTGCTTAATGTTATGGTATACGTTTATATATGATATGAAAGGTTTCAACTTTTACAAAACCAGAGCTATACTTTGGATTTAAAAGTTTACTTTATTTGACCTTTTCAATTTTATTTGACTTTATTTGCCTTTTTAACTTCATTTGGTTCGAGTGTCAATGATAAGTCTTTTGTAGACGAAACGCGCGTCTGGCGCAAAAACCGGCAAAATTTATATTCTGGTATCCATCTATGATGAGTTTTTGTAGATACCTTGTAACAGTATCTTGGTTCCAATTTGCTGATATTGGATCTTAGTACCGTCTTAATTTCAGCGTAAATAAGATTATATTAAAAACCTCCCACACTGTGGACTAGCACAACCTTAATTAGGACACTATCATTCAGTATCATGAAACCAGCAGGTAAAATGGTCAATATCAGAGCCGTTCGTCTGTTTTTTAAATAGATTATCTTCTTTTAAGAAATATTAATTTTGTCATCCAATTTTGCACCGCTTACACATGTCCGTTTTATTTCATACATAAACTTTTAAGTATCAGTATGTTTTTAATTCATATTGTTTCGTTTCGTTCCGCTTTTATTTCGTTTCGCTTTTTACAGGTATCCTTCTTATTGCTCCTTTTCTATTTTGATATTTTAAGCAAACATTTAAAAAATCAAACTTTCAAAAAGTGAAATAATCAAAATTGCGCGTTAGGTTTAGTATTTTAAAAGTTTAAACAAATTTCTAAACTATCAAATTTATAAACGATATTTAGAATTTTGATATTTTAATAATTTGGTTAAAATTTCAAAATTTCAAAACTTTAACACAATTTGAAATTTTTATATTTTAAAACTTTGATCAAAATTCCAAAAATCTAAAATTTCAAAACTTTTTAAAACTTTGAATTGATAAGTGTTACACGGACCCATTTGATATGAATTTAGGTTGCAACTCTGAAAAGCCCGCTCATGAGTTAGATACAGTCGCTTCAAACTGCAGATCAGTGCTCGAAGCATATCAATCAGATGACCTTGCCACAAATCTCAAGGACCTCGACCTTGGATCGACAGATCTTTTGTTACAGATGAGCTTAGGTCTCTCCTGGGACACAGAACCGGACGAGTTCACCTTAAGAGTGTCTTCTCAGAACAAGTAATTTACACGCCACGGAGTTCTTTCGACGGTCGACAGTTTGTATGACCCAGTTGGCTTGGCAACACCCGTGATTATCAAGGACAAGTTATTTATAAATCCAACCTTAAGGCTCTCATCTTCTTGTGATTGGAATAATCCATTCCCAGAATCACTTAATCAAACATGGGAATCAAGTTTACCTTCATTGAGCCAACTTGAACATTTGCCTACACAGAAGAAGAACATCGGACTTTCATGTGTAAAGTCCACTAAACAGTGTTAAACAAGAGAACTACACCTTCTTAGACAATAGATGCTTCAAAAGATGCAATCAGAGATACACACTTTAATCTGAATAGTGCAACTACCGTTAACAGAAACTTTCACTTCAGACCGATTACTTAGGACTATTTCGCTTCTTGAAGCCGAGTGACTATGACAGTGACATTGTGTTTAATCAGCCACATTTGATAACAATTATTATAACATGCTAATTTTTCATGTGATATTATAATATCCTTTTATTTTTGAAAATGTAGTGATTTCCTATGAAATCAGAGGAGGAGTGTACTGTTTTGGTAAAGTGCCGAATTGACCATGTTGTCCTTTTGTATCATTTCACTTCCCAGTCTCTTTTATCCCTCGATATTTGTCAAAACTGAAGCACGTTGTTTTTTCTATTTGAAGTTTAATCCACCACTAGAGTAAGTTTACCTTTTATATGTGTGCTCATTTTTTATATCGTTGTACATATCGTTGAGCTATACATTTTATGCAAACTCATTTTTGATTATTGGTGTTCATTTACGCACGACATGAAAAAATATTGCCGCTGTGAATTTACAGTACTGTTTGTATTTTTTATGTATGCATTTGCCCCTTAAATTCCATTCATTGTTTGTCAATCCCACATGTTAGGATTTATTATTGTGTTTTATCGATGTAGACAAGGGTCACGCTCGAATTTTCTAGAACTACAGTACCGCACAGTTTTAACGTGTGTAAATTTTTCATCGTGCACGATATGAAAACTACAGTCAATGACATATGCAACCTGTCATTTTTATTGCATATATAGATACTTACGTGTAACTTTTCTCTGATATATTGATGTTGTTTTTCGAAGTGTAGTGTACAAGAGTTACTTGTATTGAACTATGTAACCATTTTCTTTGTGAATGTTCTACTTTTTGACATTTATTGACTCAATAGTATGCTTATGTTTGTTATTTTGTATTTTCAGTTTTTTACCCTCTCCGGAGGTCTATACCAATAAACAGTTGAACTCTCAACGACTTATCAGTACAATCGGGTCTAATTCGGGTCGTTTCCTCGATCTACTTGGGTTTTGTATTATAGTACTAAGAGTGTCATAATACATTATAAATTTTGCTATTCCGGCGTTTTCTCAATTTTAGCCATATTTTTTAATATTACTTATAATTACATTACTATTCAAGATTAAAACTACCTATAAATTAATTTATACACTTAAAACAAGAAATGAAAATGTGAAAGTTTATTCATTTAATTTAAAATTGATAAACATGACTCGATTGCAGCTGTTTAAAGAATAAGAAAGAAACACGAAAAATAAAAAAAAACAATCAAAATTCATAACATTAATTTATCTATAATTTCAGGTAATATTGCAAAATAAGATTACGTTTGATCTAACATCACTAGTAGTCTTTCATAAAGGAGTCTATAAGTAGCACTTAATATAATAATTGATTGTTAGATGCTAAACGTTTAGTGACTAACACTCAATATGCATTCAAGTAAGATTAATATCAGTTGGTGGGGTCAATAACATTGTTGTACTGAAAAAATATGGACAGGTATCGTATGACACCTGCTATAAAAGTGGGAATCAGAAACTCTGCAGACAAATGAGTATCGTCTCAAAGAGATGTTAGGGTTATTGAAACATTCTCCCAACACTGAAGAACCTATAATCAACGTCTGAAATCAGACCAGACAGATATTACTTCAAAAAGTCAGAGATACTTAGTCAACAATAACAGTGATAAATTAGTTATCATTTGCATGCAAGAAATCAATTGTTCGTAAGCTAAAGAGCTGTAGAACGACTTTTTGTATTTACGTATTTGTTTTAGTGAAAATGTAGGTGAAAGAATGTCATCGAATGTGTAAAGTTGTATTATTGCTTTAACTTTTTCGTGTAAATGTTGTTTTGCCAGGAAAGTAACATACATAAAACCTATAAAGAAAATAAAGTACCGGAAGCAATATTCCGGAAATTCCATCCGTTACTGTTACTGCAATTGTATTGATTTTATACCGTCAAACGGAATAATGAAAACGTTAGGAAACGGACACGAATACATAAAACGGTGATTTGAATAGTTCGATTCGGTAAACTTACGTTGTTTGTTAGAGACAAATTTTCCGGTTGCTGATATAAACGTGCAAAGTGATTATTCCATGTGGTTAAAAGTGCCAAGCAATAACTTCAGATGATGCTATGAAGCGACTAAGGGTACCAGTGATGCACATTTATTTTATAACTAAATAAATATACATTATAAAGAATAAGATTTTGAGTTAAATCGTGGTCTTTGATAAAAAAATGAAAGTAAAAGATTGATTATATATAAAATTAAGAATGGAAACTGGGAATGTGTCAAAGAGACAAAAAAGCAATGGATCTGCTGAATCAGTACAACGAGAAAATCCCGAACCAGGAGGCGAGCTTCAGGTGATTCCTAGACAAAAATGTATGCCACATTAGACTCCGAAACATATTTATAGAAAGAAAAAAAAATGTTTTATTTAATGAAATATATAAGGCAATGCTACTGTAACATATCAGCCTTTGATACTGTGTACTGTAAGCAAACTACTTCAATTAAACAAGTTGCAGCTTTATTTTCAAGAAGTTTTCACAAATCCAACAAAAGATGCATGCATCTTAGAGGACTAAAACTGTGAAAACTTAAGTATGAGTTTGACGATCATAAGTTCATAAATTATATTTGATATTGCTTTATGTCTTCAAAAATATTAGTTGGTTTCGATTTACCATTTTAAAAATATGTTTCACATGACGTCATGTCGAGGCCCTTTACACTTGACCTTATGTGGTATGGTTTGTAAATTTTGAATATACATCTCGCAAATCTTCGCATATTCGATTAACAGGAACTAGATTCAAAAGAATAGAGAAATATCTTCAGAATACTTTATGGTATTAAATAATTTATTAGAAAGTTTGATTTAAATAAATATACAACATTGTTTGATGTTATTGTGAGGATTCAGTATCAACCTAAAAGCTATTGTATAATGTCTTTGTCAATCGGAAAAGCAAATGTCACATTTTCTTGATAAAGTACCATATCCTGCCATTAAAGAAGATGGATTGGAATTTTTTATTGTACTTTGAAATTCATAACTATAAAAAAAACCAACATAATGATGGTTTTAAATGGAAAAGGAATGAGGTTCTTATCTACTATGCCAACAATTTCAATACCCGAAAAATATTATATATTTAGTAATTTCAAATTTGATCTATTATATATGACTTGTGAATGAACTATAATCTTTACCACACAGTAAGATATTATAAGTTTTAAGTTTATGCGTATGTATATTTTGTAGCAATAGCTTTGTTTTGCATCCCTTTTATTTTGTGGGACAGCATGTATTTGAATCAAACAATGAGACAATTGGTGTGTGTATATGGCTTTGATTTTGTATCGATTGTGCGTAATTCTAAAGGACAGTCAAGGTCGCAAAATATCCTCGTCGAGTTGTGCAAGTATACACTGCTTCATAATAATATAAAGAGAAATTTAATTTTGTTGAAATCATTTCATTCTAATTTTAATACTTAGACTATTTAAGGAAAAACACTGATTATAGAAAAAGAACCACAACTGAATCCATTTGAAATGTGTATGTGTGTATTATAAGTAAGTGTTTAACACGACAATAGACAACATTCAATTTGGCTTTTTTTAGGAAGTTAGTATTTTTGGATGATGTAGCTATAGTAAACAAACCATCGACAATTCTTTACAATCAAGATCAGAATCGAACGCACCCCACCACTAGCAGGGTTCGACTAAACGAAATGCTACCATACATAGTGATCACTGTAAATGAACTATTTACTTAGGTCATTCTATCCCCTTGACCCCAATAAGTAAGTAAACAGTGAATTCTGTTGTTTTGTGTAATTAGGTCTTTCCACCTTTCCGTGGAAAGACCTATTGAATTTGTTCTGATTATTAGGTCTTTCCACCTTTCCGTGGAAAGACCTATTGAATTTGTTCTGATTATTATTATTAGGTCTTTCCACCTTTCCGTGGAAAGACCTATTGAATTTGTTCTGATTATTATTATTAGGTCTTTCCACCTTTCCGTGGAAAGACCTATTGAATTTGTTCTGATTATTATTATTATTATTAGGTCTTTCTACTTTTCCGTGGAAAGACCTATTGAATTTGTTCTGATTATTATTTTTTTTTTTTTTTTTCTTCCGCCTAATTTTTTTTCTTGCGTAGTATTGATGTTTCAAAAGATGTCGCTCAGATATTTGGAATATGATGTCGTATAGTTTATACGCTTTAAAAATTTACAACTGCGTAACAAAATACTTTACGTTGTAAGAGTTATCTCCCCAAACACTGTTTTTCTTGTGGCCACTACTCCTTCGCAACCGTAAAAGATAACGACAAATTTATTTTACCAAATTGCTCGTTACATCTTAAACATTAGGATATTCATTTGGATCAAAGCTTTAAGGAGACTCCATATGAGAGTTATTCCCCCTTTTTCACTTGATTCGAGTGATATGCATTTCTAACTAGTAAACCATTAGTGATAAAGACTTAGGGTCTTCAGATTTGAGGTCCGTGGTCCAAAAATATGAAAATGAGGTCAAGGTCAAAGGTCAAGGTCATATACTAAATTTTGATTTTGGCTTGTTTCACTTATTTTCAAATACCATATGACATATCGACAAATAATTTTTCATCAATTGTTAGTTGCGACATGTCCTTACTTGTATATTTTGGTTGAAAGGGTGCGCAGACAATAAATGGGAGTTTTGGCCCATCTTACATTTAGAATTACGCATAAAGTGGTATTACTCATAAACCAAACATATTAAAGACCTAGGGTCTTTTGATTTTAGGTCCTTTGTTTGTGAACTTGAAATTGAGGTCAAGGTCATAGGTTAATATGACGTTCTAAATATAGACCTTTGCTTTAAATTCATATAAATACATCATAAAGCCATAGGAACTAACATTTTAAACTGATTTTTCATATTTCAATATCAAAATAGTTCTTTACTAGTGGAAAGACCTACAATTGTTCTCTGAACAATTGGTTTTTAATTATTATTATTTTTTTATTTTTTTTTCTTCAGCCTAAATTTTTTTCTTGCGTAGTATTGATGTTTCAAAAGATGTCGCTTAGATATTTGGAATATGATGTCGTATAGTTTATACGCTTTAAAAATTTACAACTGCGTAACAAAATACTTTACTTTGTAAGAGTTATCTCCCCAAACACTGTTATTCTTGTGGCCACTACTCCTTCGCAACCGTAAAAGATTACAACAAATTTATTTTATCAAATTGCTCGTTACGTCATCAGGATTAGAATATTCATTTGGACCGAAGCTATGTGAAGACTCCATATGAGAGTTATTTCCCCTTATGCATTTGATATAAGTGATATGTGTTTCTTACTGGTAAACCATCAGTGGTATAGGCCTAGGGTCTTTAGATTTGATGTCCTTGGTCCAAAAAAATGAAAATAAGGTCAAGGTCAAAGGTCAAGGTCATATTCTAAATTTTGATTTTGGCTTATTTTCTCTTATTTTCAACAACCGTGAAAGATATCGACAAATTCGTTTTACTAAATTGTGAGTTGCGACATGTTGTAAGTTATAAATTTTGGTTGGAAGGGTGCGTAAACAATAAATGAGAGTTTTCGCCCATCTTATATTTAAAATCATGCCTATAATGATATAACTCATTAACCATACATATTACAGACCTAGGGTCTTTTTGTTTGAGGTCCTTGGTTGGTGACCTTGAAATTGAGGTCAAGGTCAAAGGTTAATAGGACGTTCTAGATTTTGACCTTTGCTTTAAATTCATATTTATACATTATAAAGTTATAGGAACTGACATTTTAGATTAATTTTTAATATTTTGATAATAAAATAGATCTTTACTTGTGGAAAGACCTTCAATTGTTCTTTGAACAATTGGTTTTTAATTATTATTTTTTTTTTTTTTCTTCCGCCTAATTTTTTTTCTTGCGTATTATTGATGTTTCAAAAGCTGTCGCTTAGATATTTGGAATATGGTATCGCATAGTTTATACGCTTTAAAAATTTACAACTGCGTAACAAAATACTTTACGTTGTAAGAGTTATCTCCCCAAACACTGTTTTTCTTGTGGCCACTACTCCTTCGCAACCGTTAAAGATTACAACAAATTTATTTTACCAAATTGCTCGTTACATCTTCAGGATTAGGATATTCATTTGGACCGAAGCTTTACGGAGACTCCATATGAGAGTTATTCCCCCTTTTCCATTTAATTAAGTGATTTGCATTTCTAAATGGTAAACCATAAGTGATAAAGACATAGGGTCTTTAGATTCGAGGTCCTTGGTCCAAAATGATAAAAATGAGGTTGAGGTCAAAGGTCAAGGTCATATTCTTAATTTTGATTTTGGCTAATTTTCATTTATTTTCAAATACCTTATGTCATATCGACAAATAATTTTTCATAAATTGTTAGTTGCGACATGTCCTTACTTGTATATTTTGGTTGAAAGGGTGCGCAGACAATACATGGGAGTTTTTGCCCATCTTACATTTAGAATTACCCATAAAGTGATATTACTAATAAACCAAACATATTAAAGACCTAGTGTCTTTTGATTTAAGGTCCTTGGTTTGTGAACTTGAAATTGAGATCAAGGTCATAGGTTAATATGACGTTCTAGATTTTGACCTTTGCTTTAAATTCAAATAAATACATCATAAAGCCATAGGAACTAACATTTTAAACTGATTTTTCATATTTCAATATCAAAATAGATCTTTACTAGTGGAAAGACCTACAATTGTTCTCTGAACAATTGGTTTTTAATTATTATTATTATTTTTTTTTTTTTTCTTCCGCCTAATTTTTTTTCTTGCGTAGTATTGATGTTTCAAAAGATGTCGCTTAGATATTTGGAATATGGTATCGTATAGTTTATACGCTTTAAAATTTACAACTGCGTAACAAAATACTTTACGTTGTAAGAGTTATCTCCCCAAATTCTGTTTTTCTTGTGGCCACTACTCCTTCGCAACCGTTAAAGATAACGACAAATTTAGTTTACCAAATTGCTCGTTACAACTTCAGGATTAGGATATTCATTTGGACCGAAGCTTTACGGAGACTCCATATGAGAGTTATTCCCCCTTTTCCATTTAATTAAGTGATATGCATTTCTAAATGGTAAACCATAAGTGATAAAGACATAGGGTCTTTAGATTTGGGGTCCTTGGTCGAAAATAATAAAAAATGAGGTCAAGGTCAAAGGTCAAGGTCATATTCTGAATTTTGATTTTGGCTTATTTTCATTTATTTTCAAATACCTTATGACATATCGACAAATAATTTTTCATAAATTGTTAGTTGCGACATGTCCTTACTTGTATATTTTGATTGAAAGGGTGCGCAGACAATAAATGGGAGTTTTTGCCCATCGTACATTTAGAATTACGCGTAAAGTGATATTACTAATAAACCAAACATATTAAAGACCTTGGGTCTTTTGATTTAAGGTCCTTGGTTTGTGAACTTGAAATTGAGGTCAAGGTCATAGGTTAATATGACGTTCTAGATTTTGACCTTTGCTTTAAATTCATATAAATACATCATAAAGCCATAGGAACTAACATTTTAAACTGATTTTTAATGTTTCAATATCAAAATAGATCTTTACTAGTGGAAAGACCTACAATTGTTCTCTGAACAATTGGTTTTTAATTTCATATCGTTTCTTGTAACATTCTATGATTTTCAAATTTATCTGGTTTTTGTTTCTATAGTAGTATGAGTTTTTACACATGTCCCAAGTTGCTGAACGTAAGCAAAATGAATAAATTTCATAATGATTAACGGACTACCGACACAGTAACGGATTCGTTTTGACGTCACTAATTACTCATAAACTCATTACTTAACAGGACATTTTCTGCATCCATATCTCAGTAATGACTTTACACATGATTTGAAAATTGTCGTTTCATTTTCATTGATCATGAACAAAATATTAAATGAAATGATATTTGACGGAGTTCTGCGTTTGTTAAAAATATATAACATTACAATGCCAGACTAAGGTTCTAGAAATAGCAGTGAAATAAAAGATAACATTAATAGCTGTGTATCATCTGCTTCACTAAACACGAGATATTATCAATTGTTGTTGCTTTGTGATATAATAAAACAAGCAATACAGACAATGTATATAAACTGCAGATTTTGATTTGTTTGGTAATAAAAAAAATAAAAGTTATAAAAAATTTCTCTTTTATAAGTTTGAGTACACTCTTGTGAACACACTATTGGTGTAATAATATTTCTAACAAACTTAAGTATCGTTTTTATTCTTCAAGAAAAATGCATAAATTGTACAAGCAAAGAAAGCATGTAACATGATAGATGAGTTTTTCTAAACAAGATTCGTCAAACCTTCACACGAATTATAGAATCAGTCTCTGATCTTCAAAGGATTAATTCGGCAGAGATAAGCCCTAAAGTGTGACATATCCTATTGAATGTGAACCCGATCAATATTTTGTTTTCTATTTTCGGTTGATGTTTCCAATCTCTTAATGCTGAAAGATATACAATTTTCAGCTTCATACTGTTACATCACTTTATGCTACGTTAGTCTGCAAACAAAATCTCCAATGCCTTCAAATTTACACATTTTAATTGCCTTTATCCTTGTTATTTGTTCATCAATATACGTTATTTCAGTCAGATCTAAGATTTTAGTGCTTTTATTTTTGTGAGTTTTTGGATCAACTTTCAGATAGATAGACTATAAAAATTCTTTCTGACAAAGCCGATTTCCATATCAAACTTGTCGCCTCTTTATAATTTTCTGAAGATTTTTATGTAGGAGCCTGTTGGTTATCGGCAAAAATCAATTAAAAAATAATTACACTTCAGTTTTGGAGATAAACACTAGACGTACTTGAACAAGCGAATTGTTTTTCAAGAAAGTATCTATTCCATATAAAGAACCTTGCTAATAATATAATTGGAAATATAAATGTCTTATCTCACAAAGAACTTGTCAGTGAATGAATAAAGGGGTTAAATTGACAGCTAGTGATCCAATAAATAAACAGAAGGATAATTAGTCTGGTCCATAACCTAATGGCCGAATGTTCTTCACTATCGGTTCATTTATTTCATATGATGAAAAAAGTAATATTATGCATTCCACTTTTTAATTCATTGTCATAAAAGATAAGATCGGCTTGACAGTTCTGAAGAATATAAAAGAAATCAACTTGTTTTAATCCATCGTGTAATTATACAGATCAAATCACTTCAATTTTCAAGAAATAATATAAGCACCGTTTCTCTGTTTAAGCTTATAATGCCATACGGGAATTCATGATACTGATAGAACTGGTTGCATTGTTAACTCATTGGCCTCCTCAAATCGTACTAAACCTTTTGTTGTATACTGTTCGTTATGCCCGCGTCACACTGTCCCGATTTTTATATACGATGGACATCCGAATGCGAAAATTGTAAGTTCGTACGAAGTTGGTCCCGATCTCGTTAAAATACTAAAAAGTGACCGAATCAAGTACGATGAATAACGAAGTCTATACGATGGTGCCGAATTTATATATACGATAGCGAAAGATGGACATAAGCAGGTTAACTGACGACGGGTATTTAAGCTTCATATCTCAGCCGAAGACTTTCATTCATTCCAGTCACGTCTCAGTCATTACAGCTGAACGGACGTGCTGGGCCAGCTCTCCTTTACCCGCTATCTTCGATTAGGGTTTACAGTTAGATATCAACGACTTACTACTTAAGATGACAGAAACCAATCCATGCCGTACAGAGAGACGTAGTAGTTGGCGTGCCCGCGTTAACATGCACTCCAAAACCATTGTATATTATGGGGAGTGTCATGCCGATTAACGTCCGAGGGCTGTATCCTAGGCTGTTGGGTGATACGACCTTCATTTCACTGCCTCACGGCTTTGGTCCTGATAACGCTTCCTGTCATCTTTTGAACTACGTCCGAGATCATCTACCAGTACTCCATCATCGAGGCTAGCGGGCTGCCAAGCTGACCAACTGGCCCTGAAAGCAGCCGTTAATGAAGAAAAACAACAAAATAGTAAACAAAAGAAAAACAACTCACCAAAACCAAGATGGCGGCCTCCATTCGGCGTCCTTTGCTACCCGTTCCTGACCCACGGCACAAAATATTGAAATGCTCACCAATCGTCTTCGGGCACCGAGCCGACCGTGCGAGGGCTGAAAAGCCATTCAAGGTCGTTAAACACTTCCATATATATATATGAAGACTACACGATGGATCTCGAAGGCTACGATGATGGCGCGATGGCCATACGATGTCTAAAAGGCGTCGTGTACAGCTAACGATGCATTTAAATTATATGCCGAAGTCATCACGCGTTTTAAATAAGATAAATAAAGGTAAATGCATGTATGTACATTATACAAGTATACAAACGATCTAAAAATGCGTTCTACCTGTTTTGAACTTTTTTTATGATACGAACAGTATTTCGACGGCAACATATCGTTTCTGTACAAGTCTGCCATGCATGGGGGAAAATTGATCTTTTTGTCTAATTCTTATAAAACTTAGTTTATTATCCCCTCGCCTACTACATGTAAGTTTCGTGTAGATAAAATTGTTATGGACACTCAAGAACCAACCTGCTCGAAACTTAGTATGGTGTTACTTGTTAAGAATATCTTAAGCGCTGTTGACTTTAAAGTTCAAAGGTCAAGTTCACAGTGGCAGTTGTAATACAAGGCAAAATCAACCTTGTGGACATTTAAAAACCAATATGCTTCAAAAGATTTTAACCACATTTTGTATATATTGTTCCCCCTTGTAGAGATCTGACATTTTTTACGTTCAAGGCCAAAGGGCAAGGTCATGCATATGGTCTTGTTTTTTCTCCTTGAAATAGCATAATACACAGGAAATTTGTTGCTCATTTTTTTACCTGCTGGTTCTATTAGACAATATTAAAGGTATTTCCAGTTACTGAATGTTTTGGTTGATTTCTGAAAAAAAAAATTATGTATCAAAAATGCATAATCAATTTACCATTGTCTGCATGTGTCATATACAAATATAGTGTCCATATTTCCCCTATTATGTTACATACGAGGGGATGCCACGCTCGGCATTGCTTTGTTTGAACTGTAAAATGTGTGCACTAGTCTGGATAATCACCCATAATTATGCACATGTTTACTGATCTATCTTAAAGGTAAGGTAATGGTTTCGTTGGTCCCTTTTATTCAAAAAGAGCTCTTTCCAGGAGAATATCATAATAATATAGACAACAGGAAGGTTAGGTGAAAGCAAAAAATGCGGCAAAATATGACATATAGAAAACAAAATGGTTATGGATTAAACATTCGAGTGACAACAACTCAGACGATACATAAAACATCAGAATAATAAAGAAAAGGTTGGTTTCCCTATATACGTGTACCTGCAGTGTTGGTGTACGAGGCGCATTTCATTATGTCACTTGATATTGAAAATTGACAAAAAATGATATTTTATAATTTAACTTGTAAAAGTAAATCCTGAGCCTGCAATAGCTGCTCTTCTTGTTCTATTGAATTAATAGAAACAACGCTGTCGCCTTTCTTGTTCTCATAGAATCATATGATATGAGCTCCATGTTTTGTGAACGTCTTTCTTAACTGTCGTATTAGACTGACCAGTGCATATCGCGCATGGCACTTTAAATGTACTTTAGCGTGAAAATTAACTTACATTTAGCTGGATTTATTGCCGTCGTAGTTCCATCTTGTCGCCTTCGTACTTTTATTCGATGGCGATACGACGGTATTACGAGGTCTTCACGAAGTCATGTTGTCATCGTAAGACCTTCGGGTAGCTTCGTGATTCATTCGTTTACACATCGTAATGTCAAAACTGCCCGATGAAAACGATGGAAACACGAATGCAATACGATTTTCAAAGATGCATTCCCGGTGACATTACGATGGTGAGGATGGTGATACGAACTCAATACGAATCCTCAACATCGGACGCACCTTCGGGGATTTTTTAACATGTTAAAAAATTTAGAACCCTTCCCGAAGTTGTCCCCGAAGGCTAGAAAAGTGGCCGATGGTTCTACGATGGTTGAAGATGGAACTACGATTAGCCCGATCTGGATACGATCAATCCCGATTTTGAAAATTTCCATAATCGTGTGGTCATCGGCTTTAAAATCAGGACAGTGTGACGCGGGCATTAGTATTCTCACATGTATATGTCTACACAATTCAGCATCTTTATATTTACTTGAAAAGATAAGATACTTGGATGATAATGTATAAAAATAGATAATCGGATGAAAATTCAATGATCTTTCGTACTTCCTTATCCATTTTTAAATACATTTTTTTAGTACAGTATCATTAAATGTTGATTGATGATAATCTCTTGTGAAATCTTACAACATTGCTCTATATAGCTAGCAACACAGTCGAAACTATATTGTACATGCTAACATATTATAATACAAGAACTATGGTTATTTAATTTTCAATATACTGAAATATAGAAAAAAAAAACATTGGTCTTGCGCATATTAACCTTAAGGTGTAATACCACCATTGATTTTCCCCTATTAGTCTTTGTTAAATTTGCACTTTTCAAAAAATTGTGCAGAATTTATCTTTGTTTCAAATAAAAAAATACTTGGCATGAGTAAAGTTTTATCCTGTCCAGTTCTATAGAAAAAGTTTCACATAACATTTCATTGCATATAAGAAAATAACCATCATTGGAAGTTAACCAATCAAATGTATCCCCTTATTCTATCTGTGTACAAGGTTTAGTCACCATGTAACCTCAAGATTACAAAATTTTCTATAGAAATCACAAATAAAAAATAATGGTGTTTTGAAATACCCAAGACATATGTTTATGACACAGAAATAGTTTTACTGCAATAAAATGTAGGGTTAATTACCTACAACGGTCAAATTCAAGGGAATATTTTTTTAGACCTACTTTCGTATGCAACCGGATGTGACGTACCATGATTTGGTGGTATTACACCTTAAGCCCCGTCTATGATTCGAAACCATATGGAATGTCAGTTTTTGGTAACCTATTTCACTTTGTTGTGATATATTCATGCAGGATAAATATAAATTAGATCCAACAGAATTTTTATACTAAAGGAAATGAAGCAAAATGTTTCGGTCGAGAATTATGAGAGTTGTTTTCTAAACGGGTTATTGATGTGTAAACTCTGCCGCTGATTTATAGATTTGACATCAAATTCAATCAAACTTTTAATCAGCCTTCGAATTCATCGTCCAGATAACACACCAATACTCTTACATAACATGTGTTTTATTTAATCATAATAATAAACTGATATCAATTGTCAAATTTATTCGTATCCAGTTTTCAAGAGCGTAATCATCGTGATCTCAAACGCCATGTAAAACAGAGGGGTAGATACCAAGGAGGGGGGCATTCAAAACTCATCAATCGAATACAAACTGAGAGCGTCATGACAAAATACAAAAAAACAACGAAAAGGAAGAACACAAAGCACTACATAGAAGAAATATAAACACTCAGCAAACCAAACTACACAAAAATCCGGCGGATGAATTAAAGTTGCTCCGGAAAAGTTATCAGTTCCTGCTCACCACATATTTCTGTCCTTACTTACGTTTTAACATATTTTAAAAGTCAACAGTCTTTGGGTCAACCTTCATCATTGTTCCCTACAGTAAAATTTATAAAATCTAGAACATTCCGTAATACATCAATTTGGCTATGAATCAAATTTACCACAAGACGATAATAATAATTTAAATAGAAATAGATAAATGGGACTTTTGAACAAGACAATCTGAAGAATGATTTTTGTAAGGTGAACAATTGTAAAAATAAATGACATTGGACTTTCTTATTTCTCTATTCGACTTTTGTTTTCTCTTCTGAACAATATAGTTTTCATCTTACCCGGATGTCTTGAATGTGCATGAAATATTTGCCACTGGATGTTAAGCAATAAACGATCATCATCATCAAACTCCCCTATTTATTTTGCTTTTCAAATCTTTTTTAATGCTTAGATTCTTTTACCGGCTATCTGTACCTCATATGCAACAGGTTAAACAACATCAAAGTCTGATGTTCACGTTTGCAAATTCAAAGTATTGTAACGGCAACCAAAAACTCAGACAAAATCTGCTGTACACGATAGGAAACAAGGTTATGTGGTATCTGCCGCTATGATAGAAGGTTATAGGGTGGGATGTTTGTATAAAAATAATTTAAAAATGTTGACAAATCTATTAATTGTCTCTCTTTGCTTTTCTTGGAATCATCCAATTCTGACGAATGCATTTGCTAAATGATGTACTATTAAACTGACATGAAACAATAACAATAAAGCATTACTGCTGTGAATTGCTTTGTCGAGAAATGTCTGAGACTTAAGAATTTTTATTCACTATCAATAAAGACAAATCCCGCAGGACAACGATCACAATATATTGTCTAACTTAATCCAGAAATGATAAGAGGAAATTTCGAAAGCTTAAATTAGACTAGCTCTTAAAACGAAGTTTGACATTTTCGTTCTAATACACACTGCATCAATTCTTGTCAACAATTTTGCTGACGATCTCAGAATTTGAAGCAAACGTATTAAGTTCAAAATTGCATTAGTAAAAAGTTTAAAGTAAATTTAAGAAGGCGTAATGGAACCGACTGCGATAAATTAAATTGTTTCTTAGAAAATCGATTTTTGTTGTCGAGACACAAGATTGTCACAATCACCGAAAACCTTTCCAAATCATAGAAAACATTCTCCTCATTAACGGCCGTAGACAAGTGAAAATTGACAAATAATTGTATATTCCGCTCCTTACTTCACTAATGATTGCGAATTATTAAGGAAGAAGATATTCTAATTTCATATCGACAGAAAAATTATCAACACAGAAACACAATGTCCCAAGGGTAAAACTCGAGTTGTTATTTATTGAATAAAGGAATCGAAAAAGGAAATATAAGACTTTGTAGCTGATGCCAGAAACTAATTCTTTTTACTTGATGAATGGTGTTCTGAAATGTCAGTTTTAAGACGGAAAAGAATTTTATTTCATAAACACTTTGTGGGAAGATTTCTAAATAGGTTGTCTTCGATGCAAGAATGAGTTTACCGATATTTCAGAAAGACAATCTGCAAAAGGAATGTGTTTTATAGTTCATAATGGGTTCAATTTAGAAAAGTACTTGATGCTGCAAAAGTCGTTCTGTGAAATAATTATAACAAAAAAAGCATCACGAAAAGATAGATAGTGTTACTTGTATCGAGTGCACCTATCACTGACAGTATTTATAAACATAAACAAAACTGTCTTTATGTCAGCTTATTCTAATTCAATAATGTCAACAAGTGGAGCCAAATTGATTCAAAAAGACATAACTCCAAAAGAAAATTCGCACAACAAAAATCATGAAAATGATAATGTGTAATTTACAGTAGACTATATAACTAATATTAGTTTAAACTTTGATATGAATAAAATAAGATGCTGGGAATACTGAAGTAATACATCACCTCAGCTGTATTATTTAACTCACTGCAGTATTGACAACATAGATCTTAAATAACAAATACATGCACTCCCATATGTATGTTTAACTCTCACATTGCTACATCGCTACATTGAAGACCTGTTAGTGACCTTCTGCTGTTGTTTTTTTCTATGGTCGGGTTGTTGTCTCTTTGACACATTCCCCATTTCCATTTTCAATTTTATTTCGTTTCGAGTTTATGCTGGATTTAATCTTATTTGAATAAAGAAACCAAAACCCAGCCTTTTTTTTATAACACTGAACTATTGAAGTGTCAATGCATATTTTAGTTTCTTGTTTCAAACAAGAGCCGTATGAGTAACCATTTTACATGTACGAGTGATTACTTTTTTTTATATATATATATATATATCAAACGACCAAGATTAATATCAACTTTTGGTAAAATGTCTTTCAATCAGATTTTAACTGCCGATATTTTGGTAGCCTCTTGGGATTTTTTCTCTGAGAGAACCTCCTGTTTGACTGTAATGGATTTATCCAAGTTATAGAATTAACTATATTTTACTAACAATACAACCACCAGTATAAAGATGGAATGAACCAGAAAGAACGTTAGATACATGAAAGAAGTACAAGTGTTGAAGAGGATCTTTAGTCGCATTATGTATGTCTCGATTCATCACTCGATCTTAATATGTTAGTCAAACCTAAATGTAAAATTTTCTTCTTTTATTCTCTCTTTAATAAAATCAAAACAACTCTTTCAAAATATCATGCGTCCAAAAACTTGTCTGGTTTACCTTCATCAGGAAGGCTCAAAGCCGAATATGTGATAGCTTTAGGATGTATAAGAACCGAAATAGGTGAATAGCAATATCATCAAAAAGAACCCTAAAATTCTGTTTCTTATTGTTTTATCACACCCTGCAACAACTCAACCATTTTTAAATGTGTTTCTCCATTTGCCTTGTAATTGTTCTTAACTGTTTTATCTGAGAGGATTTTTTACCCCCAACACATGGATTTTAGCTTGTTCACGTGCCTGTATCCAGTTGCTATCTGGAAAAAAAAAATATATAAAAAAATAACAAGAACAAAACACACATAAAAACAAACACTGATTCAATAAACTGTTATATCTTTGTGTATTTATTTAAGACAGAAAATGCATATAAAAAAATAACACCTCCTCTATCCAAGATTTTAACTGTGTAGACTATGTATAATGAGAGATAACTCTATATTATTTTCTTTTAATATATCTAATTAGCTATAATTATTATTTTCCTATAAACAGTATAGTTTTGTGTATCTGTATCGTTGATGGTTACAATATATTTTCCTTTTTTTCTATATATTCTCTCTGTAACACTCGAACAACGTTCAAAGATAATAATAAGTGATTATCGTTAAAAGGTTTTCGGTTCTTAAATCTTAAATTATCTTCCCCCATTTTATACTTGTAATAATGATTAAGGTCATATCCCGTGTTAGTTTCACATGTATAATAAATATACTACTAAAATTTATGATATTAAATCTTGATTTTGTTTTCTTTTTAAAGTGAGAAAAAAAAACAACAAATAAACAGCTTACCTTTTAATCTTTTTGTCATTTTCTTTGTCGTCTGTCATTTTCTGTCATTTGTCTTTTTTCCCCTTGTTTACTGAATAAGAATGTATATATGTATATTAAAACTCATACTAAGGGAATGATAGGATTTCCTTACTGTGCAATTATTTGCAATTCTAAAAAAAGTTGTATCTGCAATCATAATCCGTTTTGTAAGTTAAGATAAGCAGCAATAACATGTGAAGGAAATAACACTGTTATCATTTGAGTGTATCCATATCACTTTTCTTGAATTACCTTCAATAGGAATGTGCATAACTTGAGTACAAAATGATAGTGTATAATTACTTACACCCGTAACACACGTGAGGAGTTATATGATCAAATGGGGGTCTAAAAGAAAAATAATCGAACTGACAATACAAAAAGTCATATAAGTAAAACTTACTTGTGAATCCTTCTTTTTTCTTCAGGTGATCCTAGTAAGAGTAAACTCTCTCTTGAAGAGTCCACCTCATAGAGTTTCTTTACACCACTGTAAAATTTAATGACAAGTTCTGAATATCAACGAATGGTTGATTTCTAAGTTTACTCTTGGTATGAAAATAAACTAAATGAAATAGATTTTAACATAAATGTCAACACATCCCCAGTTTAGGAAGGTATAATTATAGTTTCACCCAAGAGACAGAAAATGCATACATTCAATCTTCTTTTTTTTCGGAAAAAATATATATACAAAGTAAAAGTCTATACCTGAAGATAGTAACATTTATATATCCTTTACTCCGAAATAGAAAGTGTTTAATCACATTGAAATGTCTCGCCTCCTTTCAAAGTCATGTCGGGAAAAGAACACAAAAAATATATTTTCGTGAAATCAGTCAACAATTTAAAAAAAAAAATGTTAATGTCAATGTATTCATGTCCTGATTTGTTACTTTTCGTTTAGTTGTGTGCAATATTCCTACAAAATACAGGAAGAAATAATGAAACTTACGATGCACTCACCCAGTCCAGTTTAATACCGAATCTTCATCTGGTATTGGTATCAAATTTGCCCCTTTTTCTTTTCTACTGTAAAAAGTACAAAATCAAAAATTTATAACCCTTTCATGTTTATTGTCCCACTTGGAGGGGTGTGTAATGTTATAATAAAACACCAACACGCATGGGGCTGTGGGTGTTCAGTGCATGATGCTACACTACTAGTAGAAATTTTCCATTTCCTTTCATTCTTCTATAAAAAAGGCATTATGTATTTTATGGAGTGGAGTGTTGGAGTGAGATTTTGGAGTGAAATTTTTGGAGTGTTTTTTTTTTTGGTGAAATTTTAGAGTATATAGTTTATTATTCTAGAAGTAGTAGAATGTCAGGGGGTAAATGTTTTGTTTAATTGATAGTGCGAGTGGGGCATCCGTGTACTATGGACACATTCTTGTTTATCACTATCAGAGTTGGGGTAATTGTAATTGTAATCGTTAATCAGCTGTAATTGATTACAATTTTTCAAGAAATCATTATAATCATTAATCAGCCAAAAATCTGATTACATGTAATTTAATTTAACCAATTACTTTTCAAAATGCCCTGTAATCCTGATTACTTGATGATTACATACTGATTACAATGAAAAAAATCTTAAACTGTGTTTATGGTCAATAAAGGAAACTTTTTGTTATTCTCATTTTATAAATATTTAACATGTAAAGATAGTTTGGTTTACTTTTTTTTTCTATAATGCATTACAATTGGTTTGTATACTTCAGTGAAAAATAAACAGTTACAGTATTGAAAAGTCATCAACAGCCTAAAAAGAGAAATATAATACAATAAATGTTCACTTTTAAACACTCTAATAATACACTGATGCAATGCGAACCTTCACACCCTATTTTGAATAACTGTCACTCATTATAGATTTACACTTAAAAGCATAAGCTATATAAACAGATGTTCCAACACCTGTGTGAACCCCCTCCTATATACGTTTTATCAGAAACAGGTGCCTAAGCATATGACAAACCCAATCCTTTAAAGGAACGCATTGTATTTTTTTTTTAAGAAGCACAAGTTAAAACAGATGTCCTAAAACCCTAGCAAACCACTCCTAAATACACTATCAGAAACCGGTGTAAAAGCACACGTTAAAATCATATAAACAGGTGTCTTTTAACACTTATGCAACCACTCCTTAAATATACTACAGGTGTTTAAACATCTGTGTAACCCACTCCTTTTAAATGATTCAACACCTGAAGCTGGCCCATCCTTATATACTAAGAAGTATAAATAGTTGTGAGTTCTATTTAAGAAAACAAATAAAATCGTGTAGCGACTAAACTATAATGTAAGTATGATTTTGTAATGTGTCTAGTTGTTGTTTACGTTCGATATTTTCCTGTATGAGCAAATGACTTATTGAAATTAACGTAATGTAATCTTTGAGCAATACATTTCTAGTACTGAATGTGTTATTAAAAAAAAACCAATACAAATACAAGTACAAATACTTTATTCATAAAGTTATAATGTGCCTTCTTGGCTTTTCTTTCTCCAACTGGATTATCATACCCTGCAAGATGTGAACAGTATTAGTATGGTTTTCCTCCATTTTCCTTATCACTTCTTGTAACTGTTTTATCTGGGAGGATTCCCCCCCCCCCCCAACACATCGGTCTAATACTTTCTGTATGTCTATCCAGTTGTTCTCTGAAAAACAAATATTATAAAAAAAAGGAAAGAACAAAGCAGACATATATAAAACAAACACTGATCCAACAAAACAGTTATATCATTGTCTATTAATTTAAGACAGAAAACGCATATTGAAGAAATAACACCTTTATCCAAAAATGATTTTTACCGTAAAGTGGTATATATAATTGAGACTATGTATATAAAGAGACATAACTCGATATTTTTTTCCTATAAACAATGTAGTTGTGTGTATCTGTATCGTTGATGGTTACAATATCTTTTCCTTTTAATGCTTTTTTCTCTATTTTTCTCACTGTTACACTCTTACAACGTTCAAAGATAATCATTGATTATCAGCCAGAGAGTTTTGTTTTTTTTGTTCAGCGCTTAATCTTAAAGTATCCTACCCCATATTTTACTTGTAATTATGATTAAGGTCATATCTCGTGTTAGTTTCATATGTTTAATAAATATACTACGTTATGACATTAAATCTTGATTTTTGGTTTGTAAAAAAATGAAAAAAAAACAATAAAAAAGCAACTTACCTTTTCATCTTTTTGTCATTTTCTTTATCCTCTGTAATTAACTGTCTTTTTACCCCTTTTTTGCTGAATAAAAAAAATCATATACAATTTATACAAAATTGATTCATTGGTTGTTGGCAAATATTTCATGTACATTAGGTCAAAAATAAATTAACAATAAACACAATAGATAGGTTTTATAATAAGGAGGTCCGCGGGAGATCAAGGTCGGAGAAATTTAGACTACCGCGGGAAATCGGAGGGTATATTGCATAGGAACAGAAATTTAGCCTTGCAACAGGTCACCTACGGATCCCCTGGAAGAGCTGTTGCAAGGTTTCTTAACGTGCAATAAGCGTGACTTTCTTTACACGAGACATCATATTTATCGGCCCTATTCTGACTAGACGTAACTGCAAATTTGTACATCATATAACGAAAATTCACATAACTAAAACTTACCTAGGTGATTTCTTTTTTTCTTCAGGTGACAAAAGTAAACTCTCTCTTGAAGAGTCCACCTCATAGAATCTCTTTACACCACTACAAAATTAAACGTCAAGTTCTGAATATCCACGAATGGTTAATTTTTATGTTTATTCTTGGAATGAAAATGAACTAAAAAAATAGGTTTTTACATAAATGTTAACAGCACATTCCCAGTTTTGTCAAGATATAATGTTGTAGTTTCACATAACAAATAGAAAATGCATATATATATATATATATATATACATCCAATATTTTTTATTTTCGCGAAAAAATATAGACTAAGCAAAAGTTTATACCTGCAGTTACTGACATTTTTATCACCCCAGGTGTAACAATATTTTCTCAATGTAAATCCAGGAAACAACACTGTAATTGCAGTTCATTTTTTATTAGTGTGTTCTATTGATACCGAAATGATAGCTAGGTAATACCAATTAATAACTTATTAATGTTAAGATTTTTTGTTCAATTTACAAAATAATATAATATAATAAAGAATGGAAATGGGGACTAAACCTAATACACGAGCATGTAAAATTCTCCTAATGAGGATGCTGCCAGATTCTTAAGAGATTGGGAAATCACAATCATGCTAAATAATTATATAACTCTAAGTTATGCATCAGTAGATCTGGAGGATTTGAAATTGTTTATGAAAGACTGTTGATATGAGGTCGTTCACATTATTATTCGAAACATTATCATTCGAATACTTCACTGCATGCATTTTTTTATTTCTATTTCAGAAGTTTGTTTTTGAATTATTCACTACAAATTTTTTCATCAAATTTCACTCCAAAATCTCACTCCAAAAATTTCACTCCAAAATCTCACTCCAAAAGTTCACTCCAACACTCCACTCCAATACTCCACTCCAACACTCCACTTCATACAACATGTACAATACATTATGCCTATAAAAATAAGATTTTAACAAATATTAGAAATTACGTTTATTTTCGATTAGGCAAATCAAAGTAGTTTGACAACAAAAAATCTGTTTCACATATTCATATAATTGTAAATAGAACCCAAACTATTTTGTCTCGGATTTAAGTAAAAAATAATAATCGAGCATTCAATTTGAAACTATAATTATAAGACAAAGAATGCATTTAAGTTATCCTTTGAATGCACATACCTTTCTCGGAATCAGTTTTTCATAATCAGTTGAATGTGTAGTTATGAAATTTTTATTTTTTTAGATGTTTTTATATCAAATCAAAGACAAGCTCTACACCCTATGCCACGTCATTATGTCGACCACCTTATATCAAGTCAAAGACAAGCTAAACATCCTATGCCACGTCATTATGTCGACCATTTATCTCTCATGTTTGTTCTTTCTCATAAACATTATAAACCATAAAAAAACATATGTAGAACATTAACTTAATTTTTATGTAATTAATTTATCATACCATTTGATATTCTCTCCAACAACTTTAGCAGCTGTTTGATTGGTACGACCTAATTTATATTTCAAGATACCTTCCTACGTATACGTTTTTTTTTCGTGGCTGGAAATTAAAACTTAAATCTACGCTTCTCTCTATAAAAACTTATGTTTTATAATACATGTAATAAGGATTGGTTTATCGTGAACTTATGTTCAGACAATACAGATTTTGTACTTACTTTCTTTTCCTATTTAGAACATTATACATCCAACAACAGAAATATAGAATACACGAATTAGCATGTAACCTACAGAAATCACTGACCGACACATTACAATGTGATCCAGGTGTTAAACGTACAATTTTAAGTCAAGTTAATGTGTAGATTGTAGTGTGTCTTTTGATGTATGCTATCTAATGCAAAAAGCTATAAATCTTTTGTACACACACTCTGTCTGTGTAATGAATATGAATTGTATAACTTATGTACAAACAACTAACCACTTTAAAAAAATTTAAACAAATAAAGATTCTTAAAAGTTTTCATTTTATCCACAAACAATAGTACACTGGAACTTACTTCCTACATCAGCAATCCTTTGTACAACAGTCGACGGCTTCAAAGAGCAGATTTCTATAGATTTCTATATCTGCTCTTTCACAAATAATCTGAACACTGCATAACATGTATTATATAGATTTACCAAGAAATATACATAAGATTACAATCCTCAAATTTTTTAAATTAAATCACGGTTATATTTTTACTTTATTTTTTCTAAGCACCAATGCAATGTAACGTAATATTACTGCAAATTAATTTCTTTTAAATTGTAAATAAGCCACGCATGCAACAGCACGTAATAGTCAAAGTTGTGACTGAGTGCGGAAATATGAAGATAGATAGATAAACCTACTAAGTTATACTTTTTACCGGTTATGTACAATCATGATCAACACGACGGGTGTCACAGATGGAGTAGGATTTGCTTACCCTTCCTGAACACCTGAGCAGCTGTAGGGGTTCGTTAGTTTTCTATGTTGTGTTTTATGCACTATTGTTTTTGTCTATTTGTCTTCTTTTTTAGCTTTGGCTTTGTCAGTTTATTTTCGACTGATGGGTTTGAATGTCGTTTGGCATCTTCCGCGAGTCTCCTTTACTATCAAAACAAAGAGAGAAAAAATGAAAGGCTTATTGATAATTGCTGAATATTTTTTTATGGAATCGGGATGCTACACTTTGCTCGATTTTGGTTTTAAAGAAACAACTATGTATCTAATTGATTGAAACGAGAAAACAACATAATCCTTAACCCCAAAAATGCATCGCATCAAAAATGTATAACTATCAACAACGCATTGTCATACTTAAAATATCTACTAAGAATAATCATGAAGAAAAAATAAAATTAACAACAACGACAGAGATCGTTTTTTCTCTGGTGTCACTATAGAGGAAGTTATATCATTCAAGAACTTTTGTTTTACGAACGATTCTAACGTGTATGAAGATGTGGGAAACCAGATACTAGTATCAATATCACGTGATGGTCTTAGTCGTTGGAAAACCTTCCCGATTGAGTCGTTCTCATGCCAAACTTTGAATTTGCCGAGATAGTCGCCCAATTGGATGGTTCAATTATAGCTGTTCAAGTATTCGAGATTAAAAATGGTTTCCGCTTTGCAACAAGACATTCTTGATAACATGACGACAGTACGAAACAGTAGACCTACAGTTTTTTGTTCAAATCGACAGCAATCACAAGAGATAGTTTTCAAAATGAAAATATCAAAACGGGAAAAACAGCCGATTTATACTCTTCAAATGAAAACATGTATCGTCACAAGGAAAATATTTCTTCCAACGAATTAAAGGAGTTTAAGTTAAACTTGAAGCTCCGGAACTGAGTATCGAAAAAGAACATGCGAAAATAGTCGAATGTATCGTCATAGCTCTTTCTACCCAAGGACTCTTCGCCCTAGGATTAAATATAGTACATGTAAATGGGTATGACGTTTATGTTGTCGCTAAATATTTGGATGATAACAAGAAAACGATGAGTACATTATCTAGAGATGAAAGAAAGAACAAAGCAGAAATAATAAAGAAAATTGAGGTAAAAGCAACAGTATTATGCCGCTGTTCAAAAGTCATAAATCGATTGAAAGAAAACAAAGCCGGGTTTAAAAACCAAAACCGACGGAAACAGAGCAACCATAAGAGGAAAACAACAGAAGAACAGAATATTGAAGTGCAAAAAAAACAAAACGGTTTAGGCAAAAAGTAAAATCACAAAAATACTGAACTCCAAGGAAAATTCAAAAAGGAAAGTCCCCAATCAAATGGTAAAATCAAAAGTTCAAACACATCAAACGAATGGATAACAACTGTCATATTCCTTACTTGGTACATGCATTTTCTTATGTTGAAAATGGTGGATTGAACCTGGTTTTATAGCTAGCTAAACCCCTCACTTGTATGACAGTCGCATCAAATTCAATTATATTGTCAACGATGCGTGAACAAAACAAACAAACACAATAAGTAAAAATGTCAAAATTAGGGGTACAGCAGTCAACATTGTGTAATCATCTTAGTCACTATAAAAAAAACAACAAATGTAACGAAAACAACATATGTAACGAAGAAGCACAAAAAAGGCATTCATCAAATTCAACAACCTCATTTTGCTTATATTATATGATTTTATTTATCTATGAAAAATCCACCATAAAGGATGGAAGGTTTTAAGTACTGGTGAAAAATTGCGCGTTTGAAATTCGCACAGGTAGACATAAAATAATTTTGTCGTGCCAAGTGTGACAGGATACATAAATACAGTCACGTAAAATAGATATAACAATAAACAGACTTAACAGTAAAAGTAATAATTATAAATAAAATAATAGTGTGGTTCAGAGTATGACGGGATACATAAGTACACAGAGTCACGTCAAATGTATATCACAAAAAAACAGACTTAACAGTCAAAGGAATATTAATATGTCATTCAGATAAGAGTATGACAAGATACATAAGTACAGAGTCACATCATAAAATAATTTTGTCGTTAAAAGTATGATGGATACATAAGCACAGAGTCACGTCAAATGGATATCTCAAAAACAGAATTAACATTAAAAGTAATATTAATAAAGACAAATAAAAGAATAATAAACACGTTATTAAGATGATAAACAACGTCAGTACTCAAAATCTATACCCCAAGACCATCGTGTATTATTTGTGAAGTTGATACGGAATATTTCTTGGTATCTTCCGATGAACTGTTTTTGAAAAACGCACATAGAAACAAACTATTTGGTAACAACTGCCATATTCCTGACGTGCATTGGAACAGGACATTTTAAGAAAAATGGTGGACCGAATCTGGTTTGATTGCTAGCCAAATTGAACATTCTACTCATATGGAAATGTTTAAAATACCTTTAAAATGACAATATAACGTGACAGGAATACAGTTAAAATAACTGCAAGAACACTGAGGACAGAAAAATATATAGTATAATAGTAGAAGAACTGTATATAACATGTAACAATCACCCTGAGAAAGAAAGCAATTTCAATATTATCGCCAAATTGTGATCTACTTATGAATTTGAATATCACCTTGGTTTCTTTTGTCTCGCTTTTACAAAAAAAAAGTATTTCAGAAGTAGAATAGCTTCCACGTGTTTGAATGGAATACCAAGTTTTCCGATTGTTACAGTTTCAATCTTGAGAGATAATGAAAGGACCTCCCCACTTTTTATTAATTGGAAAACGCACCAGTCGGAAGTTCGACAGGAATCATTTCACACCAGAGTATTTAGAATTACTAATCATACTGGGGATATACTATTGGTAAGAGTAATAGCCTATGAGGGAAGATCAAATTGGCAGACCGTGTGAACATAATCGTTACATCGTTATTAATAAACATTTCATATCAGTGATGTTCATGTATTTAAAGCCAAGAAGGAAATTGGTAAGGCATTACCAACACTCTTCACAAGAACTTACTTTATCTATTTGGTGTATGAGTGATACAACAAGAAACGTTCCAAGATAACCCAGGAATAAACCAGCAGATAATCCCAGGAAAACCAAGGAATCCATCAAAAGCTGTGTGACAAGAGAAAACGAAAGCAAAAGGGACCGTTACTCTAGGAAGACGACTCAGATAAACTACATCTGACTAAGAATCCAATTAGGTAATATGATCACAGATGGAAAAGAGAAAAATTGAATCAACTAAATCTGATTTTTCATCAGTGAAACATCAAAATTTGAAAATCATCATTGGATCAGTTAATACTAGTACTTTTTTTTTTTTTAAAGTAATATGTTCAGACACTCAAGAACCATACATGTACCTCTTAAACAATAGGATGAACAAAGTGCATTAATAAATTGACCTACATTTTATTTTTATCCGTAACAACATATTATGTTCAATTTGTTAAAAAAAAATATTCACAGAAACAATAAAAACTTCCCTATTCGAACAAATAAAGAGGAATAACTACTGCACGACAAAAGTGAAAATCATCAGTATTATATCAAACGTCGTTCTTCATTGTGTCATCCATAACAACATAATTACACGGAATGAATTGGAACCGCCTGTCGGTCATCATTTTCGACAGAAACTGCCTGTACCAAGTCAAGAATATTGCAGTTGTTTTTTTTAAGTGTTCCGTTGATAACTAGAGTATGATTTTGTCAGTATAAATGTGCATCTCCCTTTTTGACTATGAGTTTCGTAATTTTGTTGTACGTCTTTACAAATCATTTGGCACTTTTGTTGTGTACATACGCATAAAATTTGTTTTCAACCTCAATCGGTATTAACAGCTATGCTACTGTAATGCTTACAAATTTTCAACTTGAGTTGTTTTCTATTTGTTTAAGAGCAGACCATTTAAGTGTATGATTACATTGTATACTTACTAATTGTAATTGATGCAGATATTATTTGAAATAATCGTATATAAATATATGTATTTTTACATTCCTGGATTTCAAAAAGTTGCTTAAATTTAGAAAAGCTAAATTGTAAAAAAAACCAACAAATTGTAAGTAAATACCTTAACAATAAGAGACAAATCTTACAAAAACTTAGTTAGCTTAAAAAAAAATATCGGGCAAAGAATTTGAAGCCATCAGAAATGATGTACTTTAAAATAGTTAACTGTTGTTTTTTATTGATTTGAGTGACATTGCAAAATCAGATGTTCCTTTTCATTAACGTTTTCGTCCCTCATCAATTGTAGAATGTAATGCTTAAATTCGAAATTGACAAAAGCCAACCCAATATGTTTTTTTTCCCGTATGTCTTGATTTATACAACAGTTGTAATATTTGAATAGACACTTAAAATCCTGGATAAAGCAATACACGAAAACCACGAAAATTGGTATCCCACGAAAAAGTACTAGTTACGTCAGATGTCGAAACTTAACTATGAAATTCCCATTTCTTTCACTTTTACAATGAAAATAACTTTGAAAACGATAACGTAATAAATCTGAACAACTATAATTATTTTAAGCTATAATAATAAATAAATACATGATGATTTAAATTAAAGCATACACGTTTGATGTCATTATACTAATCATGATACATATACATATGATTTTCAACGAAATTTAAAACTTTATTGTCAGCTGAAATGTATACTTAAACTGTATTGAATCCCCGTACAGCTCTAGAATGACACTATTGACAGTTATTGTTGATTATTAATTCTTTACGTCATAACACTTCCGGTATTAGATCAGAAAGTACTGCGCAACTGCAACCTCATTATCATGAATACCCTTCGTATAGCACTAATCAACTTGTATGAATTACGTTAAGCGAAAACAGTAATTTCTTTATGCTTTGGAGTTGTCAATACAACGCAATGAGTTTAAAAGAACACATTATCCGCCTTAATGTTCGTTCGATAGCATTAGTTTTACGCCAACGTAAGTTAAACGCAGTATTTGGCAAATATTGAAGTCCTCTCTACAGAATCAAGCATCTTCTGTCATTTTCGCCAGAAAAATTATTGATGTCAACACTGTTGTAAAAATGTAGAAAAAAAGAAAAAATCTATCCATAATGAAAGCGACTTCGTGCCATTCATCAATATTGTTTAAAAGCTCTTGGTCTTTATCTGCATGCTTTTCAAGCTTGGTCAAAACCGTTGACTGTTCTCTAAGGTAACCAGATATTGGGTCTCGATTGTGCAATAATAAGTCTTTATTGGTCCGGTTTGAAACGAAGGTGATTTCATTATTATCACCATTTGGCACGTGACCATTTCCAGTTTTCCTCTCCTATAAAAATAAACAAGACATAATAATTGTGAAGTGTTTTCCTTAAAGAAAAAGCGCGTCTTGTGTATTAAATTATAACCCTGGTACCTTTGATAACTATTATGTTGTTGTTTTGTGATATTAGGCTGTCTCTGACTTAATATCTTCGTGCACTCATTTCTGTTAATTTGGTAAGAAAGATCGGTAAACAAAAATCCATTTTCGGAAAACTTTTCATTGGACTGAAAAGTGTAAACATATTCCGCAACTTCAGGATAAAACCAAAAACGCATTCACATGTTGGTCTTAAAAAAATATGCTTTATTATAAACCACATTTAAATTAAAAATAACTCTAAAATACACTCATCATAGATACCAGGACTATATTTTGTATATACGCCAGACACGCGTTTCGTCTACAAAAGACTCATCAGTAACGCTAGAATCCAAAAAAGTTTAAAAGGCCAAATAAAGAACGAGTTTGAAGAGCATTAAGGAACAAATTCCTTAAAGTTATACCAAATCTATGCCTGAGGTAGAAAAGCCTTACTTTTTTTTCAATTTTTTTCAATTTTTATAAATATATAACAATATCAATGATAATTCATGCCAGCACAAAAACTACTGGGCTGGTGATTTCCTCGGGGAAAGAAATCTCCACCAGCAGTGGCATAAATACACTCATCATAGATACCAGAATCAAATTTTGTATATACGTCAGATATACAAAGTAATATACAATGACTTGAATGTCTAGTCATTAATAATTATGGTTTGAAAGATATGAACCATAATTCTAATGGACACTGATTGACACGTTTACTACATTTTAGTTAAAGACTTTTGAAGAAAGAAATGTCAAGGCATGACTTTAAACTCTGCCACATGGATGATTTCTTATAAGAGTATACACATTTTCCCCCGAGTTAATATTGATGAGTAAACTAATAATAAGTTGAATAAGTTAATAAGTTGGCACCTAGACATTTTCTGGCTTAAAGTTCTTCATCCATTTCTTTATAACAAATACATTTTGATAACGTATGTTATATTATTGTTACAAATATACCTGTTTAATGTTTTCTGGTGACACCTGTGCTGAATTGTTGGTGGATTGTCTGTGTGATTTATAAAATCTATGAGTATTTTTCTCGCTACACACAAGCACGCCTAGTCTATTTATTATAAGTTTCCGAACCCAAGATGGAACCTTTCGGCCATTTTCACCTCGGTAATGTAGATTTAATACTATAACTGTCATAAAACATGACAACGCTACTAGAGTCATCGATGAGGCAAAATACATCCCTGGAAAAAAAACAAGATTACTATCAAACATATGCTATTAGTAGACGAATTTCTTTGGGGGGTTTCAATAAAAAATTAGCATGTATGTAGTATAAAACAATAATTGTTCAAATATATATAAGAAAGTATAAAATAAAAACATGCATGTTTTTGTTAAAAGTTTTGAAATGTTAATTCCGGCTCAAATATGAGAGTGAGTAAAAACCATAGTTGCTATTATAAAATTGTCTATTTTAAAAGAAGTGACGACGGTATTATTTGTTTTAACTTAGGCTAGAGGGATTTAATGATGCAAGTCGTTGTTAGTGTTGTTCAAAAGAGGCAAATATAGAATGGATTCCGTTTTGAAATTTCCTCTAAGTTCAGTATTTTTGTAGTTTTACTTTTTCATAATCATTCATTCATAATCTTGTTTTATCAACCAGTATCGTTTAAAATAATATACACAACAAACAGTACATGTTTCATTTTGATACAGGATATAATGGGAGGATTCTACGTTGAAAACAGTAATGGAATTTTCATATTATATAACAGACAGTTTCAATTGAAAACAGTATATACTTAATCGCAATGGCCATACATAATCACTTTCTAGTAATAAATGATATTCAAAAGCACAAATGACACTAAATCCAAAAGGGAAAACACCAATTAGAAATTCAACATTAGAAAGAAGTAATTAACATTTACATATCAAAATTCCATTTTTGTTAATAATAAGGATCTATAGGAACACAGTATTGTTTTGGTTTGAAGAGGGAAATTAGCCAAAAAAGTGTCTTGATGATGATGATAAAAATACTGATGATGATTGTTCTTATGTATCAAGATATTTGAACGATTTCTAAGCTTTTAAACGGACATGATAAATTTATCGTAGTTAAAATCATGTTCTGTTATCCAATAAATACAGAAATCACCAAATACGACTTTAAGTCAAATTTTTACTTTCTATTGGTGAGGTTCGTGTTTTGATGTCTTTTATTTGCCTTTTCAGTTGTGGACCTGGTTTATTGTTATCATAAGATATTAGTTGTGTTATCAAAATATTTTGCTACTAAATGTAGTATATATCTTTTCTTTCTACATACTTTTGACTTATAAGGAACAATGTATTTCCGATACTAGAAACAATATCCATGCAATGATTGTACAGAGAGCTCCTGAAGACAAGATGGTTTGTCCATAAACATACAAAATTTTAAGCGCTTTGGATTATATTAGTAAGGTTTTTTTTTCAGGGCGTATTGAATGTTACTACTGTAAAAGTTTTCTACAAAACCAAATCGAAAAATATTGTGCAGGGTAACTATTTAAAATCTAATATTATAGCGCTGGTTAAAAGGTAAAATGCAAGTTTTTTCTTTCTTAAATGTGATGATAAGTTTAACGTCAGGGGAGACAGTTATCGTACTTGATCATCACTTGAGCGTTCTCTCCTTTATTAATAAATATATACTTGCTGAATTATTGTTTGTGAAGGTTTAAAAGCAAGCTAGTTCTAAAACATGCATTTCCATATTAACAGCATCCTTTACAGTAATTCATGTATTAGAAACAACCCGTTTGGGAAGACAATTTTGAATGATTTCTTTGTCGTTTTTCATGTTCCATCTGCTATTTAATAAAATATTCGTTATAGTTTTACTACAGGTTTCATTATCATATATGCAAGAACAATATGTGAACAATAACAGCAATTGTTGAAAAATTATAATCAGCCAATAAAAAACGGCTTCTTATATAAAAAGAAATGTGTAATGTAGTAATGGATATTTGCATGCTGGCTTTTTTTTTTTTTTTTTTTTAAATATTTGATGATGGTGTCTGTGCTATATTATCAAATATTCAATTATGCTTAAATGAATTAGTGGTTCGACAACTTAAATCAACATAACCTTTATAAATTATGTCTAAAGACTGCTGATATTCATAATAAATGACTTTGAATATTTCTAACAATATATAAAGTGAGATGAGAGTATAGATGATAAATTAGAACTCACCGCATACTAAATGGAAATAATGTTTGCATTAATAAAATTCATAATCAGATTTCAAGTCAAGATACATAACGATATATTAAAATTCTGTTTAATTTAACGTTTAATGCCAATGTATGTATCATATCTAATTGACAACATACACTAATTCAGATTGATTTATAAATATTAATTTCAAGAAATGTGCAAACGTAAGGCGAAAAAAATACCATTTCAAACTCACATGTCGATGACAAAATTACATGACAGAAAATGATCGACAAACAAATCGTAGTAGTAGTATATATTGAACATAACATTGAAAATTAAATTGGCAATACGAATCCCACCCATAACCAGCGATGATCTAGGGTAAGCAGATCCTGCTAAACATGTTGCGTCCGAGTAATCTGATTATAAATTTTATTAATTTACCCCAACCGAAACACAATTCTTGAAGAACATAAAAGTATTAAAAAGGACTTTCATTGCATTAAAGGGTATGGAAAATGAAATTAGTACAGTTTGGCTAATTCAAAACAGATGTGGTAATAGTAACACTTTTGTAATTTGCTGTTGTAACGATAGTATACCGATGTTCAAAGCTCGTCAATCATGTAATACACAGATTCAGACAAAAATAAGGGAATCGGATAAATACCAAATGGACCAAGACCAGATGAGTCAAGAGGATTAGTATGCGTGCAATACACGTCATCAAAAAGATCAAGAACAGGTGCGTCGAGAGGCTTAGTATGCAAACAGTTTCAAGAAAGGAATAAATCAGAAGATTATTCTAATATGTGAATGTAATATTCTAAAGATCGCGCAAACACGGCGTTTGTGAGTTGAGACATAAACAGACAAATCCTTACAGTCAACCAATTCGTGATGGTAATTGTAATTAAGACGAAACTATAAAACGAACTACAAATTCTTACCTATATATGGGTAGGTATCGGAAGAAGCCGGTAACTGTTCGGAAACCATTAATAGGAATACAGCTAGAGATAATAGAACTGTCACACCAAGTGACACTTTTTCGCCTGATTCTGGAGGTAAGATAAATGTTAATGCAGCAACTGATGCTGTTAAAATACAAGGAAACAGAACTGTCAAAACATAAAATTGTGATTTTCTCTTGAGCGTAAGATAAAAAGTAACATCTGGATATGGTTCAGGACAACAGTTGTATTGAAGAACATGGCGGATAACAGGGAACGCTGCAATATCCCATTCATTGTGTTCAATGTACGTAGCGAGATCACCTGCAATTAAAATTATAGATACACATAGTAATGTTATATCAACGTAAGTAGTTCTTACTCGTTATAAACTGTTTATATAAATAGTTATTGTGCGGTTTTTTTTCAATGTTATAATGTTGTTATTTATATTATTTTGTGTGCAACTTTGTATATTTTTTCGCCTCAAACTATGACCGACAATATTGACATTAAATTTATATAAATTTCTCGATGGGATTTCAATTAAAATCGTTGATTCATTATTTGTAACAGTGCACGTACTGTGTTGATAACGTAGACAACTCATTTAACTTCTTTCCTGGTGACGCCTTTCTTTATATATGCTTTATATATTATTGTAACATAGTACATACTGTATAGTTACTTTAATATTGTTCAAATGAATTTACAGCAATATATTCTTAAGGGTACAGGATGGCATATCTTCGTGTAATGCAAAATAAAAACGAGAAAAAGACTATTAAAAGTCCACAAAGCGCAATTAAAACATGAACATAACACCTAGTGGTAAATTATCGCTAAGGGCATTAAATTTCAAAACGAAATTCAACATGAATGTTTTAATTCATTTCTTTTGTCTGTACAGAAAACGGATGTCATTTAAACATTATTCATAGCTGTAAACTGATTATATTTCTTCATTGTTAAGATTACTTAGCTGCTATGCTCATTTTACCGACCAAAGCATTGCTTTTAAAAGCACGAATATGAAATGTAGAAATATACCTTCATTTGCCGAGTTCACAACATCCATTTCAAAACCATTATGGGACCACGACCCGAACGTCAGCCTACAGACTTGAGTGTCAAAGGGGAAGTAAGTTACGTCGATCCGACAAACACTTTTTAAAACTGTGGGAAAATTATATGAAACAGATCCATCAGAACTAATTGTAGCTCTGTAATTTTCTCTCCCTGGCATCATAACTTCGTCGGCCGCACTGTAAAATTAATGAAATGAATATAAGTAAACTATATTGTTATAGGCGATTTTGGCAATAGAAGAAAGATAATCAAGATTTTTAAGTGAAATATTTTAGCTTGTATTCTAAAAAGAACAACACACTAGTATATATCCAAAAAATATATTAAAAATTTACAAACAATTAAAATAGGAGCAATTGTGTTTAATATTAGATAATAAACTTATCATAGGTACATGCATCAGACTTAATATGAAATACATTACACCAGACGCGCGTTTCGTCTACAAAAGCCTGGTTGGTGACACTCTGATAAAAAAAGTTAGAAAGCCCAAATAAAGAACCAATTAAAGCATAAGGCCCAGATTCGGAAAAGTTTTTGTTAAATACAGTAAGGTAATATATTTCTGGGGTAGCAAATCCTTAGTAATTTTTCGAAAGATTCAGGTTTTGTAAATAGTTAATTCATAGTAGTGACCATATCAATGATAATGCGTGTCAACACAATTGTGCTGACTAATAGCCTGGGTATGAAAGTGTAGAGCCTTAATTCAGTAAATTTCACATTACAAATTATCATTCAAATCTTTTTCTCGATGGTTAGTGGGAATACTAGTATTAATAGAATCAGAATTAATCAAAGAGCGTTTACCAGGAGGAGAAATTGAAATGTTATTGGAAATGATTTCAATTTGCTACATTATTGCATATAATGAAATTTGCATAAATACGTCTACAGTTTCAATATGCAAAACCACACGTAAAAAGAACACACATGAACATATTTTACACTAACGGTATTGTTGACCCACTACTGTAAAGAATTTCTATTAAAGCGGGAAAGTGTACAATGACAAGAACATGTATTGTTACCTTATTAGAAAAAATTAACATCCTGCAGAAAAATTATAATATTCAAGAAAAGATCTTTATAACGTCATTAAGAAATAAAAATTCTTATACACTTACAAAAGAAATCCTCTCCGTAAACATTTTAGATCGTAATGGATTATTTCATAAAAGTGGATAAACATTGTCTCGAACAAAATAATAAAATGCACGAGCTCCCGGTTGTAATGGGTTTTCTTCAAGGGTCAATATGTACTATACTTGTGCAATAGCATATCTCTCGTAATTTTCAGACATTTTTCATTGCGTGCAAAACAGGGAATGTTGCTCGCTAATGTTTTTAAATACTTCTAGGGAATTTTACATTGATTTGCAGTAAATAAATTTTTACATACTTTTCAGTTTTATGTAAATAAGTGCATGTATACATTTCGACACAATCAAAGAAAAAGCATTCAACAACCATTTTCTTTTCTTTAAATACCGGATGAAAGAAGATGTAGGTGTTTGTCAATGAGACAATGACCCGAATAAAACAAAAGTAAAAAGATATATAGAGGTAAACTCGCTGTCTTGAATATTACGGGAAATGTCTTTTCCACGTCTCTAGCTGTAAATCGCAGAGTCTTGATAAAACTTGAATAAGTTTAATAGTAACTATCAAAATCTACCATAAATACTCTTAAAGACGGTAAAAAACAACTTCTGACGATGTTCCCGTCCATGGACACGCAAATGAACATGGCGTATTTAAACTTAACTACCTTATTCGTCTATTCACGCAACCATTATGATTGGGACGTTGTGACTATCATGCCACAGGACCTTATTTTCATATTTTACATAATTATATATGAATAATATATGATATGAATTTGTTCTATTTTTCGTGCATGCTACAAAAAGGTTGCATCTTTATCAAGGTATTTAAATGGTTTTATTGTACCTGTCGTATAATGTTATATCTGGCACCCAAACTGAGGCATACGGAACATTTAAACTCGTGATTCCATCAAAGTCTGATGCATTCCATTGAAAGCGACAGTCATTCCATTTCTGAAACAATATAAAAAAAGAGAGTTTATAGTGATGAGTGAATCACGTATGTGCATATATAGAATTTTAAACATAAATGTGAATAAATAAATGAATAAAAGGCCGTAAAAATGGTAACACATTGGAAATCAAGCTTTATCCGTTATTCGTGTAAGTGATTGTCATATTGGCCATCATGTTGCACAAAACGACAAATAAGTAAGGCTTATTCCTCTATGTGTCAATAGCAGATTTATAATCAGAATACTGACATACAAACAGCATTGTAAATAATACGGAGACTACGTGATATCATACTTAAAGATTCCTAGCCTGATCATTTCTATTTTAAACCATACTCAAATATCTTTGAATTCTTATTCGAATCTCTAGTGGCGACTTATTTAGTGTGTGCGTGAACCTCTATAACTTGGCATTCTGGTTCATATACAGTGCGGACAACTGTGATTGGGGCGTCTAAAGTAACGTCATTTGTTTATAAATCTATTTTAATCTATTTTTAACTGATTTTCGTTGAAAAAATAATAACTAAGTTAAACGTAATAATTTTGGGTGAAATTTTTTAACGGTTTAAGGGTCCAATACAACTGTTCTACTCTATATACCACTATATACCATTAACACTTTCAAAACGTATGAATAAATTTTACCGAACAAAAGGACGACAGATCTATATGTCAATAAACTCATCATAGATACCCAGAACTAAATTTTGTATATACACCAGACGCGCGTTTCGTCTACAAAAGACTCATCAGTAACGCTCGAATCCATTAAAGTTAAAAAGGCCAAATAAAGTACGAAGTTGAAGAGCATTGAGGACCAAAATTCCGAAATGTTTTGCCAAATCCAGCTAAACTTAGCATTTCAAAAATTCTAAATTTTGTGAAAAGTTAGTTTATAAATATAACCATATCAATGATAATTCATGTCAGCACAAAAAAGTGCCGACTACTGGGCTGGTGAAACCCTCGGAAAAATAAATCTCTACCAGCGGTGGCATCGACCCAGTGGTTGTAAATAAACTCCATCCAGTGGTTGTAATTCTTTGTCAATAGATTGAAAATAATCTAAATTGAACATGAAATACATTTTTAGTAGATTAAAACGTTAAGGTCTTATTTAATTTTATCACATTTTTCAAACTTGTTCAAATTGAAGGTAAAATGTATTTCATAATATTATGCTATGTTATTGTTCCTTTAAAAAAATAAAGGTGTTCAATAAACAAAGTATGGCATATAAACTATGTAGACTTTGCTAAAAGTACTTTTATACATTATGATAATCAATATCTCTTTGGTATATAGTTGATGAAATAACAGCGAATCATAAAGCAGGAACCTGATGTTCAGTGGTTGTCGTTTGGTGATGTGGTTCATAATTGTTTCTGTTTTTTTTTCTCGGTTTTTTTTTTAATACTGATTAGACAGTTAGTATTCCCGTTTGAATAAATTTGAATGGTGTAAACTTGTCATTTATTTTTTGGCCCTGTGTTGAAGATCTTACTTTGACCTATAATGGTGAGCTTTTAAAAAAATGTGACTTTGGTGAAGAGTTGTCTCATGGACATATATCTATATAGTATTAATTCAAAATTATGTAGAATATGTTTTTGCTTTTGAATATGCGGTAATTCGGGAGATCAACTTGTTAATGGTAACCTAAGCTTTTACAACATTCTTTAATTTGAGAAAAGTTTATTCAACCTTGCCACAAGTTTGTGTATCTATCCCGACAAGCCAGCAACAACGTTATTGGTCGATCGTCTTTCGTTATATCTGAATGTCGCTTTTTGTTTTTGTTTATGACGATTGTTACTGATGGCAGTTCATTGATAGTTTTTGTTAAATATATCCACAACTTTTCTAGATGTATAAGCTTGCTTGTGTCTTTTTATTTCATAAACCAAACAGGACTATTCTTTTATTCATTTAATATAAGACATGAAATACATCCCTACGAACAAGTGTGATTTTAATATTCCTATTTGATACAATGAATAAATAAAATCAGTTAAAATTTATATCAGTGAATGTTACCCTACAGCACAAAATAAAAGTGTCGAAACATTTGTGATTGGAAAGGATAAATCCTTTCAGTTTCGTTTATAAAATACCTAATTAAATTCAAATAAATTTTATAGAACGAACATTTTAATTCGGTTGAACCCATTAAATCAAGCAATCGTTTAAAAATAAATACAAATTTCAATACACATCTAACGGATGTCTAGAGGCACAAAACTCTATTTAAATAAATTTGATAAAGCCAATTACATACATATCTCAATTATGCACCTTCTTGTTAAAGTTTATGGTAATAATTTTTTCAACTTTTGTACAAACATTAATAAAAAAAAATCAATATAAATGTAAAATTAAGTTTCAAAATTTCAAAAATCGAAGCACAAGTGGTGCAAGGCCGAGTAGCGATCTTAAAGGATATTTATATTTGTGTGTTTGATGGATACTCGTGAATATGGTCTTACTGTTGTAGACTTTAACAGTGCTGACAATACAGTTAGTTATTGTTTAACTTAGTTCTGACATAAAGGTGGGATTAATGATCGTTTCGATTGATTGATTGTTGGTTGCTTTACGCCGCATTAGCACAAAAAGGCTATATCGCGACGAGAGCTAATTCGAATAATTCTACAATTTACGTGGATCTTTCGATAAAGAATCAGCTATCGCTCAGGGTAAAATATTTGTCATAAAGGGCCAACCCGTGGTAAAATAACGATATATTCAAGCCCCCATGAATTATTTCTTAAATATTGTTAAAAAATACCATGACAAAATGTAATGTGTAATTTAATTAATTACTTTAGTAAAGTAATTGTAATTTAATTTATTACATTTCAAAAACAGTGTAATGTGTAATTGATGTAATTGACCATTTTTGCAATGTAATGAGTAATTTTATTAATTACATTCCAATGTAATTGACCCCAAGTCTGATACATATATATATATAGAGAGAGAATTTGGTCGCTGTAAAGGATCTCTGTTTCCCTTTAAGGATTATAAACACGTAGTCTCGTTCGGTCCGAATTGGGTATCTAAATCATAAGACTAAATTAGGTGAAATATTCCTTGCAACAATTATGTAAGGGGTTCTTAAATGCCTATTGCAATGCAAAATAGATGTCCCTATTTAAGATGCTCTCATTTGGCAATGACACACCACTGTCATAATCCTGACTTGTGTAGCCATATCGACTCTAAAAAAAAGTCATGCTATTTAGTTATCAAAGGTATCAAGCTTATAATTTAAAACGCCAGACGCGCGTTTCGTCTAAAATAAATCTCATCAGTGACGCTCAGATCAAAATAGTTTAAAAACCAAAGAATACAAAGTTGAAGAGCTATAAGTAGCAATGTCATCTTTAAATAAAAGGTAAAGGTTAGTGACACACACAGTTGCAGATTAAAAAATAAAGGCAACATTAGTATACCGCTGTTCAAAACTCATTGAATCCATGGACAAAAAACAAGCAAATGAATATTAAAAATATATATATCTATTTTATGTGATCTATTTTCTCTAGTATCCAAGCAAAGATCTGTATCACAATCGCACCAAATAACATATTGTCTCTATGGGCAGTCAATATATGTATTATATGTATGTAGATATTACCTTCTGCACAAATTACTTTTGTTTCTAAAATTTGTCTCTTGGGCAGCTGTTTTAAAAGTGACCTTTCAATGATGATTAATATTACCAAAGGGTATGCCAAGTCGTGTATATAATGTGTATTGATATTAACTTAACGCCAGTTTGAGTTTACATTTGTTTTATTTGTTCAAATGAAATGATACCATCACAATATGATTACCTTGCTGTTTATTTGTGACAAAGTCAGATTAGTAATTGAAATTAAGAGTTTTAAGTATTTGAAGAACTATGTCCGCATGGCAACGGATAAATTATTCAACATTTCATTATAGTTAAAATAGACCATTCCAATTTTATAAATCGTAACCGATAAATTATTTATTATTTCAGTATTTCTGTTTGAAAGAAGCTTATACAACATTTAAATGAAACGTTATATTTTTATATGCCATTGGTATCAATTGATGAACAAATAGAAATAGAAATAACACGGCTGCACTGATATTTCATTTGTGTGATCTTTGTTGTTGCGATTTGATATATTATTTTATTTGTATGTATATAACTATCACTTATGTTCTTATACTATTGTGCTGTGTATGTTTATTTAATACTGTTATAACTGTCACTTATGCTATTATGTTTATACGTTTGTTAACGTGTATTGCTAATTTGCATACATTCCTAAGTGTCACCCTTACGAGTGTTACTATGACCCAACTGTCTGTATTTAAACAATTACACGTTTTATTGGATTATTACGCAAAAAAGTCTGAATACATATTTTAAGATATTATTTTAATCTTAATACATTAATCCTAATTGCACTTATATTAGAATAAAGCTAAGATATCGGGAAAATATAAAGAGAGTTCATATGACCTAGGTATTGTCCTGAGGCAACTATTGTGATTTTTATTTACAATAATATATATTTGAATACTAAAATCAAATAGTTTCTCTAAATATGTAACAAATAGCTAGACTGCATTAATTAAATGCCCTTTAAACAAGTTTACAAAACATCTCAAACGGAATAAATAGATATAGGAAGATGTGGTGTGAGTGCCAATGAGACAACTCTCCATCCAAATAACAATTAAAAAATTAAACCATTATAGGTTAAAGTACGGCCTTCAACACGGAGCCTTGGCTCACACCGAACAACAAGCTATAAAGGGCCCCAAAATTACTAGTGTAAAACCATTCAAACGGGAAAACCAACGGTCTGATCTATATAAACAAAACGAGAAACGAGAAACACGTATATATTACATAAACAAACGACAACTACTGTACATCAGATTCCTGACTTAGGACAGGTGCAAACATTTGCAGCGGGATTAAACGTTTTAATGGGCCCAAACCTTCTCCCTTTTTCTGAAACAATAGCATAACATCACAACATATAAAACACGTTTTCCATATGAAGGCAACTCATTTTTATCGTTGATTTGCGTCCTTACGTACTAGATATTCACCATAATTATATTAGTATACATACATATATATAAACGAGTATAATTGAAAACTACGTTCAAACCTATGATTGCGTTGGATAAAAACCGCAATTTCTATACGTGTGCATGAAAAACAAATTTCGTTGTAGAAGGGTCTAAAAACAGCACAAACAACATTTTCCAAAAGACCAAAATTGTGAAAAAGTATATTTAAACAAAACGCATTTGACTTACAGGTCGAACAACTGATGATCTTTAACCCTGATGACTGCCATTGGCGATTGCCAAATAAAATTAATCACAAGACGTAACAAAATGGATAACATGTGGAATCGAGAGTGAAAACAACGACGATCCTTTCAACTCAAAACGGAATTAACTTATTTCAAGACATTTCATGAGTAAGTGTAATATTATGCTTATTTCAAAGATAAACAGACAAAAGACGAAGAAAATACGTAATTAATACAGAAACCAACCAGCCCAAATATTTAAAAGACTGTCACATCTAGAGGATAGTCTCCAAAAAATAATCCGATGTCTATACAAGGTATAAAGAACTGAATCGTCCCAAGTCTACAAAATGTGAATAAAGCAAAAAGAAACAATCAAATAATTTAAGATCTAAAAATGCATACAGAAATCAAATATACTACTCCTAAGTGCAACAGTTTATAGGTAATAATCTATGCTAGATTCGTCTTGGACTTAAAGATTCAGAAGCTGAAAAGAAAAGGCTACTCATTGTTTACGTAGGTGTACAAATAAAAAAGATTTGAATTATATGATTGATTATTTTGATTCATGGTTTCGAGTGTACTTATTTGGACGTACTTTAATAGATCAAGCAATGTACTCACTAAATTTATTTGACTTAAATAGTCCATATAAATAAATATTACGTTTAGAAATCCTTATAAACACTTATTTTTATTTATTATTTAAAGCAAGAACGAATCTGTATTGTTACATGTGTACAAGTATGTCAAAGTAACATTGACAAACTCTTCTGTTACTATTTTAAGAAGTTTAACAAATACCATTTCATAAGAACTCTTCACCAGAGAACTCAAGAAGTTTTTATGAAGGGCCTTTTAACTATTCAAATGTTTAGGACTAGGGCAAATTGCTAAGTGATGCATTGTCTTAAGTAAGAATTTGACAATTTTCTAAATCATGAACAATGTTTATAGCAGAATATTTTGATGTCTGAGCTTTCGTATATGCAAATAATATCAATAAATATATCGCTATAAGGAAAATTAAAAAAGTTGGTAAGAAATGAGAAGATGAGGTTTGATTACCTACATGTCTCGAATCGAAGCCACAGTGTGTAATAATTAAACAATTATAGGTCAAAGTATGGAACTAAACTTGGTTCTTTTTTTTAATTACTAACATTTGAATATGCTGAAACAGATGTTTATCTTTTACTGAAAGAACTTTTTGTAACACAGTGTTATTCAATAAGACGGGCTGACAGACATCTTTTGGAATTACGATCGTATTTTAAAATAATACAATTGAATTAGTGATAACAGTATCACGTATAAAAATAGATAAAGCGATTTTCAGAAGTGACGTAAATATATATACATGTACAAATTAGATTGCTTAAATGAGATTAATATCTCCACACTTTTATTATCATCTGTTTCCGATAAAATTAAATACAACTTTAGAAATACTGGACCAACTTAAACTATTCTGTATGCGGTTGGTTGAGTATGATAAACTTTCCATTTTTTTTTATAGACTTACAGTAGTCAACGTTAAAAGAAGCTTCAAATATACCAAAGAACAGTTCTACTTTACTAGTAACAATAAGATGGGTAGCATAAGGTGAGAGCTGAATAAGAGCTGTTTTTTTTCGCAAATATCCGAGTTCAAACTGGTTGGAGATCGTGTTGCTTATTCTTTCGTTTCGTGTGTACATTTTTTTTTAACTTGCGTTTCAATTTTTGTCTTTAATTCTTTGGCCTTCACATTGCCTGTGCTTTTTCGATTCAAGATTTTGATTGTTCAATTTGGTACCTTTTTTGCTGTATTACATGTATGTTTCTGAACAAGTTTGAATTGGCAGTTATTTAATGTCACAGACAACTATTTGTTAAATTTTATAGTAAAATCAAGAACGAAAATTGGGAATGAGTCAATGAGACAACAACCCGACCAAAGAGCAGATAACAGCCAAAGGCAATCAATGAGTCTTCAATGCAGCAGTAATTTGTTCTACATCAAGGTTTGAAGGATTATGTTTGGGTCACTTGTTTGTGTTAAATAAATCAATAAATTACGTTTTTGTGTTAAATAAATCAATAAATTACATTTTTGTACCAGACTTACCATTCGGAACCAGATATTTACTGTTACAATCTGTTCTCTTTCATTCTGTAACAAATTATAATTAATGGTGTTAAAACATATTTAAACGAAAAACAGAGGCTCCCTAAGGTACAACATGTAGCATGTATTATTTTGTAAGTAGTAACTGTAAATTGAGAATATAAAGACATCATTCTTGATTCTAACTTATTTATTTATGTTTAAAAGTGATTAAAACTAAGCATTGACGTTCCTTGTTAATAAAACTATACAGTAGCTCTTGTCCCATTATTTATACTTTTACGTTAACCTTCTTTTTTTTTTTTTTTTTTATATCTTTTCTATCTGGAAATAAAAACCCATTAGTAATTATAGGCAACAACGACTGAATTTTTCGTTTATCAGGAATAGGAAATTATATTCCTACCTTTCCGAAATAATACCCTAGAAATTTAGAAAGGAAATAAAAGGTTTCAAGCGATAAAACAAACAAAAAAATATGTTTACAAATCAAATTCACATTAACACATGTTGTGATGATATATAACCATAAAATGCACATTTATATACCCTATGTCTATGCTGCATTGATTCTGAATAAAGATAGATGGGATAACGTCTATATGCACTATCACTAATGTATAATTTAATTTATACATCCTTGTTTGCGACAGAGTTAACTTAAAGATATAATCATAGATCATACAGCTGATATGGTTCTTCGCTATCGCAAATATGTATCATATTAAATTGCGTTATTTGTAGGTCCATATATCCTATGCCTAAATGTACTTTTACTATTTTAGATGTATCTATCCTTAACAGTGCATTATGACCACGGTAACGTTTTACTATAACGAATCAACGATCTGAAATTTGTAAACAGTGAGTGAACCCTATACCACATAGACGTTACGCACGTTATTGCGTCAATACCGTGTAATCAACCAGTCCACTCTAATAAACAGCTTTTCTATAAAATCATAACAGTTAAGTTATATAAAACTTATATCCATAGAGTAGACAGGTAAATACTATTCCGAAAAGTTTTAACATATTTTATTTTAGTCTAAAATAAGGACAACATATGGAAAAAACGTCAAAAATATGCGTGTCAGACGTAACAGACTTTACGCATATTCACTTTAGCAGGGGTGTTTGTGTTCTTCAAAATAGTGTTATATCCACGAAAATTCGAATGAATGATATGCTTCATATATAAAGTAAAACAATATTACTGGATATGTGTTTCTGATAGGACCAACGCTATTTTTTGGCAAAAACAAATAGTGTTCATATTGGTCAGCTTTTGGAAGATGTTTAGTTATCAAAATTCATAGGTTTTGAAATATAAGATTACATAATATTTCGTTTGTGTAAATTCGGCTCACATATGTGCATACATAGACCATATCAAAATCGAATTTTTGGAGCACTCACACTACATATAAAAATGCAACGGCTTCTGGCAAATGGTAATTTCTAGCCCATTGATTGAGGCAGGTTCAGTCGCCAGCGGCGGTGGGTCGCCACCGGTAAAAGAGCATGGTCCAGAAAAGGCTATGGCCAAAATGTTAAACGACCTATAGTCAAAATACGATTCCCTTGAATATGAAATTGAACGTCTGAGACTGGAAAAATCAATGAGTAAACGTACTATTACCTCGCCATCTTCTGATGTGGTAGATCAAGTCCAAGAACATATAAATCAGTTACAACTTCAAAACTCAGGTGTAAGAGGTAAGAAAGCCCGTAAGATAACAGACTTTGTTTGGCCAAACCCCCTAGACTTCTTAGAGAGCAGACACGTTATTGACATAGGCAATGGAAACCAAATTCGTACGGATGGGTTAACAAGGAAATTGACACTAGGTCAGGTCTCCATTGAACAATATGGTTATGCTAGTATTGAGATCATGAATGATATGCTTCGTAGTGGGGATTTATTACACGGGGAATTGCCAGACTATCTGTGTTACATACAATCTATTTTTCGGTTAGCAGCTAACAATGTTTGGGCTAGTGTTTTACTTTATGATATGGAGTACAGGGACCGCCAGGCACTTGAAAAATTCAAATGGGGTACTTATATATCTAATCTAAGGGAATTTCATCTTGTTCAGAAACCAGATAGTGCTACAGCAAAGGCTATTCAAGAGATCCAGAATGTGTCGCGTAGTGCAAACAATGCTAATTATAAGGATCAAAATTCAGGCTTTAATAGTTACAACAAAAAGGGGAAAGGACCCTTTCTTCCTGATGGTCGCACTATTTGTAGGCGTTTTAACACAGGTGATTGTTATCGAAAGGACTGTAAATTGGCACATCACTGTGCAATATGTTATGCAAAAAATCACAATGCTTCTCAGCACTCAACTTCATTTCAATTTCGTCAATCAAACAGTGTTTCCACACAGCAGTCATCTCAACCAGAATTCAATATGCATGGTTCAAAAAACGAAGGAACTACGGGTCGTTAGACCCCCACACATGGACAGAATTACTGCCAACATCAGATTTTGATTACAATTTTATTATTGATGGTGTAACTAATGGTTTTAATCTGATGAATAATTTGTTTCACTCTAATTTTGTATGTGATTTTAATGAACCTTTTATTTGTAAAAATTACAAGTCAGCGTTAGAAAATTCTGATAAGGTTGACCTGAAATTAAGGTCTGAATTTAAACTGGGTAATTATATTTTGTGCAATGAGATAGAGACTCCAAAACTTGTAAGTGCTCTTGGTGCAATACCAAAACCTAACGGTTCAGTAAGATTGATTCATGATGCAAGTTTACCAGAGGTTGGCGGTATAAACTATTATGCAAGTGATACATCATGTAAATATATGGACTTAAAAGATGCATGTAAAATTATTAAAGAAGGTGATTTCCTGGCAAAAGTAGATTTGTCAAATGCATATAGAAGTGTGAAAGTGCACGCTTCTAATTACCCTTATACTGGGTTGCACTGGAGATTTCAAGGTGATAATCAGGATACATTTTTCTATGACACTAAGTTACCTTTTGGAGCAGCTCAAAGCCCAAGTATTTTTCAGAGACTAAGTAGTGCTGTTTGTAGAATTATGAAATCAAAATATAATTTTTGTGTCATTGCATATTTAGATGATTTTTTAATTATAGAGTCTACATATGATAGATGCTCTGCTGCTCTAACTTGTTTGATTAAGCTATTGCGTAAATTAGGTTTTTACATAAATTGGAATAAAGTTGAAGGACCTTCACAGCGTTTAATATTTTTAGGTATTTTGATAGATACATGTAAGTTAACACTGAGTTTACCAGGTGATAAGTTAACAGAATTTTTTAATTTGTTATGTGATTTTAAAGGTAAACATAGGGCTAGTAAAAAACAAATAGAATCCCTTATTGGGAAGCTTAATTGGAGTTGCCAGGTTATAAAGGGGGGTCGCACTTTTCTTAGGCGTTTGCTAGACCTCAAGCATTCTTTGAAAGGAAGCCAACACAAAGTTATCTTGTCAGATGATTTTCAAAAAGACTTAAATTGGTGGATTCAATTTATACATGAATTTAATGGAACAGTGAATTTTATAAACAAGAAACCAATAACCAACATTCAAACAGATGCGTGCAATTTTGGTGGAGGTGCATTCTTTAACAGTGATTACTTTTATATTAATTGGAAAATTGACATGCCAGCAGTTTCAGATTTTCATATCAACATTAAAGAGACAGTTACACTTATTTTGGCCCTTTTTCATTGGCACGAACAGCTACGAGACAAACATGTCATGGTATTTACAGATAATATGACAGCACGTTCTATAATAAACAAAGGCACATGCAAATCATCATATGTTATGAATTTATTGCGACAACTTTTTTGGTTACAAGCGACTTTTAATTTCACTGTTCAAGCAATTTTTCTTCCTGGAAAATTTAATGTATTAGCAGACTGTGTTTCAAGATTGCATAAAAAAGGACAATTATCTAAGTTGTGGAGTTTGAACTATATATACTCGTGTGGTTTTATACCATTTACTTTGAAGGAGCTTTGTTCTCATATGTCACCGGCCTTTGTATTTTACAGGTGGGGAAGAGCTTCGTGCAAGACTGTATAGTAGTGTGCAGAAATACAAAGCCTGTGGTTGGTCAGAAGGGACAAAGCGTACATACAGGACTCAATTGAATTGTTTTCATACCTTTTGCGAATTATTAGACTTGGCTTTAGTGCCCTTTTCAGCAGATAATGTGTGTTTATATATAGCATATTTAGTGGATGTGAAATCATTTAAATATTGTACAATTGTGAATTATTTGAATATTATTAAGCATTTACACAAAGCAAATGGACTAGAGGAGCCAATCTCCGGTAATTGGCAGATTCAGAAAGTTTTAAATGGAGTTCGTCGTTCTATAGGTGATGCACAGAAAGGTGCAGAATTAATGACACCTCGATTACTCTTAATAATAAAAGCTAATTTAGATTTGAATTCGCAAAATGATATTTGTATTTGGTCAGCTTGCTTAATGGGATTTTATGGATTATTACGTCCAGGAAATTTTTTGCATTCAGGAAAATATGTAGAACATAGAGATATCCAAATTTGTGATGTTCACTATCATAGAAATGGTTACGTTATTGAGCTTCAGTGGACGAAAACAGTACAATTTCGTGAACGAAAATTAAATATTGTGTTACCCTCTATAGTGGGGCATCCGTTGTGTCCAGCTTCAGCAATAAAGGAATTATTGCATTTTCATTTTAAACGTGGTGCAAAGGAAGACGCACCTTTATTGTGCAATTTATCATATCAGATGTTTATTTCACGCATTAATAGCATTTTAATTAGCAATGATATCAAACAGCATATAACAGGTCACTCTTTTCGACGGGGCGGTGCCACTTGGTGTTTGCGCATTGGGATGTCGGACAGTATGATAAAGGATATTGGAATGTGGAAAAGTGATGCATATTTACGGTACACAGAAGTGGACCTCAGCAGAAAATTTGACATTGTGCAATCTTTTGGTTCTAGCCTTCCGACCTAGCTAACTTGGCAACTCCCCCTTTTTTGGTTGGGCTGGGGATTGTCTACCCTTCATTGTACTGATTGCATTATTAATTGCATTTTCTTATTATTAAAATTTGGCCCATTACACAGCCTTATGTTTATTTACCATATATATACATATTGCCAAACTTGGAATCAAAATAAGGGATTCAGTGAATACCGACTTTGATGTAAAATGGTACTTCCTACTCCATTCTATTTGCAACGTTTATAATCTGGTATTTAGCTTAACCTTTAGATAAATGATGTAAGCGGCATACGCAGTTATAAATAAATGATATAAGCAGCCGCATGGCGCAATTTTTGCATTCCCCACCCACCCATCCCAGTAGCATTATTGAATGGGTGTGGTTTAAGCATAGATTATATATATCACTTTTGCATTATATCAATTATAGGATACTACATGTATTATTATTTTCATTTTTCTATCTTTTGTGATTATTCATATATGTTTTAGCTTTCAGAATTGCATTCTGAATTGACTTTAAAGGAATATAAAGCATTTGGGGATTGTCTACCCTTCATTGTACTGATTGCATTATTAATTGCATTTTCTAATTATTATTATTTGGCCCATTGTAACACAGCCTTATGTTTATTTACCATATATATACATATTGCCAAACTTGGAATCAAAACAAATAAATTGTCATTTGTGACGTTATTTATTAAAAATTTAGATTAGTTGCATGCTTAATTGTCCTTTTCCGTAATTGTGCTTTTACTTTCCAAAACAGCTACATACTTTTTAATAACTTGCGTAGTCAAAACGACTTCGTTTTCAAAGAAATGAAATGTCTTGCAAGTTTGTCCACTGGACGATTTTCGAACGTTTTCAACGTTGTCGATTCGTGGTACGCTATTTATGGTGGATCATCTGTATATAGTTCTTCAGATAGATTTTTTTTTGATAGTCAGATGCTATCAACAAGATCACAAAGTATCATAAAAAAATCCGATGACTGGGTTTGTTCGTTTAGATGAGGTTCTTACGTTGTGAAAAAGTTTTGTATCACAAGAGGATAACAAATCATCTTTATCAAAATTTTCAAAAGGAAGCGTAAACTGACTGCGATTTTTTTTATTTCTCTGCAACATGTAAAGAATTGAAAGTGAAAATAAAATCGGGCCTAAAGCGTGGCTATATACCTCTCCACATCATACAAAGCTTGTAAACATATGAGATGAATAATGATTAACCTTTTTTTCTGACAATCGTTTCATTTCATAATCTAATTGTACCGCTATTAAAGAAAGTATAGTGAATTTCATAAGCAAGACCCTCGAGGCAAGACCCGTTTAACTTGTTATTCTCGACAAACTTTTTTTTATATTAAAGCAAAATATATATCCTCCTCCTTTTCGGATCCTAATGGGAAAACATTACACTTTAATACGTTGTATGTTAATTGATCTCTGGTTGAAAGTTGTCTCATTGGCACTCATCATACCGTATATATCTTCTCATTTAATCAAGATATGCATTACCCAAATTCGATATATTTTGTTGTTTTTTGCTTACGTTACCTTCATTGGGAAATATTCAATGCATATTCAGTAAAATAAAACATTATAAGAAGTATCCATATTGATGTGCAAAACAAAAAATTGCAAGCGAAATACAAAACCTATCCCAAATAATCGGTAATCGCCGTAAAACGCAAAAATTTGACGTTACCATTTGAGACGCAATATCGTGCTTAACGTCATAGTCTGCTATCAAAGGCCCCGAAATTAGAAATGTAAACTAAATCAAACAAGAGAACTAACGGCTTAATTTATGTACAAAAAATGAACGAAAAACAAATATGATATTCAGAAACAAACGACAACCACCGAATTACAGGCTCCTGATTTGGGATTGACACATGCATAATATGGCGGGATTAATCAGTTTGAAGGTGTGCCAACCTTCCTCTAACCTAGAACAGTGGTGTAACAGTTCATCATAAGAAAAACTAGTAAAACAGTCGCTGAAAACACTAAATTAACAACAAACTATAAAAAAAAAAAGATAAATACAATCAGAAAATTTACCGAACACAACACAGAGTGGACGTGGCAGTGCACTTTTACATCCCCACAACCAAAAAAAATAAAAATTATTCGAGTGGCATTTTATGATCACGTTAGAAACAAAAGTATTTCAAGAATTACAATTAAATGCGATGTTTTGACACCTTTTTAGTGATAATTGATGCCGTAACAATAGTTCTACGCAGACATAATGCTTATATACAAATAACATCCATTATCGATATTTTAGGAAATTTTCCTTTGTTCTTACTGACTGATAATTATCTTTCTTAACACAGTAGATTGATATAAAAAATTATCGCTACAAAGTTAGGGCGCATGTGCCATTATCAATGAAATAAATAATGTCGTCATAGGTAAAATAGCAATAAACTCGAATGCTTTTCTCACTTTAAAATCTTCTACTAAGGTATGCAATGTACTTGTTACTTACCACATCCATAACTTGTCTGAGGGCCGTCTGCAGTTTAACTGTAACATTTCCGCCATTTTTACAAACTGGTAACAAATCTATCGTATAGTTGGTATTCATAAATAGATGTTGATACAACTCTGTTGTGAGTAGCTGTGTTTGTGCCAAGTACATCCCTACAAAACAGGTTTGGATTATGCACAATATGACACATAGAGTAGATGTATGCATTGCGAAAGTATCACTGCTGTTAACATATAATGTTAGACAAATTTTTCAAGTTTATATCCTTCCTCGCGACAACTGGTTTATCTACAATGATGAATTATCCATTTACAAATTGAGGATCATCGTTTGTGTTGATCTCCGTATCAGCATTCTATTATTTCTCATCGTTTGCCTATATAAATTTCCAATCTGAATTTATATATATATAATAGTCCATGCAATCAATATAAACGATATTCGCAATCAACCGTTTATTAATAATTATTATTTATTTGACTAGAAACTTCCATTTGTTATTACAAATTTAAAACGAACGTACAACTCCAAATCAGTATTATAGCACAGTTTTTTGACAAATTTTCAAGCCAATTTGCTTCCTTATTCAACAGTATTTGAGTGTCGATCAATAAAAGCGCACAGCATAAATGATGAAATTCCACAACTAATCATAGATTTTTCTATTATTAATTTAGCAACTACAAGTATAGATAGTCTAATTGCTATTAATAATAATAGATGTTCTAATGAGGTGATTATATGTATAGAACTCAATGTCATTTAATTAAGTTATAAATGTTCCCTGGCATGATGATTTCATTTGGAGCATGGGTGACGTAGAAACATACTGATTGTTTACTGTCACAAGTTGAGAGCTGGGGTGGTGTTCTCGAAGCTATCTTAAGTTAAGGACGTGTCCTAAGTCTATCTTATGACAAGTCTTTGTCGTAAGTCGTGTTCTCGAAGCTCTCTTAACTTATGATATATCTCATTTTTCGTCCCAACTTTAGGACACCCAATAAGGTGTCTTAAGATCATCTTATTTTCATCCTAGCATAATAAAAATTGGGTTTCGCTTTTTGCTCATTTTACTTAAGAATTGAATGCTTCTTTTTGTAAATTTATTGGGGTGTAAAAGCGTTGACCGAAGTACATTTTGTATGAAGCGCGGAAGCGCTTCATTCTAAAAATGTACGTCCGCGCTTCATTCTCAAATGTACGCACGGTCAACGCTTTTATAACCCTATAAAGTTACAAAAACTGAGAAGCATTTTTTAGCTAGGATTATAAAAGCACGATTTTCATGAAGTTAAATTTTTAAATTCACCTGTGCACTTTATTGTGGGACCTCGTGTCATCATGAATGAAATGTTTTTGTCTCATGCAACTGCTTACGGAATAACATGTGATGTGCAATTAGCCAATCAGAATAACGTATTATAATGAAACATACATCTAATGTAATTATATGAAAATGAACATGACATGAAACGCACCATCGGTTATTAACTTGTATATAAATAAATTGTGCATGATTTTAAACTGTGAACTTCGTGTTTCACGATACGATTACACTTCAAATTTAATTCTCATTTCAAAAACAAATTGTTTTCCAGTTTAATGATACCAATCTTGTTTTATATAATTACATTAGTAATTATGCATTAATTATAAGATTAATAAACAATTTTAATTTATTAAATAATTTCGTCATTCGTAAATATGTTATCAAAAAATATCTTTAACGATTTTTAATTTCGACTTAGGATATGTGCTAAAGTGGTTAAGGACGTCCTAACATAAGATTCGTCTGAGATAGCTTCGAGACACAACTTTTAAAGAGTGTCCTAAGTTGATCTTAAGTCCATCCTAAAATTGATCTAATATGTGTCTTAGGACGAATCTTAGGATACTTTAGAGAACACCACCCCTGATTTGCGCACATTTTACGGATTACCCATTTTTAAATATATTTGCAAGCTACAGGTATTTTTTTGCCACATTGACTATGCAGTTAGATATTCAGAACATTTTTCTGAATAGTGTATATCCTTCACTAACATACACTTGTGCTCATCTTGACAAATCGATTTTTTTTTATTACATTTGAAAGATGTTTGCAATATAAATAATTATGTTTCATTTGCTATGATAGTATGCTTTTTGATCAATAGAAATTTTGACACACAAAACCTGATACTTTACCGCAATAGTCAAAAATTTTGTAATTCGCAATAAAAATTTATTTAAAATTTCAGCTTAGGTATTATAAACCCTCAGCTGGGAATGTCATACTATACATCCCGCCGGATACCTGAATAGCATAATTATGATATTCGTATTCTGATTATGACATATAATGATACAAATCTTTTGAATATTGGAGTGCTACATGTATCTATGTTTAATTTCGATATACGAATATTTACATTTTTTTCTCATATAATAGAGAATAGCTTTTACTAAAAGGTCGTATTCGGTTATTGATTTAATTCATGTATCGTAAATATATTTGACATAGTTGACATATTTTGTAGAACAGTGCAAACATGAAAGACAAGTATATCTTTCTGCATCAGAATTTTGTTTGAAATGAGAATTATGTATTTCCGTAACAAGAAGTCAATGACTATTAAATGACTAGTATGCTCCGAGTAATGGAATTTGAAGAGCAGAAGTCCATTCAATAAAGATGTAAAACATTTAAATTCACTTTTTTTTCCCAAAAGAATAAAAATTTATGTGTGAAAATATATAATTTTAACAAGCAGAGAACTGCATTACAAGAGCCTTTCTGTTTTTCCAAATATATGAAAAATTTAATCACACTTTGTATCACGAAATTAAACCACATTTGTGAAAACATTAGCTTCGAAACGAGTCATAATACTTACTCACGAAATTTGAAATGTGGTTTAATTTCGAGATAGAAAGTGTGATTAATTTTTTTCAAGACTACGGTATGGACAGATGGATTTTCTTCCGGCCCAAGTATAGAATACGTTTAAGTAGTTCCGGTAATATTATATAAGTAGTCTAAAAGGAATCTAACTGTTATAGGGAGAATAACTGTGATTAAGACTCTAGTCTTGCCTATTGTAAACCATCTCATTATCTCTCTGCCAAATCCTTCAGATGATATTATTAAGAGAATAAATGAACTTATTTATTCATACATATGGAACTCACCTATACATAGAGTTAAGAAGGATATTCTAATCAAAGACTATTTGGAGGGTGGTTTGAAAATGCTTGATTTGAATATGTTCATTACAGCACTTAAATCAACATGGATTAGGAGGATTTTGCAGAGAGATAGTAAATGGCAAAATATTTTCATGTCAAATATAGATAAAAGAAAGTTGTTTAGTTGTGGTGTTGATTATATTAGACAACTGTATATGACAGTTAATAACCATTTTTGGAAAGATGTACTAAGATCCTGGGAAATGATTATTCAAAAAGAAAGAAATTTTACTTATGATTCATTTTTATCAAATCCACTATGGCTAAATAATAATATTAAGATTGGCCATAAATCAGTATTTTATCAAGATTGGTTCAAAAGTGGTATTAGATTTGTAAATGATATAGTTGACCAAAATGGATTGTATATTTCATTTGATCAATTTAAGCAAATATATAACATTAACACAGATTTTCTTAAATTTAGCAGTGTTATTTCGGCAGTGAAAGAGGCATCCAAATCTTTCCCTAAAGGATCTTACAAATTAGCTTGTCCTTTTATACCATCATGTCTACAAATATTTTTAAAACATTGTAAAGGATCAAAAGATATGTATTCTGTACTGACAAGAAATAATGTTATTCCTACTGGACAGCTTAAGTGGGTTAAAATTTTAGGTGAACAGAACTTGAACTGGAAAAAGATTTTCAGACTGCCTTTTGCTGTTACTAAAAATAGTAAATTACAGTGGCTGCAATATAGGATTAACCATTGCATTATTGCCACAAATCAGTATTTAGTTAAAATAAAATTGACTGATGATCCTTTGTGTACATTTTGTAAATCAGATAATGAGTCTATAGAACACCTATTTTGGAATTGCAATACTGTACAAGATTTTCTACAGGATGTTGATAACTGGTTCCTTTCCGGTGGAATAAGTCTCCCAATGATTAAATTAAACTTTCTTTTTGGAGACTTATCCAAGATATTTCCCAACAACCCATATAACATGATTTTTCTTTATATTAAACAATATATGTATAATTCTAGATGCTTTAAAAAGAATCTCTCATTGCAAGCAATTATAATGAAACTGAAAGACATGTATAAATTAGAGAGTATGATAGCTGTAAAAAAAAAAGAGATAACTGAATTTGACAATGTATGGAATGTTTTTGAAAAACTATTATTGTATACTGGCTAATGTCTTTTTTGTTGTTGTTACAATTACTTATGACAACTTAATTATAATCTTTTTTAAAGAAAATATTATTGCCATGTTATGTACTTGATCGTGTTGATGGCTGTTACGAAAGAAATATGTCTCGTAAATTTTCAAATTTTTTTTTCAGCATAATTTATGTGATAATAAAAATAAAGATAGGGATGTAACTGGATAATCACTTTGAGTTTTGTTTTTATTTTTTGTTTTTTTGTTTTCCTTCTTTATTTATTTATTTATTTTCTATTTCATTTTACTTTTTTTTTATTCTTTTTTTTTTTTTTTTTTTATCTTTTCAATAGAAAATGTAAAATATTTCCAATTAAGATTTATTTATAAAAATGACATTGTATTTATCTTATATGTATTATATTGTATGTATATCATGTATATGTTGTAATTGTTGGAAATAAAAAAATCAAAAGTTAAAAAAAAAAAATATTATATAAGTAGTAAATCGGTTTTTATACAAGTTAAATTATTTTCCAGGTTTATTATTTGAAGATTGTAGTTATGTTTAATCGCCATATTAAGTTGGGATCGACAGGTCGACAGGTCGACAGGCCGACAGGTCGACAGGTCAGCAGGGCGACAGGTCAGCAGGTCGACAGGTCAACCTGTCGACCTGTCGACCTGTCGATCCCAACTTAATATGGCGATTAAACATAACTACAATCTTCAAATAATAAACCTGGAAAATAATTTAACTTGTATAAAAACCGATTTACTTCATTTGACTTAAATATAAGTCCGATGGTACTACAATTATGTAATTTGTATAAGAACCGATTTACTTCATTTGACTTAAATATAAGTCCGATGGTACTACAATCACGTATTCTATACTTGATCCGAAAAATCTATCATTATCACTTATATACCTGAAAAGAATTACTCATATTGACCCAATGCAATAATGCCATTGTAATTATGGTGATATTTTTGGGATCAATTTATCTATTTAACAGGATGACTTGATGCCCTGAACTATTTTATAGACACCGCCTAAATTCTGAGTTCATATTACACAAACTGCAGTTGATATATAAAATAGGCAAAGGCGGGTTGAGGGCGGATGCAATCTTTTATATTCTTTGTTCATTCTTCATTATTTTTTTATATCACATTGCCACATACTTCGTAATCGTGTCTTAATTATATCATGTTATGTGTATATAATAGTATTATATCATACATGTATGTGTCAATTTTCTTTATATTTGGTAGAAAAATATACTGCGAAATATCAAGTACCATGACTTCAAAGTTGTTTATCATTTACTTTGGCATATTAACAGGTTATTCTATTATAAAGATTTTAATTGAACTCTTACTTTTAAATCGATTTAGTTTCGGTTTTTTTATAATTCTTTTTTATGGGCTGCATACAAAGAATTAGTAATTTCAGAATTTTTAAAATGTGTAACTTTAATGATATGTAAACTGTTTTTTAATCAAGCGAATAATGTTTAGCAACACGAAAATTGGTATTATTGATGATTGTGAGATAGAGAAGTTTAATGATTTATCGCTTGATTTTCAATTGGTACGATTACTCCTTAGTATGGTTAATATGTCCAGTGAAAATCAAATAGCAAATAAGTTAACATGGAGGTTTTGAATAGGAAAAAAAAGATCATATTGTCACAGAACTTGTACTTCAATCAGATTTTTCACACAACCACTAAAACATTCTAGGTATATAAGATAGGGTAAGGTGCTCTTAATACGGATCACTAACGATTTGTTAACGAACCAAATGCATGGCAAAGCATGCTATGTTATTGTTTTTTCAATTTCTTTTTAAAGTTGAAATGCTACAGACACTTATAAGTACAGTCGTCTGAAGGCACCTTCTGGTATTTAATCTGGTCAAAGACGTACAATACGAGGTTAATGACTACCACAATGGCCGTCCGTTTGTATAGCTTTGTAGGTTGTTTTAGCTTGTATAAATACTAAGGCTTGTCCGGTCAGAAAGGGGGCGTAAATACCGATTTAGTGTGAAGACAAAAACATCGATTCTGTATTTTTGGATTAATTGTTCTTGTTCTGAATATGCATGATGTATACATGCGCGAATAGATAATGAGCAAATGTTTTCCAATTCAATTCATTAAAAGGACCACTAGATCTACTGGTGCAATATTACCACTAGTCTTGCTACATGTACATTGTACAATGCCCTTTCTTTATTTTTTTCTTTGAAATGCATATGCTTACTGAAAATTGCAGTATATATACTGATTATCCTCTTCCTGTGTCTTTATAAATTTTTAATTGAAGTTCAACTCTTAAAAGCAGTAAAATTGTAAAAGTTGTAAAATTATAAAAAAAAAAAAAGGATTTTTAGTAGAGGAACATGTTGAAAGTCTATAAGTATTACGACGTAACAGTTGTAAATGTATTACAGTTGCCAAAAGTGGAAAGGAAGTATAAAGAATTATTTAAACTATAATTACTTAAAGCGGTTGTCAGTTGACTGACTTAATTTAAAATGTTGATGAAAATTGACACTTTAATTTTGCAATTTTCTGTTACATGTGCATACACGTTTTCGTACCTTAATATACTGTCATACTATAAAACATTGTAAAAATATAAATTGTTATTTATTATTTTTAATTGCGTATTTTAAACTTAAGATAATGTTTCAACAGTTTAATATTACACTTCCCTCATCAAGCAAAGTCTTGTATTGAACAATGTTTTTTATAAATTTATTTATGAATAATTGAACTACAAATGTATTTATATCAACAACTAGGTCCGGGTTTATCATAAAGATCTATCACTGCCAATGTAATGATTCGATGTTCATAAAACCGATCTGATCCGTATTTTTAAGCCAACAGTAATGAAGTTATAGCTACTGGGATGATACCGATGTAATCCATCCTCGGAGACTATGAGTGTTATATAATTAATAATATTACACGGCACCAATTTATTGTTGCTGGACTATTTGGCTATTATCAGGGCTTAGCGTTCTTCTATTAACTATATTTTTTTTTCCCGTTTTCCTCTCTTTTCCCCCAATTTTCAATATAATAGATAATTTTTTTGAAGATTTGAGTATTTAATTCCACCTTATGTAATAATGCTGTATTTTGATTGGATGAGAGACATGGTATTTTTTACCAATTTCTATGTATTGAGATTTTCTTTTCTCTCCATGTGCCGGGGTATTTGCTAGCAAATACCATGGCACATGGGGAATACCCTAGCAAATACCATGGCAGATGGGGAATACCATGTCTAAAAATAACTCAATGAATTATTTCTATTCTTATATGACAAATTCATGGTCATTTTAAATATACGGTTCCAGATGAAATATTAAGGATAAAAAGCATCATTATTGAATGACGTAAAAATTCCGCGAACATGTTCTTTTAACGACGTCATAAATAAAATTCAACGGAAATGAATTATCAACTGGTCACATAAAACTGGAATCCACTTGTATTACGCCTCACTGAAACTGATGAACTAAGTGTAGTAGTCAGCCGAGAATCAGCAAATTATCAAAAAAAGGTCAGCTAGTGACTGTACATAAAAAAATGATTAGAAATGATTATACGGTCAATGCAATTTGACTGCGTAAATAGCACAGCGGCAGTGTTTACAAAAATTATACATTCAAGTTGAACTTACATATGATACCTGATTATAATAAACTTACTGGGGTGGAACATTCGGTGGAATTAAACAATTATATCATGCTTACAAGGGGTATTTGCCAAAAATACCGGTTTCGAGGTAATCAAATTTCCCTCGCCTATCGGCTCTGGAAATTTGAACCTCTCAACCGGTATTTTTGGCAAATACCCCTTGTAAGCATGATATATTTGTATAAAAACATATAAAACTTAAAGGTAGACAATTTCTGGGATTAAGATGAAGCCTTTAGAATTTTGAACAAAGACATCCCGTGAGTTAATCAACAATTGACACAGGAAGATGATATTCCATACACAATGAAGCGTAAAATCAAACTTTCTGAACTGCAACCGATGAAAAATGAAAAAAATCAGGGGGTCATAACAGACACAAATCACTTTGCGTCCGTCGTGCTTCGTCCGTCGTCGTTAACTTTTACAAAAATCTTCTCTTCTGAAACTACTGGGCCAAATGTATCTATACTTGGCCACAATTATTGCCCTTTATAGTCATTTTTTATCAAATTTTTGTAATCTTTTACAAAAATCTTCTCCTCTGAAACTAGTGGGCCAAATTTAACCATACTTTGCCACAATCAATATTAGGGTATCTTAATTTAAAAACGTGTGTGGTTACTCCGCCAACCAACCAAGATGGCCACCATGGCTAAAAATAGAACATAGGGGAATTGTAGATTTTGGCTTATAACTCTGAAACCAAAGCATTAAGAGCAAATCTGTCAAGGGTTACATACATGATGTTGCGCCGTTGAATAGTTAGCCGGTTCCTTACCCATAGGCTTCCTTTACCTTTGACAGTGATGTAACAGTACAACATAAGAACGAACTATAAAAATCAGCCGAAAAAGGCTTTACGCATCAAATGGATACAAATAGAAATATACATGTCATGTAACAAAATATAGAGCAGAAGTGGTCTGGTATACGTACTTGTAAATATCCCAACAACAAAAAGACACTGAGTACAGATCTGAGAGTACTTACAGTTACTGGCAGCTAGTTCAAAGCCAATAACAACTAAGAAAAAAAGCAAACATCTAAGACTAAATTATCTTACACATTTGAGGGTCTTCTTTTCTGTGTTTTATGCCCTTTTCCTCTACTCTTTACTTTATTTTTGCCAATTGTTCTCTATTCCATAAAACTCATCAAGCACCCTTGTATATGGGTAAACTTTATAAAGGAATTACCTCAATATCGCAATTGAAATGGCCTTTTGTTTTAACCATGCAGAAAGATTGAAACATGATTGAAAGGTGCCAAGCTAGACAGAGTAAATACTTTCGACAATAATACCAAGAAAGAGCTTTAAATAAAGAATAGAATCTAATGAAAAAAATCCAAAGGGATAGTACTTTACTCGCTCATACAACAGAAAAAAACTCACTCTAAATGAAGAACAGTTTCAAATCTCTTTCCAACAGAAATGAGAAATAAAAAAAAGGAGCAAGCGTTCTTCTTTTTCTTATTGATGTGTATTTTCATTAAAGCACAAGAAACCTTTGTTAGCAATAAGACTGTTACAGTATCTAAAGTACAAGCCACATACATCACATAATAAAAAAATCATAAACTAAAAAGTATGCATTATTTATACCCTCGTTTGTCATCAGGCAATATTTTCACATCCGCTGAATCACAAGTTTAGTCTTTATAGTACATAAAAAAGACAGTGCTATTATAAGGTTTGAAAAATACTGCATGAGTTGCAATTAGTTATTTTAAATGATTAATAAAAAATGAGAAAATAGTTGAACCTCGACTAATTGACATAGCTATATTACTTTAATTGAAAAGCAACAATGATTCAGTAATGAAAGCTGAAACTCATAGTGATAATTTAAAGATAAATTTCGTGCGTTCAAAGCTTTTTTCTTATCTCGACCAAATCGGAAACGTTTAAAGCTAAACATTCGAAAGTCAGGAATGCATTAGGTGCTCTGATAACCACAAGCACTTGTCTCAGACATATTTTTTCTATATATATATCTTAATATAACAAATCCTGAGACAAGTGCCTATGATCATAACGTTAGAAGTTATATATAACGTAATCGAATAAAATTCGAAATGACTGTTTACTTTTGCATGTAAGCTAACAAAACACATCGCTTTTTTCTGCTTGGAACATCAGATTCAATGTGTAAGTTGAATGCATTTGACGAATCAAATGCGTTCAATGGACAGCTAGAAGACACAAAAAGGCAATCATAAAAAATATTCAGCAGAAGAATATCGGACAACACTGTGGCCAAAACAACAAACTAGCAATCACACAATATTATATTGAAAACTGATATTAAGCCCACCCTCAACCCCCCTCCCCCAAAAGTAAAAACGAAAGTTTAAAAGACAAGGACAAAGGGTAGAACTCTTGTTATCCAGAAGTACCCCCTGCGAGCTCATGTAAATCAGAATTACCCCTTTTATTGTTTCATACCTTTAAGAAAAATCTAACAAAGATCAGACATTGCTCAATAAAAACTCCAAGCAGAAAACTTGATCGTATTATACATGTTATAAGTTCATATTGACATGGTATAAAAGTACAACCCTGCTGGAAACCAACATCTTTCTCATTAGCAATACGTCAGTAGTTTATGATCTTATATACCAATGAAAGTGTTAATATCTGCATGCCATGAAGTACTGTTTCAATGATTTAACACCATGTGAGCTTTGTGTAAAACGTTATATGTACACATGAGTAGATACACAAGCATCCATGCATCCGGGGTATTAACCTATTTTTAAAGAAGTTGTTGATAGCAATATACAAAAAATGTCATGTAGCGATTTTTTTTTTATCTGGCTCATGGTCTTGTAGCGTCAAGGGTCGTATTCTTTAGACAATTATTAGACATATTATCTCTCCTGCATACAGAAGTAAGCCGAGAATCATTTAAGCTCACCTGGCCCAAAGGCCAAGCGAGCTTTTCTCATCACTTGGCGTCCGTGGGTCGTTAACTTTTACAAAGATCCTTTCCTCTGAAACTACTGGGCCAAATTATACAATATTTGGCCTAAGTAAGCCTTATGATATCAAGTTAAAAAATGTATCCGATGACACTGCCCAATAACCAATAAGATGGTGACCACGGAAACTATAGCATTTAGAGCAAATCTGGCAAGTTGAAAATGGCCGGTCAATATATATCTGCCCTGAAATTATCAGACGATCCGTTGTTGGGTTGCTGCCTCTCAATAGGTAAATTTAAGGAAATTTTGCAATTTTTGGTTCTTATCTTGAATTTTATAATAGATAAAGATACACTGTCAACAGCAAAATAGTTCAACCAAGCATTACCAAAACTGTTAATTGACCCCTTCTGGAGTTAGTGTCCTTTAAAGTCAGCTTATTACAATTTTTCGTAAATTTTTGTAATCTTTTACATAAATCTTCTCCTTTGACACTACTGGGCCAAATCATTATAGATACAGAAAAATGTACAAGCAAGAATGTTCAGGAAACTTTTTAAGTAAGATCTACAAATAAGTAAGCATGACCAAAATTGTCAATTGACCCGATAAAAATACTAAAACAGAGATTGTTGTCATGAATTCTATTTTTGTCTTTCATAGTAGAGTGCCCTTTGTTTGTTTAATATTCACTGCAGCACATAGACCAATGTGAGTTACACATAGAGAGCCTCTAGTTGTAGACCCTAATGTGCAAACAATCATAGGAGGTTATATAATTCTGTAACGAAATTTGTACTTTCCACTGACTCTATAGATGTGGGTGTGATAATTTGGTTTTTATGAAAGTTTGTTGGGATTTCAAAAATGTATGCATTAAGTAACTAAACGGTTGACTGCTTTTATACACAAAAGATTTAAAATATATCAATTCTTTTTCGTTTTTACCTTTGTAAAATATTATTCATGGCTAACTCTCCAGCGGAGACACGTTATTGTTAATATGATTTTTAAAACACTTGTAAAAAAATTGATGACAACTTTATATATAATATAAATAAGTAACTTTGAAATAGCCTTATTGAAAGTTCAAATGTTTCAGTCCAACAAGTTTAATTACTTCGTGCATCTTTCCAGCTAATTAACATCGCGACATACATGGAGCAATAAATGACAATTTACAATGACATGTATCCGTTGTCTCCCTAAATGACCGCTTCCATTCATTGAGAAATTAATTATTATTTTACCAGTTTGTGGCAGTTAAATAAAGGGACACAATGTATAAAATTACGAATTTTTTAATACATGATATCTTAACATCTCCTATACTATGAATGTTACGGTTATTTAAAGTCATATGAAACTTCAAATTAAAACGAAGTTGAATATGTTTGATTTATCTGAATGGCTAAGTTTTCTATAAAACAAGTGTACGTGAACTTTGAAAAGTATCGTTAATGAAAAACCGTTATGTTGTCTGAAATAAAAATAGCAATAACTGTCTTAAAGAACAGATTTATTTATATATATAAAACACCAAATTATTTAAAAAGTTTAATCAACAAACGGGGACGCATTCATATGATAAAAATATCATTTGCTTATAAATTCACTTGCTTTTTTTACGTGCTCCATGTAATTAAAAACTTCGGCAACAAACAAGAAAGTTAATTGGCTTGCCATCAACGATCACTGAATGAACTAGTATTTCTCTTTAACACATTACAGATTCGTCATAAATGTAAAAACATAAATACAGGACTTCGTTTATTGTATATGCATCTTTTGGTTCAAGGAGTGGCGAAAGATACCAAAGGGACAGTCAAACTCATAGATCGAATATAAACTGACAACACCATGGCTTATAAAGAAAAACACAACAAAGAAAACTATAGACTAAGCAATACGAACCCCACCAAAAACTGGGGGTGATCCGGAAGGAACATGTGGAACCCTTCGTGTTGCTTATGTTATTACAAATCCGGTAAATGTTCTAATTCGGAAGATCACATTCATCAAAAGGGAATGGGATTGTATTTACGACATAATGAACATAACCGATATCATCTATGAACCGGCTATTCCATAACGGTCAACCAACTCGTGATGGCGTCCTTAATATTAACAAAGGAATGCTTTCAACTTCACCCTTTAGAACTCTTGGTTTAATAGCTTCCTTGTGGGCAGCAACCCTTTATCGAGGAAACCATGATTGTAAATACAAGCCCGGGAATAGCATACTCCGTATGAAGGAGCTGCTGGAATGTTGCTACATAGAAATGTAAAGTTCACAATTGTGAAGCTGTAATCATAATTCAATAATTTCGATAATAATATGAGCAAGATGAAATTCGCTTTGTATAACTATAAGGTTTAACATCTAAACTTGTCTTTTTTATACGAACCGTTTTCATTGACTGACATTTGATACTCTTTAAACAGTTGAACCGTGTTGTATAATGATGACTGGCTTAATCATCGTTATGAAGAAAAAGTCAAAAACAAATATTTGCGTACGATATTACTGAGAATAGATTAAAATTGATTCTATAAAGTTGTGAGAACGATTAATTGAACATAACAATATTAACTACAGATTAAAAAAGTACCTACTAATTCGTGATTATGTAATAACTCATCATAATAATGGCATAATATAAAGATATCAAAACTATTATGATACGTTATATATTGAGAGGTTAAGGCATACTTAATGGACAATAGTCCTGTACACGAGGATGTCAATGAAATAGGGGATACTTTATTTGAGCGATATTAAGGAATGGTTCGGCGATTTCTGTTCTAATCTTATTTTGAAAAAATTGTCACAAACCGACTGCTACTAACGAATTGCTATTTATTTATTTATATAAATATGTTTGAAACAAAACAGACGTATGAAGTTATTTTTTATATAACTTAAACTGTCAATAAAAGTTGCAATATGTTTTTAAATTTCCGCGATACATAATACCTACACGATTGCTCTAGACGACAAAACCCCAAGCATAGGAACAGAGCTGTTATTCCTATTAAAATTTTTGGAAATTAAATTTGACACAAAGCACCCCTTTTTTCTTTAAATCTTTTTTTTAAGTAGTATGGCCCACTGCTATGAGAAAGAACATACAGATATATTTTTCTTTCTGATTATGAAGATTTAAACCCGATACAAAGGCATACTAGGCATAAAATATGACAAACCATACCAGACTTAACAATGGCGATAAAATCAAATACAAAGTTGAAGAGCAATGAAAATGAAAATTAAGGAAAAGTTGGCAAAAACACGACAAAGTATATATATGCCTAGGGGTAATATATCCTAAGTGTTTCAATAAAAGAGGAGATATATGTTAGATGGTCGATAAAGGACATGTGGGGGTCAGTGATTAATTTAAAACGTCTCTCGTACATAGATTAACGAATTCAAAATGGCGACTCGGTGGATACTTTAGTGTTTGTCATTAGAATTTCTTCGTAAAGCATTGTCAGAGAAGCTTTAATGAAACAATCTCAAATTGAACATAAACAGCAAACAATTTGAATTGTTATGAAATATAATGGCAGGCATGCAATTAACTCTTCTCTAGGTTTCTCCAGTAAGGCGGTAATCTTTTAGATTAAATGCAGAAACCTGACAAATTCGGAAACACTTCAGCTCAAAAAGAAGCGCTAGGTGTTAAATTTCTTTATGCAAATAAAAATACACCACATTGTGTTAATGCAAACATATAATAATATCTCAAGTGTAGAAAACATATTTAGGTTCACTTTTTGAAGAAGAAGTTTATTATTTATATAACATGTCAAGTACTTATAAGAAAGTACATACACAACAGCATTCATATACATGAACATCCTCTTTGAATATTTTTTTGACCGACGTTAATTTCCGACGGTATACAACGAAATATTTTACATTGATATTTTGAATCGTATCTGACCATTGACAGATATTTCAAGTTTATCTACATATTAATGAGGCTTATACATATGTTGTCAAAATGAGGGGGGAAATGAGAGAAGCTTGCCAAAATATCAGTCTTTGTTAGCCTCATAATATTACCCAGTAGGCAAGGACTTTGTCAAATCAGTTAAGATAATTCTAAGGGTTCGTATCTTCCTTGTGCTAGCCATATCATTCGCATATATATAACAGGAGAAGAAACGTGTCATCATCTAGTTTCTATTCATCGAAATATGTTCGTCCCGTCAAGAACCATTACATCCCAACTGTTGATTAAACAATGGTGTTTGTTTATATATATTAATCATATTCGGAAATTTCAATTTAACAAATAAGATCGTTTGTCTTCTCATTTGCGTTATTTTATTTGATATTTATTATATACATCTTGCTATGCGGTATGGGTTTTGATCATTGTTGAAGCCCGATGTGTTATCTATTATAGTTTGTTACATTGAAATCATTGGCCCAACATTTTTTTTTTGTATATTGCTCAATCATACATGTAATACCCTCGAGGAAAGAGAGTGGACGGTATATATATATGATAGTGATCAAAAGTCATAAGTTGGACTTTGATAAATTCTCACTTTTGTAAATACAGATTAATGGTTGATACCGTATATCGAACATACACTGATTAAAAATTGTACCGGCATTTTAAATATTCGAAAGAGTTGTACCATTTTTTTTCAGATGTTTTCTGTTATAAAACAATCTTCAATCTTTTCTCCTTGTACCTATTTAAGTTCTCTTCAAATATTTCATGTAAATATAAAGATGTACAACACTTTAAATAAAAAGCTTCAACGAGACATAACCCAACAGGCATGTTACAAATTGAAAAAAAAAAGATACGCATGGTCAGTGTAGTTATGAAGTTGCACGTCCATTCAATAAATACACAGCACGCATTGGCCCTTGTTGGTTTATTATCAACAATACCTTCTCCGATCTGCTATTAAAAAATTAAATATTTGCTACAATAGCAAACGTACGGTATAACAAATGAAACATATTTCTTAAGCGAATATTTAAAAACTTTACCTCTAGACAATACGAACTGCCTTTAAAACCTAGTGATATCAAATAACTATTGTTCATGTTGTACGATAAAAACAAAGATGTGGTATGTGATAGTTTTGGTGATATTTTTTCTTTTCAAATGAGACATTCTCCGAAACAATAAGGTAATCATTCTTGGAAAAAACAATTCTATCTTTCTAAAGAGATTTGTCTCAAATGAAATTTGACAATAATTGTAGCCTGATGAACTAGGTAGTAATATAACAAAGATTTATACCTTCCCGTTCCCCAATATTTCCGAGAAATAGATTTCAGTCCTTAAATTTGTTGCACTTTAATGATTCAATAACATGCTTTCTACATGATGTTAAGTAATGCATGGCCAATATGGTGCATATAATAGAAATAGAAATGATACAAATATTTTGAACCCACTGTTTATATGTTCTTCCATTTGTTATATGACAATGAAGTTAAACAACGCTACTTTAATTTGTGAACGAATTTTATTTATTGATAATTACAGATATCTGTTTGGGCAATATTTCCATTTCAACGTAAACTAACAAAATCTGTTTTCTTCAGATCTATTTAAATTGATTAACTCCCGATATTAGGATTTCATTTGACGAATCAAAAGCGGTTTCTTTTATAAAATACATTTTAATCCTATATTAACAAATTTACACATGAAACGACATTCTTGTGGTGATAAAGACGAAAGAAAGTAGTATTCATTTGTTTAACAAAATTATAAAACAATGATAAATGGAACTATAGAGTACAAGATGGAACAAAGTCTTGAAATGGTATAACATTAAATGGTATACACCATAAAATGCTACACATGTAAAAAAAAAAGTATTATGTTTGAATTGCGTTAACGTGTACGACTTGACTGAAACGCTATACAAAACCAATGTACCAAAAATATTTAATCTGAAACAAATTGTGAACAAAATATTAACATATAAAAGGGACAAAAGTCTGACTTACCTTGAAAAATAAGTAAAACAACATAATTCCACATCTCGACAAAAATATTCCTTTATCTATACACTTGAATTTGATCACAAAATAAAACCGGACATGTAAAATGAATTTCCCTCGAAGTTATATTTCATCAAGTTAAATATATATCTCTTTTCCATTTCATGTTAAAATACCGCAATTCAAACTGTAACTGGTAATTGTTTGGTTCACTGGACCATAAACAACGAATGTACCCATTTTACATATCCAAAACAATCTATTTAATATCTACATTACAATGTATGTAAACAATTTCATTGTTTATACTATGGATAATTTTCCATTTTTAAATAAATCTCCGCTCCGTTTCATTTACAAGTCAAGAATATAATTTTACTTCTTAATCATTATAATCAATAAAAAAAGTTATCTATTTAATGAATTACTTTCATAGTTTATCACGAAGAGCCAATATCCCAAGGTAATTTAAATATTTTTTTCATGAATTATTAATAATTTTAATTATGATTAAACGTCATTTCGTAAACAACTGATTTCGCCTAATTTGATTTTATTTTATAATCCTTTCGGATACATCGGATCAAATAATGTGAAAACAAAATGATTATAGAAATTGTGCAATAATATTTATAGTTATTTGTATTCGATGCCGTTGTTACAAGCTACAATAGCCAGGTTTCACATGTTTGTTCACATATTATATGAACTTACATAATCTGTTTTAATCTAAATGTATACATGTACATACATCTTAACTACACTTTTATTACCAACAAACGAAATGAATGTATTTAGCTGAGCTGACTGATCTGGCATTTAATTTATTATATACTATTAGGATGAATACATACAGAAATAAGGAGATGTGGTAAAATTGCTAATGAGACAACAATAACTATATAACAATCCACCAGGGGCCGTGTCATTGAAAGTATCACAATTAAGCTTTGTCTTCCGATATATGTTAGTAAATATTATAAACATTAATTTTTATTAATATTAATATGCATATTACTTTAACTGTAGTGATAGTTTGTATTTTTGGTGGTACCCATTGGACGTGGCTCTGTACTTATACATCCCGTCATTGTGTTATAAGTTGTTCAATGGTATTTTTTGTATTCTTGCGTTGCATATTTGCTTCTGTGCTTTGTCTATGTCTTTGAGTGTTACAATGTCGCAAATGCCGTTGCTCTGTTCTTACACAACCCGTTATTGTGCTATAGTATTTTTTGTATTCTTGTCTCTCATTTTTTCTTATGTGCTTTGTCTATATGCCTTTGTATGCTTCTTGTTACATATTTGTTTGTTTTAATAGTGATAAAGATCATATTAAAACAACATTTACTGCTTTAAATACCTCTATTTTTGACATTTGAACCTATTCTGTCTGTTTGTTTTGTTCACACATCGTTGTCAATATAATGGAATTTGATGCGACTGACATATAAGTTAGAGGTTTAACTAACTATAAAACCAGGTTTAATCCACCATTTTCTTCACAAGAAAAGCCTGTACCCAGTCAAGAATATGACAGTTGTTATCTATTCGTTTTATACTGTATGTTTGAGCTTTAGATTTTGCAATTGACTAGCGACCTTCCGATTTTAATTTTCATTAGAGTTCATTATTTTTATGAGTTTACCTTTTATGATAAATCTCAGACTGTACATCGAAGGTATGCCAAGATATTCTTAACAAATATGTCCAATCATAGTCCTTACCAACGACCTTCAAAAGTAAAAATGACTCAGTATCCTTGTCAAGTAAGATAGGAGTCGAGTGCACCAAGACTAGCGGGGTTCGAACTCTTAACCTCAGTGTTGACTGGCTAGTGATTACAGTAGTAACTTCTAGTCGATACATAATGAACATAGCTAAAAACTCCGTATTGCTTAAAAACGTACAATCTATTTCAGCAATACAGGAATAGCACAGGACATCATTGGTGGTATGGTATGCACAGATTATATATCAATGAACAAGATAAATGATACTCGCGTGCCGTACAATGTCAAAGTCATTTAAATAATCTAAAGGGTTGCCATAGTCTCCACCAAATATTTTGTCGCCTTCGCAAGTGCATGATGACGGCAGCCATGTTTGTTTATATGCTAGGACATCATAAAGCAATCATAAAAGTTGAAATGATCATAAGAGTATCATAAGACAGCTAATTAGTAGTCTTAAGGTTGGGACCATAATTTAAACATGTCCTAGATCAGATCTTTTCGATGACACGGCATAGAGCAAACAAATCTCTTAAGATTTTCTTAGGACATCCCGTCTAAAGACATCTTCGATGGCACGGCCCAGAGTTACATGTATCCTAAATGAAGTAGTTGTAGCAGGCAATTGCAGGACAACATATGGCCTTTGTTTTTAGATGCATGAATTTTATTATTAGTAGTTATTCGCTTTGATTAAGCTATTGGTAACTGCGAGTAGTCTCAGATATGTCCCTCGTGCTTTTTGTTGTTGGGATTTACAAGTACCCGGCCACGTCCAGTCTGTATTTGTTATATGTAGGGTTGGGTGCTCATTTTCGCCATATCTTTCCATGTTTTCTACAGATTATGTTCAGGTCTATATGTTTTTGAAGTATACTGATATTTCTTTATGAAGACAGTTTCAAATGCAAAACATTTCTAAGCTTGAAAACATGTTTGTTTGAAAATAATCATCTGTAAAGTTAGATAAAAGGGTGTTTGAAATTTCTTGATGTTTTGTCAATGGGGGACACATATTCGCCGTTTTTACACATCTATTTAAAACCAAATAAATGCAGCTTTATATAATATTTATCAAATAAATTTCATTAAAGATAAACAGCAGACTTTTCAAAGGTGTAAAAAACAGAAATGTAGGTCAATCAGTCAAAAAATTACTAAAAACAAATTCTGTGAAAATCCTGTTTTTCATTCAGGAAAATGACCGAAAATCGTTGGCCGTTTTCGGCCCTTTGCAGTAAGTGCCGTAATTTTTTTTAAGTTTAAAAAGTAATCATATTTGTTATAAAATTATAATTTATCGGCATATTTCTTCTATTTCAGCCATCCTTTAAAGTTTTTACACCTCAAAATCATAAAACGGCGAAATTGTGTCTCCGGCGAATATTAGCCCCCCACTCTATTTCTATTTGTTTTCAGCTGATGAGTTAAAGTTGAGCCTTTTTCCAACTGAATTTTCTAGTTTGTTCTTATGTTGTACTGTTTCACCACAATCCTACGTTATGGGAGGGTTGTTATTCTCCAACATGTTCTACTCCGCCACATTCTGTATGAGCCTGTACCAAGTCAGGATGATGTATACGTATATATATATTAGTAGTTATTGTGTGTCACTGTTGGTCATATGAGTTGTTTGTTTATAGTTTTTTTTCAACTCTTTTATTATTCTGTTGCGACACTGTTCCAGGTTACAAAATTGGGTCGTTAGTTTTCTAGTTTGAATTGTACATTTGACCTTTAAGGCTTTTTATAGCTGACTATGCGATATGAATTTCCTCAGTGTTAGACGAAACGCCCGTCTGGCGTATATACTAAATTTAGTCCTGGTATCTATGATGAGTTTATTTAGAGGCCGTATAGTGACCTGTACTGTAAATATTATTTTATATTATTTGGTCTCGTGTGAATAGTTGTCTAATTGGCAATCATACCAAATCTTTTTTTTTTATATATCAAACTGTCAGAGAAATCTTTACCGTACAGTAGGCTATATATATAAAAGCCCCATCCTTTCCCCCCGAATCAAAACATGCAAAACAATTCAATCAGATAACTTGCGATCTAATTTATTTGATTCTGTCATTTGATAATGGACTTTCTGATTTGAATTTTCCTTTTATATAACTACATGCTGCTGACTTGGGAAAGGTACATAAAGAATGCGGCGGGGTTAAAAATGTCTTGGATAGGGATGTAAAAACTTCACATAATAACAAACTTTTCAAATGATCAAGCATTATATATTACTAGAGAATGGACAATGTCGAATATACAGCAAAAAATCTCCTCTTTAAAGATACTAGTTTAAGGTACTTCCGTCTGCGACGCAAACTCTCCGCTCAGAGAGCGAGAAAAAAAAGTTAGTATGGAAACGTTACCGGACACTTGCAAGATTAGTCTTGGTAACCGATGCCGAAAATAATCCAAAACCAGTAGCAATGTCAAACTTATCAAATATTGAAGTTGAAGTTGGTTGTCGACAGTTTGCAGCTAGAATGGTTTTCAAACACAAGAGTTGGAGATACTGTAAGAGATTATTCAGTGCTTTGGTTGAAACTTTTGGTTATTACCTTAAAAACTATCAAGGTTAAGGAGAAACCGTTGATAGGAGAGATTACCATGTAAGATTTCCGAATAAGTCAAATGGCTATTATCGTTAGCTGACTCCTGTTTGGATTCCATTTCGTTATATGCTGTACCAACAAAACTTTGATGTAACCTTACCAGTGATTGAACGTATGATATCCGTACCCATGGTAAGCACAGTAACCTGAGATGAATTATATGAAATAAGTCAATACAATTGCATGCTTTTAAAAGTAACCATCATCAATGTGGTGTTTTTAAATAATATAAAAAAAAGTTGCAATGCCAATGACTCGATACATGAATTTGAGTTACTTTTCTTTGTGCATACGCAAGACCATACAATACTTCAAAATATTTTAAAATTTTCGTTTGTATTTAACTAAGTATAAACAAAGTCTGAGTCTTTTGTTAGAGCTATTTTTTTAGTATGCTTTTCTCCAGTGGGAGTACTTCTTAAAATAGAAGCGAGACCGAGCAAAAAATAGTTTGTTTTTTCTGATATCGGACATACGAACTTGTAGTTTGAGAACTTATATATTTGATGCCTAAACATTTCTTGCACTTTCTTTTATTTCCTTTTACTAATGATTTTAAGTAGTAATTCACTACCTGTTTCAAAAACATTTCTTTCTTGCCATTTCAAATGACAAAAACTGGAGACAGATTCAAAAAGCGGTTATTTAGAACGATATTGTAAGCATATGAAAATAGTTTTGAGAGAAAAAAAGAAAATTATATGTCCTTCTATGGTAGGCATGATTATATATTTCCAAAAAAACTGAAAACTTGATAAAATTTACAGACAGTTTAAAAACATATTCAGACTAAATCATGCAAAGAGGTGAACATGCCAACGTCATACAGAAGTTTGTACGCCAAGTTAAGTTGTGGAATGACCCCAACTAGTGCCGATACTGGAACGAGTATAAAAAACGAATTTCAATTAGAACGAAGAGCATGTACTTAGCTAGGCTAAGCCCTATTTATATCTAATATTAGAGTCCGTTGAATTAATAATTCAGATTTTGATGGTTATACTATTTTTTTCTTTTCGAGATAAGCTATAATCTGTGATTCTTGGGAGAGTAATCAACATTTTTGCGTGCCAAATCTGCAGATACTTTATATAGACGTCGTATATTTTTATATACATGTAGATATTTTTTTCTCTTTTACTTTTTTTTTTTAAATGTCTTGCATCATTTGTTTCATACTTATGTATTGTCTTGTTATTCTATATAAATTGCTTGTGTAAATACTAGGCAATTTATTTTTTATTATTGTATTATACATTTGAGTGTTGAAGGTGAGACTTTAATTAAATATTACATTGTATTACTGTAATCCGTAAATGTTTTTATCGGATAGTGATAATCTTTTCAACATTTGTTTTATCAATTCTTGTCTCGGACATGTATAATTCCAGAAACGTTAATCCGTACTCCAATCATCGTCTATAGTTACTGTTAAAGTGCAATTATATTTGTATACAATTAAACTTTCTCAGTTTTATTATAACGTACTCTCAACTTTGTTTGGCATTGTCTCCTTGTTTACTGTTGTTAAGTTTTAGTCGGTGTCCGCCTTTCTAAAAGTGAAAATAACATCTCATACTGAAATTCGTTGTTTGTTACTGGTCTACAAGTCTGAGTTGGTTCTGCCAGTCGTGTTGTGTACTATAAGCATACCAGCAGTTGTCGGTAACTGTCGGTGTTTCGGTATCCTCACCTGTGTCCGAACAGAACCTCATTCCCTTAACACCAGCGTTTTAGACACAAACTGCCCGGCTTATTATTATTAATAACTTTTTTGCATTGGCAATCATCCCAATTCTCTTTGTATTTTTATTGATAAACACGAACCCATGTACTTTGAGAAACAGACATGCCATTTATTTAATATAATTGTATGACTACCAAATTCATAAACCCCAACATGTCTAAAATTTTATGGTTCAAGTTGCAAATCCCCTAGATTTCGGACGTGGATTTAATGAGTCAATGCAGTTAATAATAAGTTCCCCCAAATATTTGTTTCTTTCATTTGATAAAAACAATAAATGAAAAAAGGGACACTGTTTTTAAGAAATGTGTTCCTAAATAAATACTGAAATTTCAATTTATAAAACAAACAAACGGTTATAGCGTACAATTTAATTTAAAAAAAATAGAACAAACAAAAAACTGGATCTTTTTGCTTTGCTGGAACTGCTTACACTATTGGTTGGTTTGGTTTGAGTAACTTAATCGGATTTTTTTCTGTGCAAGGTATCGTTGACACTGGTTTTGACAATGTCTTTTTTTCTTTAGACTTGTTTGTCTCCTTCGATTATGATTTTAGGTTGAATCTTGGTATCTTCTATTTTTTCTCGCGAAGAAAAAATCTCTTTCCTCAGTGTCTTTTTCAGGGTTCATCTTGTAACTGCTATCCATTTTCTATGTTAAGTTTTTATAACAATGGTTACTGTATTAAGGAGCACAATACTGCGGCCTAATTATATAAATTGGTTCAAAATTGATAATACATGTTGCCTTTCTAGACATGAAAGAGGTGATGTGGTATGATTGCCAATGTGACAATTTATTGATACATGTGGTAAATGTTTTCAACTGTGGTCTTCGAAGTAGAGTTTATCTAGGACATTGTCAATATACATCACATATTCTTCAGTGTAAAGTGTGACATATACCTAAAAAAAAAAAAAATAACTTTCCAGTTTGTCAACAAGGTTTGATGTCATCAACATTAAAAAATATATCTCCCCACTATAAAGCTAGTAACAATTATCCTTTATAGGTACAACACATATGGCGACTGAAATGTATTACAAACTGTTGCAGGGTTTCGATATTGAAAGCTTCTAGTCTTGACTTTTTGCTTTATTATTGTATATGGTATTTTTTTTATATAAATTTCCGGTTACAAAGCTTTGATTTTTTTCCGAAAAACTAAGGATGTTCTTATCCCAGGAATAGACTACTTTAGCCGAATTTAGCACAACTTTTTGGAATTTTGGGTCCTCAATGCTCTTCAACTTTGTACTTGTTTGGCTTTATAGCTTTTTTAAACTGAGCGTCACTGATGAGTCTTATGAAGACAAAACGCGCGTCTGGCGTACTAAATTATAATCGTGGTACTTTTACTCCCAAAACACTTATCAAGTAGGATATATATCATAGACAATCACATATCTTTTTTATCTAACCAAATATGAAGAACTACATCTCCCTCTCTGTACTGCATGTCAAAATCCCATATAAAATGTGATTTAAAAGCATGACGTCTACAAGTAATCTGATTCAAACTAAAAATTCTATGTAACTGAATATTTTGTTGCGAATACATGTGTTACGGTTTATTATTGTATCTTAAATTTAGCTTCCTTTTGAATTTTGAATTTTTCTTTGCTTAACAAGAGTAAACGGACCTCAACAAGAGTAAAGGGACTTTTGCTGGCAAATTCTAACCATATATATTACTCGCGTTGAGATGTTTTCTTGCCAGTTTTACTAGCAATGCCTTTGCTACAGGACCAGTTTATTTGCATTTTGCTTTTAGTTTATTAACGTTGTTGTCGCCTTTCGTTTTGTTCATTGCTTCATCACTATTGATTTTAATAACGACTTTCCGATTGTTAAACTGCAAACAATATTTGTCGACATGTACAATAAGATCGATTTGATTTTGGACAATGTGTCTGGTTCCGTTTCTGCAAAATAAAAAGATACAAGTAGGGCGTAAACCAGAGCCGTAATCATTATTTTCATTGTCGTTTTTGAAGCATAAGCTTAATGCATGTTTCCTTTGTTTTCCCCTGTTTGTACTTACATGACATTTGCTTCCTGATATAGCTACACTTTTAGTCCAGCGGATAACAGAATAATTGATCACTTTATGGTAAAAGCATGAAACTTGGCATAGTGAAAGATTAAGGGGTATAGACAAAATTCAGATATGGAGCCACAAAAAAAAATCCAATATGGCCGCCAAATTCAAGATGGCCGACATAAGTATAACATAATTCACTTGATGAAGTCCTCTAATTTTAATGAGTTCAGAAGATGTCACAAACTTAAGGAAACACAATTAAGATATGTCAATTATTATTTTTTTTAAACCTAATAACACAGAAATCATAAAAATGGCGTCCAAATTCAAAATGGCGCGTCAAAATGTCTAAGTTTGACAGTATTCGTATGTTTACACCATCATTGTGTGATAGAAAGTTACCAAATCCGTGAAACTGGATAATTTGATATCGACAAAGGCCTACAATGTATCATTGATACCTGGGTGCAACGATAATATTTTCAAAATGGCGGCAATATTCAAAATGGCGCCGTTTAACATGTGAAAATTTGACGTTTGTTTTTAAATATGTTATAAAAATAATTAAAAAATAATGGATCAATTATTTCAATACAAGCACGTATATACAAACATATTATTATTTAATGTAACAGGTGACATTAACTATGAAATAAAAAATGTCTGATACAACTCAAAGTGGCGTCTTTGACGAGTTCTTATTTTTCACAGCTATAGGTAATGACCTTAGAAAATTTCACAATTTTCCTGAAATGAAAAAAAATCCAACATATGCAGTATTGAATCAGTGCAAAGAGTATTTCTTTTTTAAGAAATGAGATAAGAAATAAAAAAAACTCACAAGTAACTATTTAACATAACAAACAGTTTAAAATTATTATTAAAATATGATACAAATGCAGGAAAATCAAAAGAAAGCATAGTCTTAATCAGTTTCTCTTTCACAGTCTGGTGAGCAGTTTCATAATGCTGTGCATTTTAATGCTGCTTTCAAGAATTTACATGCATGACATTCAAGCTTCAGCAAGCACAGATCAGAATGGTACCATCAAGTTTTTGCCAACCAAATAAATCTGGTGAAAGCATACTTTGATTTGCAACTAAACAATTGCCCCAAATAACACTACCTTGGTAAGCTGCACGTTTCGTATGTTCAATAAAGAAGTGCATCTCGTGTTGGAGGAATATTGTCAATTGTTCTTGTCTTCTGCGTGAAAAACTGTTTCCTTAACTCATTCACCATATTAGCTGTACTAGACCGATCATACAAAAGATCAATATATCGTTCTATTACTTTTCACACTTTCATTTGGATTCTCGATAACCTGCAGAAACGCTTCTGACAACTCCTCATATACGAACCATGTGTCCCAGGCTGATTTCTTACCTTTCCCAGAAAAAGCTGAGACTGTGTCACAACTGGTAAATGAATGGAACAGTGGAAATACTTTCAATTTCAATGGTCCTAGAGCAAGGCACAATCCATGGATTGAAATATATCGGAAGTTCTTTCCAGTGTCAAATCATATCCACAGCTGTTCAGCCATTTGAATTTTCCCTTTTAATGCAGCTGGAACTAAGGACATGTCAATTGAAAGTTCTCCTTCAACTAATGGGATAGCTGGTCCGCTGAATCTTAGTACAGATGGTGTAAAGTGGATAGTGGAAGATTTGAATAACTCTCGGGTAAAAAAAGACACTCTCTTTGACTGGCATTTCAACATAGGTTCAGATTGATCAAATGTTTGAACAACGCCTTGAACATCCTCTGAAATATGTTGGAATAAAGATATACCTGTACCATAGAATGAATCTTTTAACGAGATACTGCCTGGATTGTGTTCAAGGTTGTCTACAGCAGATGAAGTAAACACATTTCGTAGTAGATTGGTAGTGCAAACAATACCTTTTTGGACATAACGACGACAAGCATCATTGGCCATCGAAGTATAATTTTCTAATCCTCGGTCGTAGGAGACAGACAGTCCAAGTTTGAAGAAAGTATCTACTAGATCACGTTTTCTAGTCTTAATCTGGATCATGATTCCCAAATAAGCACAAACTGGAGGTTCATGATCTTTCATGTGACGGTTGGATAGTTTCTTTGTACAACTATACATCAGAAGCTGTGCTATTGTTAATGTCGACTGAGAATATGAACGATCCTGAATGTTGGGTCCAAACTGAATGATACTGACCAAAGAAAGCAATGACTGAGGTAGAGAAGCTGCCTGACATCCCTTTGGGAAGGTTCCTTTAAATTCTAAATTTGATGCGAAAATATCTTTACTAACAAACCTAGCTGCTTTTGATATGTTGACAAACTCATTATCAAAGTCTTCTAAGCGGACTCTCTTCAATGCAGGACCAATGTCATCTTTGAAAGCAAGAATGTTTTCAAGGCCTTGTTTGTAAGCATCTCAGTTAGGGAAATAAGATACAATTCTGTGTTTTAGTCGTGTACTATTAACTCGAGATGAAACATCTGCACCTATACATATTATTCTTTCCGCATAAAGTTTACATAGATCTGACATTTTATAAACACTTATGGTCTCATCGCATGACCTTGTTTCATTTATATAGGAGACTAGTTCTGAAAATGTAATACCATGGAATTGACTTTCCTTCTCAGATTCGACATTATCATTTTTCATTTCAATTCGAGATGCACGATTATATAAGGAAACTAAGCATTCAGAGTGGTACTTTGTTTCCTGTGCAATTAGATCACCAGTACTTAACTTTGCAAGTAACAATGTGTCATTTAATTTTATTGCACATTCTCTCACACGTGTATCTTGTCCAAACGTTGAGGACTCATGAAGGGCTTCTTGGCTATTTTCATTATGGAAAAAGTACACAGACGGGTTACTGGTGGACTGAACGGAAAAGCTATATATAGTTTTCTATGAGATGTGGTTGCTTTATTATCTATCCTCTCATGTGTTCGTATTTCTGCTCTATTCAACATCGTCCTGTTCAGTTTTTAGTAGCAAGATTTGTGCCAACATGCCTTTTGGTCAATGAAAGACTGTGCTATTTCAGATCCCTCATCTAAGTTTTCAATGCACACATTAATGCCTTCAGTCATCAATCGTAATTCATGAAACTTCTTAATATTGTCAGCTAAAGATTGATAACCAGCACCAACATTTAGACGTTTAGAATCAAATGTGTATATAAGTTTTTCATCTATAATTTCTTGGCATAGGATGCAATTTGCCCAATCAATATTATTTGATTTAGTCGGTTTGTCATATTCTACACTTGATACCCTGAATGTCTTTTCAATAGCCATGTTGTAAAAACTCTGATCGTAAATTGGTTTATATATTCCTTGAGGATAACTTCTGTATGCCAGATGCGTATTTCGTCTACAAATGACGTATTAGTGACGCTAACAGCTTTCTAGATATACCCGACATAGTTTCTGATAATAAGACTTTTGGCGGCCATTTTGAATTTGTCGGCCATTAAGGAATTATTTTTGATTGTTCAATATTCAGAAAAGATTAATTAGCATCATAACTAGCAATATGCAAAGTTTTGAGCTTTTATTTTCAAATGATCAATTGCACCATTATTTTACTCTGCCTCATGACTGTTGGCGGCCATTTTGAATTAGTCGACCATTATGGAATAATTTTTGATTGTTCCATATTCATTAAAGATTACTTAACACCATAACTAGCAATATGCAAAGTGTTATGCTTTTTTTTCAAATGATAAATTATACCATATTTTGGGACTCTGCCTCATGTCTGTTGGCGGCCATTTTTAAAATTGGCGGCCATTATGGATTTTTTTTTATTGTTCCATATTCAGAAAAAAATAATAATCATCATAACTGGCAATATGCAAAGTTTTTGTGCTTTTATATTCAAAATATAAATAATACTATATTTTTGGACTCTTGGCGGCCATTTTGGAATTGGCGGCCATTGTGGAATTTTTTGTTATGGCTCCATATCCAAAAATGTTTATAAGCATCATAACTAGCACTGTGCAAAGTTTCATGCTTTTACCATAAAGTGATCAATTGTCCCAAAATATTGGACTTAGCTGCTGGACTATTTGGATTGTGTTAAATTCAATTTAAATGTACTTTTTTTAAACCCTGCTAAGACTATATTAATATTTATCAATAAATTGCAATTTAACGCGGTTTGCAATTTTACACGGTATATCTCCCTTCTCTTTATCTATGCTGATTTTGATGATATGAATTTTGATATTAAGTCAAAACATTATATTAGTTTACTATTCAAAAGCCTTCATTCTGGTCTGGTACTAATATTTTTTGTCAATTCAAAATGTGAGAATAGTTGTTAATGTTCCATTGTAATTGTTTCGATCTTTTGCATTCTTTTCTACTCGTCGGGACGATTTTCTATAAATACAAAATAAAACAAAATCTAAATGTACACATTATAAATTTAATATAAGAATATTATAAGTTTATGATATTCATTGTTGTAATGGAAATCACATTTTCAGTCACAATATCATTTATTTTGTTTTATTGTAAATTATGCCACCATATGTGTAATGAAAAGATGAAATGTCAGAGACATAAGTAAGGTTGATACCACATGTTTTTCTATAGTAAAGCAATCCAAGAATTATGGCAATTATAAACAATAAAAAAAACATACGGGCTCAGTAACAGTATACATGACATGTCTGCAATGCACTTATATACATTCTATTCATTCCTAAAAAAAAAAGCAGAATTTTGGAAGAATGGAAAATTTTATAATCTCATTGGCTAAATATTTTTTTCTTATCATGCTTCAGATTATTAATTAAGACTGTGCAAAAGACGACTAGGGATATTAAGGGACATTTAAACACTAAATACTTGAGAAAAAAAATGATTAAGCCAAGGCTAAAATAGAAAAAGAGCAAAGACCAAATAACAGTATAGAAAACACAAAATAGAAAAACTAATGAATCAATAGAAAACTAACGATTCAGCTACAAGAACCCCACAAACATATTCGATCGTGTAGATTAGTAATTTTTTCTTTCAACAATGCAACAATTTCTTGTGCGACCTAAATACTAAATCTGATTTCAATAAGGATCATGTATCTAAGGTATGCTTTATGTAAGCAAAGCTTAGAAATAATATCTGTATTTAAAGCAGATTGTGAAGATATTCTTACGGAAATCCAAAAGTCAATAATTCAAATTGTTTTACTATGAATAAGGTATCCGTTTGCATAGTGTATCATTGCCTTTTGATTTAATGATTATTATGAATGTAAAATAATTGATAATTATTTATATAATGCCAGTGCAATGTATTAATATGAACCAATCTTTATAAAATCTAAATAAAGATAGCATTCAATTGATCCCAGATCAAATCTATTCACTTTCAGACCATTAGCTATTTAGGATTCCATGACGCTTTCATATAGATTGAAATGTAAATAAAATGATTGATTCACCAAAGTCTTACTCCGCAGTCGTTTGATCATGATGGTAACGTGTAAAGTGTTCCTAGTATTGGTATTCCTGCTCCTACAATGTCAAGGTAAGGAAAACAATTATTTTATTCTTATAAATTAGTTATACATAGTTCAGTAAGTAAGATACGTATCATGAATATTCAAATAATTCTTTATTTGCCATGACGGAAAGCAGGGTAAACCATACATCTTATATATGTATGGCTTTATATCACTACGCTTATATTTACTGATATAAACTCGGAATATGGAATAAAAAAACGTGATTAAAAAGAATCGCCGATGACTCATTTTTAAATCCATCTTCATGATTGTGTTACTTTCTTAGTATGCATGAAATATGCCATTGCAATGTCGTCTACATTTATGAGGTTCAAAAATCATGGTTGCAACGGATGAGGTCTTGCGATAATTATCATAACGGTAGGAGATCTCCTTATTCTCCAGGGGCCTGGTTTTCTAAAGTATCGTAAGATATGTCATAAGATATATCTTAGGACATAACTTATGATCATCTTAGGACTATCATATGATATGTCATAGGATGTAAATCAAAGCTGTCTTAAGAGAGTCATAGCTATGATGCTCTTATGACTGTCATATGAGAACATTATTTTCTATTATTTTAAAAATGATTAAAAAGTTATATTTATGAAAATGAAAATGAAAAGAATGAACATATTAATTATTACCACTCCTAAAAGTTACGAATATTTTTTTTTCTCCATTATAATGAAGATGAAATTTGATACAAATAGTAATTGAAATATGAGTTGATAATTTGTTTAAATTTATTTGTAATATATAATTAATCTTGAACTTCGCTTTCGTGTATTATCATACGTTATTTAAATGTGAATACTTTTTAGATTTAGTACATCGAGTACCCGCTTAACGAAATGTCCGTGCACATACGAATATATAGTATTATTACCTATACTAGGAACGAATTAACATGCACATTTATTATACAAAACAATGAGTTAGAAAAGAATTCCAAATTGTATGTCGCAGGGGATTCAAATTTTAATTCACATAGTTGAGAAAAATAAAACCTTTACTATTTAACTAGCTGGGAAACACAAAAAAACATTTTTATTGCAATTAACATGATATTATACATGAAATCTAGTTAAAATTTTAGTTGTCAATCATAAGACCATCATAAGTCATGTTGCGAGGGGTCTTAAGTTTACGACAAAACTTATGACAAATCGTAACTAAGGACACTTTCGAAAACATATCTTACGACTATGACATGTCCTAAGACCATCATAAGACATTTCTTAGTCATAAGATACTTTCGAAAACCAGGCCCTGCTATGCATGCTTCACGCGCATTTACGCTTAGTCAGACTATTTCAATCGAAATTGGACACAGTCGGTGATATCACAGATTAGGTAGAACTCCATAGTTTTAAATTTAAATTTAACCTCAAAAAGTTTAATCATCTCCTATTCTTGGCTTTCTTATATATTAAGCCGACTCACTGTTTGTGTCTTTACATGTGTATATGTATATAATCAATATCTTCCATATATTTGATTGATAAAAATGTTCAAATGGTGAAATATATAATTATATTTATTGTGTACCTATGGCAACATTCTGCACTTATAGCATATAAAAATTGAAAGAAGGGGCATGAACATGTCACATATTCCCAACAATTTAGTTCAAACTAGAAATTTATTATATTATTTATGTCTGTTTATGTAATATGGTGCATGTATAATTAATTTGTCAAAAATTGAATGTATATTCTTCATTCTGTACTTGCCTTTGGAATAAAGTATTATTATTGTGCCACTTCATTTGTGGACCTTCAAATACAGCTATGAAGAGTAGGAAAGAATGATGTTGTATCATAATCGTTGTTTGCTTTACACCCAGCCATTGTTGACAACGCACATGATCGCTCTTATCATCACATGTCAATAAAAGCACTTTGGTTTGTCTTAATATTAAACAATTACAAATTATGTTCATTTTCCGGAATGCTGGTGCAAATTGGATTCCAGAAAATTTTTAGTTCTGAAAAGCGTTCATTTTTTTTCGGGCTTGGCTTTACTCTATCCTTTTTGGTTTATCATCCGTTAAAGGTTTGTACTTACTTATTCGGTTTTTTGTCTCGAGCTACATTGCAGAGACAATTATTATCGTATGGGATGATTATACAATAAAATGTCATTATGAACGATGTTATCACACTAGTCGTGATGCCATGGGAAAACATCGGACTATCAATAAACTGTCGTATATTTGTATCATGATTAATAATGCATTAACAAAAAAGAGTTAATATTATGTACTTGGTCTAAATGATATAATTCCCCTACGTAAATCTTATTAACGAGTAATTTTCTTGCATGAAATAAGCTTTTTTTTCGAAATAAATTATGCCACTAGAGTCAAAAAACAACTTTTGTTATTATAAACGTTTTCTTTAATCATCCATAATGATTGTTAGTTGTTTCTTTTTTGCTTCCAAATACGACCCAACTTTCGACAATTTTACAACTTTCTATAAAATAATATTTCTACCTGGAAGTACAAATGATATGCACCCCCCCCTTTTTTTCCCTTTTTATTAAACTTTTTCTATTGTACTTTTTTTTCTTTAAATTAACATCTTTGTCTTACAACAAAGTTTTCAAAATCTGTCTATTCACAAGAGGTCTCTATACTTAAAACTATCAATCAAGTATGAATGAAAATTACGAATGAATGAATGAATGAATGAATCTTTATTTAGTTTAAACAATATTTTATTTCAAGAAGTGCACAAAATATAATTATACAATATGAAATACAGGGATTCGGAAACAAGAAAAACTTATATAAATCCGTCTCCCTTTATTTCCTCCATGTATATGAAAATGTTGCTATCAAAAAGAAAACAAGTAATTATTTACACAATAAACAAAATATCATACATTTTTAGATAAATACCCAATGAAAAAAACCCCACGGAAATGAAAAAATAAACACAAAAAAAACCGTATTTAGATAAACACACAATACACATGCAAATTGTAGTATACACAACAGAAACACAATGTTTTTCAATCAATGTCTATTCGAAATTCAAAATTAAACCTTTTTCCAAATAATACATGTCTGAATTTTACAAACATGGGATAAATTGAAAAAATCCTTGGACTTTTGAATGTCACAGTGATTAAATTTTAAAGAACATAATATTTGTTTCTGTTAATAGAACATGACACTCTATTTTTAGATGTTTAACCATATAAAAAGACTGTTAAATTGTTACATAGAGTACATGTAGCTTTCTAAATGGCTGCCGATCCTAAAGCCACAATAACTAACAGTTGAAGTTTTGCATCGGGATACAGTGCCAATCAATTATGAACGTAACTTATGTTTGCCATTAAAGCGAGAGGTTTGGTATGCCACAAAACCAGGTTCAACCCACCATTTTTTTCTCTTAAAATGCCCTGTACCAAGTCAGGAAAATGGCCATTGTTATATTGTTTTAGTTCGTTTCTGTGTGTGTTACATTTTAATGTTGTGTTCTGTTGTGTCGTAGTTCTCTTATATTTGATGCGTTTCCCTAAGTTTTAGTTTGAAACCCGAGTTTGTTTTTTCTCTATCGATTTCTGAATTTCGAACAGCGGTATACTACTCTTGCCTTTATTTATCTATATTTTACAGGTTCAAAAGGACACATGATCGATGACTTAGCAGACTCGTTATTCATTGGTTACAAAGAGGCAGTTCGCCCACAGTGCCAAGCTAATGACACAACAACAGTTGATCTGTATATGTCCCTCAGACAAATCATAGACATTGTAAGTGACACAAATAGCAATATTGTATAGTTGTGAATAATTCATCGGTCATATTAATTCAAATCAGGGTTTGGGTATGAAATGATTAATACGGAAAACAAACAGAAATTATGCCATTCACAATAACTCATGACAATTAATTTATTTTCTCTTACGGATGTGCAAAGAATAATGCACTCAAACAAAGCAAATCAAACATCAGCATGCATAGAGTGGAAGTGACAGTTATGGAAAATCTATTGCTTTGCGTCATATTGTACTTAACCCGCAATTATGAATGGGTGTTTCCTTGGATGAAACAATCCTAGTAAACAGGTGCTTGTTTGAACTGTCCTAGGAAGTGCTATTTCAGGTGGGGAAATGAGATGTTTAACTTTATTTTATTTTCGGATAATTTAACAAATTGGAAGATACTCTTTGTAGTAGTGCTCATGTTAAGTCGGTGTCTTTATTATATTCCTGTTAACAAAGGTTTATATTTTTCGAAAAAAAACTGAGGATTGTCTTATCACAACTTTTTGGAATTTTGGATCCTCAATGCTCTTCAACTTTGTAATTGTTTGGCTTTATAAATATATTTTGATATGAGCGTCACTGATGAGTCTTATGTAGACGAAACGCAGGTCTGGCGTACTAAACTATAATCCTGGTACCTTTGACAACTTATTATAGACATTAGACAGAAACCAAATCGAATATGTACCCCAGGTTTACCAATTTTTGATATAGGGCGATGGTTCGAACCCCAACCGGGTCAAACTTTAGACTCTTTACTTCTCCCTTTATCACTCAGGATAAGTTCTAGGAGCATGATGTTATTTTGACATCGAGCCGAACAGTCTCTAGGTAGAGTGTCGTGTCTTTCTGTGGACTGGCGCAAACTGGAATGTTAAAATAAGGCTCAGCGACACGTTCTTATATATAAAAAAGGCTTAATTTTACATTAACATGTTTCGTCCTGAATATGCATTTAATTTGCCGCTAGATGTTAAGAAGCCATCCATTATCATCATCATCACCAATTTGAACATGTATAACGTACTCACAAGGGGGTTACAAAGTTCATAGAGACAAAGTTTTTTTAACCTTACATGCACATGAAATGATTACAGTTGAAAACACAACGTAACCCGATATAACTTAAACTTTCATGTTAAACATGTCGAGTAAAGGGAGTGAGGTACTCTGGAAAGTCTTCTTAACTTTGTAACTATTACACTCATAACCAAAGCTCATACGGACTAGCTTCTAGAGATATGTAGTAACTAACACACATGTTTGTGTTGGGACCATCCTCCGGGTGCAGGGTTTTCTCGCTGTATTAAAGACCCATTGGTGGCCTTGTGTCGTTTCCTGCTTTTTAGTCGGGTTGTTGTCCTTTTGAAATATTCCCCATTTCCTTCTCAATTTTATTATTTGGAAACAATACACATAGTAGACTTTTACCACCTGCACATCTCAAATGAATTGGAATCAATAAATTGCGGCTACAATATTACAATCAGGTACCAATTAAATGGTATATTAAAAGGATTTAGGAAAATAATCCGATAACCATGACATAGACCCATTTGATTAATGTTAATTCTAGATTGATGACTTGTTTCGACTTAATTCCCTAAATAACGAATGAAATATTCATGAAATTGTTGTAATATTATCAACCGACAAACACACAAGCAAATATTGCTTTGTTTTATGCATTAATTATTTAAAACTGTCAAGGAAAGTATATAAATAATTGCTATTTTCTCTCACATCAAAACCTTTGAAGTTTTATAATCACAATTATAATGTCAATATGCTCGAAAAAATATTCTTGTATTTTCGGTATAATAATATTCAACGTTGAATGACATTTTTTTCATTTTTTTTTCCATTTGCAAAACGAGTAATTAATCTACTAATCAAACATTACAGTAACGGTGAACTATTTCTACAGACCGTATTGATGGGCAATTGTACTAAACCAGGAGCCTGTAATTCAGTGGTTGTCGTTTGTTTATGTGTTACATATTTGTTTTTCGTTAAAAAAAAATCATATCAATAAGGGCGTTAGTTTTCTCGTTTGACTTGTTTTACATTGTATTATCGGATATAAAAAAAGATGATGTGGTATGATTGCCAATGAGACAACTATCCACAAAAGACCAAAATGACACAAACATTAACAACTATAATAGGTCACCGTACGGCCTTCAACAATGAGCAAAGCCCATACCGCATAGTCAGCTATAAGAGGCCCCGATAAGACAATGTAAAACAATTCAAACGAGAAAACTAACGGCCTTATTTATGTAAAAAAAATGAACGAAAAACAAATATGTAACACATAAACAAACGACAACCACGGAATTACAGGCTCCTGACTTGGGACAGGCACATACATAAATAATGTGGCGGGGTTAACATGTTAGCGGAATCCCAATCCTCCCCCTAACCTGGGACAGTGGTATAACAGTACAACATAAGAACGAACTATAAAAATCAGTTGAAAAAGGCTCAACTCATCAGATAGACAAAAAATACAAGTGGACGTGGCCGGGTACTTATACATCCCGACACAAAAAGATACAATGAATAGATCTGAGAGTACTCGCAGTTATCTGACAGCTAGATGAAATTAGGCAACTAACAAATAATAAAAAAATCAAGCCTCTAAGACTAAACACTCAATCCGTACACATCCAACACACAATGGATTTAGTGTAAAGACGTCATAAACAGCCAGAGAAGAACATGAACTTGTGCAATGCCAAGTTACAGATATCCACAGATGGTAGATCCATGAAAATGTATATGTATATAACATACTAGTAATATTTAGTTAGATTTTAATCTACTGATAACAAAATCAATATTTATACCAATAAAAACAATATTCAATGATATTATTACAGTGTTGAATAGGTAACCTTTTAGAATAAGTTTATTTAAAGGAGCAAAAAGTTTACATGGATCATTTCTAAATTTCCGGGTACGGTTAACAACATTTCCGTAAAAACGAGGATGTGCTATCCCATTTGAAATAAGTTTTCTACAGGTACAACCAAACTTCAAAACCAAATCTTTATATCTATGGAAAATTTAGTAAAGGTTTTAAGTAATTTATGGTAACGACATCCCTGGTTTAATAATTTACCAGTAATATATATGTTGCGTTCGTTAAAATCAAAAACATCACAACAGACACGGGAATAGCGAACAAGTTGTGAAATATAAACACCATAAGATGGTACCAAAGGAACATCACCATCTAAAAATGGAAAATCAACAATAGGGAACGAAAAATCGTCTCTTTTGTCGTAAATTTTAGTGTGTAGTTTCACGTTTAAAACCGAAATATCTAAATCCAGGAAAGGACAGTTATGACCGAATACATTTCATTTATTTTAAGTAAGTTCCTTGGGGTAAATTTCAGCAGTATATTGAGAAAATTCTTGATTATTTAACGAAAAAATATCATCAGGATAACGGTAAGTGTTGTTGAATTTATCAATTAAATGCAATTTCGACGGGTCTTTACTGAGTTTAGTCATAAACTGTGAATCGTAACAGTACAAAAACCAGTCTGATATTAAAGGGGCACAATTAGTGCATATGGGGATACCTACAACCTGTCGATAAACTTTGTTGCCGAAACGTACGTAAATAGTATCAGGGAGAAAATTAACAGCTTCAATCATCTCATCACACCTCCAGTAAGTATATCTAGCATATTTACCTTTTTCATTAGAGAAGAAGGCTTTAAATGAGTTGCAGCAAATATATCTACATTCAGCTTTACCAAACGACCATTTAATTATCGGAGCCTTTTATAGCTGACGTTGCAGTATGGACTTTGCTCATTGTTGAAGGCCGTACTGTGACCTATAGTTGTTAATGTCTGTGTCATTTTGGTCTTTTGTGGACAGTTGTCTCATTGGCAATCATACCACATCTTCTTTTTTATAAAATGAACTTTTTGATAAGCAATGTTAACATTATTGCGACAGCAACACAACATTGTCAAACCAAAAGTAAACATTCAATATAAAAAAGGACATGTGATATGGTTGCCAACGAGACAATTATCCACAAGAGTGCAAAGGGAATGTAAATAAATAAAGGCAACCGTACGGCCTTTAATAATTAGAAAACCAACATCATATCGTACAGTAGCTATTAAAGTCCTCGACAAGAGAAACCTGAAACATTTCAAAACGAGAAAAATAACAGTCGAGTATCTACAAACCAATTTACGACAGACATGAACCAACGACAACAACTGAACTTTAGGCTTCCTGCTTATAACAGTCACATACAGAATGTGGCAAGGTTTACCAATATCTGTGAGCGATCAATCATCTGTGGGGTAAAAACAACATAAGGATAAAATCTGTCAAAATCAGTAGCCCAAACGATCGATACGAGACACAAAAACAACTAACATAATCAGTCGACACAAAGCACTGACATAAGAATACTCTCAGTTACTCAAAGTCTTTTACAACTCATATATAAATCATATTCTCCATCTAGTGAGTTGAACTTAAAATCGAACACTTCTTTGACAAACATTATGGAACTACCAAATGAAATGAAAGCCTAACTTTGCAAGATGGAAAAAAGCCGGATTAGAAATTCACTACCAGCTCTGACCAGGTCTCAGTACAACTTACTTTGATCAAGGCTAAGGAACAAAATATTTCATCCTCGAAACCTAAGCCGGGCTTGAAAAGGAAAAAAAACAAGCCATCACATACCAGGAGACGCAACGCTAACCGTTACGCCCAGTAGATTGCATCAAAACTGTCGTTGTTCCCTCTGTCGCACAACAACAAAACACTAAAACCAGCGAACACCACATGCAACAGTCAGACAGAAGCTAGGGACACCATATTTGGTAAACTAGTTACACCAACTAAGTACAGAGGGAAACTAGTTGGTGTTTCCATAAACAAGGATATAGTCACGAGTCACAACACCGCATTCTGAGTAAGACGAAAGCGAAAATACACATCATCATCGTCATCATCGTCATTTGTAAGGCATTTTTCTGCATCCGTATTTGGACAGAAATTTCCCTTGCAGCAGATTAACTACGGACCCCTGAAAGATGTTATTGCAATTTTTTAAGTGGAGAGATTGTGTTACATCATACATCGGATTTCAGGCCTCAAATACAGACGTTACTACGTGATCTATCAATGCACCCGGTACATTGTACTTGGAGTTCATGTCATCATTGATTTTTTTCACTCTATGTTAGTTGTCTGCGCTTGGAACTGCGAGCTCTGCATGCACATCGGTATTCTGCCTAAAAAGTGATAACTCGAGATATACAAGCAGTAAAAGTTTTGATATTTTTGTCATCAAAGATTCGTTTTTCATCATTGATTGTAGACATGATTGTATTGTTGTTTAGATATAGGAAGATGTTTTTTTTTTGTTTTTTGTTTTTTTAACTTTTATACCACTGACTGTTCATTATATGTAAATGTGTCTGAAATTCTATATAATATAAAGGTACCAGGATTATAATTTAGTACGCCAGACGCGCGTTTCGTTATAAAATATAAGACTCATCAGTGACGCTCATATCAAACTGTTTATAAAGCCAAACAAGTACAAAGTTCAAGAGCATTGAGGATCCAAAATTCCAAAAAGTTTTGTGCCAAAGACAGCTTAGGTAATCTATGCCTGGGATAATAAAATCCTTAGTTCTTATATATAACCTAGACTAGATCACGAGATGAGGGTGCGATTAATGTTTTCCAATGTAATGTTACATGTGTCTTTAATTGGGATGTACAAGTTAATAAAAGCAAGTTATCTTGACTGCGTCAATGAAAATATATTGTTTCAATATTTGCAATAGAATAACGGGACTATAGTATCTGTAGCAAAGTCAACAGTTAGAATTGATCGTCAAATATTGGCAAAAAATAATGTATCAGTATTAAATACACCATTTATATTTTTTAGGATGAACCTCAACAAATTATCAAACTGAACGTTTGGATAAGAATGGTATGTACTTCAAATATTGTAAATAGTATTCAAGCGAATGGAAAAAAACGAGAAATATGTGAGAACAGAGTGTTATAGTAAACAGAGTTATGAACACTAAAATCGCCTCATCTATTGAAATAAACGAAAATAGCTTGTATCATATATGATAGTAAAATCCTTATTTCCTAGAAATTGTAGTCCTCTTTAAATTTTATTCTTGGTGTCTATGATGAGTTTATTTACACAGGAAATTAATAAACATGCAAACGTACCCACTACATTTGAAGATCTAATATATATTTAAAAACAATTGTGTATTATTGTACTGATTGAGTTTCACACACAAGTAGTAAACAGAAAAAAAAATAATCAACACATTACTTGCTTATTTTTTAATTAGAAATGGTCAGATTGTAGACTAGACTGGTATGCTCCAAACTTTGGGAATATAACTGGATTCGTGGTACCGTATAATACTGTATGGGTACCCGACATTACCTTGTATGATAAGTAAGTATACTAATAATTATGATACTGTATCTGTCCGTCTGTCTATGTCATAAAGAATTAACATGTTCATATGTTTCCTTTTGTTATACAATCCTGATAACTGCATTAAATAAACGCATTATAGATACCAGGAAGAGCATTGAGGACCAAAATTCCCAAAAGTGTTGCCATATACAGCTAAGTTATCTATGCCTGACGTACAAAATTTGTAGACCTTTTTAATTGGAGTATCTATCAGTGCATAACACTTGAGTAGGATGAAACTTGCTTAATACGTGATTAAAAATGCAATCTTATCCTGAATCATTAATAACACCAGGGACACTACGGTTATTTTGTAAATTAATTTTCTTTTACTTGTAAATAAAAAAAAATAAAAAATACTACTTCCTTATTTCCGAGTGGGAGTTTGTCATATTTTGAATAATTGTATTCAGTGAATTAAAAAAATCTTATCAAATTTATCATAACATTAAGTAATATTACTGATAACTGTCGTAGATTTTAGAATAACAATATATATCAAGGGAAATATTTGTTATTATAATGTTTTTGGAGAAAATGTCGTATAACATTTGCAAAATTACATTATCTCCGCTGAGTATAGAATCGTCCAAAGAACTCAGCGTGAATGTATAAAAAAGGACATTGATTAAAATTATATCAGTCACGTTATGTCATTAAACCAGATAAAGTTACTGAGGTTGAAAATTTACACTTGTTTTATTTCCTGGTTGAGTGTCAGATATGTTTTTTACTCAGATAAAACCTTAGATTTTTCACAAGTTTGTTATTGAGGAAGTCTGTTCATTGCGACAATTAATTATACTGCAAAATATAGAACAGATCATCTATGTCTAGGGAGATGCATCCTACATTGAAGACTATAAAAGTAATCGTTTTAATATAACATTTATGCATTGTAATAAATCCGTTCCAATACCAACCCATATGGATTTTTTTTAAACACATGTATAACTATTCGACTTTGGAAAAAAATGCTTCCGAATTAGGGCACCTAATTAGAATATTCACTTGGAAAAGTTTAAACTTGTATCTGACTTGTAATTAAAATGACGTTTATTAACTTATATGTATTCAAATTTTCATAAATTTAAAAATGGCACTATTATAGATTAAGCATTAGACGGCACAAGTATATGTAACACAAATGTCGGCAAACAGGACCAATGACCCTCGTCATTTTTCTCGGGTGCCACACGTGTAGCAGGATGATCTGCTTATCCTTCCGGAGCACCTGAGATCACCCCATGTTTTTGGTGGAGTTCGTGTTGCTCAGTCTTAAGATTTCTATGTTGTGTCTTCTGTACTATTATTTGTCTGTTTGTCTTTTTATTTTTATTTAGCCATTGCCTTGTCAGTTTATTTTCTATCTATGAGTTTGACTTTCCCTCTGGTATCCTTCATCCCTCTTTTACTCATCACATAAACAGTAAATTTCGACTATATTTATCAGTCCCGTTTTCCTTCCATTAAAGTTTCCTCCATAAAATGGCGCTTTCACGTGAAATATCAATGACCAAATGTGATAAAATCGAGAAAGAATTTTTAAACAAATTTTTGTATACTTATCACCCAAATTCTTGCATCTACAAGACATGTTGTTGATGCTTATTGTTGGTCTTTTGTAGATCTAACTGAACACACTGATACTTGCGACGTCGAAACTGGTCCTCCTAGTTTATCAGCAAACGTTTTACTCTAATGAAGTTTCCTAAAAGTCGTTTAATTTGACTTTTTGTATTCCCCAATTAATATAATATCGCTATATACCTATTATTGAATAATTATTACTATTGCAATCAAGAAGATCGGACGGTATGGTTGTTTTTTTTTTAATAATTGTCCTAGAAGAAAGCTGTTGCTCATCTAATTGAAATCCAAATGCGTAATAAATTGCTGATAATATCATTAAAGTGATGAATATGTATAATGTTGAGGTGTCAAATATTGCATTTCAATGCAAATCCTAATTTTGAAAAAATCTTTGAGAAAAAAGTAAAATTCACAAACTACTTAAATCCGAGGAAAATTCAAAACCGAAAGTCCCTTATCAAATGACAAAATCAAAGGCTCAAACACATCGTAAACTAACCAAAGGTTATATACGTTATTGATGATGCACCAAGAAATATGATGAGAAACATGACCAGTAGTTTCAAATCCACTGAGAAGTAAAAGAATGGAAGTACATCCAAATGACCAATAGACCAGCCAGAGACATATCTATTAAATTATTATGTATTGATATGTTAAGTTTTTATTTCTGACCCCTTTATTTCTCTGTCTGTATTTGGAATAATGAAATTGTTGAATATTTCCAGATCTCTATAATTTTATTTTACAATCTGTTTCTCTGGTACATATGATATATGTTTGCTCATATATTTGGCAGTGACGAATCATTTTTTAAAGTCAACGTAGGACATCGTTTAAGAGTCAAAATAGTTGTTTTAATTTTCATTACGAAACAATAAAGCATCAATATCTTCTACTTATACAAATATTACCGCATATTTATTGATAAATAAATTGTCGAAAACCGACAGATAATTTTGTGTATAACATCCGGCAAAAAGTGCTGAACTTTGAAAACGGAGAGAAAATCAGATATTTAACAAAACGTTGCAATTTTATTTGAATTTATGGATCAATCTAATAGTAATCACCATTGACTTCAGATAAACGGATTGTAAAGATAAGGCTAATGTATGATATAGCTATGGTGTTAATCCATTTAACTTTTTAAATACAAAACTGACCTTCATTTAAACCTACACATACATTTACAAGGCATTGATTAGTCTTTCAATTATTAAAATGTTTGTAACAAAGTTTAACTTGGCTAGACAGATCATACGCTGCTACTAACCACACGTGTGTGACATGACGTATGGAACAGATTAATTTGAGTAAAGAGGAAATGTAAAAAAATATATATTTCGCGGTCAGAGTTTCAGAAAACTAGGTTAAAAGATACACCTTTTTTATCCAACGAAATCTTGTCAAAATCTGGTTCAAACTCCCCAAAAGAGATAAATTTATCAATAATTACACATGTTCAGTAGCCCTGGCAAATTATTTCGCGACCGCTATCTTACCACCATTCTTAACAAGCAAACAGTCATTTTCTTTTTAGAGATTTTGGCCCGTACGAAGAGTAGATATTTAATAATATGCAATTAATTCCATATAAAGATTTTGTAGACAAGACAAGACAAGACAATTTATTACAACTTAGGCACACGTATGGTGCTACAAGAGGATAACAAGTATACATCAACAATTACATAATTATACATTTGCAAGCAAGACAAACAATAAATAAAAACCTTAGTTATTTACGATGAATGCACGTGACTAAAAGTTTGAAAGCCCCCCTTTCCAACACCATTTAAGTAAATACAAACAGAGCGGAAATGTCCTTTTACATTTTATTCTTATGTTCATGTATATCTTGCTACATTTCAGCGCTGATCCAGTTTTATCCGGCCTAAAAGATTATAGAGCCAACTTGAACCAGGAAGGAGAACTTAAATACAATTTCCCATCTCTCATCACCAGTGTTTGTGCTTTAGATATCCGATATTTTCCATTTGATTTTCAAGTTTGTTCGTTAACACTTGGTTCATGGGCATATAATGGTTGGGATATTAACGTTACCCATTCCACTGACAAAATAGAACTACAATCGTACATAGAAAATAGTGAATGGAGTCTTTTAGATGCGTTCATTACTCGCGTCGAGCCGCTTTACGACGGTGTTCCTTTTCCGACTGTAAAGTTCCATCTAAAACTTAAGCGGAAACCCTTATTTTACATAGTCAATGTGGTTTTCCCTTGCTTGTTGATTACCTTTGTAGCAGTATTAGGTTTTCTGCTGCCACCAGATTCCGGAGAGAAAATCAGTTTACAAGTGACTGTGCTATTGTCTCTTGCTGTCTTCCAGTTAGTTATACTAGATATGATCCCAGCATCTGGTGATTCATTTCCCTTCATAAGTAAGTAAAACAGCAGTACCATTTATTTTTATGAAATATAAGATTAGTTATCCTTTTCTAAACTAATCATATTCATTTTTTTGTGGCATATATTGGAATCAGTCCAATGTTTTATGTTCAATAGTTTTGACAAGATGTTTGCACGAGTTAACCAAATTTTGATATGAAGCGGTCATTTTGATCTGAACTGCTCTTAATAGACTGAACAATACATATTTTAGTCACGTTTTTCATTCAGTAGTTAGATTTTCCACTACAGTGAATGCCATACTGTTCAGACGGTTTGCTTGTGGGCAATTTAAATCTGTTCAGTCCATGCTTAAACTGTACAGTAGTTCTTTTTTACCCGAATAGAACGAACGCCATAGGGATTTGCCTGAAAAGCTATTACATATAACTAAATTGACTGCAAGCATAAGTGTTTATAGTTACCAATTCCGAGTCTTTTGTAACTACTAGACATAAAAGCACATAATATTTTTTGAAAGCAAATTATTTTTTTGAAGTTCGAATCAAATTTCCTAAAATGCCTATATTGACCTTTTTTTACCTTCAATTTAAAACAAAACTTTATTTCTTAACATCGGTTTATTGAGAAACTTCATTTCCAATATGGCATCAACTTAGTAACCACAGTTACAATTCAAACAACTTGACCTTGACTATCAAAATTTGAAAAAAATAAAAACTTCTCATAATTCACGGGTGCCGTAAACGTTGCAGGAAATTTTTACCCTTCCGGAGCACCTGATTTCACTCCCGGTTTTTAGTGGAGTTCGTGTTGTTTCTTATTTGTTTTTTGTAACTGTTGATATAAATGTCTTTTGGTTTTATGAGTCTTTGTTTACTCCTTGATTTTGATTGTTATTGTCTTTCATTACTCTGGCTAAATATGGTTTATAATATTTCCAGTCCCTTTATTGTATAAGCTAGGCTTAAATTTAAAGACTCTATCAAAGACCACAAGATGACAATATCTGTATGAATACCGCTTTTTGTAGTTGACAATTTGACGTGTATCACTTATGCATTCTACTAGTATGTGATATCATCATGAGTATTGCCACATGTAAACCCTAGTATAAATTGAGTTCACAATAGTTTTTCAAAGAGTTTGTGTTTCTCAATGTTTTTCTTCTTTGTTTTGATGTAAAATACTGTTTTGTTGTATAGTGTTGCTTTTAGCCTAAATCTTATAAACTTGTGAAGATGAGATATGATTGTTAATTTGACAATTATCCACCAAAGATAAAATAATATGGTAGTAAGCAATTAAAGGCCATCATACAGCCTTTGACCAATAAAAACAACCCATACCGTATAGTCGATTTGAAAGGCCCTACATAAAAACTTAATACCTTATTTATAACAAATATGACACACATACTAATCTACAGACTTTTGATTTTTGCCAGGTTCATAAAGAATATGGTGGGCTAAACGTATGGGTTTCTGTGCGCATAAACCTTTTATGACCCGTGACAGTGGTAAAGCAGCAAAGCATAAGATCAAATTGTAAAAATCAGTTGCAACTGACCTATTTCAAAAACAAAATACGAGACACAAAACGCAATTACGAAGAAACAAATTTCAAACACACCGAAACAAGAATACTCGCAGTTTTTCATATCTAGTTAAAAGCAGTTAACATCTAATTAATAAATCATGTTTTCGGAGACTAAAATATCAATCAGTAAACATCCAACTGATTTTGCGAAATTTCTTCACAAACAGCCCTCGTAACACATAGCACTGTTTGATATTCCTTGACGTGATTTATTTAATTGCCAGATATGTAAACCGTAAATCATGTAACTCATATAACCAAAAAATAAAAAGACGAATGAAATCTGTGTAGTTCGTAAATCAAACAATTGTGTTTGGTTGCTCTGTTTAACAATGTTTGTATTTGATAACCAGATAAAGATAGGAGACCTAACGACTATGTGGTTATTTACATTTGGGAAATACTTGTTTCTTTGTCAATATTTAATATGTACTCTAAACCTTTCCTTAATTGCAACACATAATGCACCTAATACCAATTATCAATACCAAAAGTTCATTTTCACACATACAACAGCAGCAACGTTATTCATTTGATCCTGAATACGTTGTTTGGCGATATTTGTATATTTACTTTTTGCTGGTCGACGTTTATATCAAAATTCATCTAATTATTTTACAGATCACGTATTAGTTCGTATGAATAACGTGTCTGCACTGTAAAAATGAACAATATTAAACAGAGGTAATGGTACATTAAAATTTACTTAATGTTGTATTTTTAGGTCTGTATTTTACATTTTCAATGCTGATTGTTGCCATTTCCTGTCTATTAACGGTAGTTGTTCTGAGAGTGCATTTTAAAGGCAAATATGGCGTCCATCTTAGTGAGCGAATTAGAAGATATTTTCTTATACCATTGACAAAGCTGACTTTCATTGACCTCAAGAAGTATTCCCTGCATCCAACGAATTCAATCGTAAGTTGATACCTGACTATGTAGTTTTGTTTACAGATGCTTGTATGATAGAAACATATGTGCTTTTTGTACTAGTTAAAGATAAATATTATAAAATTGAGAATGACAATAGGAAATGTGTCGGGGGAAATAAGACTGAAGAGCAGAAAGCATCAAAAGCCAATCAAAATGGATCTTCAACGCAGCGACAAAAACACGCAGCTGGAGGTGGACTTAATATTTTGCCCTGAAACAAAAATTTATACTAGTTCAACAACCCCCCCCCCCCTTTTATACCTTTCGCCAATGTAGAATAAAAAGACACACAGCACTACGCATAGTAAAATTCAGTTTAAAAGAAATCCGAGTCCGATGTTAGAATAGGTATTCAAAGAAACTAAGCAAAATAACATTGAGAAATATACAAGTATTATCAATAGATGTAAAAGAGAGGCGAAAGGTACCTAACTCATAATTATATATAAGTCGAAAATAAGCTGACAACGCCATGACTAAAAAAAGAAGAAACAAAGACAAATAATGGTAAACAAAGCACAACATCGAAATTTAAAGACTGAGCAACACGAATCCCTCCAAAAACTAAGGGTTGTCTCAAGTGCTTCGCAAGGGTAAGCAGATCCTGCTCCTCATTTGGCACCTGCCATGCTGCTCATGTCAGTACAAACCTGGTTATAAGTCTATTTATGATGTTCTAACTGTTCAATGTACCTCGATATCTCTCCATTCAATCTTTCTATTCGTGTAGTATTTTCTTGACTTGATTGTCTTTTCCTATCCTGTCTTGTTTATTTATGTTACTAGTTTCTTTTCTTTCCTTTACTTTATGTGTAGTGTTCTGCGGACTTTTTCTTGTCTTTTCCGTATAGTGTTTTGTAGACTATTACTCGTCTCTTCTGTTTGTCAAGATATGTCTGTCCTTCAATTTTCCTATTGTTTCCCTATTTGTATCATCACACTCAAGTATTGTTTTATTTCGTGGGTTAAACAACAAGTATATGGTCATATTAAAATATTTTTTAGTTGAAACATTTTTCCGACACACTGAAAAATGTTGACGATTTTGATATTGATGTATTTGTTATGTTTGTATTGTGAATCTTGTGACAAAGAGTGAATTTTCTAATTCTTTCAAAGTTAGCTAATTTGGATAAAGCAGTATTCAGTTTTAAATAGAACAGTAGGTGAGAGTGTCTACAATCAAATTCGATGCACCATGTATTGTGATTCGCCCAAGTTCAAAACTTTGAAAACAGTAAACACGTTAAATAACCAATAGATGTCATTAAATATTTGTAATTATCTATATATAATAATATCTACAATACAGAAATAGATTTATGTTGTACTATGAATAATATAATCGTTTGATAGTCATAATAATGAGAGTATTCAGGTACGAATTAATCCATCTGTTCTTAAATCGGTTGTCTTTAAATACCTACAGTGAATCAATATTCTATTATTCTAGGATGCTAAAGATTATATCAAGGACCAACTGTATCAGGAACGACATAACTCGGTCAGCTCAGACGTACCAAAGACAGACGATTATAGTTTGTATCAAGACAAACAAGTTCTGGGCTATCTTGAGAGCATATTGAGCAACATAAAAAGAATTAATGAGTTTGTTAATGGTAGTTTTGACCAACATGAGGTTGAGAAATGGTGGAATGTCTTCTCGATGGCGTTTGATAGACTTTTCTTAGTCATTTACTTGTTGTGTACTATTGCCGTTGCTCTAATTCTTACGGCACCCTCAATGCATCAAGAAAATTGAATCTTAGAATCAATTTTTAAATGATTTAAGATAAAAATTTACATGAACAGAATGTTTACTAATCGAACCTTGGACGATTTACTTTTATAAAATAAAAAAAAGCCATATTCACTAACTTTATGTATTTGTGTCGGCGTTTGAATATGTTATTCTAACTCAACTTGGACACTTTATCAATTTGTCTTTTATCATGCTGTTAACTTCCTATACTTTTGATTTAGAGCATGTTAAACGTAGTAAAGGGTACGTCCCCTCTCCCCGATGATACGGAGACTATTTGCAGATACATGTTTTAACGGAAATAAAATTAATTCTTGGAATGCCCAGCCAGATCAAAAAAAGAGAAAACTATTACACTTTATAATGTAATTATTAAATGCTGAAGATTAAAGTAAATGTTAGACTCTAATCTAATATTTTATACTTAAGCTCCATATATGGTTAAACGCATTTGACCAAATAAACAAATGTGTGAATCAAATGTGTCCTAAAGAACATATGTAACGTATTTGGCATGATAATATATAAATAATCAGATGTAGATTGATGACTATAGAACAAAAGACATCGGATGCAATGAACAACGAGTCAAAGCACAGCCTCAAATAATAAGCAAAAGTTACATGTGTAACAATTGAAAAGAGAAAACTAAAGGAATGATTTATGCTTAAGAAAAATACTTTAGTTTGGTGTACTAAATCGCTGTCTCGATTAACTGTAAACCGGATCCCGGAATGCTCGAAACAAACAAAAAATCAAAGCAAGGAATGTATACAAACTTGGAAAAACTAAACCATGAAAATGAACCTAGAAAATAATTGAAGAATAAATGGTCTGAGGGAGTTTAGTGATACTTCATTTTTCATCAACGGAAAATTAAAGAAATATACGCTATAAATTATCTCATTGGCAAAGCAGTGAATTTTTGTCACAATTGGTATCTTCACAGTGCTAGAAAATAAAAAGAAATTAGTACTTTCTTAATTTAGTTTAAGACTTTTTTTTTGTACCAGAAACACTAGTATCCAATTTGTAAAATGTAACTTCTTGATTTGTAATATGATGACTTGTAACTTGTATTTTTTCTTTAGAAACGGAACTTCTCATTGGCTGGCAGCGGTAACAATTACACAGACACGATCTCAAAAAACGTGACCCAAGCAACACATTTAACAAAGGAAGAAATGTAGAAATTCATGTACCGACTGAAGAAAATACGTGTACAAATTAAGAAATCGTGTTTACACATTAAGAATTTACAAATCACAAATCAAGAAATGTAGACATTACTGTAACGGATGGAAAAATACTTGTTACAAATTAAGAAATTACATTTTACAAATTAAGAAATTACATTTTACAAATTAAGAAATTGCATGTTACGTATTAAGAAATTGCATTTGACAAATTAAGAATTGTATAATTTTGGCGGATATTCCCTCCCATACCACAAGGCTAAAACTTCGCTGCTTGTTATTCAATTTGGTTGATATCGATTCGCTATATAAAAAAAAAGACAAAGTACGTTTTGTGTTGTTTTATTATACAGATTTTGTATTTTCCATTTGTAAAATATCTTTATTTGTACGACGTCAATTTCCCCAGATCTCTCATTGAGGTAATATCGTTTTGGTGTGTATCCTTTTGTTTTATTCCATTGGTAAATCTAAGATAACAAAATAAATACAACAGTATTATACCGCTGATTAAAAGTCATAAATCGACTGAGAGATAACAAATCCGGGTTACAAACTGAAACCGAAGGAAACACTTCAACTAAAACTGGAAAACAACGAAACAAAAGACAAACGACAATGCAACATACACATAAACGAACCATTAGCTATCAACTTCCGTTTCTTGACTATGTAAAGGACATTTTAAGAAAGAATCGTAGGTTGAACCTGGTTTTATGGATAGCCAAACCTCGCATTTTTATGGCAATGTTAAATATACCGCTAAATGACAACATTACATGTCATGAATACGGTACAAATAAAAACATTCAGGACAGAGATATACAAATACACAATGCAAAAGTACATTTCGACATGCTAACCACACAATTAAAACAAACACGTAAAGTAAACAGAACCATGAACTGTCCGTCACATGACTATCAATGCCACAAAAGTGACGTCACAGGTAAATTTCTAAACATTAAAAGTAAATCAAGATTAGGTTTATAATTATGTTATGGGATGTATTTTATAACAATTACAAGAATACTTAGATAGAATTATGTCAGCAAAAGCCAGCCTAATCCCACCAGCTGTTCCTTTACTTCGTCATTTGTTACATATAGTTATATCTTAAAATGTTTCATTAAGGGAATTTGGTTTTAAGGGCAGGTCGTTGAACGATTCTATTAAATTGTCTACGGTACATGTAGAAAAATACCGATTTCTCCTGGTATCTTTGATAACTATTTACACCACTGGATCGATGCCACTGATGGTGGACGTTTCATTCCCTAGGGTAGTCAGCACTTTGGTGTTGACATGAATATCAATTGTATGGTCATTTTAATAAAGTTTAAGTTACAAAACATTGAATTTTTAGAAAAACTAAGGATCTTTTCATTCCAGGAATAGATTACCGTATTTGGCACAACATTTTGGTCTTCAATTCTCTTCAACTTTGTCTTTTTTTTTGGCTTTATAATTACTTTGATCTGAGCGTCACTGATGAGTCTCATGTAGACGAAATGCCCGTCTAGCGTAAACAATTATAATTTTGGTACCATTGATAACTATATATACCACTGGGTTGATGCCACTGCTGGTGAACGTTTCGTCCCCGAGGGTATCACCAGCGAAGTAGTCAACACTTGGTGTTGACATGAATATCAATTATAAGATCATTTTAATAAATTTCTAGTTATAAAATTTTGAATTTTTCGAAAAACTACGGATTTTCTTATTCTAGGAAAAGATTTGCTTAGCCGTATTTGGCACAACTTTTTGGATTTATTGGTCCTCAATACTTTTCAATTTTGTTCTTGTTTGGCTTTAAAACTATTTTGATCTCAGCGTTACCGATGAGTCTTGTGAAGACGAAAAGCTCGTCTGACGTATAAAATCATAATCCTGGTACCTTGATAACTATCGTGAGTATAAAATTAAGCAGTACACAACTGCAAAAATCGGTTGAAATTAAATAATGTAATGCCGTCTATGGTAGATTTTTGTTTTCCCCTTGAAATCACAAGCATATTAAAATCATAAAAAATGAAAACACCATAGGAGGATATATCGGAACTCACTATGCAATTCAGGTGTCTAGTGACTATAACAATAAATAAAACAATTCACAAAAACGAATGATTTTTTCTCCAATGAAATGTTTTAGAAAAAAGTAGAAACACTCAAAGAGGAACTGTATATAAAACCATTTAAAATATCTCATTGCAATCACATTGTTTGATTGTTTCTAGGGTGTCCAAACTCGTCCCGACATTGATCAACCTTTTTAAAACTGACGAAAAGGAGCTTTTGAAGTATCTCCTCAACGTAAATAGATAACAACTGACACCTGAATAGTATTTGTTCGTTGCTATTCAATTACCGGATACATTGATTATCATTCGATAATGTCTTTTCTATGTCTTTATGTGTCCAAATGAATCAACCGTTCCATTTATTAAAAACAAATTTCGCATCTGACATATTTAGATAGATATCAATCTTTTGAAATGATTTTTAATTATTATATCATAATTTCCCTCCTACAGTCATAATCATAGTTGTTATAGATTCATGTTAAAAAATCCATGTAGTTATGGCCATTCTCCATCATCAATATTATTAGTAAACAAAAAAGTGAATTAAATTAATTTTTTATTTAGAATATAAGATGATAATAAAAAAAAAAAAAATAAGGCAAATATTTAACCCGGATTTGTTTTCTCTCAATCATTTTTTTTTACTTTTCAAATGATTTTCAATTCTTACAATGAATAAATGACATATATTTATTTTGTTTTTTATTCTATATGTAAAAAAATTGGGTCCTCAATGCTTCTGAAGTACATAGTTTATCTGGCATTTGCAAAAAGCGTCACTGATTAGTTATTTGTAATTGGGCGAGAGAAAACAATCTTGTATCTATGGTGAGTCCATTTGCATGACTGTATATGTACTTTTACTATTTATGAGTCAATGATGAGTCGTTGTAGGTTAACGCGCGAATAGCGTTCAATTTTTTTTCCTGGTATTTTTTATGACTTTATTTACAACCACTGGGGCGATGACACTACTGGTAGAGGGTTTCTCCTAGAGGATATAAAAATTCCAGTAGTCAGCACTACTGTGTTGAAATGAACTATCATCGATATGGTCAGGAATATAAGTTAACTGTTTACAAAGCATTGCAATGTTTGAAATACTAAGGATTTTCTTACCATGCACTATATAACGGTGTTGTATTTGCATGATTAGTTATCAAAGGTACCAGAAATATAATTTAGTACGTCAAACGCGCGTTTCGCCTACATAAGACTAATCAGAGACGTTCATATCAAAATATTTATGAAGCCAAACTAGTATAAATTTGTAGAGCGTTGAGGATCCAAAATTCCCAAAAGTTGTGCCAAATACGGCTAAGGTAATATATGCCTGGGATAAGAAAATTCTAATTATTTGATTCAAGCTTCACTGATCATTGTTTTAAGAAGAAAAAAACAAGCTTCTTGTGTACAAAATTTGAATCCTGGAATCGTGATAAGTTTTTCTGTACATATGTAATAATATATTTAAAAAATGGCATGAATTTTTGTTAGAATTCTCAAAACTTGACAGAGGGATTTAATTTGACTGTAATTTCTGTTTGTTATAAATGCCTCAGCTTTGCAAAACTAATAGTTTTACCATGAAGGAACATATTTGCAGATTGAGCTGAGCGAATATTTATTGAGATATATTTATATAAAGTTAATTTTAGTGTCTAAATTAATGAACCGTTCAATTAATTAATTACAAATTTCGCATCTGACATATTTAGATAGATACCAATCTTTTGAAATGATTTTTAATTATTATATCATAACTTCCCTTCTACCGTCATAATCAGAGTTGTTATGGATTCATGTAAACAAACTGTGTAGCTAAGGCCAGTCTCCATCATCAATAAAATTATAAGTTAAACAAAAAAGTTAATCAAATTAAGTGTTAATTAAGAATATTAGATGATAATGGAAAAAAACTATATGCAAATGTTTAAGAATACTGCAAATGATTTTCAATTTTATATATGAATAAATGACATATATTTATTTCGTTTATTATTCTATTTGTAAATAAAAGCACCATTATAATACCGCTGTTCGTAATTCATAAATCTATTGAGAAAAAACCAAATCCGGGTTTCAAATTAAATCTGAGGAAAAAACATCAAATATAAGAGAACTACGACACATCAGGAACACAATAAGAATTTTGGTTTAAAATATTAAGAAAGTACTAACTCAAGGGAAAAACTTTTCAACAGCAATGCGAATGCATGATGTGAAAACAACTCATTTGATGATTCTATTTTACAGGTTCTATTTTACGTCTTCCATACAAATTGCATTTGTATTTCAATGATGAAGAATTAGATGTTGGATATACGTTAATCAAACTACAAACACGCACCACAAATATTAACCCTCCCCCCAAAAAAATGAATAAATAAAAAAAATAAAAACAAATATATTCAAAGGTCAACATACGTGAAGCTCTTAGCAAACGACATATGCATATCAATCATATTTATATAATTAAGTAGACTTTATGATATAGGAATCAAAGATGTGGACCGTCTCTCTCATTCATTTCATGGGAATAATTAAAGAAAATCATATTTAATCAGTTTCAGAAATCAAAATTTTTAATACTTATTGTATATTCTTGGGGGATATTGTAAACTTAGTTTCCAATCTCAAATCACGCTAATGGGACATATTATGGTCTGATTACATTATCAATAACAGTTAACGGCTATAATATACCACAACTTCATTTTAAATATTTGATGACTAATCTGGTTGGTTCTGTAAAATTCTGAAATCGACATTTTATTGGTGTTTACATTATCATTAATTAACAAGCGACTCTGTATTATCCTGTATAAACAACTGCAGAATAATAAGGAATCGGTTTATAACTTATTTTCGAAGCAATATTAAGTTAGTTTTTCTTTTCTTTAAAGAACAGACAAGATGTTCGATATTTGAAGTGACATACAAAGTGCATTGGTATTGACTCGACGTGTATGTAACAATCTTATTGTTGATAAGTATTTATATTATGTATACGGAATTAAATGGAAATTAAAGGAGAGTAATCGATAGAATTCACCAGACTAAGAGGATTTCCACTTGACAGCCATACAAAATATTTGTTGAGATTCATTTGTTAATTATTAACTTGATTAAACTGTTATCGCTATTCCTGAGAATTTGATTAAAGAGAACACTGGAAATGAAATCATTAATACTCTACCAGTTCTTACTTTTGACTAAAGGTAAGTATTTTATATATATAAATACGATAAACATAAATGCATGATTGCTGCAAATGTAGTAACAATACTATAGCATATGATTACAGTATAGTATATTGAAACGCGCATCTGACATATTAAATCATAATCCTGGTACCTTTGATAACTAATTACATTTAATTCATATATAATAACAACCATGAAACATCAAAGCGTTTAGAATCTCAAACGTGAAATATGATAATTTAATATATGTTTTATACACACAAATATGTAACTGTTGTACCACGACGGAGTGCCACATGTGATGCTGGATCTGCGTATCCTACCGGACCGCCAGACATCAACCCCAGTTTTGGTGTTGCTCAGTCTTTAGTTTTCTATGTTGTCGTTGTGTACAGTGTTACTTTGGTGGATATTTTCTTTTTTAACCAATGCGTTGTCAGTTTATTTTCGACCTATGCGTTTGAATGTCCATCTGGTATCTATCGTCTTTATTTATTACCTTCTTATTTTCAGATATACATATAAATACACCATTTTGTACACTGCTGATAATGAAACACGTGCTTCAAAATAACAAAATAATAAGTAGATGCCTTAATTCTTACATTTGTATTCTTAAGAGTGTACACAAGCAAGAAGTGAGTTTCATGGTGATTGGCTTCATGGCTTTTCTTGAATAAATATTAAAAATGATCATAAGAAATTATACAACTTCTACGTGTATCATATGTCTTTGGTATAAAATCACTTATGTTTAACAACAAGACATCGAATATGTAGTTTCATCAGTAAACGCGATGAAAGGATTTCATAATACATAAATACCTACAAATTGTTTTTGATTTGTGATTTCTAACTATTTGGTATTATGGAAATGTGTCATATTCTTGATATAACCTTGAACTGCAGTCGTCATTCAGTTTTTCATGAACTCATTCAAATACCAGGAATTCTTTCATCTGTACTCGATCTCATTGTATCAAATTTTAGCTTTACAATTAAGTGTACAAATCCAAGTTATACTTTTATAAATTTTTTGCCTCCTTAGTACCTGGTACATTACAATTGGTATTCTTACATGTTATTGTCTTATCTGTAACGTCCAAATAATTGTAAATTCATTATTGACGACAGCGTTTACAGACATCTAACCAAAATATCCCATGACATTGCTAACATTGATTAATTGTTGCTTGCCTAACGTCCAGTGGCAGTTATTTTATAAAAATAAAGAATAAGAAACTATCAAAAATAAATACATTAGGTACACTGTTGGTTCTGCAGGTTTAACGTAAAGGATCAAGTGCGAAAAAGGTTAACTGCCACTCGAAAATAATTATACTAGATAGAAACAGAAATTCGGCTAATAGCAACAGCTCACTGTTGGACCTCTGAAAGAGTTGTTGAAAGGGTTCTTTATCGTACAGATAGTTGCTCTCCTTCTCTACACAACCATCTGATGTAACGTTTCCTACTGATCTGAAGTGACTGCGGATCTATATAGCCAATACAAATAATCACGAACGTTGGCAAGGGTTTTACTGCTTGTCGGAAGAAGGCCAACAAAGTTAACATAAATTGTAATCTTATTCCTCAGTCAAGTTATACTAATACTAAATACGCGATTGCTTTGTTTTGAAAAAGTCAATGTAAATTTGCATATTTTGTTACTATCATAACTTAAAAACAATTTTATGAAACATGACATTGTCTTTCATTCTTGTTATACAGAGGTGTTTTTCAATCTGACTAAACCGTATATACCAATTGAGCACCACTTTATCAAAATACGACAAATAGTAATTACATAAAAATTTCCTAGCCATTTTACATCGTGCGGTGTTTACACCTGTTTGTTTATAGTATATTTGGATTAACGTTTCCTATAAAACAGCTTTTGTGAAAGTGGATCTATCATATTATTTCATTGTTGTCATTGTGTTGCTTTTTCTTCTTCCATGATTCGTTGTTTTCTTTTAACCTTTTCGTTGTCTGTTAAATCACATCAGCTTTCTTTGGAACTGTATACTTTTGGACTAGTGTCATGGAAAGATAATACACATTTCGAATATATAATAAAGCGTAAAGGTATGTACCTGTTTTGTTTGCGTGGATATCACAATGTCAGCTAAAGCAATACTATTCTTTATAAAATCATTCAACCACTTTCCGTTTGAAAATTACTGTAATTTAATAACCAGGTAAAAAAATTATAGTTTGTAGCATCAAAGAAAAGAAAACAATTCCACTTTTAAACGGCTTGCACCGCGAATATCCCTGTAAACAATTATTGAGCTATTGAAAATTGTATTTGATCTACTCAGTCCTCTTTTAGACTTAACAACAATTGAATCATCATAGTGATATTTTTTTTAGATAAAACACAGTTTCTAACAGCTATTTAATTGCTTATAAATTCATCTGTATGTAAGGAATAATTTGTGTATGTAGCAAATAAGACAACAAAATTGTTTCTTCTGTATAAACAGATCCTCGTACAAATTTCTGTTAGTTTTTTAAAAACATAAATGACAGAATTTTACTCTATTGAATTATCAGTTATTGTAGCATGATGTTTCATGTAGTTAGCAATAAGCGCTTTTCTTGAAGTTTTCTATGAATAGTAAACCAACCATCAAATAATCAAACTGACACTTTATAAACTCGATACACGTTAATGGTATACCAAGTTTGTATGACTTTTGTCTGCAAAATCAACATCGGGGTTATTCTAACAATAATGCCATGAAAATGTTATTATTTTCCAAACGTTGTTGTGCTTGAGTTGTTTCCTAGTTCAAAGGTTTCCAATTTTTGTTTTACTGGTTTAGATTTCATATTACGATCTGAAATATTATTTATTCTAAGTAAATCATTCTGGCTTTATAAAATTGTCATAAAAGAAACAAAGATTATCTTGTTGCGAATATATTGCGCCCAAAGGAAAACTTTTTTTTGGGTGCATTTGGCACATTTTCATAGCTGTAATTGAGCAAATAGTTCATATTGTCTAATTCTTTTTATATTTTTGGCAACGAGTGAACAAATTTTAACAGGACTGCCTTACATTTCCTGGAATAATTCGGATGTGTTCTATATGATCTAACAATTGATTTAACATAATTTAAGACATTTGTTCTCAGCTGTTACTCAACGTTTAGTGCGGACCTTCCTTTCATCTGTTTTAATGGAAACTTCCGAAATTGGTTTCTTTTTCCATACTGAAATTCTGTTCAATTGAAAATCTCATAATTTTGAAAAAATCTCGTTCGAATAATTTGAAAGTGTTTGGTAAATGGAGGAACACAACACCCAAACAGCACAATGAAAAACGTAAAAACCATGAACCAAGAGAAATTTTTCAAGGTTTCGTTTGAACGATAGACTTACAGACGTCAGAAAGATTTCGTAGAATATTTTATTGGATTTATGTATCGAAACATAACTAACCAATTCATGTATTTGTATGAAGTATGCACACAATGAACAATGCTACCTTGGATATAGAAATAAATGAACAAAACAGCAAATGAAAAGAACCCAAATATGATACTCATCAACAAAAAGTAAAATCACAAAAATTCTTAACTCCGAGGAAAATTCAAAACGGAAAGTCCCTGGTCTAATTGCAAAATCAAAAGCTCAAACACCTACAACGAATGGATGATAATTGTCATATTCATGACTAAGTACATGCGTTGACTTACAGTCTCCTACTGATCGTAAATTGTTTAATAGCACAAGTTTTGTCAATCTTGTTTTTTTAATTATCAATTTAGATTAGTATACAGTTACCAAAGGTAGCAGGATTATAATTAAGTACGCCAGACGCGGGTTTCGTCTACATAAGACTCATCTTTGACGCTTATATCAAAATATTTATTAAGCCAAACAAGTACAAAGTTGAAGAGCATTGAGGGTCCAAATTTCCAAAAAATTGTGGGTATATTGAAATCATGAATAATATTAATCAATTAGTAATATGGTCACACTTTTAATTTGATCAAGCAAGGATTTGATTCCTGGAAATGAAAATCTACGATAAATAAAACCATGACAGGTGCATTTAGTGGTGCAAGGATTAACATCACGTTTATTTTTCTTTTATATGCAATCTATTTTCCTTAGACTTATGATTTTAATTGTTCCTTGATAGTAACCTTAATAATTTCCTTAACAATAATTTCTGCCTAGGTGAAATCAAAGCAAAAGTAACTTTTCACGGTGCACCTTAAAGTTTGCTCTTCTGTGTCGAAGAATTTACAATATAATTAGAGGGCATTTTTATAAACAGGGCTATAGCTTTGAAATTGGATTTTCCAAACAGGACAAAATTTTGACGGCGAGTATATACTATATAGTAAAGCTGGAAAAAATCTTAACCGTGTTCGTTTATTTGTCCTTATCATAGATCTCATCCAAAAACAGAATTGTATATATAAATCTGGCTTTGGGGTATTAAAACGACTTAATTATGGGCAATAACCGTTAGTGATGTCAACACAATTCGTTGTCCAGGACAATATTTTATAAGTCAATTTAATTTCCACGAAATCAAATACCCATATCAAAAATAACAAGATTAAGTCAAGATCAAATGAAAACTTTTCATTCGTATCTATTTACTTAGACCACCACTTTGTGTACTCATCAATTTATAATTTTCAATATGTTTAATTTTTGTAATGAGATTGGAGTAATTAATTAATCATAACAGTTTCCTTGGTCAAGCTCTGGTAACGCCTACCAATTTATGTCAAAGTCGATTATTTTTAATGAAATTTTACAACATCGTTTGTATAATAATCATGACATTTATTTGTCTAGCCGGTCGATTCATATCCCACGCTGCCAATATTCTCTGCATTTTTGTAAAATGTTTGCTGGGAAATTAGGCATGTTTGATATATGACTGGTCAGAGTGATATTGCCTGTCATAAGGTTCAGAGTCATGCAAACAAGAAACGAACTTGTCTTTGAAAATATGTCACGGTTCTCTAGGGAGAAAAATATAATTACAGTTTTATAGGATCCCACTGGGAAATATTAATAGAGTTTTCACCTTCAAAAAGAAATCAAACAAGATCATTACGCTCTAGAAGCACGCATATATAAACATATATATATATTTTCAAGTATAACACCTGCTTTATATATTTCTTTTAACTTTGCCTCCATCTTGTTATTACCTGCCATAAGGTTCAGAGATGTGCAATCAGAATATGAATTTATCTTTGAAACTTTGTCAGAGTTTTTTGGGAAAGAATTTTTTTAGCCATGGCATTGTCAGTCTATTTTTCAATCTACGAGTTTGACTATCTTTCTGGTATTTTTTGTTCCTCTTTGTAGTATTATTAAAAACTATTTTCACCCAAATAAAAAGATGTTTGGTAAAAAATTGTAGGATAGTGATAACATAAGTTTGAACTAACTTTTTATAAGTTCGGACTGATAAATACGGTTATCTTAACATTCAAATATAAGCTGAAGGTTTAGTAGGTTATTGTTTGCCTTTTGTTTTATTTTTGTATAACTGAAATAGGTCATTTTCAGATTAGATATGTTTGGTATCTGAACATTTTCCCTTTTGTTACGAATCTACAGTTTCATATTTGAATATTCCCTAACCACTTCGTTAGCAGCATTCGGTTAGGTTAAAGACTCCCCTCTTCTATGAATCATTTATTTCAATCATAATTGCTTGTATTGATATTTCAATGTACTTGTTCTAAAATCAAGCATTTAAGTTAAATTGTGTCAATAATTGACCACAAGAAGTCAAATCAAGAGCATTGAAGTAACTTGGGATGTTTTAAACGCCTTTTTAGTTATTTATGTAAACACGACCATACTGTATCCGGGTCTGCATCGCACGGCGCGGATTAAGCGAACAGCCTTTGGCACCATGAAGAACGAAACAATTCAAATTGTAAATATTTCGTCTAAGCAAACGAAATGCATGAATATGGTAATGTTCATGGTGTTTGCAGAGATTTCTGAACTTAATAGACGTTTTATTTATCTACATACGCTGAAGTTTGACATAGCAAAACAAAGACAACGTGTTCATTGTTTAATTGTTGTCTTTTTTTCCAACCAGATATTCAAACTAATTTTTTGATCTACAGAATACACATACTATAATTTATACCGTTAAATGACAAATAAGGACAAAGTTCCACACATGGGATATCTCAAACTTAATCAAGAATTATTTGTATCAACTTCAAATTGGAGCACCAAATTTCGTTTTGTGTGCAATGCCCTGTGCAAGTTTAAATTATGTGGATAGGAATCTATTTGTGTTACGGATGAGTCATACTATATATCAACTATACAGAATTGTTTCGCTCGGACAGAATGAGTCAAGTGGTCCCTATGACACGCCTAAGCATCTTTGGAACAACGTCTAAATGTTAAGTAATATTTTCTATGTACATGTGTGAAAGGCCGTGTTGTTTGATCGAATCATTATAATATCCACTTTGAAATAAGTCATGTGCGTTGTTTTTATAAATGTTGCTGCTCTGTGAAATTATAACCCCTAATATGTTTCAATTAAAAAATTAGATGGAACTACTCAAAACTCACAACTTTTTTCGTGTCTCATCGATTAAGGACCATTAAACTTATTTAGCATTGTTCGGACACCTGTCTATTGCAGAAGACTTAATGTTGCCCTCTGCATGTCGTCTTGTAATAAGTGTTAATGTCACAATTTCGTTCAACTCATACCTTTTAAATGTAACTATGCTTTGACCTATAATTGTTTACTTTTACAAAATTAATGTCACTTTGATGGAGAGTTGCTGCATTGACATTCATACTCTATCTGTTTGACATTATGAGTCATCTGTTATTATTTTCATTTGTATCCAACAAATAAACAAATAAACATGATTTATTGTGCAGAAAACTATCTAATACATCGTAAAATACGGATATCTGATAAAACACTGAATATACAGTGTATAGCTTGTATGAAGCATCTCATACAAACACTTGTCCTCATCCTTTCCGAAATATATTCAAAAAGTATGATTTAAAAGTAACAAAGATGCAATTAGCATATCGGTTTATAGTTTGTAGCTCGTAATTAGGCATAAATTTGTTTGTATGTTTTTCAAAATAATAATTACTTGTAAAATCCTTTTAAAGGTATTAGTTCAAACATTCTAAAAAGGAAATCGTTTTTGTAAAAGAACAAAAAAGTGATCGAATACTTCGATCTTTTCCTGACGAAGACGTATATAGCAATAGCTGTCAAATTTTAATAGCTTTATATAATGTTGTCTGTCAAAGTAACTGATTTAGTATTTGTTTTTGTTAATTGGAATAAAATCGACTTCATAATTTGTGTCTAAATAAAGATCGTTGATGCAATCGTTTTGATCAAATGATAATACGCTTAGGTTTAGGATTTCACTAAACATGTTAGAGACGTGTTGGTTCAGCCAGTTGTATAATCTCTAAGCGCTATAACACTAACCTCTAAGCTCTATCATACTTTTTTTTCAATTATAGAAATATTATATAATGAACTTCGAATTCATTATTTGAGAACGTTGAGAACATTCAGAGCAGAGAGAAATAATCCATGCTAGACATAAATGTGTTTGATAAATATTCATGTCAAACTTAAATTTCAAAGAATTACCTGGAAGCAAATACAGTACAAGTGGTTTAAATACATGATGTCAAATTTTATATTTTTTCCGGCAATCTGATATTTTGTACTGGGATACCAGTGCAGCCTGAAGCCTATGTTGAGAAGCAATCGACTACATTTCTAATTAATCATATGATTTGGTGTATTCTTTCCAAATGTTTTAAATTGAACACTATGACACCCCTTTCTCCAATTATCCGTTTGCAAATTTATGAATACTTAATAAAACTAAAGCTTCTAATCCCGGAAGAAAAAAAATACTCGATGAATTTGGCTATTACAAGCGGAAACCCAGTTATAATAGAACAAAACAATCGAAGATCTTTGTTCGAGAAGGCGATAAATGCTATAAACTGTTATGTTTACTATAGTAACATTTTTTTTTTTAAAGTTAATAGAAAGAAATAAATGAAAATTTTCTGCTCTATTCGAAGTATTTTATTTTAAAAACACCATTTCCATAAGTTTTAAATTTATCTATTACAAAGTTAAGCAGAATAAAAAGATATTAAGTCCAAGACATGGGCATCTATCAAGTTGGGTGTAGAAACTGCATAACCTCCGATTTTTTTTAATTTTTTTTATACCGAGACGGATAACATATCAATATATTAGTTCAGTAATTTTCGTGTCTGCTCTTCATTATGCGCCTCAAGAAAAAATTCCAAAGAATGGGTTACAATTGTATCGAAAAGAGAAAATCGAGTGTACTCTTTTTTTTTTATGTTAGGGCGTATTTCACTTGAATATATCGCCTTGAATATGTATAAAGCAAGAGTATTTGATACATCATCTCGCTTCATATTCTATCATTTTTATATATCAAGGATATTGGTTGACTTTATTACATTAAAAAATGCACAGTAATAAGATGAAATATATGGGTCAAGTGAAATACCTTTCTAATGAATCGCAAAAACAGAGTAGGTGTGTTCGAATAGCTATTTTTTACTAAAAGTACTTGACAACAGTCTTTTTTTTTTAAGACAATAACAATCAAAACCAAGGATCATTAGGGTTCTTCAACCACTGAACATTTTTAGTCTGCCATTTTACGAAATATGTAATTATACTTTTTTTAAATGTTAATGAACTCTCGAAAATTCCACCTGACAACAGATCGGACAAGAGTTTTAAGTTGACTCAATGCTGACAAGAACATTAACTGATGCTTATTAGCTAGTAAATATATTTGTCTATTGAATTAAACTGACATATAAGGATCGCAATGGTGCTATGTGGATAAATATATCGGTTTTCAAGAGCTTAATTGGCAGCGCGTCATCCCTACAATGGCTTCCATTTCTGCGATTGTAAAAATGAAGTGGCGTAATGGGGAGATAATTTTGACGAAGAAGAATCCTGACTGATTATAGAAGTTTCTATTCGATCATTTACTAGTAGCTCTATAAATGTTTTAGTTCCTCTTCACCCTTGGTCCTCACATATTCAGTCATGAGAGTTTCTGATGATGTTACGTCCAGAAAAAATGCTGAGGATGCATGCAAGAAATGTGTTTCATATAATATTTAAGAACATGGTTTTTTTTTACATGTTGTCCATATGTTGAAAACATATGTTTTCATGTCTGGGCTTAACATATGTTTCCAAATGTTATTAAACATATGAAAAACATTTGCTAAACATATGAAAACATATCTTGAGATTTTTATAAAGCTGACGACAACAATAAATTATGCCAAATTTAAAACGATAATTGTGTATATTTTTGCAAATTCAATCCAGTTGAATGACCTTTGTACCATCTTAAAATGCTTTACTAGATCTTAAAAAAAATATTTCTTTAACCTTTTTTGTCATGCCCGACAATTTTGATTGAGCATTGGAAACGATAGGCGACTTAAACTTTTCAAAATCCCGAAATAGTTAGTTTTGAGTTGATTTTTTTTGGGGAGGGGGATATTTTTAGGTAGAATCTGTGCTTTAATATACAATATAGATAAAAAAAAAAAAAAAAAAAAAATATTTTGTAATACTGTAGATTTGCAAATGACAAGGCTGAAAAATGTTTCAAACATTTTTTCTTTTTCCAGTATTTAGCGCCGACGTTAACATCACTGGTTTAATGGACACATTGTTTGAAAATTACCATAAAGATGTCCGACCATTATGTGATAGTGGTTCTGCAGTTCAAGTGAAAGTTGGAATGGCTCTTCGACAAGTCATCGATCTCGTAAGTAAACAGCTCATGTATTTTGTATCAACATTTAACAATTATCAACAAATTCAATAATACACAAATTATATTTCTTTTAAAATCATTTTGAAGACATGAAAATAGAATATTCAATATAATTTTCCACGTTTTGAACGCCTTTAAAGATATATCGATTCAGCAGGGAGAACACAATAAACAAAACTACAAAAACGTGCTCCTGATAAAAGAACAAGTACATGTACTAGAAAAAATTAAGATCACAAAAATACTGAACTCAGAGGAAAATCTAATCGGAAAGACCATAATCACAAGGCAAAATCAAATGCCAAAACACATCAAAAACGAAAGGACAAGGTGAATATAGCACTATATTTTCATAATAAATGAAATATCATGTTTGCACCATATAAAACGCATTCCTGTTCTCTATCCCTATCTGACAGCAGCAGTGGAAATTGGTTTACAAAAATTAAATCATTTTTGAAACAAAATGTGTTGAAATTTCGAGAAATTCATTTTTTCATCTGTCAGAATATTTGAAAATTGCAGACTGTAAAGTGAAAACTAGGAAATTCAAAGTAAACGCATTCTTCTCGCATTTATTGTTAATAGTTATACCAATACACACCCCTTTTAGTTCTACACATTCCTTATTTTTAATTTGTAAACCTCGTATTAATCAACTTATATTGTAGATTGTTAGATATTATAAGTACTTCCATGTAGTGAGACTTAGTGATCTGTTTTAGTAAATTACCCTAAGTATTGATAAAATGACCTTATGTTTTGGTCAAAGTGACCTAATATCTTACTTTGAATAATTATAGTGGAAATGCCGTAAAATTCTGCCACAGCTCAGTTTGTATCAATTATTTATTCAGGTTATAAAAGAAAATTGAAAAGAAACTCTTTCATAACTTTATTAACGATTATTAATGAATAGTAAATGAACTGCAAAATGACAAAAGGAACTAAATAGAACGATTTTGACAGCAACAGAGGGGTGACGCCTTTGCCTATTTGCTAGCTATTGATCATCATACTTAGGAAGATGAACGAATGAACACTTCATCTTTTTACGAGTTGATTAACCGAAACAACTCACACGCGTCCTGTTTTCGTGGTTTAGATTTTAAATACCAGTTTTATGATATCTTTTGTAATTCAACGGATTGTGTCGTATTCCCGACTGTGTCATTTTGACTGAGTAAACGCTTATTTAAAAACTAAGGTTTTTCTTCCTCAGAAATAGATTACCTTAGCCGTATTTGGCAAAAACTTTTAAGGAATTTTTGGTCCTCAATGCTCATCAACTTTGTACTTTTTTTGGCCTTTTAAATTTTTTTTATTTAAGCGCCACTGATGAGTCTTTTGTATACGAAACGCGTGTCTAGCGTTATAAAACTTTTAATCCTGGTATCTATGATGAGTTAATTATCATGTCTACGCATCCGGCTCTCTACCTTTTTAAAGTTTACTTTATGCTATTCTAACAATGTTTGTTTATAATAACATCGAATTGTTTCCTCTTAATCGATTTACGAGCCAAAGCAACTGTCGCTTTTAATTTTCAGAGTTGATATAGTTTTTTGTTTCTTTTTATTTTCGATTGAAAAAAAAAATGGGGAAAAAAACCTCTTGTCTTTGTCAGACTTGTATGTGTTTACTTCGATTGTGGTTCATCTTTATGAGTTTAAGTTTTATGTGACGTCCAAGGTTTTCTATGTCAAATCGGATTGTTGTCTCTTCGAAAAACGAAAAAAATGGAAAAATCATATTTTATTTATTCTTTTTTTCTAACTAAGAGTTGGTCTATTTCATTTGAACGACTTCGACACTTTCTATTCAAAATATCGAAAACATGAGTGATGAATGTTGTAGCACAATTATAGAATCCGACAAAGGCTTGGTGGATGTCATTTGAGTGATAACGACTTCTTTGAAAACAAAGATATAATATTAGTTTAAAACAGATGTTATGTTAGAAAAAGAGCTTTTGAAGTTAAAGAATCAAGTGTATTCAATATTTTCCCTTCACTGGGAGGTAAACTCAATACTCCATTTTTTATTTCGTTTTTGTTATTGTTCGATCCATATCTTATGCAATGTATAAATCGTAGTATTTGAGTTATCTTTAAATCTATCTGCTGTAGGCATGTAAAATTAATGTTCTTGAAACTATAAAATGGATAGTATTACAAAAAAACAACATTCAAAAAGTGCTTAAAATGATTACATCAATTAATTTTTGTAATTAAGTCACATTTAACTATGAAAAAATAAATTAAATTGATTTGTAGATCTATAGATAACATTCAGTATTGTGAAATGTGTGTCAGAGTCACAATGACTGGACAGTGTTATTCTTTTCAAAACGTGAGGTTTATTCAGAATAGTACTGTTTTAATATATATATATATAACTATATTAGTATAATCGTGTTTAAATACTGAAGTAAAAAAAAAACACATTAAAAGTATAGTAATAAAATTGAGAATGGAAATGGGGAATGTGTCAAAGAGACAACAACCCGACCAAAATAAAAAAACACAACAGCAGAAGGTCACCAACAGGTCTTCAATGTAGCGAGAAATTCCCGCACCTGGAGGCGTCCTTCAGCTGGCCCCTAAACAAATATATACTAGTTCAGTGATAATGAACGCCATACTAATTTCCAAATTGTACACAAGAAACTAAAATTTAAATAATACAAGACTAACAAAGGCCAGAGGCTCCTGACTTGGGACAGGCGCAAAAATGCGGCGGGGTTAAACATGTTTGTGAGATCTCAACCCTCCCCCTATACCTCTAACCAGTGTAGAAAAGTAAAAGCATAACAATACGCACATTAAAAGTCAGTTCAAGAGAAGTCCGAGTCTGATGTCAGAAGATGTAACCAAAGAAAATAAACAAAATGACAATAATACATAAATAACAACAGACTACTAGCAGTTAACTGACATGCCAGCTCCAGACTTCAATTAAACTGACTGAAAGATTATGATTTCATCATATGAACATCAGGCACAATCCTTCCCGTAAGGGGTTTAGTATCATACCATCATAACATATATGAGAAGAACATAAGTATACCTTCTATAAAAGTATTAAAGTAGTATTTTGACATTTCTTTAATTATTATGATATTATTTTTTTAAAAGTGCTATTTAATACATGGGGTGTTGATGCTGGAAAATGAATATAGTTGTTACATGTAAAAGGATTGAAGCAAATAAAAAGAAATGATAATGCACTTTGAAATTTATAAAACAAATGATTGTGGACTTTAAATTTCACCAATCAAACAAGTATGTCCTTGTCTGGCTAAGTTTGCATGTGTAATGTTTGATGATCAGCGTCATAATCTTAATGAGAGGTTTATTGCTAAAAAAAATCATCACATTAAGTTACTGACAATTAGAATAAAGTTCACGTAATTATTAATTATTTATTTATTTAAAGTACAACTCTTCAATTATGTCAAATAATTTTTGATATTCAAGATATGACTCGTAATCGAAGAAGTTAATTACCTCAAAGTTTCCCTGTGTAATATACAATGCTTAAATAATGAGTTCCTTCCCAACATCAGAAAAATATTGAAAGTAATTGCCATATCAAAATTCATTTAATATCCAAGGTCTTATTTGTTCCGAGGAAATAGTAGTTTCGTCCCATAATTCGCATGTATTTTAAACTATCTTATTAAAATTGTTGTTTAATTTTTGACTTTTAATTCTTGTATTTCTTTGATTACTTTGAATAAAAAAAATAAACAGTATACATTTTTTTTGGCAGAATGAACCACGTCAAATTTTGGAAATCAATGCTTGGATAAGATTGGTAAGTTAGAATGATACTTTATAGACATAATTTCTAATACTTACACTTACACATATGATTGCAGTGAAAAATCTTCGAGCAAAAACACAGAAACTGAACAAAAAAAAAGTATTGTTAAATCGTTACACTAAACAGACTTGAATTTATCAACAAACTGATCTAAGTTTCACCTATCCTTGTAATTTGTGTACTAAACTAATGATTAACTTAAGGTAAACAGATCTCTAGACTAACTTGACCTACCGTCTTAGACTTGCATCTGGGTTTGTACTAACATGAGAACGACGATTGGGTCTCATGTAGAGCATAATCTATTTAACCTTCCGGAGCACCTGTGATCACCCCCAGTTTTGGAGGGGTTCGTGTTGCTTAATCTTAAGTATTCCTTTTTGTGTTTTGTTTACTGTTGTTTGTGATTTTGAATTTTCTTTTTTTAAGCTTAAGCGTTGTCATTATATTTTTTAATGAGTTTGAATTTCCCTCTGGTATCATTCGCCCCTTTTTTGTGACGATATTCAGTCTACTCGGAGAAGTAATATCAAAAGGAAAAGAAAAGGAAACTAGCAGTATATTTACATTTTAAATCATTTACATTATTCCATTCTATAAAGGTATATTGCCTTGAAAGATGTTATGCGACAATGATTGCTAGCCCAATTTCTTTTTATTTAAAATTTGCCAGACCAACTTGAGAATAATTGTACTTCAAAACCGTGTTAAAATTTCAGGATTTTACAAATTTGTTCAAGTTATACGGCAATCATTTGACTGTCATACAAGAAAGAGGTTGAGCTAGATTTTAAACCAAGTTTAATCCACCATACGGAAATGCATGTACCAAGACAGGAATATAACCGTTGTTTTTCATTTGTTTGATGCGTTTGAATTTTGCCATTTGTTTCAGGACTTTCTGTTATGAATTTTCCAAATTTTTGTTGTTTTACTTTTTTGAATAATTCCTTGGATATGACTTATTAAATTTATGAATCATGTGCAAACGTTTACATAATTATATTGTTTCTTCTAATTGTTATCACTTTTCTAACCTGTCATTATTTTGTGTTATCCACTTATGATTGTATGAAATTAGAAAATATTGAACAAAATCATATTTCAATTTTTTGTTTTTTTGTTTTAGCGTTGGCACGACTGTGATTTAAAATGGAATTCTACGGAATTTGGAACAGACAAAATAATAATTCCTGTAAACCGGATATGGGTTCCTGATATAACATTATACGATAAGTATGTAAATTTAAAGCTTATATCTACATTTATAAGGAAGTAGTCAAACAATGAAAGCCTTTTAGAAATAAACAACATTTATTTTATCCTTTAGGTTAGTTTTTTTTAAGAAATATGGGCAAATAAGAATTAGAATAAAAATAACGATATTTATTAGATCCAATCAAAGGGCGCGTTTCCGAGTATATTTATATATATGTACAGTATTCTTAAGATATATTGCATTAACTATGAATGATTGAATAACTATAATCTATACTATATGGTGTTTAAAAATAAATATAATAGAATATTTTGGCTCTAAAATACATGAAAAAATAGATTTCATCCCTGCTATATATATTTAGTTTTTGGAAGGCAACTGTTCTATTATTTCGAAATAAGGAGTTATAAATATTGACACTTGCATACTAACATGTTCAGACTCATATGCAATCAACCAAATAAATTGTCCATACTTTGAAATATGTGGGAAGTTTATACATTGAATGTTGCTTAATTAACAATAAAATCTCGTTCTTAGTCATATGCAATGTATTCTATTAATACATGAAATTCGTCTTCAACCTGCACATTTTACAGAGCCCATAAAATCTTTTATCTTTATCGATCTTTTTATATCTACCTTTCTCAATAGCCTACTGATGGGCACTGATTCTAAATTGGGTTAATCTTTTTTCGATACTGAAAGTTATTAACTTGACATAAATATGCTTCCCATTTGAAGATGTTTGTAAATATAAAATAAGTACGCAATTTTCCTTTTTTAACATCTGCAAAATCGTCTATAGTATTTTTCCAGTAAATCCTATATCTAATTATCAATATATTTAAACTTTTTTAACGTCAAAATTTGCTATATCAACATCAATACTTTTAAAAATACATAAAATATTAGAATACCAAGATGTCTTATCACATGTGTGATTGTCACTACCTTTGAAAAGGGCTTGTTTTAACAGATGATACTTTTCTAAACCATTAGGTCTTTGCAAAAAAACTTAAGAATGGAACGCATTGTGTCTATATACAAAGGAGTACGACCTTACTCTACCATTAACGCATTAACTACATGACTTTTTATTTACCCCGAGAATGTATTTGTAGAACTTCAAACTTAAGTTCTCGCCTTCAAACTTACTTTTTTTCAATATCAAAGGGGGTGTTTGTTTGATATTTAAATGTTTGACGAATATGATATTGTCATATATGTTCATAGATGTCAAGCATTTTGAATGCAAATTGTTTTTTAACGGTTTTTGCACAATTCTCATTCATGGAACGAAGAATCTGTAATACTGATATCATTAAACATAGTATTTATAAAGTTGAAAACAAGATTTCTTTTAACATTGATTGATTACATTCATTCATTGTTCTTTTGTGAAACAAAAATAAAGGCGACAGTAGTTTACCGCTGTTCAAAAGTCTTAACTAAATTTTACCATTATGATTGTAATGTTTTTGTAAACAATTGTGGTATATAATTGAGTTTACTTCAATCATCATCAGCTTGTTCTTGTTTATTAGAAATAAGTTATCCAGGTGTAATGATAAGTCGTTATACTAAGGCTATTTTTTTTCTTATTTTTTCTGTAGACTTAGCTTTGATTTTTTATAACCATGCATTGGCAAGCTTGATAACTCGTAATTGTTTGTCAGTAACTAAATGTACGATGATGTCCCATACGGAACCTTCTGACCTTGTTTGTTTACATTAAAATTTCAATGGCGTCAAAATCACGTGATGTCAATTCGTTATATCCAATCAAATTGTTCTACTGTCAATTAGGGGATTTTTCAGTCTACGGCAATTACGTTATTTCTTTCTGGGATGTTGCTTCAAAATAGTTTGCAATAGTTCTGGGTTTTATTCAACAGGAAAACGCTTTTTTTGCCATCCCTTTTGACATCAAGGGAATTTTGTATGAATATTTACCTACAGTCATGATGGTCAGAATATCGATCTTTTTATAATGAATAAAAAGAAAATTCTATGAAAAATAAATGTAAATTGTTTCTTAATAACCAACTCTATATACCTGTTCAAAATTATGGCATGGACATCGTTTTTTCATATAGTTTTCCTTTCATTTTGGTTGGGCTTTTTTCGCGGGAAAATCGAGAAAGAGGTAAGGAGCATGTCATTTTTAAATTCCTAAAAATAAGATTTGCTTGACCTATATTGCCTGCCACAAGATTGATGACGCTGAATGGAATGTACACAAAGCAATGGAAGCCGGAAATGGGATTTTGTGAAGTTCTAGAATGTTTTTAAATATTCGGAAGTTGGGATTGAAACGGGCATTAGAAAATTGGCATTTTTTGGCAATAATTGAGAACAACAATGAAAACTTACCTTTCGAAATGTTTTTTTTATTCAAAAGTGCAGAAAAAACGTATTTTGCACTGTTTTTCTATGCCAGAAGTACCGTAGTGACATCAATGCGGAGTTTCCCCGTGTGTTAAGTTCAAACACAAATACCTAACGAACTGACAAGATGAACGATCTTAGACTACGGTAGGATACATTAATAAGATATAAATTGAAAAATTGTCCTTATGTATCCTTCTTCTCAAAAGGGAGAAACATACTATAAATTTATCAATTAAGGTTAATTGTGAATCATGTAATTATGGTTATTATAATCAATTTAAAAAAAGTTATATTTGACTCTTTGTTTCCTGTCTCTCTGCAAAGGCAAGGATAAAATCAAAACCAATTACCAGTTCATTTTATACTGTTAAAGAAGCGGTCGTTTTATACCAAATATTCTTTTAAATATGATTTTTAGATAAATTCAATAACAAACGGAGCTAGGGAATACCTATACAAATGATTAAAAATGGACATACCTTTTGCTGGTATGAAATACTATATTTAAGAAATTATAGGGTTTATACTGTGTTTTGTCATCCACTCGAACTTTATGGGAGAGTGTCATTCAAACTGACCATTTGATATTTGCAAAGACTGCATTCAAAATATGTTTTATGTTATACGTTTAAGTCCTCCAACATTATACTTAAATAATACTGGTTTTGAACAGAAGCATCTGTATAGATAACCGTATAATATAATAATATATTACATATGGTTTTATTTTTCTTGTTTCTTATTGGTTTATTTGGGCAGAGTTTCCTAATATTTTTTTTGTATTTTTTCACTATCTTGTCATACTGAATCAGCATTTTAATTTTTACTCCATGTTACTAAAAATAGTAACATCGACTCAATAGTATTCCAAAAATAGCAACACAAATTCAACAGAATGTTCAAACTATTTACATAATGTGATGCATGTACATAAATTGGGAACTGTATAGCTAATTGTATAATATAATTATGTAACTTTCTCTTTTATTGGATTCCTCTTAGTGTTGGGGACCAGTTAGCCGGTTTGAAGGATTACAGACCAGTTGTAACTAGTAATGGTGATATATCGTACAATTTTCCAACCGTCATCACAAGCATGTGTCCTGTAGATGTTACCTTCTTCCCTTTTGATACTCAAAATTGCCTGCTGAAATTTGGATCATGGGCTTACCACGGATTTGAAGTAGATATTATTAATTTGTCAGATACAGGGGACATAAGTTCATTTGTTCCGAGTGTAGAGTGGGCTGTTGTTGGAATACCTTCCATTCGAAATGTTATAGAATACGGATGCTGTCCAGAACCATACCCGGATGTGACATTCTATGTTGTTTTAGACCGCAAGCCATTGTTTTACATGATGAGCTTAATATTTCCTTGCATGCTAATAACAGCAGTCGCGTGTCTTGGGTTCATGCTTCCACCTGATTCTGGCGAGAAGGTATCATTAGAAATAACCGTTCTCCTGTCGTTGGCAGTTTTTCTTCTTGTCGTGTCTGAAACAATGCCTCCTTCGTCAGAAAATTTCCCTTATATTGGTGAGTCTACAATACTCTTATATGTTAAAATATTCTTAATCTTATTATTCATCCTTTAAGAAAAACAAGCAAGAAGATCCCACAAGGTTAATAAAAAAATAAGTTAGTTGTTGTCATTTGCGCAGTCTTTAAATTAAAAAAAAATGTAAATTGTTTTCTTATAAATTACGCCGTTTGGGGTATCGCCTGAATTTTGCACATTTTGCATGCTGAGGCCTTATATGCGTTATGGTTCTTCTCATTTTTGCAGTATCCATCTAGTTGCTGATGGCACGTAAACATCCAAAGTTAGTCACTATTTGTTATGAAGTTTTCAACGATCCATGCAAGTTAATTTTTCTTCGTATGATATAATTAGTTTTTGCTTAACAGTAAAATCAAAAAAATACTGAACCCCGATGAAAATTCAAAAAAGGAAAAATCCTTTTGACATAGCATAATCATAAACTCAAACACCATCAAAGAAATAAATAGAAACTGTCATATAACTCACTTGGTACAGGCATTTTCTTATGTAGAAAATTGTGGATTGAACCTGTATTTATAGCTATATAAACCTCACACTTATATGACAGTGGCATCAAATTTTAATCAATTGCCACCTTTCGCCTCGTTTTTTTTTAATTTGCACAATATAGATGAAAGTGATGATTTTGGTTTTGTCGTTCTCTGTGTAGTAATTGTATTACTAACATCAACATATATGATTTGACGTTCAATTTTTTTGCAGGTATATATTTTGCTTGCTCCATGCTCTTGGTATCGTTTTCCTGCCTGATGACAGTAATAGTGCTTAGCATGCATTACAAAGGAATACATGGAAGAGAAATGCCACAGATAGTCAAGACTATCTTCTTTGATTATATTGCTAAATTTGTTTGTATGAAAACAGTTCGTCGCCGTGCTAGACGATGTTCTATTCACCCCGTTTCGGTTTGTATAAATGTTCACTTGTTATTTGGAAGCACGATAATATATTGTACAATTTTAAAAAGGAGTAGTTATTACATATGGCTCGTTCGAAACTGAAACTGCTAATACCAAGAAAAAATGCAACAGATAACATACATGTCAACAAATTTAAATTGAAAACTAAAGAATAAATAATACTAACCCAACAAAAATATTGGTTGAACATATGCTTAGGAAGGATAATCAAATCATGTTGCTCGTGGTAAGAAGCATACATTTGAAAAAGTGCATCATAAGTATGTTATTTTCTCGGAATAAAAGCAAGTAAAGTCTTATAAATGTATTTATCGATACTTTATGAAATTTTTCCAACTTAAATGTTCCACAATTCATAATGTAATGATACTGGCCACCAATGTCGTTTGAGTTACAGAGACGACAGAATCTGTCTTTTCCTTTCTCAACACAGTAGCTTGATATGAAAAAATATCGCTAGCAACTAAGCGTACACGTGACAGTTGTCAATGAAACTAACAACGTCTTCATATGTAAAATAGCGATAATCTACAAATATCGAAATGATGTGCTTATATTATATATTTATGATGAGTGTCACTTATAATCTTTGCGATCGAAAGACATTTAAAAACCAAAGCTTTATCACATGTTAAATATGTTTTATGTTGTTCTTTGAATATCTAATAAAAGACACATTACGTTTGAAAATAATTTTGCTTTCGTATTGATATTCTTAACAAATTTTAAAATGAACTACTTTAATGGATATTTAAAATTATTTTAATATGAAATGCATGAAATTCGTCACGCACGTACAACCGTATGAGTACGCAATATGCCAAAGGGACAACTATTCAGTGAAGGTTCTTTACTTTGGTAGTTGCTGAGACGTTTTCAAGGATATAACTGGGAGCATGTATTTTATTGTACAACAACATCAAAATACAAACCATGGCAACGATTTACACGTATATACATTTTATTTTCAGCCACTGTATCAAACTGGACCCGTTTTCACCTACAGTAACGATGCATTTCTTCAGAACGGAGCAACTAAAACAGAAACTAATGGTAAGGTGGATCCAAATGGACTGGTTACCACTATGGTTGAAGAACTTAATCCTGACAATGCACATAAAATGGACGATAATTACAATGAATCAGCTAGCAGTGACATTATCATAACACTACAAAAACAATTAAAAATAATTAAAAATATTGAAAAGAACTTACAAGAAAAGAAAAGAATAGACAGCATTATTGAGGAATGGCAACTTCTTGCTATTGTTTTGGACAGAGTGTTTCTCTTGTTTTTCTTTTTGTTTATGACTGTTTCAACATTAGGAATTATATTGCGATCTGCACAAGTCTAATTAAATGAAGTCTAAAATGTCACATGTTTACAACAAAACAATCAATTTTAAATAAGAATTTAATAACCTATTAATGGCATTATGTGATATCATTATCACCCAAATGAATGTTTTATTTATGCGTTGTGTCATATCAATGAATATTAGTTGTTCAATGAAGTAAATAACAAATAATTAATGCCTTAATGACTTGGTGAATTAATGTCGTGGACATCATTTTATAGTGATAATTATTACAATTCTTCAGTACGCTAAAGGGATAAGCGCGTCATTGATGTGTTTGTTGAAGATGTTTATTACAATTTTTGCAATATTTGTTGATTTAAAGTTAGGTTTTTGGCGTCGTTGCTAAATTTCCACTTAACTCGATTTGCAAATTGTCTTTCTTAACTGTGTGTATTTTACTATATATGTATATTTGTAATCGCTCCTTTTACAGAGTCAAAGCATTATGTGTTAAAAAATAAGGCACGTCGAATACATTCAGATTGGAAGGAAGAACGACTTTGATTTTTTTCCCTTTTACAAGTGCTCAATTCGCCACTGTGATTTAATTGAACGTAAAATTGGCCATGTATTTTATACTCACTTGAAAACACATTATCAGTATCAATCTGATAGTATCATCGTTTGAGGATTTGCTATTTGAGGTGTCTTTTGAAATCATTTTAGGGATGATTAATAGTTATCAAAGGTACCTGGATTATAATTTAGTACGCAAGACGCGCGTTTCGTCTACATAAGACTCATCCGGAATAGGGAATTTAATTGTGTTGATAGCCTATTATGGGGAGAAATGTACATTTTTAAGAAACACTTTACAAAGATAATTGTATTTCACGTTAATACATGCCTTTTAATTAATTTTCTATCATGAAACAATGGACTAAAAATTCGGAGTCAAATATGGTCTTAACCGAATTTACTTCTTTGCGCTGGCAATAACTCAGGTTTTGTCTGTCTCTTAGAGTAAAATCACCTTTTATGTATGGCAGCACAATGTAATTCTTCAGGACTTTTTTGTATTGATAATCAAAGCTGTATGTATATTTTTTATTAATGTTATAATTTTGCATATCCTATGAATATTCATTAAAAATGTTTAAATTTGTAGAAAAAAAAATAAACTCATCATACATACCATATAAAACTAGATTGTCGGGTTTTTTTAATTGTCATCCAAATCATTAAAAGAGCTTATAAACTTTAATGTCATTGAATATTTATAGTTTTACTTTTCACTTTTACTATGTTAAAGCGTATAAAGTTAGGAAAGTGGTTAAAACTTTTCAAAGGTACCACTATTATAATTTAATACGCGCGTTTCGTCTACATGAAACTCACCAGTGACCCTCAAATCAAAATAGTTATAAAGCCAAACAAGTACAAAGTTGAAGAACATATTTCATTGATCATTGATCATTTATTTCGTAAATCATATTTCATAAAATATTTATTTTGTGAATCATATTTACGACAAGATTAGAAAAGGTTTGAACATGACTTCGAGGAAATATTGGAATCTGAATTGAAACATTATTTCGTTGATGGATATTTTCAATACTTCGATTGGTGAGTCCTTTACATCATTTTCTCAATACGTCATCTTATCTGACAATCAAGACATATTTACAACAAGAGTCGAAAATATATCAAATCAAAGCATTACAAGAACACGTTCATCATCTAGGCTACTGATGTTTTATGCAGAAATAGCTTTAAATGTTAAATGATATTTTTGTTTCCCTATTTAAAACGTCAAGTTATATGTTAAACATATATAATTAAAGAGAGCAATATATAAGGGATCATAATTTTTAATATGTACAATACATTTGATTAATGACGAGGAATACCCCACTGCTACTAACGCCCCGTTAGCAAAATAAAGTCAAGTTTACTATAAATTATTTGATGTTTATACTCATGAAATTGTCATCTGACAATAATTTTTTCGGAGCTTGACCAGTTGATATTGTAACAGAAATTGTACACGTTAATATATACTTTTTATTGTAATAAGGGTATGTATGATTTTTGCATGAACAAATCCGTTCATGTCTTATTTGTTTACAATTTTTATTTTGTATATTTTCTCTAAAATTTACATGAAATAAAATTAGAATTTTAAACTCAAAGCTCCAGAGTTCATGTACTTTTCATTGCGAATTAAAAGTTAAAGCTTTTTGTTGACATATAACAAATAAGATACAATTGTCTTTTTAATCAAGATTAATATCCATTCCTGAACAAAATATATTTTTCTCTTTCACTCTCGAATTTGCATATTCAATGGTATAAAAAATATTGCTTCAATGAGGTGTTAATGAAATCAGAGCTATTCAATATCATAACGTCTAAATAATCTTTTTATATTGTTTTAAGTAATATGGGAACCATTTGATATATAGTTCTGCTAATTGCTGAAAATTGGCCTGAATACATTTGGCGTATTAAATTTAAAAGGAACGTTATTACAGGGCACACATCCTTCCCACATAAACAAGTGATTACGTGTTTGTGTTTTATATAAAGTAATGCATTCTTTACACAGCACTGGGTATCACATTGTTCTCAGTATACTAGGTACATCACCATGATAAACTCTATTTTACAAACCTTCGGTAGGTTAGTACTGGTATTATTTCAAAAAACCTGTCATTTAGATAAAGAAAAACTATACATTGTCAACCAATATAAAATGAAAGTATACAAGGCTTAGAAACAGATTTAACGCACGGATTTTTGGGCATTTTTATTCTGTTTCGAGCCGTGTATAAAAAAACTATATATTTTTAGACTAAGTATAGTTGTTTACTTTTTACAGCAAATCTTTCAAATTTCTAAAAAAAAAAAAGGCATCGATGAAAAGAATTAATTTTAAAATTGAAACGTTCGAATTAAAGGTTCTGCAAACCTGTATTCTTTATTGCCGCCATAAATAACACTTTTCGGAAACACGTTATCAACGTCAAAAACAAACCGTTATACGATCACTTACTTTATATCACAAATAAGTGCAAGTTCGATACAAATTGATTGCGCACAAAGCGCAGCACCGGTATAAAATTTATTCAATAGATATTTTTTTTTCTTTTTCATTTGATCATCAAATTAGGCATATGTTGCTCCCTTTTTCATTATAAACATATTTACCTAAATATTTCATTATCTGGTTAATCGCGTCAACATTATTGTGTTGATCAAACCTGTCAGTTTACGACAGCTGCTATTGATTAATCAACAATACTGAAATTTTCCTCAAATAAAAAGTAAAGAAATAGATATTTGATCAGAATATCAAAATTACTTGAACCTGTTAAAAAATTAATTACAGACACATTAACAATTAACCTTAGCGGTTGTAACTATGTAAAGTAGTAAGAATATTTACAAATTAAATTGATTACGCTTTATATTACGCTGTTTAAGAATATTCGGGTACATTACGTTCATTCTAAGTCCTTTTAGCTTCAACGGCAGATAAATGTTCTCAAGCGAATATCTAATCAATTTAATAGTCCAGTTCCATTTATTGACTGATTTGTTTTTTTTCTGTTTTTTGTTGTTTTGTTTTTTTTATTTTTGCTAAGGAAATAAACATCAAGGTAGGACTAATTAATTTTATGTCTATACAAATCGTTTGTTCAAATTCATACCATTTGTTTCTCTATTTATAAATAAAATGTTTTGTCAGCTCCCATATAATACAAAATGCTTATGCCACTTGCTTTGTATAGACAGGGATACAGTTTGTCCTACCAGGTGTTTTTTTTAGCCTAAATGTTTCAACTGGAAACAATTGACGAATAGATAATTGACTAAACGCATGTCTGTTCTCGGATAACTTCATATCATCGTTACACTGTCTTTTCTATTAAAGTTATCAAAGGTACCAGGATTATAATTTAGTACGCCAGACGCGCGTTTCGTCTACATAAGACTCATCAGTGACGCTCATATCAAAATATTTATAAAGCCAAACAAGTACGAAGTTGACGAGCATTGAGAATCCAAAATTCCAAAACGTTGTGCCAAATACGGCTAAGGTAATCTATTCCTGGGATAAGAAAATCCTTAGTTTTTCGAAAATTCAAAGTTTTATATTCAGGAAATTTATAAAAATGACCACATAATTGATATTCATGTCAACACCGAAGTGCTGACTACTGGGTTGGTGATACGAGTTTACCTCCAGTAAAACACCTAGACAGACATGTTCATGCTTCATATTTTTAACTAAAGGATGTCTTTCAAAATATTGGTCAACAAAAATGTGATGGTGTTAAAATTCTTTCGAAAGGATGACTTCTACATTACCTGGTGTAGAAGCTGAAATGTCAGCAAGTGCCATGCATCCATAAAAACAATAATTATGTTGAAGCTTGATATTGTAAAAGTATTTGTACACGTTTATATATACTTATAATTGTATTAAGGGTGTGTAGGATTTGCTGCTTACCCTTCCGGAGCACCGGAGATCACCCATAGTTTTTGGAGTTCGTATTGCTATGTCTTTAGTTTTCTATGTTGTTGTGTGTTTACTATTATTTGTTTGTTTGTCTTTTTCATTTAGCCATGACGTTGTTAGTTTATTTTCGATTTACGAGTTTGACTGTCCCTCTGGTATCTTTCGCCCCTGTTAGAAAAAAAAAAGTTCTGGAATATAGCATTTGACTGAAAGGTAAATATATTCCATATACAGACGTATTGCTGTGTATTTTATTTTTTCTACATTGGCTTAAGGTATACATGTAGGAGGAGTATTGAGATCTCAAATACCATGTTTAACCCCGACGCATTTATGCGCCTGTCTTAATTCAGAAGCCCCTGGCATTTGTTACTCTTGTATGCCAACAATGGGTAAGCAAAATAAAAGACTAAAAAGGTAAAGACGCCAAAAATTGTGGTTCAGCAGTCAAATTTGTAATATTATCTTAACCACTATAAAAACAAAATGAAACATTCAACAAAGAAACACTAATGGCTTATAGACAAAGTAGTATGTATATGCACCAATCAACGTCAAAAGTATTGAATCAAAACTTTAACACATAATCTTTACTCATGAATTCTATAAAGAAATCTGAGTTGCAGATACAAGCGGTATAAAGAATGTTTTGTTTTCCGATATCAGAAGCGTCTTGAATTCTTGACTATACATATAGTCATCTATCAAAAACCGATAACGGCTGTTAGTTAATAGTTATCAAAGGTACCAGGATTATAATTTAGTACGCCAGACAGTTAATTTATTTTAAAATATACAAAAGATCTGTTATGGTGTAAAAGTTACTTTTTTGTTATGTTTCGTTTTTAAAGGTCGGCTTCCGTAGTACATATTCTATAAAACCATACATACAAAAAGTGAAATGTGCAATTCTCATGCTATGATTTTTTTTCAAATTGTTCAATTGCTTTTCAAGGTTAGTTTTTCGTTTTCGTCCAAGTTTATTGCTCTACGAAACAGTTATTCAGGATATGTTTAAAAACTTTTCTTGTTAACACAATAAAGGAAGCATAATTTTACAAAGAGCATCGTCTATTGTCCATCGTGTACCCATCCATCTAAAAAAAGGACATGTATTATCGTAAATTTCTTTGATTATGATTTAAGTTAGTCTTTAGATTCTTATAATTTCGTTGATTTTCAATTTTCTTGCAAATTTTGTCCTCGTTACCTGTCAAAAACGATAACAACACGTTGTAAATTTCATGCTCCCTAAAAGCTTTTCTGCATTTAACTTCATCACGAACGCCCAAAGCAAAGGATGCATAAGAACCTAAACAGTTGTCTGTTTTCAACCTTGAGATTAATTCATTTGAAATTCATATACCGATATAGTTTCCTAACTAATGTGAAAACAACTACCTACCGTAATTCAATTCAAACTTCAAGAATTCAATTTTAGACACGAAGGTAGGTGTTACTGCATATTATATGTAACTGGTAGAAAGCTAGTAAGTTTTCTTTTAGCGAAAAATATTCGAAAACAATAAAAAATATCTTGCAACCCAACGGCTCTGGGTTTTCATTCGGTTTAATTTTGTTTGGAAATCTTAAACATAAGAATCATTTTTAACGTGTGTAATAAGCTTTAATAGCAAAGCCTCTTCAATACCGTAATAACAATCTTATTCACGGATCATGTACAAAGTAGTGGTTGTATTACACTTAATTTCTGATATCTGAATTTTTTGTTGTTGTAGATCAGAACGCAGATTTTCTGTTTATTCTGTATTCCTTTGCGTTGCTAATTGCATTTTATTCAAATAAAGGACTCTTTTTAATGACGTATAATTAGAAACACATTTTAAAAGCCAATTATTTTTCATCACTGCAAACAAATTACTACTTGTCTACTCAGGTTTGTTCGATAAGGGTTTTTCATAACACAAACGAAAATCGAAATTGTGCTTTAAAATATGCATTCATTATGTAATGTAAATGAAATATTCAACAACATAAGTATGTCTAAAACTAATACAATAATCTATTCACTAAAAGTTAAACAACAGCTGCATTTGAGTCTTTTTTTTTCTTCTTCATTAAAGTCTATTAAAGTGCGAATTAAAAAAGAACATATTTTATGTAGATAAGCGATAGTTTCTTTTGTAAACGAGATGCGTTATGCAAAAATCGCGGACGAACATAATCATATTCGTGTTTAAGTACAATAACTTTTCCTCGTGCTCATGTAATCTTCCATGTTCACCGATTGCAATTCAATTGTATAATTCGACTTAAAAGGCTCTCCATTAAATCGCAGGGCAGACCAGCCATAGTTTATCAGCGGATCAAAGCAGTCGAGCATGTCTTGATTCATCAAACTACAAATAAATTAACTACATTTTGCAAAAGACATTTTCAAGTATTTCTGGTATGATTTCTGGATCTGCAAATTGTCTTGTGTGTTTATAGAATAATAAAATTGAGAATGGAAATGGGGAATGTGTCAAAGAGACAACAACCCGACCATAGAAAAAAACAACAGCAGAAGGTCACTAACAGGTCTTCAATGTAGCGAGAAATTCCCGCACCCGGAGGCGTCCTTCAGCTGGCCCCATAACAAATATATACTAGTTCAGTGATAATGAACGCCATACTAATTTCCAAATTGTACACAAGAAACTAAAATTAAAATAATACAAGACTAACAAAGGCCAGAGGCTTCTGACTTGGGACAAGCGCAAAAATGCGGCGGGGTTATAGAAGCACATTAACCGAGACACGATTTCCATTCGATGATCCGATGAAGTCATAATGTATTGATAACTATAATGCACTGATAACAGATTGTGTAATGACCGTCTGTGACCAGATAGGTTGCACTGATAAACTTGCTTTATGATATTTGATACAGAACATTAATCCATTTAATCTTCGTTCACATTTCACACAAAACACGTAGTTTCTGACATCTGTTGCCAGGGTTCAATCCAAAAAACAATTAATTCGTGCTTTCATTATATATAAGTTATTAAAACCAATTTTAATTATATACTTTTTACAGATTTACGGATACCATAAGGCCCTTTGTTCATGAGTTGGTAACCTACAGAAGCTGTGATCGGACTTCATCAATACATAAATATGATATCCGGTTCAATATTTGGCAATTTAAAAACCAAAAACTAGTTTACAAAAGGGATGACTGCAATATGATTGTTTTCCTATAAAGCAATAACAAAACAAAATGTTGTGCAGATTGAATACGCGGGTTATTTTAAAGTGCGCACCACATTTTTAACTTTTTAACGATAATACAGCAGAAATATTACAGTCATTCCTTGTAAATAAATTCTAAATTCAAATTTTAAGGCGGAGAAAATCATTAAATTACGTTAATGACGTCACAGTCGCATGACAAGGTAATGTCTATGATCTGATAAACATAACACTGTCAGCCAATCCGAAGACGCGTTACATCCAACTATAATTTATTAGCATTTGTTACTTTCTTCTAGAACTCATTCATTCAACAATATATTTTATAATTATTTGTTTTTTGGTATATTTACAGTACATATCTCAATATCATAAAGAACAAATTTAAAATAAATCTCGTGTCACAAAATATATTTATGTTCTAATTCGTAACCTCAACCGAACATAAAACATTTATCAATATAAGACAAAATTCTCACATGGGAGTAGCCACTTGTCAAAGTCAAGTGCATTTTTATTCAGGTAATAAGATCACGTAATTCATTTTATATCAATAAGAACTATGAAAATTGTCTGTCTCTAACTAGAACTGCAACATCAATATTTGCGACTCTCTTTGGAATATCAACCTGTAAATAAATAGTTTTCATAATTATTTATTTGGGAAAAAGCATCTAGAGCACTTGACTGCAATGACTCGAATGACATTAACTACTATCAAACCACCCGTGCATGAAATTCTTCCCGCATACTTTATATATCCAATCAAACAGACTTTTCTATAGATAGCATAAACACATGTTCCTTTAATACCAAACATAACAAACAAACATCGACATATGTACAACTTTGATAAATATAAATACAGAAAGAATTTATCCGTCTCCATTTATTTCTTCTAATTAATATATTTTAGGAAATTATAAAATATCAAAATTAAGGTTTATGTACCCTTTTGTAGCCATTTTTGTACGAACTTTTCAAACTTCAATTGTATCAAAACTACAAATATAATAAATAATAGAGATAGGTCATTCTGTACATATTCTTAGGGGAAAACTGATGCAAAGCATAAGTTTTTACTGTTCCATTGCATTTAATAGAAAAAGAGGACTCTATGGCAAATGAATCATGGAAATTAGGTCTACGTCAGTTGAAATCTGCTTAAAATCATTCCAAACACCAATAATATAGTTCATATACTTCTTAGAATATATATGCGAAGTAGACCTTATCAAGAAATTGCAACCATGAACTTGGATCAACAATGAACAAACCCTAATAAACGGACTAGCAGAATTTAATTATAACGTATACTAAATAAAGTATTTCCAATGCATTGTGTTCATAATTGAGATTTTCTATCTTCATTATATATTGTAGTTCATGAAATTTATGGACATGGACACACGACAGTGTGGGTTTCCATGGAGAGTTATATGCATGAATAGCAGGATACGTTTATCAAGTCGACGCCCGGACTGGTTCTTTTAACTTTGATTTATAAATGTTTGAGATTTAAACATCAATAAACTACTGTTGCCTCTAAATTGAATAAAGTTAACTTTATCTGAAAGAGTTGCAATATATGTTCAAGTACTTGTTTTATTGTTTAGGCTTTGCAAGAAGCCAGGAGACAAATACAACATTTAATTAATATTTTAGGACGACTGCAATTAACCACAAGGACATTCTAAAATGTAGAAATTTTAAAGGGTCTGTTTTTTATTTCTTTATTTTGAATGTATGACTTGTAGGACAAACGAATATTGAATATGAAAATGATCAAGCATTTCCAAAATTTTGTAAATAATTGTATATTTGAACATACATTCTAAAACTGAAGGCACTTCCAAAGACAACACGCTAAACACTCTAAAAGCGGAGTAAGCAATATTCGTATCCCTGGTTTAACTTTGTAAATTATTCGATGCTGCTCGCAAGATGATATATTCTTAAAGGCATGCTATATTCAACAGACGTTTATGTTCTGTAAATATAAAATAATTATCAAAAGCTTGTTGGTTGTAGAACTTTTTTCAGATCAAGAGGCATAACTCACATCTTTTTATGTGCATTCTCATTACTATCGTCCTGGTTAATAGTAGTATTCATTAAAATAAAAACGATAAAGGTCTACTTTCATGATCATTGATGATATTCATTATGACCTTAACGGTAGAAAATAGAATAATTTGAATACTGATTTTGTATCTATGATACTAATACGTATTTATTTACATCATCTTGTTCTTCCTTAGACGGTTTTGATGCATTGTTTATTAATTGAAAAAAAGAATAACCTTCAAAACAAACGTTACGTAAGTGGAATAAGTACTACTACACATTGTCAGCTACTGTCGTTGTCAGTTGTTTATTTTCGATTTATGAGTTTGACTGTACCTCTGGTAACTTTCGTTCCTCTTTTTCTTCTGCTGGTCTTTATTTAAAATATACAAAAACATGTAATATGCTAGAATATTATATATTAGAATATCATATAAATAAAAATATACATAGAATATGAAATCCTATATAACAAGGAAGATTTAAATAAACTCATCATAGATACAAGGACTAAATTTTGTAAGTACGCCAGACGCGCGTTTTGTCTACATAAGACTCATCAGTGACGCTCCAATCTAAAAGAGTTTAAAGGCCGAATAAAGTACGAAGTTGAAGGGCATTGCGAACCAAAATTCCTTATTTTTTTCCAAAAACAGCCAAGCACTCGCCGTTCTTTCCTTGAAAAAAATGAAATTTTTTTTTTAAATTTTGTTGTCATCATGTAAATTTATATTTGTAAGGTCTTGCATAATTGTTTCATTTTGCATATTATTTAATGCATGATATGACAATGGACGTGTTTTCAGTTCAGTAGTATAACACGCGCATACAGTTGTTTTCTTCACCAACCTAATTTTGTACTGTTATTGAAGTGTACGCTTGAACCAATTTTATCGACATGAGAATCATCACTTGCGATCGTATATGTAAAAAACCATGAAAGGTTTAGGTAAATTATATATCCTTGCTAATATCCAATGACATCCAAATATAACGTTAAGAAAAATTGGCACACATACATGTATCAATTAGATTGTTATGATGGGTTTTTTCAAATATATTGACACGAAACATATCTTATCTACCAGGATTGTTAAAAATGCGGCTTCCCAAATTGATTCAATGGCATTGTACTTTTATCTTGTTTTTTTGTAGGACCTTGGACTTTGTTTAAAGTCATTTTGGAGAACATTAGTACTAAATTCGGTCATTTAAACTTTGCTTTATTGATTTTATCACTGTTATGTAGACTAAACTAGGACAAAAATAAAGGTGGTGTAGATAGATAAAATAAAATATAGTAAAAAAACCATCAATCTGATTAAAACTAAATTCTGGCATTGCTTTTGTTCTGATATGCGCGACATATCAGAAAAAGAGCAATTGAAGGATTAAACTTTATACACAATTTAAGTAAAAATGGGATTGAAATGGGATTCAAGTATGTTTACATTACTAGGAATAATCTTTTCTGACAATTTGCATGAATTGAAAGTGTAGATCTCTGTCCAAGAATTGAGAAATTAGAAATATAAAAACAATTTGGTCTGTAAAAAAAACATGTAATCCTGTTATCTATGACGAGTTTATTTACACCAGTTTGAAAATCAACAATCATTAAGACACGGACATTTGAGAATTGAAAACCTTATTCTATTTTTAACATTACAAGCGCAAAAAAACTTTAAAATATCTAACTGACGACATGTATTAATGTTTTTTGGGAAACAAACCTGTCAAGATGAAAAAAAAACAGATGTAGTATTATCTGAACATAAATTATAATAAGAGGGCTGAAAATGATAGATATTGACAAATAGATCAAAGGATTGAAACTAACATGGTTAAGACGGTTGTTTGAAACAACCTAAAACTAAATAAGCTAGTAGGAAGTAATGTACAATTAAAAATTGAAAACCTAGTTTATCTAGTCCCAACAAAAAGATGGAAAAACCCCTTTTTGAGAAGAGTTGTTTAAAAAAAAAGATTGAAAATATGTTCAAAATAAATATATACCAAAAAATCAATGACAAAATGAATAAATGTTAAAATTTGATTGAAACACCACTTATGTATATTGCAAGAACACATAAGATTTCAATGTTATAAGATATTTATTTATGTTCAACCTATTATTGCACCATCATACATATTCAATTGTTGTTTTATTATTTAATACGTCTTTTGTGTGAAAATATCATTCTGTATACCTTTGTTCATACATGTTGTGCTAGTCTATTTGTTACAATAAAGAAAATTCATTATAAGAAAAAATCAATGACAAGTTTGTATCAGATTCGCTCAAGAATAATAATATCAAAAAAGGTACAACATCTATTTGATATAAGGACACGGTAGAATAAGGAAACAATGATAGTCATAAAGAGAGAGCCATATTACTTGCACGTTAAAGACACCCTTTTAGATTTCGAAAAAGGACAGGCTAATGGCGCTACATGGCATCAATCGCACCCACAAAGTGGAAAGGGATATTATTTTGCTCAATCTACTATCAATACATATGTTTAAACTAATTTATTTTAATGGGATCTATTTGATAGAATTTCTATAAGACGATGAGGGAAAACGTTTTTAATCATTTATAAAATAAAGTCAAACTTTCTTACTTATTATGTGGTTATTTCATCCACAAAATCATATAAAAAGCTATGAAGAACGATATATCTATGAACAATCTTTATTAGATACAAAGACCAATTGTTCCAAATATTATAAGAATATCTTATTTTTCAAAGAAAGGCCCGAAAGATATGAAGAATGTTTTATCAGAAATGTTTTTACTAAAGTTAGCTGTGAAGAAAAATGGTCCTTCACACTAAACAAAAATTTTGATAGGTAAACCGTGCATAATAAGTCTTTTTACTTCGCCAAATGCTCAATATCACTAGTTTCAGTATTGTTGAGATACACAGAACACTGGGCACAAATAATGTTTTATTTAGAATAAAACAAAGCAAAGCGAAACATGCACTTTCTGCAATGAAGTTACCGAAGATATTTAACACATATTTTGAACATGCTATGAAATAGCAGATATTCGGATAAGACTCGGTGAGTGGATTAATAATCAAACACAAACAATTTTCAAATCCACGTGCATATAAGTTTATTTTAAAAGTTAAGAAATAGTTATCAAAAACAGAAAAACAGAAAAACAGGGAATAAATGAAATAAAAAATGTATTAAAATTATTTATAAATAAAACAAAACAAAACTGAGCATTTACTGTATATATTGTTTTAACCTTCTCCACACCACCATATATATGTTTTATATAATATATTGTTATATGATCTTTATTGTTTTTGATCTTTTGTGTACCTACAACCACATGATCGTACGTTTTTAAAAATCTTTTCTGTGTTGTATGACTTGTTTTAACAATGCTAAAACACTGCCAAAAACCGAAATTTCAGTGATTTTAATTTTTCTGTTTCTGTTTTTGTTTTGTTTTTAACTTATTTTGTTTTTTATTTTAATTGTCATCTTCTCTCTTTTTCTTTTCCTTCTCTCTAAAAAAAATTCTCTCTTTATTGAACAATATGAAAATAAGCGGAGGCAAGATATCGTTCCTTTCTGTATCAATCTCACAAATGTGATTTTTTTTTATAAAGTATGAAAAATTAAATAAACCTAAATAAATAAAAAAAATCTAAAAGGTTAAGTCAAGTTTTACTTCTTGCTAATTTCCAATGACATCTAGATATAACGTTCAGATTAACGAGCACATATACATGTTTCAATAAGATTAAGCTATTACAATGACAACATAGAAAAGATATGCTTCTTACAGTGGTGTAGTGAAATTGTACTTTTATCTTAGGACCTTGGACTTTGATCGAGACTATTTTTAAGAACGTTCGCCCTAAACTCGGTCATTCGAACTTTACTACATTTATATGATGACTTTGATGTATTAAATAATAAGTTATGTTTGGCATCCTTTAATTCAATTACATAATATAAATCTCTTTTAAAATTAAATTCAAAAACCCTAAGAATAGAAAAAAAAATTAGAAAGAAAACAAACAAACAAAAACAAAAAATGCTTTTATTTTCCTTAATCAGTAATGAACTAATTGTGAATATAATATCAGATCAGTTTTATTTAATGCTAAATTATTCAAAACCCTTAAAATGATAGAATCACAACTCATTATTTGAGGATGGAGTGACAAAATCATGGAAATAAAACTACGAAAACACAAAGCTGATGAAAAACGAATAACTCTTCCGCAGCCACAAACTAATCTTGTGAAAAATAAATGCATATTCTGGAATAAAGAACAGTTTACCAAACGAAATAAAAATGAGTAATACAAATTTTATGATCGTTAAATATCGCTTTTTTTTTTAAGTGTGCACTCAAATATAAATTTCTTGTTAGAGTGAAAACATGCAGTGTTTTTAAACAAAACACTATTGCCTAATAGGTCGCTGAACGGATGTTAAGTAAAGGTTATCCCATGAGAACACAGTGTGTCAGTATAAGATCATCTCGATGTCCAAAAGTCAGAGGGTGATCTTACACTGACACACCAAGTTCGAATGGGAAAACTATTTTACGTCCCAAAAGAAGACAAAAAATAATTTACAATTCATAAAATCTAGTTAAAAACGCCACACAACCATTATAATATTATTCATATTTTACTATATAATAACATTAACGGTACCAATTTTCCTGCACCAGATGCGCATTTGGATAATACATGTCTCTTCAGTAATGCTCGTGGCCAAAATATTTGAAACCCAAAGCTTATATAAAAGATGAAGAGCTATAATCCAAAAGGTCCAAAAAGTATAGCCAAATCCGTGAAAGGAATCATATATAAATCTTATGACCCCAAACACGATATTTTAATATAGGTCCACGTCAAGTCGCCCAGCTGGTCAATCTGCCCCACACTGTATCGCAACTTTTTTTTTAATTTGCCCCACTTATGAAAAATTATAAACTATATTGAGTCTAGCAACTCGCCTTATTTATGTAAGTCAACTCCCTCCACTTGTGTCCAGTCACATAGTTTAGGGGTTTGATTTATGGGTTTATACGCTAAAGGCCTTGAATTACAATCCTAACATTGTCACTGGATTTTTTCTTCATGAATTTTTATAGTTAGTCATTTTCGTATAAATTATTCTAATTTCATGGTGGAATTGACATTCCAGCCAAAATATTACTGAACAAAGGAAAGCATTCAAAACAAAGAAACTAAAGCTGAGGTGATCTGGCAGGGGCAATCCGGCTCAGATCACCCCTGGTAGAACAAACGAGCTGGGATGTAATAAACCCTTTTGAATACTATTGTGATTGCCAAATACACGGATCACCATATGTAACAAAAAGGATCTTAATTATTCATTAAATACCAAACAGAAAACAAAAAAATGCGGATAAGATGGGACACCGCAACAAACAAAAATTGGTATTCTTTTATAAGTAGTACTAGTATTTCAAACTGATATCTTAAATTGGTTTTTTTATTGATATTCCCTTAAGTCTTTTTTGTTTATGTCCCTTCAAAATATCGTACAGTGACAGAAGCCAGTACAAGAAGAATCTGTAATGAAATTATTGTTCCTTAAAGTGAATACATGATATGTGTATGATAGAATAATGATAGCATTTATAGACAGGTAAACTTTGTACCTAACTACTTGAAATTGCATGTCTTATCAATATCACCGTGATTTGTACTAAAATAAATAAAAACTTCCTTGCATATTTTTGGTATAAAAAGCGTTTATCAGCGTTACTGTTCTTCATAATAATTTATTAATAGTTTGCTTAAGGTTATATTAGTTTATGCAGAGTAATAATGTATTCATATTCTATACTTATATATTTCACAGTTATATTGTCAGCTTATGGAACCATTCCATTTAAATGGAGTGATTGCAGTAAGTAATATTTAATTATATAAATGTTAGTTTTTCAACCAATATTGGTTTGTAAAGTCAAATGTACTAACTTTTGATCATGAATGCACTTATTAAATGTTTTTCAAAAATGTTCGGTTTTAGTATGAATAATAATTCATATTTTATGGTCATACTTGTATAATCGGAAATATTGGTTAAAGCACCATTAGTTTGAAGTTGCTACACACATGACAACTTTACTCACATCATGCATTGATGATGTTATCTGTCAACGAAAAATAAAACTAGAACCTATTGAGAAGATTATCATTTTGATATGCAATGTTTTTTTTTTTTATTTGCTATAAAAGTTAAATGCCAATGAGTTAAATATCTTATGTAAACTATCATAGTTAAACCATAAAATATCTAATCTTACAAAAAAACGGTAAATGTTAAATTTCAATGCGCAATATAAATGTACTAAGTCTTGGTATTATCATAGGTACAGACAAATCTTCACAGGCCATCCAAGTGACGTCAATTACTGCCAGTCCAGTTCCACTGTTGGCTCCAGGACCTCTTCATCTCACATTTTCTGCCAAAGTCTTAAAACCAGTACCTGTATTCCAGTTATCATTTGAAATGAAGAGACATGGATTTCTAGGAACAAGAATACATATTCCTTGTGTTGGTGGAATTGGCAGCTGGTTTGTATCTACAATCTTTTGATATTTTATCACGCGGGTTGTTTTTAAAGAAAATTTGATGTATAAGGCATATTAATATCGAATGAGTTGGTTAAAAATCCAGCTTAACATTTTGGTACAGTACAAAACAGAATTGATATTTTCATAAATATGTACTCGTCCTAAATGTGCATTTTGTATGGAACATAACTAAACGTTTAACAGACATAACTAATAATATCATCATCACGAATATTATCATCATCAACATTTAAAATATGAAAGTTATAAACAAAACAAAAAAGATAACTCAAATGACATAATTAGTAAAATTAGGAATTATTGTGGATGCGTTTATTTTAAGCTCAGCACTATCTATCAAGATCCTCCTGCAAATAATGCAAAGTTTTGTCTTAACAGATTTTATTTATATATAATATAGCATTATTTCTTTGTTTCATAGTGTCTTCGATGGATGTTCATTTGTTGACAGTTTGTTAAACTCTACTAGAACTAGTGCACAAAGTATAGCACATCAGGCTTTACAGATGATAGAATCTGCCAACGCAACACTGAAATGTCCAATACCAGTTGAAAGCATAGATGTAAAAAGCTACACGATAAATGTTCCAGATCTCGGTCCAATTGCACATGTTATTGGAGACGTAAGTGTATACCATACTAGTACCAAGTTCAATTACACAACAGATAAACAATTTTATAATCCGACATCCACAATTATCATTGTCATAGCAATCATACATAGATTATGTCAATTGGTACACAATTTGAATAACATCTTTGAACAATATGCAGTTGTGTAACTCTCACCTCTTTTTATCAGTTGTTTTGGAGAATTTTATTGCAGCGATCATATCAGCCTTTTCATCTATGTAATCTTTAAACTAAGTTTGGCACGTTTGTCTTCAACCAAAGATCGTTAAGTTAAGTATTTCTGTTATATTTGTATTCATGAATATTCTTTAAATCTTCTAAAAGTCTAAAATTGTCTAGAACATAACTAAGTTTGTAGAAACACCTAATACTTAATTTTTTTAATAGCATTGCACACTTTCATAACCATTTGCTTTTTTTGTCCTATGTGGTTTGTTCGACATATTTCAATTAAGTTGATATCAAACATCTGTTAATGCATTGTCTACATTTTTACAGTGTTCGTGAAAAACATATGAAACATGACATATTTGTATAAAGAGCTTTATGCCTGTTCTATAAGTTTTCTTTATCAAGAATTTCACGTCGAACAGTGCAATTATTTGCTCCTTTTATATTACAGGGTGATTACACAGTTATAGTGAAAACAAAAGTTCCAGGAACCAATGCACCCCTTGGCTGTTTGTCATTAGATATATCTCTTGGAAAACAATGCACAGGATTGTTTTGTGGTATTGGAAGGAAACGAAAATAAAACAATAACTTTGAAACAAAAACTGTTCTTATTACATATTAATGCTTCTTAATAAATATTAAAACACCAAAGTTGATATTGTACGGACATGTTTTCTACTTTATGTTCTATAAAAGTTGTTATATATATGCAACAGTCATATAACTGTCTTGGTACATGAACTCTAAGACTGACCCTTTTTTTTATCGCGCAGGCCTTACATATGAATGAAACAAAACATTAATGCATATATTGCTCCACAAATCAACGGAATATTCAACATGTTATATAAATTATTTAAAACGAAGGTTTTTACACAAAAAAAAACAATTGTAGCTATAATAGAATGTGTCTTTACTAGATTATTACGATATTTCTGTTCAACGGCGTGTTACATTTGAGTGTCCTCTCACTAAATAATTTAATGCTGGACGCATCTATCACATCGAACTGGACGTGAACAAAAGCATTAATTATGTCAGTCTGTTTCTACTACTCTTACCCTGTCTTTTCATAACACATTTTTTTGAATAATAATCATATTTCTAAGACGTGCGGAATGTAACCATTTGTGCACTTTGGTTTATTTTTTGTAATCTAAATATGTAGGTTAAATAAGATTTGTTTTGCTCATGTCAGTTTGCTAATTTAGTTTTGTTGACCCCAAATTCAAAACTGAAAATGCTTTATCAAACAGAAAAATCATAAGATCAAACACATCAAACGAATTGACAAAGTGAGAAGTTTAGTTAGCTTTAAATCCAACTTTAATTCACTGTTTTCTATAAACGAAAATGCCTGTACCAAATAAGGATTATTACAGTTGTTATCCATTCATTTGATGTATTTGAGATTTCGATTTTTTCATCTTATTAGTGACTTTCCGTTTTGATTTTCCTCGACGTTTGGTATTTTTTTTATTTTACTTTTGACAACGATGTGTGAACAAAACAAACAGACAAAACGAATAAAAATGTCGAAAATTGGGGTACAGTAGTCAACATTTAATTATAGTCTTAGTCACTATAAAGCAAAACAATTGAAACAACAAAATACAAAAAGGCATGAAGACATAGCACATATCATAAAAAGAGAGACACAATAATACAAACAAAAATACCATGGCACAATGACGGGATGCATACGTTCAGAGCAACGTCATATGTAACAAAAAAACACAAAAAAAATGGCATATAAACAAAGCACATTGGCAAATATGAAAGACACGAATACTAACATTTAACATAGCACAATATGGTATAATATTAGTTTATTTGATCTTTGCAGATGTAAATACCATATACATCTTTACATGTGCATATTCAGTTTATATGTATCTCAACAAATGAATATTTCATGTGAATCTCAACAAATATACAGTTTATATACATCTTAACAAATGTACAGTTAAGAGATGTAGAGCAAGATTACTTGTACTAAAGCAGGTGTTTATCTTAACCGATTACAAGTTAATCGACCACTTTTGAGTTATCAGGTCCAAATACATATAGTTATAGTCATCTATATTATCTTGTTCTCTCAATGAAGGTGATATATGACGAAAAAGCTTTTCTTTTTGGATAAATAAAGAATGGTAAACATTTGAAGTCATTAATTCATGTAGCTGTTTAAAACAAAATTTACAACACGGCATCATTCTATATAACAAAGACAGTCATTTCTCTGCAAAATATCCTGTTTACCTTAGTGAATCTGAATTATATGCCACTTACAGTGTTTTTGAATAGACATTTGTAAAGTCCGGTTTTATGCAGTCTGGTCTTTTAAAACAAATTTACCTAGAAAAATGGCAGTTTATTGTTAACATCTAACTTGGTAATTTTATAAAGTGAAATGTAAACTGTATTTGCCTTCAACAAAAGCGTTTTAAAATGGGTTTTACATAAATTTGATTAACTGACAGTGTTGAGCCAGTAAAGTTTACTGATTGTATGACGCAGACAAAACGTCCACCAGCAGTGGTATCAACCCACTAATATAATTAGTTATCAAAGGTACCAGGATTATAGTTTAGTACACCAGACGACGCGCGTTTCGTCTACTTAAGACTCATCAGTGATGCTCATTTAAAGCCAAACAAGTACAAAGTTGAAGAGCATTGAGAATCCAAAATTCCAAAAAGTTGTGCCAAATACCGCTAAGGTAATCTATGCCTGGGATAAGAAAATCCTAAGTTTTTCGAAAAATTCAGAGTATTGTAAACAGGAAATTTATAAAAATGACCACATCATTGATATTCATGTCAACACCGAAGTGTTGATTACTAGGGTGGTGATACCCTGGGGGACAAAACGTCCACCAGCAGTGGTATCGACCCAGTGGTGTAAATAGTTATCAAAGGTACCATGATTACATTACAAAGGTAATACCGGTGTGGTTTTGTTTTATCCAATTACTTGTCTAATTTTCTCCCAAAATACAACATTCCCCTGTTCATCATGCGGATATTCAATGTAGGATTGCTGTTGCACATGTTCTAATACAATAAGCGGGAGTTCCTTCGGTAGCATCTGCTCGTAAAACACTAAGAACAAAACATTTTGTCCGTTCCTGGAGTATATACTTTCCATTCGTGCCATGTTAAATTCAAACATACAAAAATGAGAATCTAAAAAATCTTTTGTTATTATACAAATTGTCTTTTTACTTTCATGGATACTTCGTGTGATGTTGTGATTTATTTCTTCACCAGGAATAAAATCGTGTTGATGAATACATAGCTTCTGATTGCTATTATTTTCTATCTTTGGTATCCATTCATTTATAACAAAATCTTTGTCGGTGTCAGCATAGGATATAAATGCATTGTACGTATGGTCGTTTTCTGTTTTCAAAGGCATGTATTGTGTGTATCTACTTTTTGTCATATAATACATGTACCTTATTCTCCAGCGGTATCGATAAACTAATCCAAAAACTAAGGTTATACATGCTGTTGATATAGCAATAGAAATGCATATTATAAGAGCGGTATGACTAGCGCAGTCTATTTTGAGCTGAAGGGCTATTTTTTCTAACTTTTCTAAAACAATCACCGTTCCATTGTCGAATTTGCATTTATACGATTTACTGTTAATAAAACTTGGAGAATTGTCAGCAATCCATTTTATGAAGTATTCCGAGTGGCAGCTGCACTGTAATACGTTCATAGATAGATCAATCATAAGATTGTTTGTCTTCATGAGAGTTGTCAACGATGCAAGTATGTTCTTGTTAAAAATGCTTATCTTATTACTTGATAGATCGAGCCAAAGAAGCGCTTTTAAACTTGAAATATTAAAAGTGATGTCTTGCAGAGCATTGTTACTTAAATTAATTTTTTCTAACAATGAGTGACCGTCAAATATCGAAGCATTTAACGTATGAATGTAATTTGATGACAGATTAATTTCTTTCAATGTAGTTATGTTGCAGTCCATATATGTATTTGTAGCAAGAAATTGCCCCAAATTATTATCCTGTAGATCAAGTCGTGATAAATATGTCATCTTGTACCGGATTTCTTTTAAATGGTTCTCAGAAAAATCTAAAACTTTAAGTGTTTCAGGAAATTTCCCTAGTGTATAAAGTGTAGCAGGTATTGCTTTTATAAATCTGTTATTGTTTAAAAGTAACTTTTGTACTCCTGTATGGTATAACAAATCGAAAAAAGGTTCTGGTAATTCAATTTTTGTAGACAGTATATCGGTCATAACTAATGTTTTAACTGAAATTGCTTCGAAATCGGCAATGAATCGCCAGAATTCGATGTAACCCAACTCTACCGATGCTAGACTTAAAAAGTTAATTTTTTGTCCACACATTGCACATCTTTCATACGATTTCACAATACATCCATATAAGTCTATTGAATCTAGATAAGGAAGAGCAGCAAATGTGATATTACTCAGAGTATCCAGGCTACAGAATTCTGTTTTAATTTTTCTTAGCGAAGTTAACTCTGAAAACCTTCTGCCGAACGGCACTGACTTCTGTCCAGAAGCTATTATATCTAAATTTATACTTTCTAGGGACGTTAATTCTGAGATAACATCGTCGGGAAACTTGAAGTGTTTATTTTTGTTGTGCATATTGTTGGAACCTACATCTAAATATTCTAGTGACGACAAAGGCCTGAAGATTTTACTGGGAAAGGAGATTGAATTGTAGTGTAAATAGTTCTTTCTCATCATTAACCGTTTCAAGTTTTTAAGTCCAAAGAATGCCTCCGGTTCTAATTTTTGCAGCATATTGTCACTTAAATCAAGTTTTACTAAATGACTTAGATTTTCCATGGACCTGTTTTGAACAGTTTTGATAGCATTGTATCGAAGATCAAGGCTACATACGTTCGACGGAAATATTGGAATTTTGTCCAGTACCATCTCGCATGTTACTTCCAAAAAATCTGTATTATTCAAACAACGACAATGTTGATTGAATGTGCACGGATAGGCATTTCCAGGGCTACTGTTGTCAATACACTTTACCAATATCGTCACAAGGAATATTGTGTGAAATTCCATGCTATCCTGCAAGAGTTTATAAAATAGTTGTTGTATACAGGAATATAGTTTACAGCTTAATTCATTAAGTTGCAATCATTTCCTTTTTTTTGTGTTTGGTAAGCAGGACACCTGAATCGACATGTCTCAATGTTAATCATATATGTGTTGTGATTGTGAGTTTGTCTTCATGTCCGTAATGTCGCAAAACAGTGTTAACGTTGTTTCCCGTATTTTTGACGTTGTGTGATAGTGACGTGAGGGAGAGAGATGTGTTGCCGGATGGACAAGATGGCTGAATGTTTGTACTATCGGAGTGTATGCCGTGTATTTTGTATTTTATGTAACGTCTGTATAGTACATGTCATACATGTAATGTGAATAAATCATCAGGACTGATATTTTCTACAAATATGGTGTTTACTTATAAATCATGAACGCTCGGAATTTTACGTTCACAACATATGATAAAAAAAAATAAAGGTGGAAAACGAAAAAAAAAAAAAGGAAACTAAACGATATCTATCGTTTGATATAAACTTAATTTAAACTCCATTCAAAACAGAGAAATAATAAATTGAAAATTTCACTTCTAAAGAATACGTAATATTCAAAAGCGAACTTACGGTTCATTTGTTGCTATAGCTTTCAATTGACATTTTTTTTTATCATTTTTTTTTTCGGTATAACGCGTCAACAAGGAAGTTAGAATGGATTCACCAATAAATCAAAATATTTGTTATGTCTTCCTCTTTGAAAATTAATACACCACTACTTTGTACTTTAGAAGAAATAAGGAAGGAGCTGTGTCATCCTTCTATAATGCAGGAAGATTAAAACTATTTAGGTATTTTGCTTACTAATATTAGTAAATTTTGTAACCAAACAAAAAACGAACTTGTGGAACAAGATACAAAATACAGACACAATTTTAAATGTTGTGTTTCTGGAACAAACTAGTTAGAAAAACAGAGAAAATGTCTGGTTAAATGTACAAATTACTGTTCAAATTATATAAAAATGGCAATAGAAACATGCTCTGGCCTAATTATGACAAATCCATAATTAGCCAGCCAAGGTCGTTGAAAACTTCCGTTTGTGTTGTCTTAAAAAAATTGAATGAAATGTTGAAAATATGAAATACACATTTTCCTACACACCTCTCATGGTTGCTTTAAAAGATATTTAAACGCTAGTAAAGTCAAACTGTAAAATTCACCTTACTTCATGATCTAGTACTCGGATAATACATAATCAAAGGCTTATAATTTGATACGCCAGACGCACATTCATTCTACATGAGACTCATCAGATAAAATTAGATAGAAAGCCAAACAGGTTGAAGAGCATTAAGGACCCAAAATTCAAAAAAGTTGTGACAAATTCGACTAAGGTAATCTATGCATAGAATGAGACAATCCTTCTTAGTATTTCGAATCATTCATTCTCTTGCCAACAGTTATCAATAAAAATTACATTTAAATTGATATTCATGTTAGAACCGAAGGGCTGCTTACTGGGCTTGTGATACCCTCGGGGCAAAACGTCCACCAGCAGTGGTATCGATCTAGTGTTTCAAATAGTTATCAAAGGTACCAGGTTTTTAATTAAGTACCCTAGACGCGCGATAATATATATATATATATATATATACAACTCGTCTAAACATCAACCTAACAATGTTAGATCTGTAGATTTGCTTTCGCAAATTTTTGGTTCTTCCCTCGCCGGGATTCGAACCCATGCTACTGTGATATCGTAACATAAATAGTTTGAGTATGAACTTGTGTATAACCTTTTGGAATTATATGTTATGAAATATTTATAGTTACTTTTAATAGATATGTTCTAATAACCATACATACAATACCTATGAATCATACACCCATCAAGAGAGTTAATGCATACAAAGGTAATTGTCAAAGTTGAATATGTACCAAACCATTTTTTTTTCTTATCTCATACCACATCTTATTGTGAAAAAAAACCACTGCATTACCATACATTACTTAAAACTCTTACACAATTCCTTAATAGATACAAAATGTGATTAGTAAATTTGACTGTACCAACTTAGAAGTGACATTAAGACCTAATGTGTATTTTTCTTTATTTGCCAAAACTTATGATATTCATAGACACACTTCGTATATATCATACATTAACATACATCGAATAACAACTGTTTATTTGTGAAAAATAATTAAAATTTATCGTTTGAAGATTTATAGAAGTTAGACGAACAACTAAAGATAAAAACGTCCATGTCGTTTATTTCAAAAGGAAAATTGTAAAGAAATAAATTGTTTAAATTCTATTTTTTATGTTTAAATATTGCTAAAGAGATGTGCATCAATATTGTAATAAAATGCACGTCCCCAGACTAATAAATTATAATCAGGTTCACGTTGTTAGTATTCCTAAGTAAAAACGTCCACGCCCTTCATTTTGAAAGGTAAATTCAAATGTTTGTTTTTATATTGTTTTGAGTCTTGTATTATTATTTTGATAAAAATTTACATGCCTATGCTATCACGTCCATGTACTTTATTTTAATAGGAAAATATGAAACTTTGCAATCTTAACTAAGGGTTTTTGCTTTTAATTTCAATAATTTTTAGAATATGAAAATTACCAAAACTAGAGGCTCTAAAGAGCCTGTGTCGCTCACCTTGGTCTATGTGCATATTAAACAAAGGACACAAATGGATTCATGACAAAATTGTATTTTGGTGATGGTGATGTGTTTGAAGTTCTTACTTTACTGAACGTTCTTGCTTCTTACAATTATATCTATGATGAACCTTGCCCATTAGTAACAGAGAAAAATATTTGGTAAAAATTTACATAAATTTACCGAATTAATGAAAATTGTTAAAAATTGACTATAAAGGGCAATAACTCCTTAAGGGGTCAATTGACCATTTAGGTCATTTGACTTATTTGTAGATCTTACTATGCTGAACATTATTGCTGTTTACAGTTTATCTCTATCTATAATAGTATTCAAGATAATAACCAAAAACGGCAAAATTTCTTTAAAAATTACCAATTGGAGGGCAGCAAGCCAACAACCGATTGTCCAATTCATCTGAAAATTTCAGGGCAAATAGATATTGACTTGATTAACATTTTAACTTCTTGTCAGATTTGCTCTAAATGCTTTGGTTACAGAGTTATAAGCCAAAATCTACATTTTACCCCTGTTCTATTTTTAGCCGTGGCGTCCATCTTGGTTGAATGTCCAGGTCATCGGACACAATTTTCAAACTAGATACCCCAAAGATGATTGTGGCCAAGTTTGGATTAATTTGGCTCAGTAGTTTCAGAGGAGAAGATTTTTGTAAAAGATTACTTTGATTTATGAAAAATGGTTAAAAGTTGACTATAAAGGGCAATAACTCCTAAAGGGGTCAACTGACCATTTCGGTCATGTTGACTTATTTGTAAATCTAACTTTGCTGAACATTATTGCTGTTTACAGTTTATCTCTATCTATAATAATATTCAAGATAATAACCAAAAACAGCAAAATTTCCTCAAAATTACCAATTCAGGGGCAGCAACCCAACAACAGGTTGACCGATTCATCTGAAAATTTCAGGGCAGATAGATCTTGACCTGATTAACATTTTTATCCCGTCAAATTTCCTCAAAATGCTTTGGTTTTTGAGTTATAAGCCAAAAACTGCATTTTACCCCTATGTTCTATTTTTAGCCGTGGCGGCCATCTTGGTTGGTTGACCGGGTCACGCCACACATTTTTTAAACTAGATACCCCAAAGATGATTGTGGCCAAGTTTGGATAAATTTGGCTCAGTAGTTTCAGAGGAGAAGATTTTTGTAAAAGATTACTTAGATTTATGAAAAATGGTTAAAAATTGACTATAAAGGGCAATAACTTTAAGGGCAATAACTCCTAAAGGGGTCAACTGACCATTTCGGTCATTTGAAATATTTGTAAATCTAACTTTGCTGAACATTATTGCTGTTTACAGTTTATCTCTATCTATAATAATATTCAAGATAATAACCAAAAACAGCAAAATTTCCTCAAAATTACCAATTCAGGGGCAGCAACCCAACAACAGGTTGACCGATTCATCTGAAAATTTCAGGGCAGATAGATCTTGACCTGATAAACATTTTTACCCCATGTCAGATTTCCTCTAAATGCTTTGGTTTTTGAGTAATAAGCCAAAAACTGCATTTTACCCCTATGTTCTATTTTTAGCCGTGGCGGCCATCTTGGTTGGATGACCGGGTCACGCCACACATTTTTTAAACTGGATACCCCAATGATGATTGTGGCCAAGTTTGGTTTGATTTGGCCCAGTAGTTTCAGAGGAGAAGATTTTTGTAAAAGCTAACGCCGGACGACGACGGACGACGGACGACGGACGACGGACGCCAAGTGATGAGAAAAGCTCACTTGGCCCTTTGGGCCAGGTGAGCTAAAAAAACAAGTCTAAGGACAATTTTCCTAGATACATAAGTGCCACACTACTAGCTAGAAAAACTTTGTTCTGGGACTAACATTCCTAGTTAAATAATAGCCTTGAACAAGAAAAAAGTCTGGTGAACAAATTTTGCTACCAGACTAATATACTATTATCCTATTTTATTTTTCTGCATTTTGTATTCAATATTCATCATAATCCACGGTGTTTATATATCTCAACTTGTACGATTCGCTCGTGTATGTAACAATGTTTTAGATTTTAACGAAAGAAATTTATGTATTACTATCACAAACTAGTCAAAATTTTATTTTCGGTATAAAGACATCATTCGTAAATATAGCTCAACATGCTACTTCTAATACGTTCAGGTATTTCACATCCAATTTTTTATGGAAATATTCTTTATAAAGCACAAAGGTGTCAGTATTCACCTCAGAAACTTACAAAACCTTTGAATAGACTTATTAAGAAGGGATGTAATTACGATACTGTTGTCAAGTCATTAAAGATTGCATATTTTGGCGTTAATATTGAGTCACTGATAAGGTCTTTGCATCGGAACTAAACACATTTATTCTAAAAACAGTTGTTGGCATGACACGGGTTGTGTTCTTCTCATATATGTTATGATGGTATGATGCTAAACCCCTAACGGGAAGGGTTGTGCCTGATGTTCATATGATGAAATCATAATCTTTCAGTCAGTTTAATTGAAGTCTGGAGCTGGCATGTCAGTTAACTGCTAGTAGTCTATTGTTATTTATGTATTATTGTCATTTTGTTTATTTTCTTTGTTACATCTTCTGACATCAGACTCGGACTTCTCTTGAACTGAATTTTAATGTGCGGATTGTTATGCGTTTACTTTTCTACATTGGTTAGAGGTATAGGGGAGGGTTGAGATCTCACAAACATGTTTAACCCCGCCGCATGTTTGCGCCTGTCCCAAGTCAGGAGCCTCTGGCCTTTGTAAGTCTTGTATAATTTTAATTTTAGTTTCATTTGTACAATTTGGAAATTAGTATGGCGTTCATTTTCACTGGACAAGTATATATGTGTTTAGGGGCCAGCTGAAGGATGCCTCCGGGTGCGGGAATTTCTCGCTACATTGAAGACCTGTTGGTGACCTTCTGCTGTTGTTTTTTTATTAGGTCGGGTTGTTGTCTCTTTGACACATTCCCCATTTCCATTCTCAATTTTAAATATATAAAATGAAATATTTTTCTGAATTATGGGAAAAAGGAAACAAACAGTAACTTCAAAAAATACAGTAGCTCTTTGACCAACTTATTTTCAAGTCTATTTTAAACAGTGAAAACATAAATTGAAAAACAAACGTTCCAATAGAATAGAAATATACAAGAATGCACTTACGTTTCATTTGCTATTGTTGCGTTTAATTGACATTTTTTATCTTTGAACCTCGTTATCATAAAACGTAAACAAGGAATTCACGTGGGAATTACATTGTAATCAAGATATATTATAAGTCCGCTTCCTCTTACAAATGCTGAAGTAAATTGCACTTTGACTCTTTGTGTAGTTTTAACAATGTATTAGGAGGGTTATAAATGCTTCATACTATTATAATATTCTGCAATTGGTATTCAATATTGATCAACATCCTTCAAAGATGGGTCACGGGCCTTTTTTTCTTGAAAATTAAAATAAAAATAAACTTTGTCTTATTAAATTCAATATAATAATTTGAATTTTGTCCTTGATTTTAAATGATTTTTATTTTACTTTTTAGTGAAACGACACATTATTTTAATTATAAGTTTTATATGTTTCTTTTGTATATTGAATGATCTTGGTAAAATAATTTTGGCCAGAAAAGATGTTCAAAGAAAGAAAAGTGTTACTACATGGACATATTATATGCAATATAAAGGATTAAATATCTTCTACATAATGGCAAAAACGAAATTATAATAAATTAAAAAACAATCTCCGTCTTTGGTTGACCCAAAGAAGTTGTTTTAAAGCCTATTTAAAACAGAATAAAACAAGAATGTGTCCATAGTACACGGTTGCCCAACCATCATAATTATTTTTCTTTTATTAGTGGACCGTGTAGTTGGGGTCAAAACTCTAATATGGCATTTAAATAAGAAAGAATGTATCATAGGAAACATGTATAATAAGTTTCAAGTTGGTTGGACTTCGACTTCATCAAAAACTACATGCCAAAAACCTTTATCCTGAAGCCGGACAGACGGACGAACAAGATATCGACACACAGATTAAAAAACATACACCCCTTGGAAGGTCATAAAAATTAATTGAAAATAACATTTAAAAGAAATACAAACAAACAAAAATTCATTTACAGTTCATTTGGTCTGGTTGCATTAAATGGACAGTTTTATCTTTGGTACTTAAGCAAACTTTGGTACTTAAATCAAAATATATTAAAAGTCTTCTTCCTCTTTAAGCGGAAATATTGAAGTACTTTGGCACTTTGCGTTGTGTTGCCAATGTATATGGAAGGTTTTGTGTCGCAGTGTCATAAATTTCTACAATTTGTATTCAATATTTATTATAATCCATTAAAGCACAAATTGCTCAATTAAATATAATATGATTGTCTGCCCTTTATTTTAAAAGATTTTTATCTGAAATTTTTTATGACACTTATAGATTTGAATCTTGTTAATTCTGTTGTGTATTGAAAATAATTCAGTTGAAATACAATTAATTTACCTAACTCCGAGGAAAATTCAAAAAGAAAAGTCCTTAATCAAATGGAAAAATCAAATCCTCAATCAAATCAAACGAATGGATAACAACCATATTTCTAGTCAATCATATTCCTGACTTAGTACTGACATTTCCTTTTGTAGAAAATGCTGGGTTAAACCTGGTTTTATAACTAGCTAAACCTCGTACCTGTAGGACAGCCGCATAAAATTCCATTATGTTGACAAATAGTTTCAAACCAATAAAAGTATTTTTGTAACATGCCCAGAAAGAATGTTAAAGTCATTCTACAGTATGGGGAAAAGGAACAATAATCTATAAAAAAAATCTTTGGCGCTCCCCTGATGCAAAATTTCTATTCTATAAAATACAGAGAAAAACATTCCGACTATATTCAAAAATATTCATGATATTTTTGCTTTGAAACTGCAACAAATATGTTGTTTTAGTACTAAAATAGATTCTTTATTACACATATTGCTGATTAACAACAGATACAATGTATAATTGAACAAAGATAAAAATCCATGTTCAGTAATATGTCCACGCTCCCTTTATAAAACACCTTTTGAATCAAACATCACCCTTTTAAAAAGCACCTTCTGAATCAAACATAACCCTTTTATAGGCCTTTCGAATCATACATTACCCTTTTTAAAGACATTTCGAATCAAACATACTAAATGAAAATGACACAATACTGCAGGATAAGCCTCAAATGTTGACTTACTTCTAGAAATAGACAACAACGGCCGGTGGAAAACAAAACACCAAACTTCAAAAGACATGATTTCAGCTTCAAATAATAAACACTCCAGGTCGATGCACCAACATTGCTGCATGCAGGTCCTAAATATGGAGTGAATATCATCCTCAATTCGTTCTAATATTCTCGAGCTTCAGTTTCCTATTATGGATATTTTGAAGGAGAATTGTTTCCAATAAAGAAGGCGTTGAACCAAGGTTCCAGTTAAGTGGTAAAGTTTAAGTCAGCTGTTTAATATTTCTACTGAAGCCATAACAATGTAGTTGATTGTAATGGAATAAATTTAACAGATGGCCACAAATAGATTCGTATATTAATGTTTGTAACAACCACACTACCTTCTTTTTCTTGATTATAAGACAAGTTTTGATATTTATCACCGAATTTAACTTACCATGAGCAACACAGCACATGCTTCACGAGAAGCAGGATCTGCTTACCCTTCCTGAGTACCTGATATCACCCCTTTTTCATGCCATTTAGTTTTTAGTTGTTTCAGAGTGTTTTGAAGCCTTTGTCTTTTTGTCAATATTGTCCTTTGCCATTGGTTGTGAGATTCTATTTTACATATGAGATTTTGACATCCCTTTCGTATCTTCTCCCACTTATTTAAGCCAAGTTTGCAATAGTCAATGTAGATGTCCTAAATACAATCATGGTGCAGCATAAAAATAGGAACGAAAAAATGAAATAACATTTTTAATTTATTGATACAACAAAAAATAATCAATAACAAAAACATTTACAAAAACATAGCTTTTTAACATATAAGGACTATTTAGTGAAAATGTATAAAAGAAATAAAACATATTACAAAACATTGTTTAGCTGACCATGCAAGTGCTGAATAGCCAGGCAATGTTGTTAAAAACTAACATCTTTGTCAACACATTGTATTTACAAACAAAATTTTTCCAACTCAAACTGACCTAAGTTATTGTTAAAAACAAAATCTGCATAAATTTTATAAACGTATAATGTAAAACTTTTACTGCAGGACAAACCAACTTGTGCACTCTGCTATGGTCACATTTCTGAAATCCTCCTTTTTTAAAAATGATGTTTTTTTTAATCTAAGACTTAATTAAATTTAAAATTTAAAATTATACCAATAAAATATTAATCGCATGATCACAGTAAAAGTTTTTCATATTTACTTTAAATTGTTATCAAAGGTACCAGGATTATAACTTAATAAATAAAATATGGAATATTGATTGCAAAATGTTGAGTCAGCATTTCATATGGAACTTATATGTTAGACAGTTCATAAAAATTATCTACAAATATTTAAATAACAATGTATCACTCTTAAAAACAATGACAATAAAAACTGATGTATCATGAAGACACTTCATTCATCATGCTCGCTTTATTAATTTACAGTAAAAGGAAAACATTACTCTATTTCTTATCACTCTTCAGTACTTTCAACAGATTATCATATGTTTTACTATGTTTTTGCTTCAGTTTTGGTTGGTATCTGTACCCATTGTCCATCTGACGGTACTTTAAAGAAATTTCTGACTCCTGTGTAAATGATTTTACATCAATTTTTCTGCTTTCACTCATGTCCTTATTTCCTGAGACATGTGTAAATCTATAGCGTATTGCACCTCTCTTGGAATTCATTAGATTCTCATTTAAAGCTTCAAACAAAGATTGTTTTTGTAATTTTCCATTGGTCTGTAAATGTTCGACTTTTTCTTCATACGTTTGTGCAAGTTCCATGTCTTCTGACTTGTTTATAGCTTCTTTCAGAGCTTCAAGCTGAAAATTAAAAAAAAACGTTTGACTTATTTACCAACTCAGTGTATCATCAATTAATCAAAAAGATACCTTAAATCTTTTAAGAAGAGATAGTGAGAGGCAAAATATACTAGATGGACATTCCAACTTAAAAATTGAAAATAAACGTCATTGCTAAAAAGGAAAATACCAACAGACATACAATAGTACACAAAACACAACATAGAAAACTAAAGACTGAACAACACAAATCCCACCAAAAACTGGGGTGATCTCAGGTGCTCCAAAAAAGTAAGTAAATCCTGCTCCACACAATCTTTTTAGGGGTCTTTTAACCCCATGTTCATTCAAATGAAATATTTGTGAACAAATTAGGTATAAATGTTAATGAAAAAAAGTTGATAATTCAGTATAATTATAGTTTTTTTTTCTAGATTAAAACTTAAATGCATTCTTACACAGTCTGGGAATATATACAATTGTTGTGCCACCGTCCCTACAGATGTCATTCGTACCAGTAGATCTAATGCTTGGTGTGCTCTGTCTAATTTTGACAGGATTATTATCTGAAATTGGAAAAAAAATAGTCTACACTAAATAATATATTAATTGCTTTTTTGTTTCTATTACAGATATATGTTGTTGAAAAGAATTATTACAGATAAACCAAAGAGTATCTATATATTGTCAGTTTGCTTACTCCTATCTTAATTCATCAAGTTACTCTCAGCTGTTCAAAAATTTGTGTATGATATTCATTGACAAAAGGTTGTTGAGAAAAAAGTTGAAAAAGCACATTTATTGCATTTGTCAATACTGTGCTTCAAAAATAAGTCAGGAATATAATGTTTGTTATCCATTCGTTTGATGTGAATGAGATTTTGATTGTGCCGTTTGTTTATGAACTTCACATATCAAATTTTCCTCAGAGTCCTGTCTTTTTGTCCTTTTACTAAATATTTTTTAGTATCAGATTTTATTAATAAAGTAAAGCGTGCCCCCCCCTCACTTGCAACAAAATAAAATCAGTGGCATTATTAAGATATATAGATTCTTACACTGCAACAAGTGTATTACGATATTTCTCCACTCAAGACAGTTAAATTTTATTAATTAAAGCGCGAGGCTTGCCGAGCCCATTAAATAATAAAATTTAACTGTCGAGAGTGGAGAAATATTGTAATACACGAGTTATAGTGTCAGAATCTGTTTCTCTAATGCTTTTTATCGTTCTTTTCAAAGATTTAAAAAAAAATTGTGCTCTTTATATGCTACGTCATCAGGCAAGGTCTCCTTTTTTCATGACGTCATAATAGGAAAATTAAAAACAAAACAAAACATTTTAACGTCATAATCAAATTTCGACTAATCATTTGCCGAGAACAGATTTTTCACTAGTGAGGAAAAATATTTTTCTCACACCAGTCAGGAAATGTGAAAACAGGACAAAAATTAGAGAATATAAAGTAAAACCATGCATGTCAAAACAAACTCACCTTAAGACTTTTGTTAAATACAGAAGGGTTGGTTTCAGACATGTCTATAAAATCTAATGCCAATTCTGTTTCATTCTGTAAAATAAACATAACAACTGTGAGCTCTAGCTAATTCATATAGCAAAAAATATTAAGCCTTTACCAAATTGGCTGTGATTTGAAGTTCCCAAGAAAAATACAATGACAATTTCAGTAGATGTATCTTGGAACAGAGGAATAACTGTTCAGATTAGGTGAAAGTTTAATATCAGTAACGTGACGGTACCCAAATTGCACCTATTTTGACAGTTTTTTCACCTACGTTTTTAATGATCAAGAAAAAAATGTCCATACTGTGTTTATTTTGTAGCCCTATCCTTCTTCATTGTATAGGTACACCAGTTTGATTTTTAATCCATAAAGAGTCATAAAAAATTGGGGTTGAATCAACCTCCAAACTATCCATGATTCTGTAATGAGGAGTACCCAAATTGCATCCATGCTTAAATTCATATCGTCAAAAGTCTAATAACCGAGCTTTTGTTTAATTTCTTCAACTATTTTGAACAATTGGATATTAGGCCATGCTTACTCTTCATATTCTATGAAATGGATACTTATAATATATTGTATTTGCTAATTTTAAAAAGATGACGTTTTGATGACGTCGCATGGTGACGTTTTCGTACATTTTGAATTTTCAGTAAACAGTCCATCTGTTGATAAATACTGTGAACGTTTTGTGCATATCTAAATAAGTTTACCTATGTTGAAATACGTGCATAGTATCAAATCCTAAAAATACAAATTGTTTAGTATCTAGGAAATGTTGTAAGATTTCCGTTGCTATTTTTTCTGAAAAGTTGCAATTTGGGTACTCGGTGCAATTTGGGTACCCTTACATTAGACTATGACTATTAATATAAGGGAGAGGGATGAATAATCTCCATGTCAAATGCAAATATAACTGTATCTCAAATATAATTATTTTACAATTAGTAGTTCCTCTTAAACTGACCTAATTTCAAACCTTATCAAATTGTTGTTAATCAAAGCTACAAAAAAACAGCAAACCTAAATCTTGTTGATACGAATATGTACTGACACTGATGCAATTATTCTTGTGTGATTAGGTTTCATACCTGATTAAGCGCCAAAGCTGCTGCAAATGCCCTGGTGCGATTAGATAAAAATCCTTCATCATCATGTAACTTTCCTTTAAGTAAATTCACTACTTTTTGTAATGACTCTTGTGAATTCTGAAAAAAAAATCATAACTAAAACATGATTACTGTCCATTTTGCTTAGTACTGTGTTCTGTCAAATCTAGTGACAAATGAAATAACTCTAACATACTGTAACGGGCCGGGGGAGGGGTGTAGTGTGTATTTTCTGGTTGTAAATATTACAGCTTTCTGTTTAGATACTGCTACACTGCTTTTCAGCTGGATAATGTACTTTGATATAACTGGATAGCTGTCATACACTGGAACTACTGTCTAGGATACTGTCAGCAGATGATATCTTGTTTTAGTTTGTGTTCGTAGTTCGTTTGACAAATATAGATTTGGGAGAGGGGTTGTAAATCCTATCTCTTAACTACTACGGAATAACACAAGCGAACTCATAAAAACGTAATGCAAATATAGAATAAATAACTCTTTTAATTTAGCAATAAATAATATTGCTAATAACCATCAGATGTAAACAATTATAATAACAAATATATTAATATTTAAAACCTCTTTCTGCTCCAGCTGCCTATGCCTATATAGAAATAATAGTGATTAAACAAAATACTTCTCTGGAATCTATTGTAGCTAAAACAGGGAAAACGGGGAAAGCTCTGGTTAGGAACAAATAAATATGGACATAAGACACATTCAAATATAACACAGACAATAATATAGACAACTTGAACCTCGAAAATATATACCCAAGAATATTATGCTCAATAATTCAGCGGAAACTAAAACTACAACTATTACTTTATACTTTTCTGACCAAAAGATGAAACAACTCAGCTTTACTAACAACGATATAAAAAGCAGGAAAAAGCGCCAAAGTGACTGACAACAATAATTATCTCGAATTTCAGCTTTTAACTCTGTTTAACTATTTCTCTTTAAAATTAATCAGGAAACGTTTTCAGGAAATTCAGCAAAAATAAACTCTGATTCTAACCTTTCTCTATCTAAATATAAACTCCGCAACTTTTTAATAACTGCTATAGGTCGTGCCCAGATGAAACAAGACTAAACTGGAACACTAGCTGTGCTTACTTTTATACTTTTGAAACGACACAATTTTGACTACAGACACAAACACGACAACAGTTTTGACGTTTAGACAACAGTTTGAGTGACGTCATGACACAGTTTGCACTTAACGTTCAACATACGGGTATTTGAAATTCCAACGTTATGTAAACAAACACAACAACATGGCGACGTCCATCTACGGAAAAGACCAGAGCTATATTTTAACAAGATTTCTTTCCTAATTAAAGTTTGTACATTCGGACATATTTAGTAACTACAATAAGATACCAGAGAATCACGTTAAATGTTTTCTCAACTGACATATTATATTAAACAAAGTAATTTTCACAACGTAGTTTTTAACAAGATAAAAGGGGGTTCACTTTCACACAAATAAGTTACATTCAGTTACATAATTCTCACTAGTCTATCACACAAAGTTACAAATTCATTTATCAGCAATCATTCATACTTCTTCAGATACGTTCAAATCATGAAAACCCCATTCCGTAACATTACCCCCTTCTAAAAAAAATATGTTCGTCCTCGAACAAAGTATTTTCATGAAATATCCTATACTACTTACTTGTAATAATTTTATAAATGAATTTAGGCAGCTGGTAAGCACATTAAAATAATAAATTTAAAAACAATTAAAAAGTTCTTTCAAAATGTCACATTGGATTCCTGTGTCTTCTGTTTGTACATCTGTCTGTGTTTCTTTAGCTTCCGTGGACAATTCTACCAATTCAAATTCTTCTATTTCAGATGCCATGTCTTGATCTGTTTGTATTCCCATATTCCTCCTTTTCAAAATTTCTGGATCAGGAATCCATGTTGATGTAAGTAGATATATTGCACCTGTCCTAAGTCAGGAATCTGATTTACAGTAGTTGTCGTTTGTTTATGTAATATATACGTGTTTCTCGTTTCTCGTTTTGTTTATATAGATTAGACCGTTGGTTTTCCCGTTTGAATGGTTTTACACTAGTAATTTTGGGGCCCTTTATAGCTTGTTGTTCGGTGTGAGCCAAGGCTCCGTGTTGAAGGCCGTACTTTAACCTATAATGGTTTAATTTTTAAATTGTTATTTGGATGAAGAGTTGTCTCATTGGCACTCACACCACATCTTCCTATATCTATATATGGTCCCATCAGGCAAAATCACTTTCTCTTCCTTCTTCACTCCTAAGTATCCGTCTGGTACTACCTTTATCTCTGTGTTGAACTCCCTTGCTTTATTCCTTATTTTCTTTACCCATGTTGCGTCTTCATTTTTGATATAGCTAGATGGGGGGCAACTTAATTGTAATCTGGGGTCATCTCTGCATTCTTCGCTGGGGAGCTGAAGGTGTGACCAGTCATAAGTTCTTCCATAACGGCTATTCAGATCAATTTTTCTGGGTGGGTAGAACGGTATCTCTTCCTTGAAGATTACTTCACGTCTGTCCATCCCTGGTGCCTCTGGATCATACGGTTCCACTTTGGGACTAGCAGGTGTGGCTGGTGGATTTAGCGTCAAGGGTGACTCGTCTAGTACAATGATCTCTTTGCTTTTCTTAGGGTTGTAAAATTCATCTATTGGAATTGCTGTAAAAATGGGTTGACTTGGTGGAGATTTCAGGGGTGTAATGGGAGCTGGTAATTGAGTAGTAGTTGAGTTGTTGTTGTTATAATCATTGAGAAGACTCAACAGAGAGACTGGACTCCCTGTCTGTCTTGGCATCTCAGGAAACAAGTTTGGCTGTATTATATTTTCTAATTGAAGGTCATCTGGTATCCCTAAGTATATTGGAGTAGGACTGGCTATTGGTGTGAGCTGAAAGTTCTGCACTGCTGGTGTTTCAATTTTGGCTGGAGGATTCTTCTTTTTGTGCTCTACCTCTTTCCTTTTATTGTCATGCATCTTTTCTGGGTGTTTTCTCTCTACATGGCCTTTCATCCTGTATTTAACATTTGTTGGGATTTCATATGGACAATACCTGCACTTTTCAAAGGTGTTACTATGTGCATACCTAGTATGTCTCTTTAACTGTTCTTCATCTTTGTAGTTTTTGTAACATATATCACATGTATGCATCTGAAGAAAAAAATATTAGACTCATAAGTTCTTGATATCAAGATGATAAATTTGGAGATTTGAAACTGCCTAACCAGAGCTATATGGGACGTTACAGGGCTACTAGACTTGCCACTGGATTCATTCAGTCTGTAACAGCTAGAAAATTGTGTTAATACATCAGTATTCTGGAACAATACTTGAAATCTGTATATCAGGAAAACAAACAAGTTTATATCACCTATAACTATCAGATACTGCAAACTACAACTGCCTAATAAAGCAATAATATCTATATTATTCTTTCAGCATGAAAGCTAAAATAAAGTATTAATATACATAAAGATATAAATATACAATTTATGAAAACAATTCAGACAGCTGGCGACTATTATATACATCTAAAACGGATGGGATTGCTATGAACTAAATCGATCGGGAGGTTTAGAATGCCTATTACTTCTTCGGGGCATTTTGACATGATCTTTTTCAGGTTCTTCAGTATAAAGACTTTCATCTGCAGTCTCGAAGATTGAAACTGACGACTTATTATTACTTTTCAGAAGCCAGTTGTCAAAGCTACCAATAAATGGTTTCATCCTATTATGATGTATTATTATTTCTCTTGAAAATTCAGACTTCTGAATTTTGTAGATTAGATCTGTAAACACTGCTATAATCAAATATGGGCCAGTCCATTGGCACTGCAGTTTTGGACTTTTCCCCTTTGCTTTAGATGGATTATAAACCCACACTACATCGCCAACTTTGTATTGACGGGCATATATTTTATGATCGTACTGCTGTTTTTGTCGGTTACTTGCAGCAGCCATTTTTTCTCGTGCAATATTATGAATTCGCCATAAATTTGGGATTAATTTGGCAAGATACTGGTGAGTAATGTTGTCCGAAATTTGAGGGGATTGCCCATACAACAAATCGACTGGCAACTCTATTTCCCTTCCAAACATCAACATGCTTGGGGAATATCCTGTACTTTCATGTACAGAGCTCCTATAAGCCATCATAGCTAATGGTAAGTGCAAATCCCAATCTCGTTGGTCTTTTGCAATAAATTTACTTAATATGTCTTCTATGGTTCTATTCAACCTTTCCACCATGCCGTCACTTTGGGGGTGGAGTGCGGTTGTTCTTGTTTTGTCAATTTTAAATGTTTGACATAATGACCGAAATAGATGAGACTCAAACTGTCTCCCTTGATCTGTGTGTACTTGTCTTGGTAGACCGAAACGGGCTATGAATTCGTTAACAAAAATTCTTGTTACAGTTTCTGCTTCTTGATCAGGCATTGGATACGATTCTGCCCATCGACTGAAATAATCGGTTATAACTAAAATATATTTATTTTTGTTCTTTGTTTCTGGTAAAGGACCGAGAATGTCTATAGCAACACGCTCCAGTGGGGCTCCAACTAAATATTGTTTCATAGGGCCTCTAGGATGACGCGTTGGGCCCTTTCTTGTACTACAGACTTCACAGCATTTACACCAAATTTCTATGGTTTCTTTATAACCTGCCCAGTAAAACCTGCTCGAAACTCTCGCTAGCGTCCTATGTATACCAAAATGACCTGCCACAGGATCGTCGTGTAACATTTTTAATACTTGATCATGCAAGCACAAGGGTAAAATTAATTGTTGGACATTTCCCTGAACGTTTGAAACCCATTCTCTATATAAGAGACCATTTATAACTTTTAACTTATCCCATTGAGCCCAATATGTTTTAACCTGTTTACTCTCAAGAGAAATGTCTTCCCACTTTGGTTTTGATTGATTTTCTAATTTCAATTTCAAGATAACTGCAATTGAATCGTCTTGTTGCTGGGCGGCTAATATTTCTTCTGTTGTCTTACTTTGCATCCAATTTGCTCCTCGCTCTGTACTTTCAATTTCAATTTCTTCTCTGATTGTAGAATCGAGTTTTGCTGTTTTAACTGCGCGCAAGTAACAACTCGGATCTTCTTCTGCATTAGACTCTTTTGTCTCTTGTCGTGTACAATGGGTGCATTGTGTACATGGACGACGCGAAAGTCCATCTGCATTTCCATGTTGTCTACCTGCCCTGTGTTGGATTTCAAAATTATAAGACGACAAAAACTCTAACCATCGGGCAGTTTGGCCTTCTGGATTTTTAAAGTTTAGAAGCCATCGCAGCGCACCGTGGTCTGTTCTAACAAGAAAGCTTGTACCATACACATAGTGATGGAAATGTTTGATTGATGCTACGATAGCTAACAATTCACGTCTTGTCACACAGTATTGCCGTTCTGTTTTACTAAAACTTTTACTGTAATAAGCTACTACCCTTTCTCCATTTTCATGGACCTGGGATAGCACAGCTCCTAGACCAAATCCGCTAGCGTCAGTATCTAAAATAAATTTCTTATTCATATCTGGGTAACTAAGTATGGGAGCTGACATGAGAAATTGTTTCAACTTTTCAAAAGATTCCTGGCAATCACTAGTCCATTTAAATTCTCGACCTTTTTCTGTCAATTTATGCAAGGGCCTAGCTGTATCAGAAAATTTTAAAATAAACTTTCTGTAGTAGGAACAGGTACCCAAGAAACTGCGAATGTCGTGAACAGAAGTAGGTGTTGGCCAGTCTTTTATCGCACTTATTTTAACAGGGTCAGTTGCTATTCCTTCTCGAGAGACTATATGACCTAAGAAATGTACCTTTTCTTGAAATAAGGCACACTTTTTAGGAGATATCTTTAGCCCTGCTTCTCTAATTTTAGATATGACCAACTCTAATCTTTCGATGTGATTTTCAAAAGTATCTGAAAATATTATAACATCGTCTAGATAAAGAAGACATATCTGCCAATTTAAACCTGCAAGTACACATTCCATTAATCGCTCAAAGCAAGCCCCAGCATTGCATAGGCCAAATGGCATGCAACGAAATTGAAATAAGCCTCTTTTGGTAACAAATGCAGTCTTTTCTTTGTCTGCAGGGTCCATCTGAACCTGCCAGTAACCACTCTGAAGGTCAATAGTGGTATAAAATTTCGCGCCTCGTAGTGCATCTAGACAATCTTCTATGCGAGGCAAGGGGAAGCAATCTTTTTTTGTCAAATTATTTATCCTCCTGTAATCTATACAGAATCTAACGGAAGTAGGGTCATTTTTCTTTGGCACGAGTACTATCGGTGATGACCAGGGACTTATAGACGGTTCTATAACTCCAATATCCAACATTCGTTGAACCTCGCGATCTGCAACTTCTTGTTTGGCCAATGGTAGTCTCCTCGGATTCTGTTTAATAGGAGTAGCATCCCCTGTATTTATCTTGTGTTTTATTAGGTCTGTACTACCTAATTCATTCTTGGAGTTTGCAAACGCATCTGCTTGTCTTTTTAAAACTCCTTTCATTTGTAATCCTTGTTCCTCTGTCAAATTAGAAATACTGTTTTCGAATAAGGTAACTAAATGTTCTGGAACCTCGTCTGATTTGCTCTCTTTTATTTTAAATACTTTACGATTCATTTGTTCAGCAGTATTTTCAATTTCAAAAATATTGCCACAAAGATGACATTCTGCTAAACATGTGCTCTTGTATAAGGTTCTCTCGAAGCTAGTCAAATTTGCTATACGTAATGGAATCCGCCCACTACTAGGGTCCACCAAAGCTCTAGCTACTAAAATTTCATTGTCCTGTTTCATTACAGGTTCTATCATTGCATCCATTAAATGACTAGAATCTCCAAGTACTTTACTCATTATAATAGTTTCTGAGTTAGGGGGGAGTATTACATTCTGTTCTGAAGCTATTTTAAAAATACTAGACATTTGACTTTCTTTTTGACATACTATTTCAAAATCTTCAATAGTTAACTTACTATGTCTAATATCAAGCTTACAATTTTTAGAATATAAAAAATTATAACCAATTATTGCAGGGGCATCAATTTCGGCGATCACAAACCGCTGTTTCCATATTTTACCATTAATTTTAATATCGAAATCGGCTTGGCCCATAGTTTTAATAATTTTACCATTAGCAAGTTTTAATTGAATGCCTTCATAAATTTTATCTGGTCTCTGTGATTCTGGGATAGATAAAAATTTTCTTATATGGATCACTGATAAAGTTGATCCTGTATCAATTAAACAATTAACGGACATCCCATTAATTTTTAACTTAAAATATAAACTATCGTTTAAATCATCATTTAATTTGAAAGATTTAAGCGGTCCTTCGTTAAATTCAATATTGGCTAAAGGTAGACCGTCAGCTTTAGCCTCTAAAAGTTTCCCGATTTAGTCTGGCCTCTGGTATCAGTTTGTGTTCCTTGTGACCATTTATTTCCCGTTCTATTATTTGGCACGTATTTGCCACTGTTTCTCATTTCTTGGAACTTTCTGCAATCTCTTTTATAATGTCCTTTAATTCCACAAAAATAGCAGGTAGCTTCTGATTTAAAACTAGGTTTCTGTTGGGACTGACTATTTTCAATTTTTGCTAATCTGTCAATTATACTATTCATGTTTATTTCGGGACCCTCTTCATCGTCTGATATACTTGACTGCATTCGTAATGCAGCTCGGCTATTAAACTTCCTCCTATGTCCTGAATTAAACGCTTCAAATTCTAGACCCATTCTTACACTGTCGTCTATAGAATTTGGCTTACCCTGAAATATTGCCCATTCTAAATCTGCGTCATTCAAAGAATCTATAAAACAGTCTCTAGCTAACTGTTCTCTTACCTCTATCGGAGCAGTTGGATAAGCTAACCTAGTTACTCTCTTAATGTCCTGGGCAAGTTCGGGCAACGACTGATCTTTATTTCTACTTTTACCTTTCATTTGGGCTCTATACAATTCTGCTTGATTACTCGGTTGAAACCGTGAGGTGAGTGCTGCAACTAAATGTGCGTAGCTTCGTCTTAAATCTGGCCTTAAATCACTCAAAATAGCTTGTGCCGACCCTCTGAGGCATGTAGCCAACTCTAAGGCTTTTGTATTTTCGTCCCACCCATTAATTTCAGCGATCATTTCAAAATGTACAATGTAGTCTTGCCAACTACCCAACCCGTCGTAAGTTGCCGCTGCTTTCTTATTACCCCGTGCATATGCACTATTACTGTTATGAGCAAAATTAATCAAAGGATGTGTCCTTAAATTATTTTCATATCTATTATTTGTTACATTAGAACCCTGGCTAAACCCTTGATTATCGCGATAACCAAGTACGTCCTCGTACCCTGATACTATCCTAGAAGACTCCCGTGCATGGCCATTGCACTCTATGGGATCTTCTGTACCAGTGCGGACCTTCCATGGATTAACCCGCATGCCTCCGGATGGCATTGCATTGGTCCATTGGGGACCTTGGGAGATACCCTGCAAAATACTTGCACCCTCTACGTCCATAGGGACTTGGCCCTTAGTAAAAACTGGACTCGAGAAATTTTCACGCTGATGGTTAAAACGCTGATCACCAAAACGATCTTGTACGGATGAGTCAGCAAAATAACCTGAAAATTTATCTCCCCTTCCATGGGATACCTGCTGATTGACAGTGCACTCGCGAGTCACTGAACCAGCGGCGGTTCCATCTCCTGAAGCCGCCCCGCCATTAATAGGTTCCTCCATTAAAATCAAATTATCTGCATTTTTGTTTAGTCTAATATTGCCCATAACTTGTCTTTCATCTCTCATTTTCACCCGCACCTGTACTTCTCCTGATGGGGTAGCGTCCATAAAATCATGCTGTACAGATGTGGGGAGTCTTGATCCCTGGGCACGTCCTTCTGGTATTAATTCTGCTTCTGGAGTTAGCAAGTGGTCAGATTTATCTGTGCCTGTCCAGTCCAGTGTACTATCTTTTTCTGCCATGATCAGTTATACTTACTGTCGGGTCCGTGAAGATAGCTTCTTTTTAATTGAAACTATCCCACCGCTGCCACCAGAAATGTAACGGGCCGGGGGAGGGGTGTAGTGTGTATTTTCTGGTTGTAAATATTACAGCTTTCTGTTTAGATACTGCTACACTGCTTTTCAGCTGGATAATGTACTTTGATATAACTGGATAGCTGTCATACACTGGAACTACTGTCTAGGATACTGTCAGCAGATGATATCTTGTTTTAGTTTGTGTTCGTAGTTCGTTTGACAAATATAGATTTGGGAGAGGGGTTGTAAATCCTATCTCTTAACTACTACGGAATAACACAAGCGAACTCATAAAAACGTAATGCAAATATAGAATAAATAACTCTTTTAATTTAGCAATAAATAATATTGCTAATAACACTGGCAGACCTATTTGGCAAATCACCGCGATTTTTGTAAAATATTCGGTGTTTTTTGGCCAATCTCCGCGGAACGGATAATAAATAGAGGTTCATCGTAGATTTTCCGTTTTACAGAATATTTTGCGGTTCTCCGGAGATTTTCCGTGTCTCAGGGAATTATCCGTTTGTCCGATAAAACGGGTGTGTATTGAGTCATTGATAGAACCAGTGATGCGTGAGCGACGGTTATTAAAAGGTCGGTTGTATAATCCGTTATGCGTGAGCGACGTTCAATCATTAATTGATCGTTGTAATATCCGTTAAGTGTGAGGGACGGTTGTATTGAGGTACAGATTGTAATATATGTAGAAGTTTACAGAACTATCATTAATCGATTGAGATATACGGAATTTTCAAAAATTTATCACATAATGTTTCTGTAAATTTAGAGAGAAACAGATTATATATTTCTCGGGGTTAAAGGTTTACTTGTATGATTGAAAAATACATGTGTATGTCTGAGGCAGAAGATCATTTAAACTTCATTGGCAAATAGGAATTTTTAAAACGATCTTGATCACCTGCTGATCCATTAATCTTTCAGAATGAAATGCACATTTATACCTCTTGGGGTTGAAGGCATATATTAGCAACATTAACAATATGCTACGATGAGATAATGACAAGTTGCGAATTTTAGTCCGAATGTGTATATATATGAGCATATGGACATACATTCATCTTTATAATTAATCAGTTCATCTGTCATTTGTTTTATTAAATTACTTTTCAATTGTGGTATAAATACAATTTTATCATTGTGTAAGACGATTTGAGAATAATGCTTTCATCGTAAATACTTCAGAAATTATAATTGATTCAAGAACCGTTTATTGGAACAAAAATAAAATGAACGGCCTATAGGAAGTTCTAACCTTAGTTTATATCAGGGGTCAATTGGTATAGCAGTATGTAACGTAATACAACGATCGTCGATGCATAATGTGCATATGTAAGTATATAGTATGCATGCAACTGGATTTCGACAACTCGTGGGTTGTCTTTTAGACAAAGAAGTTCCATTTTAAAGATATGAAAGTACGTCAATGCACGTCTTGTAAACTAATCTGTTACTTTTTGAAATATAAATAAGTTATATTTAAAAGATTGGATGGTTATTTCACACGTATTAAAGTTCTTCTGTCATCATTACTGTTTTTCAATTATTTTTTGAGAGTTCGATCTTAAAACTAAGTTCGTCCTGACATTTATGGAATATTTGTCACTGGAAGTTAAACAACCAACAATCAATCATCTTATTACAAAATTTAAAATATGCCTGAGCGATAATATTCTTTTAAATTTTAATGTGAAAGACAGTTTCTCCTTTTTATAAGAAGACACTTCCAGGTCTAATTTTAAGTGTATCTACATTCCGGGACTGAGATTTATTTACTATACTAGCAAAAAAAAAGAAAAGAAAAGAAATGATGATACGTTTTTTTTTTAATAATTAAATAATTAACGTTAAAAATATATGTAATTAACTTGATCTAAAACTTGACCTCGCTCATGATAGAGAATGTTAAAAATCAATTGTGTCGACTGCACGGGATTTTCCAACGGCGGGAAATACCCTGTAACTATAAACACAGGTGATGTTATATACTGACCGATTGTGGAATGTCAATTCAGGGTTAAAGTGATGTGTAATGATTGACATTATCGTGCGCTTGGAAGTTGAGGCTCTAGTAGGTTCATTTCAATTGATAATCGAAAATCTAAAATCCTTTTTTTTTCAAATCAACGATGAAGTTTTGGATATTATGGAAGGGATTTTTTTAAAGACACCGGAGGTACCTTAAAAGTCTATAGGAAAATATACAAATAAAATAATATAAAACAATTTCGAAGGTCACAACTTGTATCTTATAAATCAATGATAAAGCGACTTCATCAGTATTAACAGTTATAAGATTGCAATCAGATGACTTTTAATTTTGTTTGTGTTTCAGGACTGGGAGTGTATAAGATTACCTTATATTACATTGTATTTACAAATGTTTGTTTATATTGCTTGACCCTTATGGGTGTAATTTTGAAATAAAGATTAAAAATATATACTTAGGATGTTCCATTCTCGGCATTGTTTCTTGTCTGTCTGTTCGTTTGTTCGTTCGTCCGTCTGTCCCGCGTCAGGTTGAAGTTTTTGGTCGAGGTAGTGTTTGATGAAGTTGATATTCAATCAATTTTAAACTTAGTACACATGTTCACAATGATATGATCTTTCTAAATTTAATGCCAAATTAGAATTACCTCATTCCGTCAGTCCACTCAGGGACTTTCTAGTCCCTGGTCTGTTAAACATAGAAAATGATAGTGCGGATTGGGCATCCGTGTATACTAGTGACACATTCTTTTTTTTAATTTATTAAACTTGTTCTCAGTGGCAGATCCAGATTTTTTTTATATATAAGGAGAGGGGAGACTAACTGATAATGTCATGAGAGGACCAGCTCCAATCATTCTCAAGTGATTCCCTACATAATCAATATTTATTTTTCAACAAAAGGGGCGGACACCGTGTCATTCCCCCTTTATAGCCGACTGAGAAACTCAAAGGGCTGTTTAGGCAGTCAATGTCGTCAAAAACTTCTATGTGTTGTATAGCCAGTCATTGTGTCAGTGTAAAACTTCCATGTATATCAATCAATCAAATCAAGACTATTAAAAACTCCTATCAACGCCATTCCCCACTAAATCCGGTTCTATTAATTTCATTACTTCTTCAGCATACTAGTATCGGTAGCATGTGAGTATGGTAGCACTCCGTAGATAGGTCTGTAGTTTTGCATGTATCACACTAACAGTTGGCCTAACGTATTAGAAGGCCAGGGTTGGAATGTCATTCAACATTCTGTGGCTCAATTGCAACTATATTTTCTGTGAAGTGCTACCTAAGCCGTGGCCAGCTGAACCCTACCCATTTTTTTCAAAGGATTTTCCAATAGCACATCGAAACACTTCAAGCATTCTATATTTTTTTCACCAAAAAAATTGTACCTCAGCATAATACAGGTCATGAGGTACATTTGTTTGAGGAGGGGGTTTCAATTACTGTTCTTAAGTTTAATTTTCGGGATTTTTTTTTTATCAGATTTGCCCTGTTGTCTTTTCTTTTAACTCCGTGTAAACCCTCACACGCGATGTTTACAAAATTATTTAATTGTTTCAAAAATTAAATTTGTTGTATTACCTCTTTTAACAAAATAATATTTAGTTAGCTTTATTTGCGCCTTTTCAAAGTCCAAGCATTGAACATTGCAAACACATATAGATATTTTCAAATGAATTAGAAAATATCTTCCCAAATCGACAGAACGTACACAGAGATATTTGCCACTGGTCTTTACCCAGTTAACGATTCACTCTTTAATGCATTTCTCAAAAAACGATGGGAAACAGAAAAAAAACAGACTATATCTTTTGGATAAACAGCCAGGGACATTTCCAGACATGAATATAACTGCATGGACCATCGCTTACAAGTTTTGTGACAGAACAGACTTACAACTTTACTATAGTACATGTACAGTGCTTAGAACTGTCTCATAATTTTACTCCAGTTTACATAGTGCATTCTTTTATGTTTTATGATAACAGAACTGTGTTTTATCAAGGTTTATCATAACTTGTATGGTTTTATGATAACTGATTTCTGAGGAATATGTTTAATAATGCAAACTTTATTTAAAGATACGTTTTTTTCCAATTGGCGCTAAAGAAAAGCACCATATGAATATTCATGAACCTACAACGATTGCTCAAAATCGTTATTTGAAAATCCTGTTTGTGAGATGTAGATTCATTTCAATACCGAAATTTCGTCTATATATTAAGTTTCACAAGTGTATAACACGGACAAGCTATCAGAAGGTACATTACTCCCATTTTGTTTTGGTGTGAACCATCGATGTTTACAGCAATATCAAAGAATAAGACGATGATGGTAGAAAGAACTATGGGCGTCATGTGGCAAATATTACATGCATATCGGACCATGAGTTGTCAATCTGTATGAAAATATTTCCAATACAACCATATTATTGAGAAGGAATGTTTACATGCTATACTCTCGTACTACGTATTACAGGGTTCTTGTGTCGTTCACCTTAAGGGAGCTACCATTTGATTTTTATGGGGGGGGGGCTAGGATGAAAATTTTTGTCCTGCATTTATTTTTTAGCTGTAATCTCTGTCCTGCCTTTTTATTTTTCACTTTGTTCGGTCCTGCCTTTTTCTTTTTAGTTTATCCTGACTTTTTTTACCTAAATTGTCGTCCTGACTTTTTTTTGTGCAAGTGTCTCATCCTGCCTTTTTTTTTACTCGAAACTCCTGTCCTGCCTATTTTTTTCAAATTTCATCCTAGCCCCCCCCATAAAAATCAAATGGTAGCTCCCTAAACACATGTATCTTTTTAACGATGTATAAAAAAAAGACAGAACCAATTTAATGTCATATATCCCTATTTTTTAATATAACTATAACAAGAATACCCCTATTTAGCGGACAAACTGTTTATTCTTTCTTCTGTTATTGAATATTGAATACCAAGAAGGAAAATAAATCCCGAAATTAATTTGAAACTTTGATACTCAATAGTTTTCCAGCAAAATATTCACATCCCTTGGGGATAATTAGTGTTTGTCCAGTGGCATATATAACATGCATGTCGGAACAGGAAATTTGGCATAATGTACTTTCAGAACCATGTTCACATCATTATACATTATAGCCAACAATTGTGATGACGAACTCCTTCCTTTGTTCGAGAACAATCTTGTTGAAATAGAAATCTGTGATTTTACTATGTCCATAACTTCGATGAACCCAAGGCAAGTTAAATATCGACCTGTATTTAATTCAAATAAGTTCTCTTCTTCTTCTTCGTCCATCGACATCCCATGATAACATACTGTTGTCATACGAGGACTAGTTTATTTACAAAACTTTTAACCCAAATAAACAAAATGTATGTTTCTTTCTTATGTTCAATGTAAAAATGTATATTATTTTGAATTGCAACTATCTATAGTTCCTTAACTTTCTATCAAGGCGTATAAAAGAATGGTCGATTAGTGCGTATATTTTTGTTAAATCAACATTTCTTGTATGTTTCAAACTGTCCTTCACTTTTGAGAACGAGTACTTTCATTTCCCCAAATTTACCCTAAAAAATGTGAAAACAGATTTTTATTTTATCAAATCTTTTTTTTGGGGGAATTATTTAGATTTTTATAAACAATATTCTTTACACCAGAAATGTAATTTATAAACAAGCTTATGCGTTTAGTAATGACTAGTATACCAGACACGCAAGACAGAGATTTATACTACATGTACTATACACCTGATAGTTCAAAATGGAAAGTTTCAAGTTATCGGTCGTATACACTGATCAATACCCTTAGAAGTGAAGCGATGCATGAACTTGAAAGTCCGACAGGAAATCGCTTGAATACCTGAACGTGTCACACGTTCAGGTATTCAAGTGCTGTCACCTCACAATACATTTGGGAGTGATACCTTTAGCCATGCTGGTGATCAGACAAGGGAAGGTACGAATTTATTTAAATAAGTTTATTACATAAAAGAATTATGAACAAATTAGATTTTCGAAAACAATTTTCACGGAACACTTATTTACGCTCATTTATGACTTTGAACTATGACTTTTTTACCAATTCCCATATAAACAGTTAAAAACGACAGACCTTGGTTACTTTAAAAAAAAAAACACCATTTTCCGTTTCAAGTTAGTTAGTCGGACAAAACAACCGTACGATTGACACGATATCGACACGCGATTACGACTACATAAGGCTACTATGGTTTTGGTCCTTTGTGGTTCATAGACATGGCGACACGCAGAGAATTGATACTCTAAATTTAAAATCGATGGTGATCTCTTATCCAGCAGAATAAAACTTTAATACCTATAATTTTTAGCATTTTTATACAGAATGCAGGACACAGATCCTCCTTTGCTGGAAAAGAAAATTTGTTGATTATAGAGGGAATAACTGAAGCGGCCGCCCCGCCCCCTCTTATGCATTTAGTGCATATGAAATTTTCTGGATCCGCCACTGGTGTGCTAGCTAATAACTTATATATTTTCACTACTTTACATTCTTAGCCCGTCTGTGTGAAATGCTCTGAGCTTCATCAGGGCCACGCGCGGAGAAATAGCTGGTATCCCTCGATCGTTTAATAAATTGAATATTCATGTGTGCCTAAATGGTCATAAATATATTTCATTTTACAAATTAAATGATTATTCATCAACCTATGATCACCTATGGTCCGGTAATAACTTTTATTTTTTTTATTTTCTTTTTGTTTCAATTACAATTTGCCGTTCGTTTTTTGAGAAAAAAATTACACGGCTAATCATTTTAAGACAAAACCTCGGAAATGTCCATCTCTAATATTTCTTTTGCATTTGATGTTGGTTGATATAAAACAAGTGAAACTGCGAGCTACTGCTCACTGATGATACCCCCGCCGCAAGTGGATAATATTAATTGTGTAAAAATATGCACGTGTTCGGTAAACAGGAAGTTTTCGAGTGATAAATCTGAAAACGCATCACACGGTATAGCTGACTTATATTAACCCTTAAACCAAATTTCAGAAATCCTTGTATTGTAGTTCCTGAAAAAAATGTGACGAAAAATTTTCCACTTGGCTATCATGTGTAAAATCAAACAAGTGTTCGGTAAACAGGAAGTTGTTGAGTGATGAATCTGAAAACGCGTCACACGGTATAGCTGACTTATATCAAGCCTGAAACCAAATTTCAGAAATCCTGGTAGTGTAGTTTCTGACAAAAATGTGACGAAAAATATTCATGGGACGGACGGACTGACTGACTGACTGACTGACAGACTGACGGACTGATGGACTGACGGAAGGACAGACAGAGGTTAAACAGTATACCCCCCTTTTTTCAAAGCGGGGGTATAATTAAATATCTTACAATGCAAAGCTAGTTGTTTGCGGTGATGCGTAGCTGCATGGTAGATTACTACGTGAATTAGATCATTTTGATTATCTTTGAATTCACTAACACGTGGCTGTTGACACATTACACACAATATACTTAAAATACCTGGGGCAATTTACACTTCTGGTTTATTGTCCCTTTAACCAGCCAGTGAATCTGTGTATGATGTATTTATCTACCGTGCAAGGGTTGTGTAGCCAGTCAAGGTCGTTAAATGTATCTCTGGCTCCATTGACAGACTACCATAATATATTCGAAAGCGGATCCCGGATTTTGAAAAAAAAAGAATGTGGAAGGACGTAAAGACAACATTACAAATTGGACTAGTGTACATGCAACATTCAATCTATTTCTTGTGTGACAGTTTACTGACTGTCAAACCCGTGTTCAATTTATTATTTTGATAGTGCCTTGAAGATAGCTGAGTAAAATAAATATTTTTTTAAACAAGATATATACATGTAGGGAGCTCTATTTTTACCAACCCGCTCATGAACAGATTCATTTTTTCTTATATTTACTTCCTGAATGACACGACTCTAGAAATGTTTGCCACTGGACATCAATTTAAAAATTAAACAGAATCAGACAGTCATGCTCGAGCAAATAACATTGAGAACGGAACTTTATAGCAAGATATATACTATAGTGTATACAGATTGTATTTGAACACATACGAGGGTCTTGAATATTGTCTTATAGTTGTAAGTAATTTTTCTGTAGTCTTCATATTTTCCCCCATTATTCTATATTCTTTGTTTTCTTGGTGTCTATTTTATTTACTTTTTTGGCCCTTTGTTGTGCACTTTTTGTCCATATATTTTCTCTTCTTCTATATAAATCCTATTCAAACCCAAATAAACATACACAATCAAAATGTTCAACTCAAAACCCCAGTTGACTTGTCATCCATGGAGTTTTTCTCAACCGTTGAGAATAAAACAAATGCTAAATGAGTCCGTTTAAAAAAAAGATGTGGTGTGATTGCCAATGAGAAAACTCTCGATAAGAGACCATATGCCACAGAAATTAACAACTATACATGTAGGTCACCGTACGGCCTTCAACAATGAGCACAGCCCATACTGCATAGTCGGCTATAAAAAGAGAAAAAGTCTAGGAGTCCTTTGCTGATATTACATATATATAAGATTAATGTATCACGTATACGTCTGATGCTTAATTGTTGGGGCTCTGCTGGAAGGCAAAATATTTAGCTCTTTACTGACTAGTATTTAACAACTGAAACTAGATAAGTTAAAGTCTAAGTTATGAAATTCAAGGAATCTATACATGCTATAACAGCAAATTTGAACGGAACCAAAACGAAAATTAGTAAAATAATAAGTATACAACTTGCATTTCAGCATTTTAATATTGGTAATTATTAATGATGTAATGCGTAAATAAGTTATCCTACACAGTGGAACAAATGGGAAGCCAAAGTACGTTAATGTCTGAATTAATCTTCTGCAAAAACAATGTCATTTTGTTTATTTTATCTGGTTAAATCTTCTGACATCAGACTCGGACTTCTTTAGAACTGAATTTTAAATATGCGTATTGTTGTGCGTTTACTTTTCTACATTGGCTAGAGGTATAGGGGGAGGGTTGAGATCTCATAAACATGTTTAACCCCGCCGCATTTTTGCACCTGTCCCAAGTCAGGAGCCTCTGGTCTTTGTTAGTCTTGTATTATTTTAATTTTAGTCTCTTGTGTACAATTTGGAAATTAGTATGGCGTTCATTATCACTGAACTAGTATATATTTGTTTAGGGGCCAGCTGAAGGACGCCTTCGGGTGCGGGAGTTTCTCGCTACATTGAAGACCTGTTGGTGACCTTCTGCTGCAATTTTTCTATGGTCGGGTTGCTATCTCTGGTCATTTTTATAAATTTTCTGTTTAAAAAACTTTGAATTTTTCGAAAAACTAAGGATTTTCTTACCCCAGGAGTAGATTACCTTAGCCGTATTTGGCACAACTTTTTGGAATTTTAGGTCCTCAATGCTCTTCAACTTTGTATTTATTTGGCTTTTTTTAACTATTTTGATATGAGCGTCACTGATGAGTCTTATGTAGACGAAACGCGCGTCTGGCGTATAAAATTATAATCCTGGTACTTTTGATAACTATTTGACACATTCCCCATTTCCATTTTCAATTTTATTTCAATAAACTGACTTAAATAAAATTCAAGCAAGTTAAACTGTAAGCTTGCCGCCGTTGATACCCCCGCCGAAATATTTCGGTTCACAGGAAGTTGTTGAGAAATGAATCTGAAAACGCACCACACGGTACAACTTACTTGCATAAACTCTGTAACCAAATTGATAGATACGAAAAAGATAGATATGAAAAAAAAAATACTTAAATAAATGTTTAATTTACATGTAATGCATCTTTGTGTAAAAAAACGTTTGAATTGGCTGATCTTTTTGTAAAGCATGCTATTTTGACGGTTACGGATTCAGACTCATTAAGGATGCATTTCTTTCTAACACAAACGATGCAAACGGCTAAGCTCGCACATGTTTTGATCATTTCTTTTAAACATACGTTTGCAAATTTTACAGAAACTTTGAAAAACTATGCAAACCCTAAAAATACGTCTACAGTTTGTCGTTTGTTAGTACAAACGCTGCATTTGTTTCAGTACCACAGTACATAGAGTAATCAAGGAAGCTGGCTACACTGCAAGTGCACCTCGTTATTGTCAAATGATCCGCGAAGTCAACAAAGTCAAACGCGTAGATTTCTGTAAACAGCTTGTGTTAGATAATGACAATTTTAATGACATTGTATTCACCGACGAATGCACAGTGCAACTTCATGATAACAAAGTTGTTGTTTATCGTTTAAGAAATGAATCTGCTACACCAATTCCACAACCGAAGCATCCATTAAAAGTGCATGTATGGGGAGGTATTAGTCGTAGGGGAACCACACGTCTTCTGATTTTCGACGGGATTCTTAAGTCCGATTTTTTCGTTGAAAACATTTTAGAAAAGACTCTTCTGCCTTTTATCAAATCTGTTTATCCAGATGGTCACCGTTTTCAACAAGACAACGACCCAAAACATCGCTCCAAGCTTGCCAAAAGTTTCATGATCGACAATGGCATTCAGTGGTGGGACTGCTGGCCCTCCGAATCTCCCGATATCAACCCCATTGAAATGGTATGGAATATGCTGAAACGCAGACTTGCTAAAAAAAACCTTAAAACTAAAGATGACCTTCAGACAGCTCTACAAGAGTTTTGGACCAGAGATCTTACTATTGAGTACTGCAACCGCTTTTTTGACCATTTATATAAAGTTGTCCCAGTAGTAATAGCATTAGAAGGACGTGCAACAGCCGATGTACCTCGCAAAATATTTCCTGAAAGGTCTTATGGTAAATCGATAAGTTACTTCAAAACCAAGTTAGATGACCCCAGTTTCACCAAGAAGATCGAACACCTCCTACCACACTAAGAAAACCAAGTCAAGAACTACGAGAGATGCAGCAGAAACTTTTTCATAACAGTCTTTTTCAAGGCTACACAAATCATTCAAAAAGATATCTTTAATTTGTTGTACACTCAAAGGGGGGCTTCAAAGAGTTTTACTAATTATACCCATTGCCTTATCAAGTAGTGACCCTCTACTGTTTGTGACTGATTTCTAAAACGTAAAGATTTTTTATCCTACAATAGTCTTGTTCTTCAAGAACAAAAGAAAATATCGATTTTTTTTGTAAACACATATTTACGCTATTCAGTAAGTTTTATATTATAATTGAGAAAATTTGCTGCATTTTATTTTACCTAGAAAAAATCTCGTAAATAGTTTTTTTTGCTGCAAACTATTTTACTGAGAAAAAAATCTCGATTTTTTTTTTTTTTTTTATCTTAGAATTTTAAGCCAGTTGAATATGACGTTGTGTTTTTTTTTTACAAAGAATACACACTGGACATAGTTACATGCTAGTCTAATAATATCTTTTATAATTTTATCAATCATAACTACTCTCGCTATACAGTACAATAATTATTGAAGAGTTATTTCTTCGTGCAAACAAAAAGCCGGCCGAGTAGTTTTATCCATGAAATTGAACAGGAAACCCCTAAAGTTTTAAACACATGTACACACGTGATATTATCGTGTCAACCTTGACCCCGCTTTCACCAGCAATGCATTTAAATGTTCGATCAAATTCTCTTCCAATCCAAACATTTTATTACAATAAAAATAACCATCGTATCTTACAAACGAAAAACTAGTTTTCAATAATAGACGTTTCAGCAGCTGTTTCATTCGTGTATTTCTTGTTACAGTAATATTTCACGTTTTGAGAATATATAAGAGGGGGGATAGGACCTTTATCGGGACTCCAGGATCGGGTGTTTTTAAGCTTGGGATTTCAAGAGTAACACTTTCGGGTACCGGAAATTCTTTTTCGAATTAGGGGACCTCGGGATTTCGTGATTTTAAGTCCGGGATTTCGGTATTTTGTTTTTTAAGCCCGGCATTTGGGATCGATCAGGACCCCTTCTTACCCTCCCTTACATGACGTTTTCAAATATGGATAAAGATAGGAAACTCATGTCTTTTAAAAAGAAAACTAATCTACGAAATTACTAGAACATATAACTCGCGACGAAATGTAGAAATAATGAGAAAAGAACGGATAGGAAAAGATATTTTATTTTATATTCGAATCGTAAATAAAAACTGAGAAGATAAATAAGAGAACAATAATGTGTAGAATGTTTCTTCCTCAGACAGACCTGAAAAAAATCGATTTTATCTGTTACATTATCATAACTAATTACATAATATTAAGTAGCATGTGCGGCCGACCATGCACGCTTGGCTGATTTTATTGCACTTACTATCAGCTGATGATTTGATTGACAACAGGTAATCAATCATCGACATTTAAGTCGCTGATGCTGAGCCTTTTTAAAACCTGCGACATTTTTCAGACCATGTCACGGAATGTACTGTAACTTCAACCTGATTAAACGAAGTATTTGTTTCTACGTTTGTAAAAAAGTCTGGTTACCAACAACATTTGCATGCATTACTGAAAATTCAAACAGGGTCATTAAAGATTTATCAAAAGATGTATTTGTTTCTACTCGTGTAGCGTTTAGAAAACAGTAACACACGCGACGTTTACAAAATTCTTGTTAGAAAGAAATGCGGCCTAAGAAAAATCTTTTTAGAATCACAAGAAGTTCTGATAGGTCGTAATATAAACTTCCCATCACTTTATTCTTTTCACATGTCAATTTAAAAAAAAAAATCGCAACGATGTCATAATTGAAAGCACGAGGAAGGCTGACCAAAATGTTCAACTTGAGGCTAGTGATTGACAGGTATGATTATATCTTGGGGCTCTTGTGGGGAGCGTGGTGTCGGACGGAAAAAAGATTTCCAGTATTCATATATATATAAATGTCGATCTGATGTGGAAAATTGTGAGGTTTTTAATTTTTAATAGCACAAAGAAAAAGACGTCAGAAGAGTTAGAAGAGTAACAATGTGTAACTATAAACGTATTACTCGTTTATAATCTACGAGACTGATCAGATCGAAGTTTGATAAAAAAAAACCAAAAAAACATTCAATATCAAACCTTCTTGGTTGGAATAAACATGTTCAATGTATACCTGCAAATATGTCTTAATAAATTAAATTGTGTATTTAAATTATCTCTGTTGAATACAATACAATTTATTACATGTATCTATGATATCCTCCATAAATAAATATCTGCACAGGTAAAGTTAAATTCGGATCAACAGATTGATTTACGACCTTCCGCTTGTCCATGTTGTATTGCAAAAATATCACAGCAGGTGTTACTCACGGTAGACAAGTGTCAAATCAGTATGACATTATGTCGGATTACGGCATCTGCAGTAATTAAGACCCTGTTTTTACTGTTTTTACAGGAACTGATTTATCTTAACATGACAATAAAGAAGAATTTTGTAAGGTGAACATATTTGTAGTATTGCAAAGTTACCACGTGCATTTTCCTGTTCATTGGTCACATTTAAATAGATTATTCTTTATTGAACTAAATTCGATATTTAAATTGCAAGTAACTTTAATATCAAAACCACCGATTTTTATTTCTCGACTGAAAAGGGTAATAAGACGGTTATTTTTATCTGACTGTAAACAGTGTATATAATCACAACGATCTATTAATAACCGCTGCTCACAGATAACGGATTATACAACGATCTATTAATAACCGTCGCTCACGCATCACTGGTTCTATCACTGACTCAATACACACCAGTTTAATCGGACAAACGGATAATTCCCTGAGACACGGAAAATCTCCGGAGAACCGCAAAATATTCTGTAAAACGGAAAATTTACGATAAACCTTTATTTATTATCCGTTCCGCGGAGATTTGCCAAAAATCGCGGTCATTTGCCAAATAGGTCTACCAGTGTAACCATCAGATGTAAACAATTATAATAACAAATATATTAATATTTAAAACCTCTTTCTGCTCCAGCTGCCTATGCCTATATAGAAATAATAGTGATTAAACAAAATACTTCTCTGGAATCTATTGTAGCTAAAACAGGGAAAACGGGGAAAGCTCTGGTTAGGAACAAATAAATATGGACATAAGACACATTCAAATATAACACAGACAATAATATAGACAACTTGAACCTCGAAAATATATACCCAAGAATATTATGCTCAATAATTCAGCGGAAACTAAAACTACAACTATTACTTTATACTTTTCTGACCAAAAGATGAAACAACTCAGCTTTACTAACAACGATATAAAAAGCAGGAAAAAGCGCCAAAGTGACTGACAACAATAATTATCTCGAATTTCAGCTTTTAACTCTGTTTAACTATTTCTCTTTAAAATTAATCAGGAAACGTTTTCAGGAAATTCAGCAAAAATAAACTCTGATTCTAACCTTTCTCTATCTAAATATAAACTCCGCAACTTTTTAATAACTGCTATAGGTCGTGCCCAGATGAAACAAGACTAAACTGGAACACTAGCTGTGCTTACTTTTATACTTTTGAAACGACACAATTTTGACTACAGACACAAAAACGACAACAGTTTTGACGTTTAGACAACAGTTTGAGTGACGTCATGACACAGTTTGCACTTAACGTTCAACATACGGGTATTTGAAATTCCAACGTTATGTAAACAAACACAACAACATGGCGACGTCCATCTACGGAAAAGACCAGAGCTATATTTTAACAAGATTTCTTTCCTAATTAAAGTTTGTACATTCGGACATATTTAGTAACTACAATAAGATACCAGAGAATCACGTTAAATGTTTTCTCAACTGACATATTATATTAAACAAAGTAATTTTCACAACGTAGTTTTTAACAAGATAAAAGGGGGTTCACTTTCACACAAATAAGTTACATTCAGTTACATAATTCTCACTAGTCTATCACACAAAGTTACAAATTCATTTATCAGCAATCATTCATACTTCTTCAGATACGTTCAAATCATGAAAACCCCATTCCGTAACAATACATTGTGAAGGAAAGAGTAAGCTACAGAGTTTTTTCTATCTTTCTAAGTTGTAATTGCCATTTTTTTATCTTCTTCCTGTTTTTGATTCACATGATTTATTTCATAATTGGATTCATCTTTTATGTTTATTGTTTTCATTGACTTTTTCATGATTGGTATCTCCTTTTACTTGATATAGTAATGTTAGATTTTAAAGTGTCCAATACAATAGCAGTAAAGTATATAAAATATATAAGTACCAGTTTGTACAGTGCTGCCACTGTTATTGTAGTATGGTTCATGTCATACAATAGTAGACCTGCACTTTTCTGTTTACGTTTGGCTCTTTCGAATATTTCTTTGAATGTGTTCTCGTAAAATTCTACCACTTTCTCATACAATCCAGCTTCATAAAGGAGATCCATGTAAATAAGACATGTGGTTGGATGATGCAACATTTCTTTTAAATCCTAAACAGATATGATATAATTTAACATGAGATTAACTGTGCTATTTCTCAAAGCAAGTAATTGTGCCCATAGGACACTATATGCAGCAATAACACATTTTAAATTTCCATGTTCAGCAAAATGTCAAATTTTTATCAGGACCCTCATTTGGCACATTAGGTCGTCTGAGAACACACTGACAGTTATAGTTCTTTAATTTTTCGTCATCAAAAGGACCACTGGTGATATTCATTGTGTATAAGTTTCATAACATTTTGTTGAGGGCAACTTATTTAAGTTAGAGAAATCTCAAACTTGATACATGTATGTGTACTGTGGTAATAAGCATTGTAGCACGGTATTGTTTCTTAGGGCAAACTCAACTTTGAGAATGGAAACGGAAAATTTCCTATTTATCCATTTGTAAAGGGGCAAAACTCTAGAATGGTTAATGTCACCAAAATTCAAACATCATCTGTGTTTTCAGGTAATAAGCATTGTGTATATAAAGTTTCATAACATTTACTTGAGGGAAACTTAAGTTAGAGAACAGAAATGTAATATTCTCTTGATTTATCATAAGACTTTTATTATTTTGTTGTATAGTGTCATCTTTTATCATCCTGATTAAGCTGGTTTAATTTGTATCTATATATATAGCTACATTGTCATGGTTGTACCTTGTCCTCCATGAAAGAAACAGCTATATGAGGTTTCCTCAAATTATGTAGCATTCTCATCAGTAAAGGACCATAGTTGAATTGATCAGTCATTGTAGGTTTGTTTGGAATTCTAGGTCTGTTGTATGGAGTTCTGTAAAATGAAAAAAAATATAACTAATTTTTTGGTACAAGTTTATTTTGAATAGAAGCTTTTTACTTTTTTGAAAAGCACATAAAATTTTACTCAGGTCATGTGAAGCCCAATTAAAGAAATTTTGTTGATTTTATAGGTATACATTGTGTACATGGTGTACATGAACATTAAAGCAGAACATTATGAATTTAATTTCATTTAATAGATTTTTTTTGTTATTGTGTCACAGCAATTCATTAATAGTACATCCATGAATTTGACAGAATAGCAGGAGGTATGAGGTATGATAAGAGACATATTTGACCAATCAAATTGCAAATTATGTAAAACTTTTTTTATTTAACTTAAGATTCTAAAGAGCCTATTTCAGGCAAGTGCATCTTTTACAATAGCAATTTTGGGGGAAAAATCATCATGAAGGGCAATAAACAAATAAAGTGTAAACTGACCATTTCAGTCATTTTGACATATAAGTAGAATTTGTCCTGCTTATTATTGTTTTTTAAAGTTTCTTTCTACATTTGAATCTATTGCACTTTTTAAGATAATAAGCACACAGACTCCAAAAATTGGTAATAACATTAGTCAAGGGAAATTCTTTCAATAAGGCATTTAAAGAGTGGCCTAAAAATTTCAAACTTGAGCCAAAGAGAAACTGTTTTGATCCTCTCCTTGGAAAAATAAGATGCATACACTGAAATTTGTTTTACAACATAAATTCAAAAAGGTTAAATTAAGATTCAAAGCTGAACTTATATTAAAACAAGAATGTGTCCAAAGTACATGAATGACCCACTCATACTTTCTTTTTCCATGTTCAATGGACCATGAAATTGGATAAAAAATATAATTAGGCATTGAAATAGGAAGGATAATACCATAAGGAACATGTGTACTAAGTTTTAAGTTGATTGGACTTCAACTTCATCAAAAACTACCTTGACCAAAAACTTTAACCTGAAACATGCACTTTCATTTTCTATGTTCAGTGGACTGTGAAATTGGGGTCAAAAGTTTAATTTGGTTTAAAAATTAGAAAGATCATATCATAAGGAACATGTGTACTAAGTTTCAAGTTGATCGGACTTCAACTTCATCAAAAACTACCTTGACCAAAAACTTTAACCTGAAGCGGGACAGACGGACGAATGGACAGACAGACGAACGGACAGACAGACGGACAAACGGACGCACAGACCAGAAAACATAATGCCCCTCTACTATCGTAGGGGGGGGCATAAAAACTGATATTAAAAATGCATTATTTGAGTTGACAATCTGCAATATATTGCAATACACAGTTTCCTACTTCTTAAATGGGTAGACAAAATTAAAAACACTATAGTACCCTTAAATGCTGACCACTTTCATAGACTAACCTGTTTGCTATTTCTGCACAGACCTTGACCTCTTCATCAGTGGTTGCTATGTAGATCATGTTTAGAAGATGTGAATCTACTTCATCTTCTGGAATTGTTTTACTATTTTTAAATAAAATGTCTGAAAAAATTACATATAAATACATATAAATTAAATGGCAAAACTGATGAATTTATACTACTTAAATAAAGAAGATATCTGTTAGTTTTTTTCCAAACAGCTTTGGGTAGACGAAAAGGTATGGTTGACATACTTGGTGAGGCCTGCTATGAATGGTTCCGACAAAAAAGAAGATGTGTTATACTCCATTGTGTAGATAAATTAAATTAAATTTAGAGGTGAAGTAGATGTTAGACATGCTGGATATTTAGAATCAATAAAAATTATACATACATGTAGTTTGTTTTTTTCTAATTTACTGATAACAAGTGTATGAGGTAAATAATAACCAGGACCTATGCTCATTGGTAAGAGGTATAGGGGGGAGGGGGGAGATATCAAAAAACATGTTTAACCCCACCACATTTTTAGCACCTGTCCAAAAAGTCAGGAGCCTCTGGCCTTCGGTAGTCTTGTATGTTCTTAGTTCAGTAATATGTTTTTCATTTTAGTACGACATCCATTTTAACTGAACTAGTACCATTTTTAATTAGGGTTAAGATGAGGCCCACCTACGGGTGCAGGATTTTCTCGCTGCCTTGAAGATCCACCAGTGGACTTCAGCTGATATCTGCTCTTTGGTAGGGTTGTTGTCTCTATGACATGTTCCCCATGTCTATTCTCAATTTTATGTCTTCTTTATGTTGTACATGAATTCAGATGGATTTTTTTTTAAATTATGCATACCTTTCCTCACATTTTCCTTCTTGAAACTTGAGCAGGTTTTGTCAACATTTTTTCTAAATCTGTCTAACCCTAGGGTGACATCAGCCATTAACCACCTTCTACCTAAGAAAATAATTGTTTTTCATACATGAGAAATAAATGTGCAATCAGATAAAAAAATATGTATGTCATGTATGTATGTAAGAATTGAATGAAATAAACAGGTTCTAAATTGAAGCACTTTTTAAGATTAATATTCACCAGGAACACTTAAACCTAACCATTTCAGCAATAATGAAAGCCAGAGATGCGTTCAGAAGCCAAAATGTTAGGAGCTTCATATAAATGACCAACGGAGACTTCAACTGTATTTTTTATTATACTTGTAGGACTACTCAGAGTCTAATTTGAATTCTCTATCAAGGAAAAAAATATGTTTCACTTTGTGTCAAGTGGCTGATATTTTAGGATATCTTTCAAGTCTATACAAAAAAAAACTGATTATACATGTATGTTTATCATTCTATTTCTGGTCTTTTCTGTCTACCTAAGACATTTTTACACTTGACAAAAGCAATCTTGATAACGTCTCCTCTGGCATTGTGACTTGGTTGATAACTTCTACTCTCACATTTTGATGTGGATGATGATGCCTGTTCTCGATTTCAGGCCTAGATACAAGAATTATGGAGCGACAGAGCAGGGTGATGTAGGCTTAGAGAAGGACAATACTAGAATATATCTGACTCCACAATGAAAAAGTAATTGTTGTATGACGTCAAAAGTTAAAGCTGGACAGATTCTCAAGTCAAGCTGGCAGATTTCCAAATAGTAATAAGGTGTATTGATATAATTTCTGTGCCCCTAGAGGAGAGAATGATGCAAAATAAGGGGGTCAGACCCATAATCAGACAGTCCCATAATCCGACAGTACTGTTGTCCCACAGTTCTATAATCCGACAGACCAATAGTCCGACAGCCCGATAGTCCGACACATAGTCACTTGTCTCTGAAAAACATGCCTATAATAACATGGAACTATTGTAATTTATTTTTTTAACCAAAAAAATCATGTGTCAAATCGATCAGTAAGACGTCTTTCCCTGAGGGTATCACAAACCCAGTAGTCAGCACTTTTTGTGTTGACATTTATTGTAATTGATATGGTTATATTTATAAATTTACTGTTTACAAATTTTTGAGTTTTTTGAAAAACTAAAGCTTTTCTACCTGAGGCATAGATTATCTTAGCTGTATTTGGCAAAACTTTTAGGAATTTTGGTCCTCAATATGCTCTTCAACTTCGTACTTTATTTGGCTGTTTTAACTTTTTGGGATTTGAGCGTCAGTGATGAGTCTTTTGTAGACGAAATGCGCGTCTGGCGTATATATACTAAATTTAGCCCTGGTATCTATGATGAGTTTAATCATACCTGTAACCTAACCCGTACCTTGGGGTGTAACCTGAGAAAATTAAATAACCCGGGAATTCTGAAAATGACCTGATTTTGCTAGGTTTAAAGCCTTCAGACTGATTTCATAAATGATTGCAATGCCGGTGAATTTGTAATTCTCCTTGGACAAGGAGTTCAACTAGCTGTGAAAACTCAAATTACCAGACTCGTTTCAGTGCATGGCTTCACTTGCATGACTTGACAGCTTTGGTGTCAAACACTCGCACACAGTTGTTTTAAAATAATAATTTGAGTTATTTCACCTTTAAGGATATACCGGTACTCTTTCACCTTATGTTTTTTATTTTTATTTTAAAAACATTAAATTTAGAAGGAATTGAATGCAAAAACATATCAGACCAAGAATGTGTCCCAAGTTCACGGATGCCCCATCCACACTATCATTTTCTATGTTCAGTGGACTGTGAAAATAGGGTAAAACATTTAATTTGGCATTAAATTTAGAAAGATCCTTATAGGCTATCATAAAGAACATGTTTCCTAAGTTTCAAGTTGATTGGATTTCATCTTCATCAAAACTACATTGACTAAACTGTTAACCAAAACTTTAACTTGCAGCGGGACGGATGAACAGACGCACAGACCAGAAAACATAAAACCATAAATGGGGCATAATAATACTTTCACTATTTGTCTACCTTAGAACAATTTTAAACAAATAAAAATATTTTAAAATGACTTTTTTCATCTATTATACATCCTTTACTTATTTAACTTTATTTTTTATTATAATCTAATATCATACTACATAGCAAGTCAAGGTTGGTAAAAACTTCCACTTTTTGAACATTGGAAACCGACCGTGTATGGACTCTTTAGCCAGACAAGGCCTATTAAAACTTCAAATATAAGTAAAAGCATTTTACTGACCATGCATGAATATGGTATATGCAGTTTAGATCATCAATACATCCATCAGACATATAATAGTGTCTCTCCTTCAATATAATTAGTTACATGGTGTGTTAGTGCCCTAGCTAATACGAGATATGTGGGGCGAGAGCGAAGAATCCGCACTTCATAAAAAATGTACTTTGGTTAACGCTTTTACACCCTAATGAAGTTACAAAATGAATTCAATTTATATAGGACAATATCTATATGCCTTGCAGCAGAAGATCGATCCCCCTACCCTCAGCAGAAGAACTTTTTGTCGGACCATCGGACTGTCGGATTAATGGACTGTCCGAATATCGGACCATCGGACTACTGGACTGTCAGAATTTAGGGTTGTCGGATTATAGCTACATGTACGCTCCCCAAAATAAGAATATCTCTCATAATATAGACACTCAAAATGATTTTTTTAAATAAGGGACCTTGGGTTTTCATGTTTTTAAGCCCAGGGTTTCAGGGGGATCATGACCCCTACAACACCCTACCTCATTTTTAGTTTGGACTGTAAATCACTGTATTTAAAAAAAAAATCACATATGAATTAGTTTCTCTTTCATATGTAGAAACGGAACAATTACACGTAGGTTTACATGCTAAACGGGTGCCTTGATTAATGTTTTTCCATAGAAGCTGCTTAACAAGATATTTCATGCTTCATTCTGTCTGGGACTCCTATAACACAAGTCTCAGATTCTGATGTTTATGTAAGAAAAGTTTGAGCATCTTTACAAAAAGGGGAATGAAACTATTATATCTATTACATGTTTACCTGTAATAAAAAAAATATCCTCCTATTCCAGGAGAACCATCAAACTTATGAATCCGAACTAGTTTTAAAGGTATAACTCTTAAAACCATAAAATAGACAGTAGTCACCTTCTTGGGAATTTACAGTTTTTTTAACATTATTCATGATCCACTATAAAAAGGATTTGTATAGCTTTAGTATACAAATCCTTGCATAAACCATCGTTGCTATTTCATATAAAAAGGATAAAATACCAATAACTATATTTAATCACAATTATAAGGTAACAAACAAAAGGTGTGAAATAAGCCATAAATAAGTTGATCAATCCAATATAGTTAGTGATGACAGTAATTATAGTTGGTTTTTTTTTAAATATTTTTAGAACATTAAAGTAGAAAGTAGTAAAGAAAGGCCCCCGACTTAAACGACTGCATGCTGTCGGTGGGGTTCGTGTTGCTTAGTCTCTAGTATTCTGTGTTGTGTTTTATGTACTATTATTTTCTTTTTCTTTATTTTAGCCAAGGACGTATAACTAACTAATCTAATATACGTCCTTGTTTTAGCCATGGAGTTGTCATTTTATTTTCAATCTTTGAGTTTGTGCCTTTGGAATCTTTTGTCCTCTTTTGTACGTCGCTTAAATAACAGACTTGTCTTAAAAAAGTTCTTGTACTGTTATGAATCATAGTTTATGATTAACTTAAAGTTACCTTGATGATATTTGATCGGTAAATAATCAAGACATTTTAACGATACTGCTGAAATATTGATTTGATAAATAAAATCTATCATTTTCAACAAAAAAATGTTAACATTAAATGAAAAAAACATTTTACCCGAAGGTTATTAAACATAAAGAGTTATAACTGCCCTTTCCTATATATTTAGATATTTCAGTTTAATTCAGTTAAACTTACCAACCCTTTAAATAAACATATTCTTAAAGGTATGTAGTTAGTTCTTTCAAGTCTTTCAATATTGCTTTTATTGGTATTAATATTGATGTTGTTATCAGTAAATTAAAACCAAACTAAAAAATAAAACATTAGTATTGTGTACTTCTTTAAAAGCACAAAGTCATTAATGGCAACAATGTCGATATATGTATATTGGCATTGCACAAGGTTTTTCTCTTACGACCGTGTTCGTAATTCAATAAAACCTTGCCTTGAATTTTTTTTTGCATGGCACCATGATGATAGTATAAATTTTGTTATTCAGAACACAGAACAATTGGAAGAGGTAATAAAACCATTCGTACATAATGTTATAAGATTGCACTGCTTTGCGGTATTTAACTATAGCGAAAAAGTAAAAATCTAAGAACTTGATAGCTCCGAGGGAAAGAACATTTTTTTCGCTATCCAATTTAACTTCTAAATATGGCCATTCAGTCAACTATGAAAATTGTCAACCTCCTTGGGACAGAGCTATGCATCCACATTCACAATATAATTATGTTTCTTACATATGAAAATATAAGTTATTTTAAAAAATGGAAGTCTATAGTTAGCAACATATTTAAAATGTGAACTGTCTGCAAGCTTACAATAGTTCAAGAAACTTACACAAAGAACAGTTACCATAGTTCAAAGACTTACACAAAGAATAGTTACCGCTGTAACATAATGTTTGTTTGTTAATTTATAAATGTATCATTGTCATTTTGCATAGCTTTTTCTGTTACCTATTCAGTGACGTGGAACTTTATTTCACTGAGTTTGAATGTGCGTTTTGATGTGCGTTTGTTTAATCTACATTGGCTAGATGTCATGATAGGGGTAGATATCTAACCTCGTCGCGTTTTTGCGCCTGTTCAAAGTCAGGAGCCTCTGGCCTTTGTTGGTCTTGTATGGGTTTTTTTTTAAATTTTAGTTCATTTATATTTTCGGAGTTTAGTCACAGTTAAACGTCCATTTCCACTAAACATTTTTGTTCAAGGGGGCAGCTAAAGCCCGCATTCGGGTGCGAGATTTTTTCGCTGAGTTGAAGATCCATTACTGGCCTCGGGCTGTTTCTGGTCGTTGGTCGGTTTGTTGTCTCTTTGGCACATTCCCTATTTTATTACCAGTCAATTTTCAAATCAAAACATAGTTTGTTCATGTATATCATCAGTCAAAATTCAATAATTGTGATAGGAAATACACGCTATGACCAAGGAATATTTTATACCAATTTACGTGCCTATACTTGTTTCATTCCGTTAGTGCTATCAGTATTGCAAGTATTTTTTATTGAGACTCGGTATTCATACTGTTTTTCGTCATAACATGGGAAAGGAAAACTTGTCTTTGTTGAAAAGAACGTTCCTGTCAAATCTAGCTAGTTTTAAGTGTAGTAAATCACTTTGGATGGCCGTGAAGATGGTTTACACTGAGTAACAAATCAAAAGACATAATCAAAGTAAATAAAAATAATTGGATGTTTTTTCTGTAGTTTTTCGATTGTTTTATGCATCATTTAAAGTCTAAGAATTGCATCCAGTGAATATAGTTTACACAATTACAAGAAGGGTTACAAAAAAAATCTAAGAATTTTCTATCGGACACCATACAGCTCACCAATTTTGTAATTACATGTGTCATGTTATTAATTAATTGTCACTTAATTCTTGTGACAAATATTTCATGCATTTTCTAGTCGCAAATATGTCATGAATTGTCTAGTAGCAACTATGTCATGCACTGTCTAGTGGCAGATATGTCATTCACTGTCTAGTTGTAAATATTTCAAGTAGTCTAGTGACAAATATTTCATGAATTGTCTCGACGCAAATATGACATATATTATCAATGACATATAATACAATTATTATATGTCTCTGATATTATCAAGTGACAAATATATCATGTTTAGTCTAGTGACAAATATTTTATGCATTGTCTAGGGGCAACTATGTCATGCAATGTCTAATGGCAAATATATCAAGCATACTCTAACAGGAAATAAGACATGTACTGTTTAATGGCAGATATGTCATGCAGTCTAGTGACAAAAATGTCATGCATTGTCTAGTGGCACTATGATATGCACTGTATAGTGGTAACTGTTCTGTGCATTGTCTAGTGGCAAATATAACATGCATTGTATAGCGACACATATTTTATGCATTATCTAGTGGCAAATATTTCCAGCATTGTATAGTGGCATATATTTGATACATTATCTAGTAGAAAATAATTCATGCATAGCCTAGTGGCAATTTTTCATGTATAGTCTAGTGATAAATATGTCATGCATAGACTAGTGGCAAATATAACATGCATTGTCTAGATGGCATATATAATGCATTGTTTGGTGAAAATTATTTCATGTAGTCTAGTGACAATTATGTCATGAATTGTCTAGTAGCAACTATGTCATGCACTGTCTAGTGGCAAATATGTCAAGCATAGTCTAGCGGCACATATGTCATGCACTGTCTAGTTGCAAGTATTTCATGTTGTCTAGTGACAAATATTCATGAATTGTCTCGACGCAAATATGTCATATCATCAAGTGACAAATATATCATGTATAGTCTAGTGACAAATATTTCATGCATTGTCTAGTGGCAACTATGGCCTGCACTGTCTAGTGGCAAATATATCAAGCATTGTTAAGTGGCAGATATGTTATGCACTGTTTAGTGGCAGATATGTTATGCACTGTCTAGTGGCAAATATGTTATGCATAGTCTAGTGACAAAAATGTCATGCATTGTCTAGTGGCAAATATGTCATGCATTATCTAATGGCAAATATGTCATGCATTATCTAATGGCAAATATGATATGCACTGTATAGTGGTAACTGTTCTGTGCATTGTCTAGTGGCAAATATAACATGCATTGTATAGCGACACATATTTTATGCATTATGGTGTAACACCACTAATTCGGGCCTGGCCAGAAAGCACATACCAGAAAGTAGTACATATTAAACGCAAAATAGTTCCTACGCATGAGTGTAACTTTCAAAATATGTAAGATATTTAGGTATTTTTGGCATCAAATGAAAGCTGAAGGACTGGTAATCATTGTAGAACACTTTTGGACTTTTAATTTTAAATATTTAAAAAACTGCAGCAACTTTTAAAAAGAGGGTACATTAGGTCTGTTTGTAAGATCTGAAGTACCTGTTTTGGTACATCCAAAGTTCCGGAAACCAGTTCTTTCTTATATGCAATGTAAGGTATGCTGATTTTTTCAGTAGAAGACACCATAAAGTGTTGCTTTGACATGCAATGATTGCCACATTATTTGAACTTAAAATGAAAGAGGTGTGCCTGGTTGAAATGGAGGAATTTAACATAGAAAGTAATGGGACCATGAATTAGTGGTGTACTTCCTATTACAGAGAATCATCAGAAATCCAATTTTTAGAAGTTGTACCTATTCCGATGAAAACAAGTCAAATTTGATGTTAGTAATCATGCACAGTCATCTTTTTTAGGTTAACAATTTTGTTTAAGGGAAATTTCAGCTCTTAAATTGGCATACTAAGGTAGTTTAGCCTTTTATGGTCATACAACATGCATGCAGTTAAGACTTGACTCCAAGTTCATATTTTAGCATTATTTGTGATTGAAATCAATAAAACATGTATATTATGACTTGTGTATGGTACAAAAAGGCTCTTGATCAAATAATTCTATGATTTTTTAAGTTTTATTGTTTTTCTTATGGTAGCCTTTTACAATCTAGGCAAATGGCAAAATCTTATATAAGAATTCCAAAATCTTACTGTACATGCAATTTTGAACCAGTTTAGCAAGTTATCTAGCTGAGGGATATATAAATTGCTGTTACTAATCTATGTTTAACCACATAAGTCTGGTTTATAAAAAAAAAATGCCCATTTCAAATTTGAAGAAAAAAGGGGGGACAATATTCTCAATTATGTCTGAACTTTGGACCAATATATTTTTTTTTAATGAAGTATCTCTGATAAGAATATGACTATTGGTAAGCACATAGCCTTCCTAAAAGATATTAATAGATAAAACTATGATATTGAGAATAACTAAAGGCTCTAAAGAGCCTGTGTCGCTCACCTTGGTCTATGTGAATATTAAACAAAGGAAGCAGATTGAAAATTGACTACAAAGGTCAATAACTCCTACAGGGGTCAATTGACCATTTCGTTCATGTTGACTTATTTGTAGATCTTACTTTGCTAAACATTATTGCTGTTTACAGTTTACCTATATCTATAATAATATTCAATATAATAACCAAAAACAGCAAAATTTCCTTAAAATTACCAATTCAGGGGCCGCAACCCAAAAACAGGTTGTCCAATTCATCTGAAAATTTCAGGGCAGATAGATCTTGACCTGATTAACAATTTTACTTCATGTCAGATTTTCTCTAAATTATTTGGTTTTTGTGTTATAAGCCAAAAACTGCATTTTACCCCTATGTTCTATTTTTAGCTGTGGCGGCCATCTTGGTTTGATGGCCAGGTCACCGGACACATTTTTTAAACAAGAAACCCCAAAGATGATTGTGGCCAAGTTTGGATCAATTTGGCACAGCAGTTTCGGAGAAGAAGATTTTAGTAAAAGATATATAAAATTTACGAAAAATGGTTAAAAATTGACTTTAAAGGGCAATAACTCCTAAAGAGGTCAACTGACCATTTTGGTCATGTTGACTTATTTGTAAATCTGACCTTGCTGAACATTATTGCTGTTTACAGTTTACCTATATCTATAATAATATTCAATATAATAACCAAAAACAGCAAAATTTCCTTAAAATTACCAATTCAGGGACCGCAACCCAAAAACAGGTTGTCCAATTCATCTGAAAATTTCAGGGCAGATAGATCTTCACCTAATTAACAATTTTACCCATGTCAGATTTGCTCTAAATGCTTTGGTTTTTGAGTTATAAGCCAAAAACTGCATTTTACCCCTATGTTCTATTTATAGCCATGGCGGTCATCTTGGTTAGTTGGCGGGGTCACCGGACACAATTTTTAAACAAGATACCCCAATGATGATTGTGGCCAAGTTTCAAATAATTTGGCCCAGCAGTTTCAGAGGAGAAGATTTTTCTAAAAGATTACTAAGATTTACGAAAAATGGTTAAAAATTTACTATAAAGGGCAATAACTCCTAAAGTGGTCAACTGATCATTTTGGTCATGTTGACTTATTTGTAGATCTTACTTTGCTGAACATTATTGCTTTTTACAGTTTATCTCTATCTAAAATAGTATTCAAGATAATAACCAAAAACAACAAAATTTCCTTAAAATTACCAATTCAGGGGCAGCAACCTAACAACGGAATGTCAGATTCATCTGAAAATTTCAAGGCAGATAGATCTTAACCTGATTAACAATATTACCCCATGTCAGATTTGCCCTAAATGCTTTGGTTTTTGATTTATAAGCCAAAAACTGCATTTTACCCCTATGTTCTATTTATAGCCATGGCGGCCATCTTGGTTAGTTGGCGGGGTCACCGGACACAATTTTTAAACTAGATACCCCAATGATGATTGTGGCCAAGTTTGGTTAAATTTGGCCTAGTAGTTTCAGAGGAGAAGATTTTTGTAAAAGTTAACGCCAGACGACGACGGACGACGACGACGGACGACGCCGGACGCCGGACGCCAAGTGATGAGAAAAGCTTACTTGGCCCTTTGGGCCAGGTGAGCTAAAAAAGTATATTGACCAAAATCTAATATCCATATGCAGTTTTCTTTGAATAACCCATATATTACTACCAGTCCAATTTGAGCTTAAAATTAGTAAAATAGTATTTGGACTAAAGCTTTATATGTTTTTTATTGCTTGAAATAGGTCATAGAATGAAATAAAGTAATGCTCAAGTCAATATAGCAAGTTTGGTTCTGTTATAGGTATAACACCACTAATTCAGGCCTGGCCAGAAAGCACATACCAGAAAGTAGTACATATTAAACGCAAAATAGAGTGTAACTTTCAAAATATGTAAGATATTTAGGTATTTTTGGCATCAAATGAAAGCTGAAGGACTGGTGATCATTGTAGAACACTTTTGGACTTTTAATTTTAAATATTTAAAAAACTGCAGCAACTTTTAAAAAGAGGGTACATTAGGTCTGTTTGTAAGATCTGAAGTACCTGTTTTGGTACATCCGAAGTTCCGGAAACCAGTTCTTTCTTATATGCAATGTAAGGTATGCTGATTTTTTTCAGTAGAAGACACCATAAAGTGTTGCTTTGACATGCACTGATTGCCACATTATTTAAACTTAAAATGAAAGAGGTGTGCCTGGTTGAAATGGAGGAATTTAACATAGAAAGTAATGGGACCATGAATTAGTGGTGTACTTCCTTATCTAGTGGCAAATATTTCCAGTATTGTATAGTGGCATATATTTGATACATTATCTAGTAGAAAATAATTCATGCATAGCCTAGTGGCAATTTTTCATGTATAGTCTAGTGATAAATATGTCATGCATAGACTAGTGGCAAATATAAAATGCATTGTCTAGATGGCAAATATGTCATGCATTGTGTAGTGAAAAATATTTCATGTAGTCTAGTGACAAATATTTCATGCATAGTCTCTAGGCAAATATGTTATGCACTGTCTAGTGAAAACTATTTCATGTATATTCTAGTGGCAAATATCTCATGTGTTGTCTAGTTGCAATTATTTCATGTATAGTCTAGTGACAAAAATGTCTTGCATTGTCAAGTGGCAAATATTTTATGTATTATGTAGTTACAAATATTTCATGCATTGTCTCGAGGCAAATATGTCCTGTATTGTCTACTGACAAATATTTCACATATATTGTACTGAGTGACGAATATGTCATGCATTGTCTTGAGGTAAATATGACATGTATTGTCTAGTGAATAAAGTGGCAAATGTTTCCTGCATTGTCCAGTGGCAAATATTTCATGTATAGTCTAGTGACAAATATTTCATTCATTGTCTCATGGCAAATATGTTATGTATTGTTTAGTGGCAAATATGTCTTGTTTTGTCCAGTGGCAAAAATGTTATGCATAGACTAGTGGAAAATATTCAAAGTCATGCAAATCAAGATGAGAACAAAGTTGTGTTGAATACCCTTTGGTTGGGTTGTTGTCTTTTTGACACATTCCACGTTTCCCTTCACAGTTTTAAATATAATACGAAAGGTAGGTTCTGCAAAGTAGGAATATTGATTGGGATGAAGGGTGGACTGCTACTGAAAATTGAGGGTATGTTGCATTGAGTCAGAATTTCTGTCATGCACAAGGCCACCTAAAGACCCCTCAGAATTACAGACTGAGTGTGGCACTTACTGTACGTAAGGCATCTGCTATTCCTTTCCCCTATGACTAGATGTGGCTGCATATTTATACATTGGTACAGAAACACATAAAGGTTGTACATTGGTTAACAACAAATGTGTGCTTAAATATTAAATTCTTTGTATGTCTTAATACAAAATTCTTAATGAAAGGAATTTCTCGCTTTAATGAAGACCTGCTGGTGACCTTCTGCTGTTGTCTGCTCTATGGTCGAGTTGTTGTCTCTTTGACGCAGTTCCCATTTCCATTCTCAATTTTATTGTCCACTTTCTGTCCCCAGAGGTGGAACTTGAAAGAGGCAGATCTCCAACATTGTGGCTCTAAACATGCTTAAGGTTAGCTGGTATGATAGTCAACTAGCAGTGCTATTAACTAATAGCAACAAAATTAAAGTAAAAACAATTAATCTTCATGCTGATGGCCGCTTTAAGTTTGTTCTATTATATTTGTTAGATATAAAATTACTATATATAACAGATAATGCTTTATTCTAGAAAAATATCACAGACAATCCATAAACAATGTTCTGAGAAGTCAAAATAAATCACAATATAGTTACAAATAAAGTAATTATAATATAAATTATAAAATAAATTACCCCCCATCAATTCCCTCAAAAAATCCCTGAAATGAATATGTAAAATTTATATCAAATTTAAAAAACCACCTCCATAAGCATTATGCTTAAAGTAAAGATATACAATTGGCCTCGACAAGTTATTTAACCCTTGGGTGGTTGTTTATAAAACCTGACAGATTAAGTATGTAAACAAATAAATATTTTGTTCACCTTTATTTCTCTTCAGAAATGTTTTATATATTTGAAGAATGCTGTGAACAATACAGTGCGGAACTTCCTTTGAATTCATAGATACTTTTGCGTATGCACAATTATTTAGTACAATAGTTTAAAATACTGAAAATGTACAATGTTATATAGTCATGTTAAATTACATCTTAGTACTAATAATTAATTACTATCATGACTATTAGTAAATTCTACAGAATAACATAAGTACAATAATTTTTGAAGTACTGGTCTCGCAAGCATTGTGATAATAAAACTGTATCATTTAAAAATGCTCCTAAAAAATTTACAAAACTGTACAAGATTTGGACTTCTTTTTTTCTTTTTCCTGTTGTGGAGCAGCGTTCTGTTTATTTTGCTGCGCTGGCTCTGGTGGAGATGAAGCCACTGTGTAGGTGGCAGCCAGTGGCTTAGGTTGTTTGACAGGAGATGGTTTATTCTCTGTTGGTTGTGGACCACCTGCCCCTCTGGTATTTCTGGAACTGACCGGTCGTGGAGACATACTCTGGTTTGCTGGTTTTGACTCTGTATCTGTATTTCCAGATTTTTTATTATTATTATCTTCTTCCTTAGCTGGTTTCGACTCTGGTTCAGCACTTTTAGATTTTTTATTATCATCTTCTTCCTTCGTGCTGTGTTTTTCTCCATTTTTATCCTCACCTTGTGTAATCATTGGCATATGTTCTCCTATTTTCTCCATTAATTCATCCAATTTTGGTCCAGTCCATGTCATTTGTACCTCTTCATCACGATAAAAGTTGATAAACAGGAGCTGAGTAAAGACCATACTCATTGGCCCAGAAGGTGGCCAATCCATTTTCTCTAACAACAATGGTATAATTGGTTTTTTCAAAGCATCCGCCAAACTAACTTCTCTACGACAGTTAGCTGAGAGTGAATACTTTTGTGTGATGCATGTCAGAACTACTTTACACCCTCGTACACCAGAGTCTATTTTCTCATACAATGAGTCTCCTCCTCCCATTTGGTAGATATCCATCCAACAACTCAGACCCATTCCTGTCAATCTCTGGTAAAAGGCCATAATCTGTTTCTGTTTACCCCATTGGTAGGATATAAAGATATCTGGTGACTTCTTGTCCTAGAATTATAAATAAGGCCTAGTTCAGCTTCAACAAATAAAACTTTGTAAATGTCATTTACATGTGTTTACAAATCACATCCAGAACTAGATATAATAAACAAGCACTGTATGCCAAATTAAAATATCCTGCCTTTAACATCCAGTATAACAAGTATTCATAGTGATGACCAAAAACTGTCAATTTTAGTTTTTTGTTTTGTTTTGTTTTACCTTTTTTTTTTATCATTTAGCTCTGAATCTGACACCAATTATTTACACTATAGGTTTTAGGTCTAGAAAATATTTCTGAAGTCACTTTAGTTCATTATTTTTGTCAAACATGTTTTTTCCCCATGCATTCCATTTGGAAAAGGCACAGACTTTAATATAAACTGAACAAATGGAAAAAAGTGCCAGCCTAAAAGTAGTAAGCCTTACTTGAATCAATGACCAGTCAGCATTATAAGTATTTCTATCTTTCCTGGACTTTATAAGTAGTTTCTGATTTTTTCACTCACTCAGAATGTGTACAATTACATTTCAAGTCAAAGCATATATGGTCTGAGACCACAATTATTTCATAGTTCATTTCTTTTAGAACATAAATGAAAATAAAAAAATCCCACCTGTGCTTTCTCAAAGAAACTTTTAAAGTGTGTTGTACTACTTTTGGAACAAATTATATCAAAATTATAGAAAACTTCATTGGCTCTAACTCAAAATATGGACAATTTTATGTTTATAGGGCGTCTTGAAATCTTTTGACAGCTCCCGAAGTGCTAATTTCAGCCTTTTTCAGCTGGACCAAATCACTACTTCCTTTAAAATTCTGAACCCAATTTTTTTTACAGTGTAATTTCACCTCCTACTTGCAATTTGAGACATTAAACATGGAGAAATAAATTTGGAAGGGGTATAAAAATTAGTGGCAAGTAACCCACTTTCAACACTAGGGACTATATTTGTGAACAACGAAAATCAAGGGACCACAATTATGATCTCGGACCATATAGCTTTTCCAACATGAAACCACCATTTAAAATTTAGGATACACTGAGGTACTTCATAATGGTTAGATTTACAACACAGGAAACATTATACATTCCACAAAAAAACAGTAAAAAAAATGTCTTTATGCATGATGGCTTAATACATTTCAACCATCTGAAAATTAGTCTTCTGTAGTGATAAAGACCTTTCAAGCTTAAAGACAAGAAAGGTCAAAGCATTGGTATTACTTATGAAATGGCTATTCAATTATTTTGATTACAAGGGATAAGATCACATGGTGAAATTGCATAATTTATGCAAGTTTTACCTCATCTTTGATTTCTTTCTGTTTGGCCTCACTCTGACTTTGTTTCTTCTTATTTTTGTCTATCACTATAACTTCCTGTACTGGTATCCACCATTGTTTGTACACTGTTAAAACAAAATAACTAAGGTTAAGAAAAAATTGGGTGTCATAAGACATTCTGTGTGTAACTTCTGTTTTACTTTGTATGGACTAATTACCATAAATGACTAGGGTCATAATTACCATGCAATCATATTTTTCTGTTGACTAATACAAAGTAATGGGGTTGACTATAGTTTCAAAATATTTTGCTTTCTCAATTTTTAGACACACAAAAATCATATGACTACATACAAAACCAAACATTACCAGGAATCAAATTGTAATATTAGGCCAGGATTTTTTAATTTGTTGGTTTACGGATCCGCCGACCCGATTTTGCCGATTTCCAAAATAAAAATAAAATCGAATTTTCAGGCTTTTTTTTATTCTCGCCGACCCGAACAAATGCATTATCCCTAAAAAATAATTAAAATATCCTTTTTTATGAAATGAAATGTATTAATCACTAAAATATCCTTTTTTATGAAATGAAATGTATTAATCACTAACAGAAGTGATGACACTTTCTGTTGTGAAAAATGAAACTTTCAGTTTACGTTTCTAAAAATAGACAAATCAATTATTAATGACCTTGAAATGTCGTTTGCGCAAATAATTTTGCGGAACGAAACCTGTGTTTAAAACCAATTACACAATAAGTTCGTTTCCCTTAATTGTCACCAGTCCGTAAGATGCATGTTCTCATATAAATAGACTTGTCCAAATGTGGACAGGTGGAAGTTCAAGACGTCAAGTTAAAATACTGAATTTTAACAAATCATTTGAAATTTTCTTGTTTTATAGAAAAAAAAAAAAATATCGTCCATTTAGATAAAAAACGGGAATGCATGACAACAGATTATTTAACCTGATATTCTCGTTTTTCCAGTGGACGAGTCTATTACGTTTTTGACACGTGTTTTGAAACTTATTTTCGTACGACGTTTTTACTTTTTTTTTTCTTTATCAGTTTAAGTGCTTATTATTTTTCACCAAGTTTTGATTAAAAGCTAAGTCAAATAACTGACGTGAATCTGTTTTTCTTGTTTGTGAAATGACGATTTAATTTTGTCTTTGTCAGTGTACCCCCCTTTTTTTACGGGAAATTATTAGACAATGTCATGCGATGTTTACAGCTGAGCAATAATATTTCATCAAATTTAAATTTCAGAACGATGAAAAAATAGTATGACAAACATATTATTAGAAAGGTGAAATATATTTTATTTTGCATATCAGTTTTCTGTCTTGAAAGATCTTTTTTTTTCTTTTTTTTTCCGACCGACCGACCCGACTTTTTCATGGAGAAAATCCGTAAACCAACAAATTAAAAAACCGTGGCCTTACCTTGATACATTTTAAAAGTATCATATTTTATGGAGAACATATATTCTAGTGTGCAATTAAATCATCAACAATTCAAATCACAAACTTTTATTCTCCAAATATTTAGACATAAAACTTCAAAAGAAATCAAACAAATAGGCAATACTATAATATGTATAATAGATAATTTTCATGGCAATTTCATTTTCTGATTTGTTTAACACACATTTTTGATTTCGATTTCTTTGGAAAAATGAGCAAATTTTTATTTCATGTATAGCTCTTGTAATGAAAACAATAAACTTACTATCATCAATCAATGTTTCATCAGGTAGAATACCATAACAATTCAGCTGCATCAACATTTCCTGGAACTTGGCAACAGGCCAAATTCTGTTATCATCAGTCTCTTCTCCAGCTCTCTGGAAAAACCTGACAAAAAGATACTCGCTGAAGATAGGTCCCATAGATCCTTTAGGTGGCCAAGCCATTTTCTCCATTAGAAGGGGTATCATTGGTTTACCCAGGTTAACTGACAAATTGACCTGAAACAAATTTAGAATTAATGAATTATGATTAGAGGCTGTAACAATAGTCTTGGTAGGACAGGGAGTAAGGAGAGAGAAGCAAAGCACTCTAATTAATTGTAGATGGTTGCATTTTACTGCGAATTTCATATCATGTGTGGTTTTGGTCTAAAAAAAGTGCCTTTCATGCATATTATGCATTCAATTTAGGTACAGCCATAAGCTCTATTGTTTTTTTTATGCCATTATTAAATAATTGTATGAACAAACGAATTAACACCTGTCTAGTAAATTACCTCTCGATTACAATTTGGAGACTTGGCATATTTTTCTGACACACAACAAATGATGACTTTTGCTCCTCTGATGCCATTGTCAATTTTCTCAAATAATTTATCTCCTCCTCCCATCTGACCAATGTCCATCCAACATTCATATCCTGCCATTTGTAGGTGGTTACGGAGTAATTTGACCTCCTCCTGATGACCCCACTGGTAACTAAGGAACACAGCAGGAGGGGAGGTGTACTCTACTTCTTCATCTTCTACAACATCAACTGAAAAAAAATGATTATTTTTAAAAAGAGTTTTATTTGGCAGAAAACTGTTTTATATTTTTCATTCAACATCGATGAAAAAAAAGGAGCTATCATAACAGGACCAAATATTCTTATTTGACAAAAATCATTCCCCTTATCTCCTGCCTTTAAAACATATTCTATAAAGACAGCACCATATATTGTGTAACTATAAAAAAGAATATGTGGTATGATTGTTTAATGAAACAACTCTCCACAGGAGACCAAAGGACACAGATATTACACAACAATAGGTCACCAATACAATGCCTTCAAAAATGAGCAAAGCCCATGCTGCATAGCTGTAAAAGGCCAAGAAATTACAAATCATGAAATGTAAAACTATTCAAAAGAAAAAAAACTAATGGTTTAATTTATATACAAAAAAAAATTAAAAAAAAAAACAAATGACAACCAATGAATTACTTGGGACAGGCACATATATACAGAATGAGGCAGGGTTAAACATGCAAGCGACTCTCAAACCATCCCCCTAACCTGGGACAGTTGTGTAGCAGTACAACATAAGAATTGTCTATAAAATTCAGTTGAAAAAGGCTTAACTCATCAGATGGATACAAATAAAAATACTACACTTGTATATCTTTTTGTTCATAGCCACTAACAACTAATAAAACAAGGATGTGTCCATAGTACACTGATGCCCCACTCGCACTATAATTTTCCATGTTCAGTGGAACGTAATATTGGGATCAAAACTTTCATTTGGAATTAAAATTAGAAAGATCTTGTCATAGGAAACATGTGTTCTAAGTTTCAAGTTGATTGGACTTCAACTTCATCAAAACTACCTTGAACAAAAACTTTAACCAAAACCTTAACCTGAACTTCACACTATCATTTTCTATGTTCAGTGGAACTTGAAATTGGGGTCAAAACTTTAATTTGGCATCAAAAGTAGAAAGATCATATTATAGGGAAAATGTGTACTAAGTTTCAAGTTGATTGGACTTCAACTTCATCATAAACTACCTTGACCAAAACTTGAACCTGAAGCGGGACAGACGGACGAACAAACAGACAGACAAACAGACCCAGAGACCAGAAAACATAATGCCTTACCAACAGCCTTCATAGCATTCTCTACAATAGCAGCACCATCCATTCTGTTCATTTCCTGTAGAGCTGTTAAGACAGCATAGTTTGCCTCCCTTGTTTTGTTTGTAGCGTACCATTCACTGAGAACAGCCATACAAGGGTCATGTTGTGATGCCCATGCTCTGATGTCATCGTTACTGTAACCAAGACGTTGGGCCAATAATCTCCAATCATGTTCTGTTTGTGGATTCATTATCTTTGTTAAATCTCTTGACCATCGAGGTGCATTGGTCATTGTCTGAAATGATAAAATTCGATTAGCTGCTATAAGTATCTCAATTTGGAAATGTATAAAGGAACTGGTGCAGTAGTTTTCTCTTCTAATAAGAATTTTTTTTTTTAAATATTCATGTTCTTTTAAATATATTAAAATATTAGTTTTAAACCTAATTTCAATATACATCTCAATACCTTCATGTCAATTTCTTCCACTTTAATGTTAGTCTCCTCAATATGTTTCTCAGCAAAGTCTACCCTCTGAGTGACAGTATCAAGCCCCTCTCCTAATTCTTCAATGTTTTCCTCATTTTCATCAACTCGAGTCGTCAGCCCTACTACAGCCCCCTCTGTACTGGTCACTCTTTCGTCTAATTGGTCCACATCCTCCTGAGTTTCCTTTACATCTTGGGCTACTGTTTCCAAACTGTAGTTGTAAATTAAACATAGTTATATAATTAACAAGAATATGGATGTGCAAGTACCAAATTTTTTTAACACATTGTCAAGATAAACTGCTGTATGTTTGAGTTTGTTGACACACACAAAAAATGACATCATCAATCTAAATCTGATGTTCTTTATTTTGAGTTCACTGAACTTTAAATGAGACCTAAATGGAATCTTTAAATAAAATTTCTAATAAAAAATAAGGTAAAACAAGGCTCTTATTGCACCATATCCTTTATTACTAGCCTATACAATTTGATCATATCTATTTTCTAACCTTCGTCCTTCTATTTGATCAATCAACGCAACTATCTGTTGTTGAATAGTTGTACTTTGTTCATTCTGTTTTTTCTGTTTAAGATAGTCCATATGTGGACTGAACATTTCTGGTCCATAGACCACACACATATCCTGTAGTCCTATCAATGTCACTGAGACCTGAGTGACGTCTGTAGCTACCTTCAGCACACTCATAAGATAGTTGAATACAGGATCTTTGAATTTCTGTAAAACAAATTTTGCATTGCAATCTCTAGCTATTTATAAATGGATCTGCTCAGATAGCAATTTTTAGGATTACAGAGCAAAACAATATTTAAATGTAATCCTAAATCTGTTACTTAACTGTAAGATATGCAGATCGACTTGTTTTTGTGGCAAGATAAACACATTTTTTAAACTAGATACCCCAGAGATGATTGTGGCCAAGTTTGGATTAATTTGGCCCAGCAGTTTCAGAGAAGATTTTTGTAAAAGTTAACAACAACGACAGATGCCAAGTGATGAGAAAAGCTCACTTGGCCCTTTGGTTATATCTTAATGTTCAAGGCAGCAGCTGTACAGAGGCTTTTTATTGCTTACAATTTGTCCATACCATTTTTCCTCCGATGTTTAGTTGTCTCATTTGTAATCATACCAATAGAATTGATAATTGGAATATATGTCAAAAAGACAACAACCCAACCTAAGATCAAATAACAGCCAAAGGCCACCAAGTAGTCTTCAATTTAAATTGTGAAATTCCACACCTAGAGGTGGGCCATAGCTTGCCCCTAAATAAAATCTCATTTTTTATATGATGTATCAAATATTAATAACAGAGCAAAGACATTATAAATGCAAGATGATGTTTTTTTAGACTGTTTTTATGATCAAATGTCAAATTACCAACCTTAATTTCCTTTGCCACATTCACGATTGTATTATTCACAAAATGCTGTTCCATTGGTGCAACTGATTTATCTCCAATCAACTTGTCCATATATTTTTCAAAAATGCTTGGGTTGACTTTAGTGGCTTTCTCCATTATCATCAGGACTTGTATTCTGTTATCGCTATCACTAAAATGATAGTTCATCAATGTGTCTGCCACTTTCTGAGTTATCATCTATTGTGAAGACCAAAAATTTAATAAATTACAAAGTCGATCCTAAAGATAACATTATATGGTATTTCTACCACCTTTCAGCAATAAGAACCAAGATGGAAAATAAAGACTATTTTAATATATAATTGTTACAATAAATCTATTTCTGACAAATAAAACATAAAGTCATCAGAAACACTATTATTAGTTAAGTCCAGTACTTAAAAGTACACTAAAAATACAGTTTAAAACATTTTATAGTGAGATAGGACCTTAAATTCCTGGAATACATTTTTAAAGTGAAATATATCAGTGTTAAATATATACGATTTGAGAGACAGTTAACTGGCTAAATAATGTCTGTGTCATTTTGGTCTCTAGTGGACAGTTGTCTCATTGGCAATCATACCACATCTTCTTTTTTATAAATAAACTCATTATAGATACCAGGATTGACATTTTGTATGCCATGCCTTGCGGTCATAAAACTTTCAAGCACTACTTTTGTACTCAGACTCAAGAATCAACCAATCAAAATACTGGATTTTGTGTTTGGAGCACTTATTTTGTACTTGGAGTATTGAGTGAAGTTTCATGACTGAGAGCCTAGAAGCACATTTCATCTAAGAAACATCAGAATTTTAACAATTAAAATTAACCTTTGACATCATCCTGTTGTAAAGAATTTTGTCTTCTGTCCTTGGACAGTTTAGACACTCCATATTCGCTAACTAAGAATTTAAAAGACATCAGTTTTGAATTAATTGAATTAATTTCAAATTTTAAAACCAAAAATATTTTCATTTCATTACAACAGTATTCCTACATGTATCTGTCCATATCAATCTAAAAGCATTATTAACAATGCCTCTTACATACCTCTGGGTGTTTATTTGACAGAGCAAAAAATACTTGGATCTGAAGAGTCCATGTATCTTTATCATTTTTACAGGTATCAAGGAATTTATCCATTCTGCTTTTCAAGGCATCAGGATTAAGTTCAACAATTCTATAAAAAAAACCTGAAAACCAAAAAAAACATACAGCACTTTGTATACTTAATAACAATGTTGTGTTTTAACTATTGATTCACATTTTTTTGACGGGAATTTGCCCCAAAGTGGGTCAACAGGTGCAAAAAACGTCAATTTTGTCGATTTTTCACCCCTTCTCTTGACCCAGAAGACCCAGGGTTGCTGGTTAAGGTATCCAGCTGTAGCCTGCGTGTAGAGGGGACCCTAGTGAACAAATAGACCCCAACAGTTGTTAGGTCGGAGTGAATCTGATCTTGATTCATCGGTCTACAGAAGGTCATTTGGACCCAAAATACCGAATTTCACGATTTTTGCCGATTTTTGACTTTGAATGGACCCAAAACCGGAAGTAGTTGTTTCCTATGCGTATTTCAATAATAATAATGATCAGTAGTTATATGGCTGTGGGTTTGCACTATCTTTGCCAGTTTTATGCCTCTGAACTTCTTGTGTAAGATACAGATGTGAAGCCTACCCCTCCAGAAAACCGAGTTTTAGCCAATTTCAATTTTCCAAGTCCGTATTTGTGCTCAAAATGCTACTTATACATGAGAAACGTGAATATGGATAGCCTCAGATTGACGGAACATGCATAACTTTTAAAATAAGTATCATAAAGTGGACTTCTAAAAGTATGGAACGCCATTAGAGCCAAATAACGGTTATTAGGGTCCGCCCGTCAAAAGACGGGTACCGCATGGTAAGGGTTAAGACAATTCTACATCTTTTAAGGCCTTGTTGATAAAAATCCAACCATAAATGCCCTCAAAACAATTTTTTGAAAAAATGTGCTTTTATATGAATAGATAGCAAAAAAATGAAGGTGACGAATACTTTTGGCCAGGTACTGTATGTTAAAAAAGCATGGTACTCAATGAAGCTATAATATCCTTTGATAAAGTGTTTTTCTATAGGGTTTCATTTAGACCTTATTATATACACCTGTATATTTGCTATTGATATTAAAATTACTGAATAGGACAAACAAGGAAAGCAATATATGCAGAGTTGAACAGTACAGATATTTAATGACATTGACTTTTATAAATGGTCACGTATACAAGGGTCGTAATTGGGGTACCTTCATGACGAATTACAGTAAAAATTCTTGCCATTTGACGTTAATGGTAATTTTTGGAGTATGAAGATAAAATGTACACTTTCTTTTAGACAATAAAAACATCGACGGATTTTGACGAATCACATTAGTTTTTTTCCAAAAATGACAGTTACTATAATTATTTGAAACCTCTGACGAATCAGAATAAGAATATTTTGATGAACCATGTTAAAATTTTAACCAATTTGACGCTAACAGTAGCCAAAATTACTGTTTGACGCCTGATGTTAAAGGGCATTACTACCCTTATGTACAGGTGTACAAAGTCTTTAAATAAAGGGCATTACTACCCTCATGAACAGGTTTACAAAGTCTTTAAATAAAGTTAACTATTCAGAGTGAAATAACATACTCATCAAATCCGTTAATGGTTCTTCAATATACCAATCCAACAATGGTCCAAAAAAATCAGCACATATTTCAGGACATATGAGACCAGCTGTTCGCATTGAATTTGTGCATGTTTCTCGCAGGAATTCTTCTTCTGAGTGTCGATATTTGAGAAATTTCTCTAAAACAGGTATTACAACTTTTCCAGTACCACCATTGCAATGCTAAAACAAACAATAATAGTATGTGCTAACAAATAAAATTGAGAATGGAAATGGGGAATGTGTCAAAGAGACAACAACCCTACCATAGAAAAATACAACAGCAGAAGGTCACCAACAGGTCTTCAATAAAGCTAGAAATTCCCGCACCCGAAGGCGTCCTTCAGCTGGCCCCTAAAAATATATACTAGTTCAGTGATAATGAACGCCATACTAATTTCCAAATTGTACACAAGAAACCAAAATTAAAATAATACAAGACAAGACAAAGTTCATTATTCAAATGCTTATTTTAAGCACTGCTGAAAATAATTATTGGAAGGGGGACAAATGTCAAAAGGCAAGATACAATTCCTTAATAAAGCTTTTATATGCAATTCCAAATAAGAATGTGATTGAAATTTCATTCATGGTTATTATGTGTAGGAATACATAAGTATTTGGAAAACAGAAAATTGACAAGTAATGTGAATGTGAGAATACATGAATGACACTGAGTATTTAGTATGTTCACATAATGCTTCATGATCTAATTTGTACACTGAAACATCTCACTTGCTGACAGTACATGACAATATATAATAGCTATGAATATGTAATACCTGCACTTTATAATGATAACTTTCAAGAGGATAAAATGAATACCAATGAACTTACTTCATGTATTTTAAAAGCTAAATAGAGCTTATGTCATGTTATGTTCTTGTATACTAATTTTACTCTAAAAATGTTATTAATTGTTATTGATATTTAGCATTTACTTTGAACTTAACTCATCTACTCCATACCTTGGCCACTAATGATTGTGCATTACGAATTAACATTCCCCAAACAGTTTCTGAACCATCCTCTAAATTGACCAGTTCTCTCCCATCCTCCATACAAAAATTAAGAATTCTGATCATTATCTGGTTTATTTCATCTGGTATGTCTTCTGAGGATCTGAAAATACAGATCTGTATATACAGTACATAATCTTGGTCACCAATGATTCAATTAAACAACTCCTGTTTATAATTTTGGAAGTGTTTCAACCAAAATCAAAAGAGTGAAACAGTCACTGTGGTATATTTAGAGGAATAATTATAACAAATTTCAGGGTCATCTAACAACAGTATTAAATTGCGCAGGAACCATTTCATTTAGAAAAGGAAAATAACATTATGTTTCCATGGGAGATAACCTAAAACATTATTCTTTTGAATAAGGACTCTAAAAAAAAATGATTATCTTCCATGGAAACTTCCTAACCAAGTATTGCATTTCACACTTATATTACTAAATATGCAATACTTTAATTCAATTGATTTCTGATTCTTATGAATATAACAAAAATTTGGAAGAAAAACTAAATGAAAGCTTAGTGTTGACATTTTTAAAGCAACTCAAAATTACTACCTATCACTTTTGCATGGAAATGACTATAAAATATCTATACAAACTGATTTACTGCTTTTTTACAACAACATTAAAGTGGAATTAAAACCATACAGGTTTGTAAGTATTTTATCAAATTGCATTTTCACAACTTGGCTGTGGTTTTCTACAGCAGTTTGTTCAAATTTCTAACCAGTTGAACAGTTTTGTTTTATTAAAAACAAATTGCAACTTGGTCAGATTTTTTAGTAAGTTGCAATAGGTGGAAGGCAACACTAACAGTCAAGTCACTGTAACAAGAAAAGCCAAAAAAAGGAAAAACATTTCACTAAAATTATTGAGTACATATATGTGACTTACTACAATTAATAAAATTTGTAACAAAATAACTTACTTGTAAGATTCTGTAAAATAGTTAAATAAGTCAACCCCATTACTGCGAACCCAATTATCTAGCCATGGATAGTCTTCATCTGTTATTAAAGGTTCAAAACGCCTTGCTAACTCTGGAAGAACATCTGTACATTTCTGCAAAATATATCACAGCTTAAGAAGGTTGACATACAAACAAGAATATGTGTCTATTGGACACCATTTGCCTTAAATCTTAAAAAAATCGCATAAAAAATCAACCTTTGTACTTACTTTTTAGTCCATGTGACCTTAACTTTGTGGTTAACTACCTTATTAAGTCCTTTTTTTAAAAACTGAAGCAGATCAAATGGACAGACAAAGGGATGGACTGATTATTGGAATCTTAGAAATAAAAACAATCTGCCTAGGTATTATCGTAGGTCTGTTAGGTTTATGGAGTACATTTATAATGTACCAACTTTTTGTTTAATTCATGGTGCCTTCATCTGGGAAAGTCAGTACCAAATGAAAACATATTTTCGATTGTTCCTGAATATGTTAATCATTACAACACAAATTAAAAATACAAAAAACCAACAATGTTTTCACAAGCCACAAAATTTCTTTAAATTATTTCAAAGTTTCAATTTGGAAACCTTGCAAAAAATAAGTATTTCAACCCTAACATATAGAGAAAGTTCTATGGGGACAGATTTTTATGGTCACAGATTGTAATATATAATTTTATTCAGGTTTCTTCTGGTTAAATTAATTAATTAATTAATCCAAAAGTGTGATATATAGGTATGCTGTTTCCGGCGTTGTCAACAATATATTAGTTTGTGATTAGGTCTAGTTTATGGTGAACTACTAGCGGTAGGTCAATGATATTTGGTATGCAGTTGTATTTGCATTGACACATCTCATTTCCATGGAGATAATTTGACCCCACCCACTCAGTCATGGTCTTTTGACTTATTTAAGTTTTACTTAGTTAACATGGATCAGTTTGCGATTAGATCAGTTTAAGACAAGCTACAAATGATATTTTGCATGCAAATATATTGGTTTTTGCAAGTCTTGTTTCCATGGAGATTATATAGCCTCACCCCTCAACATGGTCCATTGACTTTGAAACTTTTACATAGTTTAGAACTTAATGTTTGTGTTAAGGTTTGTATGTTTGTAAAGGGCATAACTAATGACAAGTCAATGGTATTTCTTTTCTATAGAAACTGTTTATACATGTACCTTCAGTCATTTTTCATTGACTTTGAATATCTGCATAATTAACATCAATTCATGTTAAAGTATTGCTATTTTATTTTAGCATTTGCATTTTCAAAATTACAAAAAGTAGAGACATATCTCTGTGATGACAATTTATTATTTTTCAATGAATGTAACGAAATCCCTTATAAAGTAGTTACAGAAGAGCAGTTATCATAACTTTACCTGAAAGTCCATATCTCCAAAGTATTGTTCGACCATATAATTCTGTAGAATTGACCTCTTTTCCATGCGTGACAAAGACATTCTTCCAATGTCAGGCATAATAAGGTGCTCTATTTTCAGTATCCTGGTAAAGAGAGAATAAATCTTGTTTAAAATCTTTTGATTTCAAATTCCAAAATATTTTCTTTAAAAAAAAACTCAATTCTCTTAGGAGCATGTTCAAATTTTTTTCCATCTTCCAAATTCTCATTTTGAAGGAAGTTTATCACCAGAATTAACTTGAACCCCAAAATAATGTTTCTTGAGTTTTTTGTTCAACTACTAGAAATAACTGTAACCTGAAGCTATTGAAAAATGTTTTGTGGATTTTTAAATGAAAAGAAAATTATGCTTTATTTTCAAATGAAAAGAAAATTATAATTTTATTTTCTAAATAGGAAAGTGGAACAATGCAGGTCTTGAGAAGCAAACATTATTTTTGAATGGCTGATGACATGATTTCTTTTATTTTCTTAAAAGTGGTAGTATTTTTTCCAACAAGATAGGATTTTTTTTAAATGTTTTTTGCTTTAAAATCAATTAACATGATAAAATTTTCTTTTAACCACTAGTATACAGTGAATTACATTTCAAAGTCAGTGAAATATGGTTAATATGGTGGCACCACATATTCTCCTAAAATAAAGACACACAGACAACAAAGCAATGTAATATCCATTATAGCATTAAATAAAGCTGATGTATATAAATATTTGTTTAAAAAATGCAGGTTCACAACTTTTGATGAATTTATGCATATAAGGTTGAAATCTGTCAAGCAGTTTGGAATCATATTTTGCACTTCACAGACTGCACTCCAATAATATTTTTTAACATTAAGTCCTTCTTAGTCCTAAAATAAAATATTGTTTGTTTCCCCAATCCCGATGGACCCTGCAAAAAGGGTACTACTCATAAAATTTTATTGTCAAAATAAAGTTGAAAATTATTTTATTCATTTTAGATTATCAGGCTTGCAGCATGGTCCAATACTATGATACTATTCAGGCTTTTTGGAAAAAATAAAATTATTTCCTTACCTACCTACCCACACCTTGCTTGGCAGGGTCCGGACTGGGGAAACAAACAATATACTAATTTAGGCCTTACTTGAACATTTCTATGAGTTCTTTGACAGCACAGCCACATTCAGAATTAGCCTCTCTTTCATCCCTACTGTCTCCCTCTAGTGGAAGGTCTACTTTCTCTGCATTAGCTATCATGTCTTTGGCCTCTTGAATATTTTCCTGAAATTAAGTTAACAATAATTTATCTTGTGTCTCTCCTATTGTCATATATCTGGCTTTTTCAAAAGTTAATAAACAGGCTCAAAACTAATTCTTCCTAAAGCTATGTGTTTCCATTGAAGAATTTTATCACTTTTTTTGCAATTTCTGACAGGGGCTTAATAATGGCTCTTATTTAATAAGTTATTAATCTAAAAAAATGTCTTACATTAGAAAGCTGCATAAAGATATATCTACAAATCCCCTACACATTGTCACTCTATGTTAAATATATAATCAAGTTTCAAACCATAATGAACATTGTATATAATCATTCCTTTAAGTAGATATGGAGGAAAACATGTGGTTGTGGCATGGACTAAATATTTCACATTTGTTTTACAAAATGAACGCTCAACTAACTATTTTAAAGAAATTTTAAAATTTCATTTCATCTTTACTTCCATTTATCTTTCTGCAAACAATGTTTTGGACTAGTCTTTATTGTTTTAGAATAAAAAGTTCATAGTGATCGAGTAATTAGGCATATCACATGATTTTAATAAATATTAAATCAACAGGAGACTGCCCCCCCCCCCCCCAAAAAAAAACTCTCATTGGAAAAAAAAGTCTCATTGGCAATTATAACACATGATACACATCTCCTTAATTTTATAAACACCTAGAAACCTTCCACTCTCAAAAACAGTATTGAATTTACTTTAATACTCCACAAAGCATTTTTTAAAAGTCAGAAGCAGTTGTCTGAGAAATTCCTACCTTCCAGTTCCACATCCGTCTGAACTTGGTATCATCCAATACTTTCTTAACTCTATACTGAAACTCCTTGGTAGGAACTAACCACATAGCTTTAAGTAGAGGAAACCAATACTTCTCATCTCCTCTGTAATATATACATCACAATATTGTATATAATTAAAACAAGATGTAACATTTAGACAGTAACCAAAGGAAGATGTAACATTTAGACAGTAACCAAAAGAAGATGTAACATTTAGACAGTAACCAAAGTTCATCAAATCTAAACACCTGTTGGTGACCTCCTGATGTTGTCTGCTCTATGGTCGGGTTGTTGTATGTTTTACACATTCCCCATTTCCATTTTCAATTTTATAAGAATAAAGTTGAAGAAAATTCCTCCATACATTTATTTACATTTTCCTCATTAAATTGTATGAATTATGAATAAGCTTGCTAACACAGTGTAGGTTTTGAAGGATGTACAGCATCATATAGTTGCTAAATTCTACATCATTTGTTCTCTAGAGGATATATATATAGTTGTCTCATTGACAATCATATCACATCTTCTTATTTTTTATAGAAGCCATAAGAAGCTTGAAGCTTGAACTAACATGATCGACACTACAGTCGAGCATGCGGATGAGAGCGGATGTGAACAATTTTGCAGAGAGAATCCTTGAACATCATTGAAATTGTTTTGTCAAATTAGTTTCATGGATAGATATTATTATCCTTACATTGTATATTTTATAATTTGTATTATATTTTTGTTGTTGTTGAGGAAGGTTTCTGCAGATATTTTCAGGTTTGTTTGAGAGAATTGTGGTGAGAAGGCCCTTCCTTTGTTAGCTTGGTATAATTACACAGTTCTTACTTGGCTGGTTTATATTTATCATCCATATCAGATATCATTCTAGGAACTACTTCATCAAGCAATCTGAAATTCTCTATCTTCTCTACCACCTCAGTTACAGTTTCTGCCCAGGACTGAAAGATCTTAGGATTCTTCTGTAATGTATCATACAAAATGAGACAAATATACATAGGTTGACAACTGTGTATCCCGATTACAACACAAAGAGAATATTGAAGAAAACTAGCCTAGGTATATGGCTGCATTTTTTAAAGGTGTAGAATTAAAATCAAATGATGCACACAGCTACAAATGTTTATAAGCACCTTTGTCACAGTGTGATGTCATCATATGTGTTGGCCATATGAGCTATTTATTAGAAGATATATAATACTATGACAATTTTTTTTTATCAAAATGATGATATATCATAAGCAGGAGAAGCAGAACTTTTCTATTACACCAATTTGCTCATTTATATCTGACATGTCCCTGTGATTGACCTTTTTATTTTCATAAGAGAACATAATTTATGAACAAAGGCACTTTAAACTTTTCAAAGGATAAAATGATTGTTTCATTCTTTGGAAAGTTCAAATTATATCAAACTTTTCCAAATATATCATATATTTTATGACATGACTCTAGAACAGCCCTCTAAACACAGATTTTATGCAATATCAAAGACGAAACAAGGAAAATTAAAGCCAATGGTGCTTTGAGTTACCTGAATAGCTTTATCATCCAGCTTATCAAACAGGTATTTGAATCCTTCTATCATCTTGGACATTTCACTGGCCTTCTTACACAAGCTGAGAGCTTTAAATAAAGCCATCATGTCTGGCCAAACTTCTACTAATGTGTCTCCTCTGAAATATATACAATAGAAAATTGAATATGGAAATGGGAAATGTATCTAAGAGACAACAATCTGATTAAAGAGCAGAAAACAGCTGAACGCCAAATGATGGGTCTGCAGTACTATGTGAGAAGATCCTGCACCTGGAAGTGTGCTTCACCTTGCCTCTAAACAAAAATGTGTACTTGATGAGTTCTGAGATTCTCAAAGGCAAAATCAAATCCTCCATATACCATGATGATACATGAGAAACAAGAATGTGTCCATAGTATATGGATGCCCCACTCGCACTATCATTATACATGTTCGATGGACCATGAAATTGGGGTCAATACTTCAATTTGGCATTAAAATTAGAAACATATCATAGGTAACATCTGTATTAAGTGTCAAATTGATTGGACTTCAACTTCATCAAAAACTACCTTGACCAAAAACTTTAACCAAAACTTTAACATGAGCTTCACACTATCTTTTTCTTTGTTCAGTGGACCGTCAATTTGGGATCAAAACTTTAATTTGGCATTTACATTAGAAAGATCATATCATGGGGAACAAGTTTCAAGTTGATAGGACTTTAACTTCATCAAAAAATACCTTGACCAAAAACTTTAACCTAAAGCTGGACAAGCGGTGCACGGACGCATGAACAAACGGATGTACCAACGGACAGAGGAAGGACACACAGACCAGAAAACATAATGGGCCTCTACTATTGTAGGTGGGGCATAAAAATAGTGTGTATATATATATATATAATACACTGTTCTCACATTCCTCATATATAGTGCTAATACATGACTATAGAAAAAGAAGTTATACTTTCACTGTACTCATCAAATCCGTGTGAATACAAGAGCAGAATCATAGAAAGAGGAGAAATTTTTGAACTATGCTCAACTAAATCAGTAAAAAGTACATTTTTTGCAATTTAGATTAATTCTTAAAATCAAGTATAAATTATACCAATGACCATTGAGTATTGATTGTTATAGCATTATTACCATGACTTTTTTTCTTGAGAAAAATCTTGGACATGCATCTAAACAAACTTGACCACAATCTGAAATACTAGCTGATAATCAGCATTCTACGACAATAAAATATTTGATTTGATTTGATTTGGTTTGTTATTATCTTACTCTATTTTTGCCATGTATTCCACATAATCAGTCGCCACTTCAAGCTGCTTGCCCCTGGGAAACTCTGGTGAAAGGATAAATGCTGCCAGTTTTTGCATGTGCTGTCCAAGAACCTTTGTGTCTGGAAATCCCTACAAAACATTTACAGGTAAACAAAAGCAGTATATTAGTGAGAAACTTTACTAAACAACCAAAAATAGACTTCTTTACCTTTATATCATTTAATAGACTGTTCCATTCTTTATGTGCATACTATGTCCCCCCCTCATTTTGCACCACTGTGCACTGAACAGGTCATTAAAGATAAAATTTATAATAATAATAAGATAACTGAAGCTTTCTCAAATCTTTACGATATGTTCTCCCCACAATTTTCAGATTAATGTTTATTAAACTTCTGTCATCAATAAAAAGTTTAAACACATGTCATTGTAGAGTTCATAATCTGATAAATTTCCAAGCAATGCTAATTTGTAGAGTTTCAAAGTTTTCACAAAATTTCCATCCAGGCGAACAATCATTTTGCTTTATACGTCTCACAAAAATATTTTCTTATTGGAATAATACTTTTATCTAAAGAAATATACGTAAAGCTGACTTTGAAATTCCTAACTTACGAAGGTACTTATACACGACCAGGGTGTTAAACAACCTAAAAGCTACCCATTTTGGTGTCAACAATCAGACACATGCCAGGGAAAATGATTTTTTGTTCCAAACATTTAAAAGTAGGAAATATATCATGCAGGTACAAAAAGTAAGTCTCACTTTATATGGGTTTCTGTCATACAGGTACCAGAAAGTATTACCACAGTACCCCAGGGCTTCATGTAATTCATCTGGAACATCTTTTGTGTGAAGGAGGTAGAAAAGATATAAATCTAGGAAAACAGTCCATACTTCTGGGTCTCTAATATCTTCTCTATCCCTGGAAACAATATATAAAATAAGTATATAATAGAATGAAACAAGAATGTGTCCAAAGTACACGGATGCCCCACTTGCACTATCCTTTTCCATGTTCCATGGACTGTGAAATTGGGTAATAATCTAATTTGGCATTAAAATAAGAAAGATTATATTATAGGGAACATGTGTACTAAGTTTCAAGTTGATTGGACTTCAAATTTATCAAAAACTACCTTGACCAAAAACTTTAACCTGAAATTTCCACTTTCATTTTCTATGTTCAGTGGACCATGAAATTGGGTAATAATCTAATTTGGCTTTAAAATTAGAAAGATCATATCATAAGCAACAAGTGTATCAAGTTTCAAGTTGATTGGACTTCAGCTTCATCAAAAACTACCTTGACCAAAAACTTTAACCTGAAATTCCCACTTTCATTTTCTATGTTCAGTGGACCGTAAAATTGGGGTCAAAAGTCTAATTTGGCTATAAAATTAGAAAGATCATATCATAAGAACAAATGTATTAAGTTTCAAGTTGATTGGACTTCAGCTTCATCAAAAACTACCTTGACCAAAAACTTTAACCTGAAATGGGACGAACGGACGCACAGACGGACGCACAGACAGACAGACAGATGGACGGACGAAAGAAAGGAGCCACAGACCAGAAAACATAATGCCCCTCTACTATCTTAGGTGGGGCATAAAAACATAACCAGAGTTATTTCAGCCATTATTTCTCAGCTTATACATGAAGCTATAAATAGAACCTTTTTTACAAGGACAAGTGAATATTCATGAGTAAATGTATAAAATTGTACACATTGAACTTTTTGATACACACAAATAGACTTTTGTGGTATTGATTTCATAAATGACTGGAAAATCTAATTACAAATTGTTCCTTAAGGTGGTACCTAACACTACAGGGAGATAACTCTGTAAAGTCAGCTAAAAGTTTTAATTACGTTGTGTTGTTAAAGGAATATTAAGCTTCTCAATGATCAAAATTGGTGTATGTCAAACTGCTATTTAACCAGTGTAATTTTTCTGACAAAACACTTGGTCCGAGTACACAGTTATCGTCCTTTGATTTTTGTTGTCCACGAATAAAGTCCTTAGTGTGAACAGTATGTTACTTGCCAATGTTTGTTATACCCCTTCCAAATTTATTTCTCCATGTTTTATGCCTCATATTGCAAGTAGGGGGATGAAATGACACTGTAAAAAAATTAGGGTCATAAATATTAATGTAAAGTAGTGATTAGGTCCAGCTGAAAAAGGTCAAAAATTAGCACTTCGGAAGCTGTCAAAAGATTTCAAGACCCCCTCAACATACAATTGTCCATATTTTGAGTTAGAGCTGATGAAGTTTTCTATAATTTTGATATATAATTTGTCCCAAAAGTAGTACAACACACTGTAAAAATATTATTGAGAAAGGGCATGTGGGATTTTTTTAATTTTCATTTATTGTCTAAAAGAAATGCACTACCAAATAACTGTGTACTTGGACCTAAGAGGTGAAATCAGGAAATATAGAATCTGTACTTTGGCAACTTCCCTGAATGATTTGATGGTTTCAATTTGTCAAATAGCATAAAACTAAAGGATTTAAATTTTTAATTGATAGAATTTCTGCAAAAATGATCAATTTTGGCATTATATGGTCAAAATAAGCATTTCATAGCTTTTTCAATTTTGATGCCTAAGTGGCATTCTGACTTTCTATCTGACATATTTTCATGTGTCAATATTTGTGTTTCTATGCTTTTATCCAGTTGTATTACTCATTTGTGAACTCTGAATCTTAAGAAAAGAAGATTATCTCAGACAATATGAGCAAAATGTGTTGTATAAATGACCCTCGTCTAACGCCCTGTTTGGATCAAGTTAAATGTTAGGAGCATGGCACATAAAAGTTGAAGTCCATAATAAATACCTCATTAAATTAGTATAAAAAGCACTTAACAATGTCTTTTGTACCTGTTTTATTTCCCATAATATCTCTCTTTACTTCTGCATGATAGCATGTGGTTCAAATATAAGCCTGTTGAGACTAAAATTGCATGCAATTTTCACTAAAAAGTGAAAAATCTTTGTATCAGACCATACTGTCTGCTAAAAAAGTTGAATGTAAGAGCCTTTTTGTGCTCAGATTTATTGTATCATGTCACTTGAGTATAGAAATGATAGAAAAGACACAATTTTTTATTTCCTATAGCTTCAATATGCATTTTTAAATGTAAATATGTGCTACGGCCTAAATTGACACTAAATTATTTTTAGTCTTACTTGGCCTCAGACCCTTTTAAACTAATATAATATGTTATTTGTAAGTTTTCTTTCCATTCAAAGTACATTGAATACATGTGTAAGGATTATTAATAATCAAAAAGCTTCACAAATTTAAAATTGCTGGAAAATATTACATCTTCATGTAAGGCCCCCTTCATTGAAAAAACTCCATTTTTAGGCACAGGCTCATATAAATTTGACTTTTGAAAAATTATGCTTAGTTTGATATATCAAATGAGTACTCTATTGCTTTAAATACATAATATATTATATATTAAGGCATTTTAAAAGTATTTTTTTGCAATATTTCAATTTTAAAAGCCCCAAATGTTGATAGTTGAAATTTCTCAATTTTAACATCTAAATTTAACACGCAAATTTGAATATAGAATTAATCATATTGTCTTTAATATATATCCTTTTGCTATGAAACTTTGTTAGCAGTCTTATAATATATTAAGCTTAAGTCATACCAAGTTTTATTAAGATTGGTCAACTTTTTCTATCCTATTAGGTCCGAGTACATAGTTATCGTCCTTTGATTTTCGTTGTACACGAATATAGTCCTTAGTGTGAACAGTATGTTACTTGCCAATGTTTGTTATACCCCTTCCAAATTTATTTCTCCATGTTTTATCACTCATATTGCAAGTAGGGGGATGAAATGACACTGTAAAAAAATTAGGGTCATAAATATTAATGTAAAGTAGTGATTAGGTCCAGCTGAAAAAGGTCAAAAATTAGCACTTTGGAAGCTGTCAAAAGATTTCAAGACCCCCTCAACATACAATTGTCCATATTTTGAGTTAGAGCTGATGAAGTTTTCTATAATTTTGATATAATTTGTCCCAAAAGTAGTAACACACTGTAAAAATATTATTGAGAAAGCGCAGGTGGGATTTTTTTAATTTTCATTTATTGTCTAAAAGAAATGCACTACGAAATAACTGTGTACTCGGACCTGTGGTTCAAAATTATTGAAATTTTTATATTTTTGTAAAAGGGTCAAAGTAAATACTTTGACAAAATTTTATAAAAATTAAACGAGCCAAATTAATTTTAGACAAAGTGTTGGGTACCACCTTAAACTGCTTTAGATTGACATTTATTTTACTATACCATACTTTGATACTATTGGTCAACATTTCTATACTCACTCAGTAAATGTTGAGGGAATACGGGACATGTAAGAGTTCATCAAACTTGCATAATCCTCCAGCTCCATGCTTTCTTTGGTGTATTTGTGTTCCTTTACAGCTGAAGCCATTTGTTGAAGTTTTTCTCCTTTTAGATTCTGTAATAAATATAAACAAGGTATACTCTTTTGCTTATTTCTCCTTTAACTAATTTCATAACTTTTTTCATCATCAAAAGTTCATCAGTGATCCCTAGTTCTTTTCAATAAAAAAAATACATAACATTTACAATTATTTTTGGTTCAAGCTATGTGTAGGAACCTTTTTTTTTAATAATTAGTAATTGTTCTCTTTCAAGAACCAGAATGTTATTTCTGCTAGAACCTTTGATTAAGTCATTCTGCAACATTATTTTAAACACATCAAACCTTTAAATAGTTGTCCATTTCAATGCATTCTCCTATCTTTTCTAGAACTTCATAATGTGATGTTCCAGGTCCTGCTCGTATAATGGCCAAATACAGATCAAACATACAATCATGACAATCTGATTTTGACACTTTCTCTTTCTCTACACCAGTGCTAAAATAATCCACATAAATGTTTATTCTGTAACAGCAAATAATTCAAATACTTTTTCTTAAAAATATTTCAAGTCTACTTTTTTCTTCTTTTTTATCAAAATGTAGATATTCCTTTGACCTGATATAAGAATTTCTCTTCAAATATTTTTCAAATTCCATGATTATAAGAAAAACTTATTGATCAAGTTTGTTTAACACATATTTTGTCTTCATTTTTCATGTGGTTAGCTGCCTCCAACCAAGGAAATACCAACTATCCATTAAAGTTAAAGCTCAAAGTAGATGCAATTCTTACTGCCTTTACCAAGTTTGCAAAAAAATCTCTTTAACTTGGGAACCCATCAGTCCCTTTTTGGAAAGATTATAAAAGATATCAAAACCATATTCATTTTGCCTTCTAAAATTTCTAATAATCCATGTTCAGTATACTTCCATATGACCTCCTACAATCTTTTCTGCTTTTTAAAGTTTTCTCAGGATTAAATTAAGATAAGGTATGCAAAATTATACTTTCTACGCTGTCTCAAAAATTTAAACAATAATCCACTGACCTAGTTTTTAATGTTTAATGTTTTTAATATGCAGAACTAATATGTTAAAAAGTATCTTTTTTCAAGTGCACATTTTTTTTTAAATATGAGAATACACATTTCTAGATATTTTTATAAATCATTTTATATCATGTACAGCCCAAACATATTATTTGACACAAAAAGAATTGAGAAAATATAGTCTATAAGGAAAAAACATCACCAATTCAAAATCCTTCTGTGTATCAGAATTGAAACCAAATCTGGGTTGCAGGGATTTCTATCTATTTTGTTGATGATCCATCAACATAATTATTAAACTCCACTGTTCACTGCACCAACTTTGTCATAGTCTCCTAAAACATGTTTACTATAATTTTGGAAGGTCCGGTCGCAAAAGATTAATGTAAAAGAAATGACAGAATGTTTTGTTCTAAATTACGAACTCACTCTATAAGATCACAGAGAGTCCGACAAGTCGAGGTAGCCATATAACAACCAGGAGAATCTCTGGGTACTTTCTGTACAAATTCCTCCGAACAAATCTTCTTGATGTAGATATTTATGATGTTTTTAATGTCTGATATCTTGATTGTCTCCCCTATTTCATCTATATCAAGGTCATTAAGTTCATCTTGAATAGCTGATTCAGTATCATCATTTCCATTGGCGTAATCATATTTTGATATTATTTTTTCCATCTTGTTTAGCAAGTACTAAATGCTGAAAATGAAAATAGATTATACTGTAAATTTAGAAATTATCGCAATGTTTTTATTATTGCGAAAAAATGCGACAGGGTTAAAATCACAATATATTAAACTGGCATATGAATTAAACAGGGTTTACAGGGTTTTCTCAATATTGCAATAATTAAAACCACATTTTAGTCAAAAATGACAAAATCGCAATAATAAATGCACGCAATAATTTTTGAATTTACAGTATCAAATAGTCTTATTTTGCACTAGTTCATCATTAATATAGGTCAGCATGCATATTCTTTTTGATTCAACTGTTTTATATTCACTTTTAAGTTCACTATTTATATAGGTTACTTGATTTTTTAGGTTGATAGTCAATTCAAAACCTCATAGGGAAGATACATTTAATTTTCATAAAAGGACATAAAATTATTATCTGTGGTGAAAGCATTATGAAAAGTAAATAGCTAACAAAGTATTTTGTTCCTTGCACAATTCTGTACAATGCCTGTTGCTATTTTGGTATAAACATAGGAAAATTGTTTCTAACCATTTAATATATTTATTGATTTTTGTCTCTACATTATAACTCAAGATTTGCATTGATAAAATAAAAAAAATAAAAATCAAGGCAAACTAATTAAACCAGATATTTCACCGTCACCCGAGTTATTATCAAAATACTTATTTAGAACAATTATACATGTCCTATGCCAATATCTTATCAACTGACATATTTATGAAGTGAAACCAATAAAATTATGAGTTAAAGATCATATTGATCGATTTAAATTAAGTACAGGGTTAATATGATGTACCTGAGAATAAATTAGTCTATTTTTAAACCTTACTTGTAGAATTATGAATACCTTGAATGCATTACAACAACTGAATAATAAACAGAATATTTTACTTACCTTTATTAAATCAATTCTCTCTGTTAGGAATCATATATCCTTAATTATTTCTGTAAGAAACTAAAATAGTCTTATTGCATGCCTTTGTAGAAAGGATGGTCAAGTTTCTGAAATGAAAAAAGTCTGTCAGCATTAAAAATGTCTATAAGAGTTCAATAAATAGATCGTTGAAAAGGTAGTTCAAATATTACCAATAAGATCTAATTCAAGACGTAACCTATTTTTTTTTTAAATAGTTCAAAATCATTTAAGCTGAGACATGTTCGATAGCATAGCATACATACACTATCTATTTAAATACAAATCGTGTACATTATTCTTCAAAGTTTGGTTTTCCAATAAAGTACCTACTAAGGTATATAGTACACAGGAATTGTCAGAAATTAAACCCTGAGCTTATTTAAACGAACCTATTGAATTCAAATTTGTATTCAAGGTTGGTTTTAAACTATTTCAATCGCTGATTTTTTTTTTAAGACAAAAATCAAGATTATAATTTTTAAAAAGAATTTAGCAGAATGAAAACATATTTGACAGATTTCTAACTTTATTGCAGCAATACAGAATAGCAGCAATTCTAAAACTTGATGTTGTTTAAAACTGTGGGGAAAGAAACATGTTTATATGTGTTTACTAAATCAAAGAGTAATACATTATATGGAGGTATTGGTCTTGAAAGATCACATCAGTTATTTTGTAGTTGAGAAATGATTCTGTCTATTTGCTTTATGTTTAAAATGTAAATTTAAATACTTTGGTCATGATTAAGGGTCATTTAGTGGTTTTTATTCATGTACTATATATACTTAAATCTCTCAAACTGTGTCTTTCTATTTGTTTGTTCATTAACATTTGTGTACATTAGATAATTTACATAAAATTACTAAAATATAAAACACTAAACAAACTGAAAAAAACTTTTCCTTCCTTAACTGTTAACTTTAGGAGAATAAAATCAACATTTCAGAAGAGAACTGTAATTTCATTTCAACAACCCTCGTCGTATATTTGTGGTCATTGCAGGCCATCAACATTTTTTTCTCACAAACATTTGTCAAATAAAGTGAATTCCTAATTTTTTTTAAAATAGAAACTAAATATGGGCTATTCATGGTAAATTATGAAAACAATACAGCTGAAAAATCTCTAATCATTAATCACAAATCAATTGTAAGAGTGTTAAAAAATTAAAAAAAATTGTTTTGAATTTTTGTGCCAAATTATGTTCTTTTATTATGCCCATTATTATCAACAAATTATCAACCCTACCATATGACGGAATATAATTGATGTCCAACATGTTAAAGGGGAGATAATCATATTCATTATAATATGAGTTTTCTCAAGGTTCCACTTGTAGTAATTGGATTATAATCTTGACTGATATATTGATTCATATTTAATACTTTATCTAGTATAGGTTCCTGATAGCCAAAATAACACTAATGGTGCATTACTTAAGTAACCAGGTTTCAATTCAAAACTAAAAGATTGGAGGGCATTAAGACTGTACTATAGAATCATAGAGCTAGAATTCAATAATTAGCATGGAAATAAATGTGATAGCTCATGTAGACCGAAATTATTTCAAATTATACACTTTAAGATTTTTTTTTCTAATATAATGCGGTGTTCACACATTGCCGATTATTGCTCCCGTTTGAGATCAGACAGTGATACGAAATGAAAAATGAAAAAGTTGGATTACTATCCTCAATTATCTGGAATGTCCTATCATTGTCTGAACGCAGTCGTTTAATTTCGTAACAGATTCCTACGGGTCGGGAAAGGTCCGAATAGTTCGGCGAAGCACCCCGACAGTTAGGGGAAACTCAGCCGATTTAGTCTAGTCAGATTACAATCATGACTATGTCGTGACAGATTCTGCTGTATCGGACCAAAATCCTAACAATGTTCTGTGTATTCTGGACGGTGTGCTGTGAAACGGGAATGATCTGGAGAAATTTTTCATTGCTGTTTTTCTGCCGATTGAGTCCAGATTGCATCCAGATAGAGCGGATCTTAATAGGATAACATTCTGACAATCAGGGCCGTAGCGTAATGGAGGCAAATGAGGCAAATGCCTCACTTTTGAAACGACGACCAAACTTTTAAAGTGTCATTTTTTTTAATTATAGATTTTACATTATCAATATGCAAGTTTCGCGTTTCAAATTATCTACCAGCACACTACTACATCCAATATGTTCAATCTGCAGCAGCGATTGCAGCTTTTACCATTGCGAATCGATGACGGTAAAAAAAATAAGTGTTCCGAATACAAATCAAAATTAAAAAAAATGAAACAAATCTTAATGTCGTTACAAAACTGGTTGAAGATGGGTATTTTAAAGAGAAAAATATGAAAAAGGTAACTCATGAGTATAAAAACACCCCTATAAATATGCTGGCTTAATACTTTCCTTGGTTTATTTTTAAATCGATTATAGTTATTAATCTTTACAGTAAAATAATTCATTGGCCAAAAATATAATAATTATTCATAATTAATTTAAACAAAATCATGAAGCGCCTTTTCTATGGAAGTCTTAAAAATGTATAAGGCAATTCTTAATTTTTATTTATCTTTAGTAAAAGTAGGAATGATATATTTTTGGTATTGTTTGAAAATAATTTTTTTCGTGTTTCTTTTTCTTTTTATGATCAGCATTGTCTGGTTGTATGCAAGCGTGTTCCATTGATTCTAGTGCGGTAGGTCGTGGGTTCGAACCGCGGTAGGTCAAACCAATGACTTAAAAAATGATAGAATAATGTGTCCAAGTAAAGGTCTTCCATCAGAATAATGTGTTCAGATAGGTCTTCCAGCGTAATGTTTACAGATGACTTGTGATCACTTGTGACATTAGAACGTCAAAAATCCGGTTAAGTAACAATGGTGGTCTATTTTTCTCTGTACCTATTCTTATGGTTAATGATTATGTATAATAAATATATTCTTATTGATGCTCGTCTTATAGAAGCTTATAACTTGATGTTGGACATACATATATAGATATATATATATACATAAGTCAAGAACGTGTGTTGAAGCAGTACAGGTCACAGGAGAAAAGGAAAGTTTTAGTTGACCAACAGAGATTAACTTTAATATTGAAACTTGATTTGTTACTTACTAGGCTAGTTAAAAAAAAACCCGCATTTCTGTTATATTTTTTAATTTTTTATTATAGATGGTAATGCTGGAAAAAGCTTCTCCCGTACATGTCAGGCACCCGAACCACCCTAAAAAAAAGCCTCACTTTAAACAGACCTGCCCTACGGCCTTGACAATACCTGCTCATCCAGATTATGCCGACAGTTTTCGAACGGATTTCTTCCTTCAGCATGGGTTCACTGTCTGGTCACTGTCTGATCTCTGTCGGATCACATTCGGTAAAATCGGGACGCAGTCGTAACATACTCGGTCCAATTTTACCTGGAGAAAGATACAAATTGGATTAGAAGCCAATTGACAATGGGATTATCGGGATAAATTCGCTTCGAAACGGTTGAAAATCAACGCTTTCTGAACAATATCTGATTGTTGTCATGATTAAATTATTTGTTTTACAAATTTTAATTAAAGTTTGAATTTTTATCCACGATTCACAGGATCTTGATCAGACTTTTGACAAATTTTAATCGGAAATGGTCCTGTCAATGACGGCAGTATAAATCATGAATGTGTGACCCCAGCTTAAATGATTTATTCAACTAGTAAAAAGTTTTACCATGTTTTGGTTGTTACAAGACATAAAACTAAAGACTGATCAACAACATAAATCACACTAATAACCAGAAGTGATCTTTTATAAATTATCTGGAAGACTAAGATAATTCTGCACCTGGTGCACTTGTGGCACCCATTATAACTTGTTTACACTTAATAATTTGTGGTTTGTCATACACTTTCGATTGACAAAATAATATCAGGGTTGAGTCCAAAAGTATTAATGAAATGTTCAAACTATAAACATGTATAAATAAGACTTTTGACACGATCATTTCTAGTTATAAGTGTCTGAATAGTTGAATACTTAAGGTATAGAAAGACAAAGGAAAGAAGAAAGATTGAATGTGTGCACATAAGACTTGTTTAATACAACCACATTTTGATCATGAACCACATCAGGTTTTATAGACATTGCATTATTGTTTTGTTCGCCTTTGTTCACTTGTCACTTTTTTCAAAGAAGTCTTGTGTTGGTTCTGCTGTTCAGAAATATATTTTTTTTACGGTTTATGAACCATCTAAATGACAGTACATTGTATTTTCATATCTGTACAACACTAGGACTCTTCAGATAGTTGAAAATTTTACCTCATAAATCAAATACCAGAAGCTCCAAATTTTCTAATAATATGATACCATATATCTGGATGCCTTTAATTATCTTTGGTTGTTGCACTTAAATTTAGATTGTGCATAAATAAATGAGAAACTTACGGCATTAGGGTTCAAAATAGATAAAAGTTTTGTAAGATTGGACAATCATTTTTTGGCAATATTTGGCTCTTTCTGTTAACTCAGAGCATGCGCATCTAAGGAGAACGAAGGTGACTAATATTTCTAATGTGCCTTGTTAAAAGCATATTAATTCCCATACCAAGTCAAACAATTACATTTGATGACAATTGGCTGAAAATGGAATAAACTGTAAATAATATTAATTATCACTTTATTATTTTTTTATTAAATTTAACTATTACATGCATAAAATATTGCATCTACAGAATGTAACAAATGTTTATGTAATAAGTTATCACAGTTAGAAAATTAACATGTATTTTCATAACAGGAAATAAACAAAGAAGTAAATGTACTTTAAAATTTCGTGAGCACAGCTCAAATTTCAAACAAGATTCTTGTAAAAAGGCAAAATAGAAAGATCACAATATAGCATTATCTGGTTGAAATTGTGAGAAATTTTAGATACATTATATTCAACAATATTGACTTGCTTATACATCTTGTCTTGTGGATTATTTATCTATTCAAAGTTTCTCTTTAGCTCATAATTTTCCAAAAAAAAGTAAGCATTAATGCTAAAAACTGGTAAAAATCATCTTGTAATTGCAAAAATTCCTTAAAAGAGTTATTTGACATTTCTATCTGTTTCTATCTATCTATGATTTTTTTAAGTTATAGGCAAAAATAAAATCCTTACAGTCAAAACAGCTGCAAACAATGTTAACTAGTATCCTGAGGAATCTGAACAAAAAGTTTTTGTCAAAAAACTAGACTCATGATCACTGCGAATAATTAAAAATATGCTATAAAAAAACTTGTAACAGAAATTTGGTAAACTAAGGAATTCGTCTGCAAACAAAGAAAAATAATAAAAAATAAATTAAAAAATTTTCTATTATTCAACTATAAATGCCAAATTATTTTTTGCGAGACCTATCTGGTATCACAATGAAATTTCAACAATGATAAAAACAGGTGAAAAAATTAAGCGTTTGTAGCAATTAAAATATTTGTATGGATTGTCTAATATGACAATTAATAAACAAAATTCATTTTCATGAATATTATTCTATTTAACTATTATCTAATATTGCCATAAAATTGAATGTGATAAAGAGTTTTAACCTTATAAGTTAATGAAATCATGAGGTTACATCATCAGTTAAAATGCTTTTGAGATAAATAATTTACTGTAAAACAACTTATTTTTGGTGACTTTTGCAAGTAAAAAAAATAACTGGAATATAAATCAGAGAGCGGTGGTGAAGTGGTTAGTGCATCTGACTAATAACACAAAGGTTCCTGGTTCGAATCTGTATCATCATGCAAATTTCAGGGACTGAATTTTCAGCTTTCCCTTGACACATTTTGGGAGTATGGTCTTGAGGAAAAGATGATACACCGTCGGAAGGGGACGATAAATGGCTGACCCGTGTTAAGAGAGAGTGACAAGTCTTGCACATTAAAGATACCGTTGCAGATTTCGAAAAAAGAATAAGCTTATGTCGCTACAAGGCAGCACTCGCACCCGCAAAGTGAAAGGAATTAATATAAGTTGCAAAACATGTTTACGAAACCACTTCGGTCATGTTGACTCATTTGTAGATCTTACTTTGCTGAACATTATTGCTGTTTACAGTTTATCTCTGTCTATAATAATATTCAAGATAATAACCAAAAACAGCAAAATTTCCTCAAAATTACCAATTCAGGGGCAGTAACCCAGCAACAGGTTGTCTGATTCATCTGAAATTTTCAGGGCAGATAGAAATTGACCTGATCAACAATTTAACACCATGTCAGATTGCTATAAATGCTTTAGTTTTTGAGTTATCAGCCAAAAACTGCATTTTACCACTATGTTCTATTTTTAGCCATGGTGGCCATCTTGGTTGGATGGCCTGGTCACCGAACACTTTAAACTAGATACCCCAATGATGAGTGTGGCCAAGTTTGGTTTAATTTGGCCCAGTAGTTTCAGAGGAGAAGATTTTTGTAAAAGTTAACAACGACCGATGATGACAGACGACGCACGACAACGGAAGACAGACGCAAAGTGATGGAAAAAGCTCACTTGGCCCTTCGAGCCAGGTGAGCTTAAAATAAAGTATTCATGATAATAAGTTGGTTTACAGTAATACCCTCTATAAAAATCTACTGAAAATTTATTAAATTATCTAAAGCTGAACATGAAAATTCTAATGGTTCTATAAAATAGTACAAGATTTAGATTTTGGTTCCTGTAGTTTGCCATTGTCTTGAGATTGTGTTTTTCCCTGGTAACCTTTATGTTGTTGCTCAATTTTCTGTTCTTTTGGTGGCTGATGCTTTGAAGAAACAGCATTTGTGTGGCTCACAGCCACAGGTTTGGGTTGTATTACAGGAGATGGCTTGTTATCTGTCAGCTTTGGACTACCTGCACTTCTGGTATTCTCAGGGCTGACAGATCTTGGAACTGTATTTTGGTTGGCAAGGTTTTTCTCATTGTCAATTTCTAAATTAGAATGTTTGCTGTCCTTTGTAACTTCTTTATCCTCATTTTCTTCAATTGACAAATTCACTGGAATATGCACTCCAATTTTTTGCATTAATTCATCCAATTTTGGTCCAGCCCATGTCATTTGTACTTCAGCATCTTGATAAAAGTTTATAAACAGTAACTGGGTGAAGACCATACTCATTGACCCAGAAGGTGGCCAATCCATTTTCTCTAACAGCAATGGTATAATTGGTTTCTTCAAAGCATCAGCCAAACTGACTTCCCTACGACAGTTAGCTGAGAGTGAATACTTCTGTGTGATACATGTTAGAATCACTTTACACCCTCGTACACCAGAATCTATTTTCTCATACAATGAGTCTCCACCTCCCATCTGATATATGTCCATCCAGCAACTTAAACCCATCCCTGTCAATCTTTGGTAGAGGACCATAATCTCTTTCTGTTTACCCCATTGGTATGATATAAATACTTCTGGACACTTATTTACCTATAAAAAACAGAAAAGAAAATCAATGTGAATGGCTATAAAATATATACATGTAAAATGCTAACAGGTGCTTGCTCTTACTGTTTATAAATAAGTGGAAGGAAATTAGAAAAAAAACCCATAATCCTATAAAAGTCATATCTTCAACATGTTAAGAGATTGAACCTATGATCCCCAGCTAGTATTAAAGTAATCATTGAGGCCTTTGTTGAAAAAAGAAAGAGAAAAAAATAATTATATAGGTATAGTTCCTAATTTAGATAACTTCATTGTGTTTTCTAAAAAAAAGTCCATGTTATACTAATCTTATCTTTTTTTCAAACAATGAATATGACCAAAGAAGAAAAACATATGTTTTATAGAAGAAATGTAATGAATTTAGAGTCATGACTTGAAACACCAGATCTCATCTATTCCATTAAATTATCTGAGCTACTCTCTTGTGATGGCTAGAACATTATAAGGGGCTTAAATTATTTTTATAGTAAATAAATCTTTTCCACAAAATTCAAAATTGATTTTAATTTGGTTTAACAGGTTTGTGGTTTTTTTTATAAAACCTCTTTTAACAACTCCTTGTTCATTTTTTTTTTGTCTTTCTGATTGTATATTATGCCAAACTGTTGTCTTAATTATTTTCACTTTTCATACATCATTTCCCTTTGTGTTGATAAAGTCTGTATTCTTTTGTGCAAAACTCATAGCACTAGTACACAGTATAACATGTGTTGGGTTTTTTTTTAGAATTATCTCATGGTGGTAGGGATTTCGTTTCTTGGATTAATCCATCATTAGTACAATATTACAAAACATTACATAAACATTCTGTTTAAAGTTGTGCAATATTTAGTATCACTAACAATTTTTGTAAATTTTTCAGTAAACGATTCAAAATATTTATATCTTTTGTATGAAGCTAAATAGTTGAATATAATTATCACGCTGTAATCTGAGAAACATACCTCTTCTGAGATTTCTGTCTGTTTGGGTTGTGACTGGTTCGGTTTTTTCTTTGTTTTATCTATTACTATAACTTCTTGTACTGGTATCCACCAATCTTTATACACTGTTGATATAGAAGAAAACAATCACTGTTCAATATGATTGTGCAGGCTTATAATGAAGGTTTTCATGAAGATATGTAAATTATGAAATTGTGGGGAATTTGGGTGTTACCTTCAAATAGATGGGATGTGCATTTATAACACGAAAGACATAATAAAAGATCGTATATCATTAGTAAAAGAAAAAAAGTTATTTCCACATAAAACATGTTCCAATACCCATTTAGTCCATCCTTCTACTTCATGTACTTGTGAACGCTCTGTAAGCGGAACACTAAACATGGCTACAAACAATCTAAGGAAAAACAATATACTTACTATCATCAATCAATGTTTCATCAGGTAGAATACCATAACAATTCAGCTGCATCAACATTTCCTGGAACTTGGCAACAGGCCAAATTCTGTTATCATCTGTCTCTTCTCCAGCTCTCTGGAAAAACCTGACAAAAAGATACTCGCTAAAGATAGGTCCCATAGATCCTTTTGGTGGCCAAGCCATTTTCTCCATCAACAGTGGTATCATTGGTTTACCTAAGTTCACTGATAAATTAACCTGAAAGAAATCCAAGAAATTATAAAAGATCAAAAGTTTTAGTTTTCAATTTGTACTTTTAATGAGCTGAAAGTTCCTTTAATTCTATAGAAATTTTGGGCAATTTTTGACAAATAAGTGGACATTCTTTTTTGATTGTGACAATGCAGATCTTAAGTCAAAAAATGGCCTTGCATTCCACAAATTATGCAGAGAATTGATGCTAAATACAAATTAAAAGGGATTAAATATTGCAACAAAGAAATGCAATACATGTACCACATTGCATAATCGAATTTCTAGTTTGAAAAAAAGATTTAGTTCATAAATAAAATTTTATCAGAGATATTAAAATGTAATGTGAAAATTTCAGTAAATAAATGGGGCATGTCCATGAGACACCGATGGTGCCCCCATTTGCATAAAATGTTATAAAGGGGCATAACTCAAGAACTGTAAAAGTGATGCTGCCTTAATTTGAACTTGATCTGAGTTTGTGGTAAATAGCAATAGCATAAAAAGAGGCTCTTATACACTATGTTCCTTTTTTTTATATTTACCTCTCTATTACAATTTGGAGACTTGGCATATTTTTCTGACACACAACAAATGATGACTTTTGCTCCTCTGATGCCATTGTCAATTTTCTCAAATAATTTATCTCCTCCTCCCATTTGACCAATGTCCATCCAACATTCATATCCTGCCATCTGTAGGTGGTTACGGAGTAATTTTACCTCATCCTGATGACCCCACTGGTAACTAAGGAACACAGCAGGAGGGGAGGTGTAGTCTACTTCTTCATCTTCTACAATATCAACTGAAAACAAAATGTAAAAATCTTTTCATCACTATATTTATTCATATAAGACAAATTTATTTATTTATCTTGGTGGATAAACTCTACAGAATCAACCTTTTGTATTAATTGCCACTTTGTTCTTGTTTTAAATATACATAAAATATTTGTCACTTGACATTTGACAAGCAATGATGATTCAATTATTTTTTTTGTCGCCTAATTGTGATCAAATAAATACAGCAAATACCTCCCTCCCAACTATGAACTGTGTTATTGCCTTACTTCATAGCATTTCCCATAATGACTTTGTCACATACTCTGGTATTTAGTTATATTGTTCATGAGTTACTTCCCTTACCAACAGCTTTCATAGCATTTTCCACAATAGCAGCACCATCCATTCTGTTCATTTCCTGTAAAGCTGTTAAGACAGCATAGTTTGCCTCCCTTGTTTTGTTTGTAGCGTACCATTCACTGAGAACAGCCATACAGGGGTCATGTTGTGATGCCCATGCTCTGATGTCATCTTTACTGTAACCAAGACGTTGGGCCAGTAATCTCCAATCATGTTCTGTTTGTGGATTCATTATCTTTGTCAAATCTCTTGACCATCGAGGTGCATTGGTCATTGTCTGAAAAGATGATTAGATATATAAATAGTTCGTTAACGTGGTCACTATGAACTCACTGTGACAACTCTGCCAGGTGGTCTATACTTATGACCTTAAAACTATTTCTTTTAAACCAAAATGTTTGCTTCTATAATTCTTTCATAATGATAAGTAGAATATTTATCCTTTTGTTTCTATTCAGTATGAAGCATATTACTCAATGTGCATTCTATTCAAAAAAGATATTAATAACCCTTTTGTCTGTGATGTTTAGCAATGATATTGGATGAAATGGCTATGAAATATGCCACATATTTAAGGACAATGGTCCTAACATATCAATTGACATGGACATGATGAAGATAGATGAGGGTCATATAGGAAGTACCTTCATAAAAAGTCTTGTCGAATGAAGTTAAAGGTAGTTTTTAGTGCATGACAATATCAAGTTAGATTTTAGCCAAAAATAATGGTAACAATAATTTTTTGAAACCTCTGATCAAATCATGATAATGATATTCAGAGGAATCATGGTAAAATTTTAACCAATTTGAAGCTGAGGTAGTTTTAAATGACTGTTTGATGCCTTATGGTAAAGGGCATTGATTCCTTCATAGATGGAAAACTTAAAGACACATTTCCTTAAACTACAAATTGAGTTTTACAGCTACCTTATCATAACAATAACAATCTATATATATATAGTTTATTTCTTTATAAAAAAAATAGTAGTGTTTCGGAAATACGTTTTGAAAGCACAGTTATAAATACCTTCATGTCAACTTCTTCCACTTTAATCTTAAGTCTCCTCAATATCTTTCTCAGCAAAGTCAACCCTCTGAGTGACAGTATCAAGCCCTTCACCTAACTCTATCATGTTTTCATCATGTTTGTCCACTCGAGTGGTCAGCCCTACTACAGCCACCTCTGTACCGGTCACTCTCTTGTCTAACTGTTCAACATCCTCCTTAGTTTCTTTCACATCTTGAACTACTGTTTCCAAACTTAAAAATAATCATATGCAAACTTTATGTTGATACAAATTGTTTTCAGTCTTCTACAATATTCAACTTCTAACAGCAGTGAATATCTATGCCAAGTTTCATAACCCAATTTAATGGGTTTAAAAGATTATAAAGAGCAGAAAATATTTTGTGACTGTCCCACAAACCCATATATCCATGGAAAAGCTAATTACTATAGGCTACCAGCTGATTAATCAGTGGCACTCTCATACCTGCCAACTTTTCAAAATGCCAATGGGGGTTTTGTGTGCAAGATTGCTGTCATAGTCCTAAATGTCCATCAAGGGGGCCTTCAAATGCAATTTAATGTTGTTTGTTGGCTTCTTCTTACTTTTATAAGCCTATATCCATTGTAAATTAATTCTTTTGTTGAAAATTGTGGACAAAATTGCTCTTTCAAAATTTCCATTTGGGAGCCTCCATGGGGAAATCCCCACAGATAGTGACAGTCGGAAGGTATGCACTCTCATTAAATGAATTCATACTTTCAATTCCTTGATCTTACATGTAAGCTCTAGAAATATCCAACATAATCATATTTAATTGATCTGACAGAGGCAAATTTTCTAATGTATTTTAAATACCTTCTTCCTTCTATCTGGTCTACCAATGCAGAAAACTGTCCCTTAATATTTGTTTTCTCTTCAGTATCTCTTCTCTCTACAAGATATTCCTTGTGTGGTCCAAACATTTCAGGTCCATATATTCCACATAAATCACGTAGACCTGTTAATGTACTTGAAAGTTGAGTATCATCTTTTGCCACCTTCAAAACACCCATTAGGTACTTGAACACAGGATTCCTGAATCTCTGTAAAAAAAAGATATGAAACAAGTAATCTTAGAAATATTCCATACTATCTAAAACATTATCTGAAAATGTATTTACTACATCTGTCATTTTTACACATTTTTGTTTAATTTGGGGAACAGTGATCGGGAAGGACGTGCGCCCTGCGCCTATAGCGCATATTCACCAGAAATGGCGCATAGAGTGACAAATGTAAGCGCCCACGTGGCGCACAATATTTTTCACATCGTTTAGAAATGTTTAGATATCGTCAAATAGTTTTGCGATCGTGTTCCGTGCCGCCATGTGTGTGTACACAACTGTATAATGTTCCTCCAATCATAGGAGCACCTATATATTTTTAGGACGTCTCGGGTGTTTTCCTATGGTAATAGAACCATGCGGTTTAACGTCTCGGGTGTTTTCCTATGGTAATAATAGAACCATGCGGTTTAACTGATAACCCAAAAAACGCAATTAACCATCATTCATGATATAATTTTTTATAAACAACTTTACATTTGTGAAATTTGGCTATTACAGACGAGATTTAACTCTAATAATAATCTTTTAATTTAGTTAAGCTTGCTTTTATTTCGATTGAAAATCCCTGAAGCCTTTTTATGAATATAGTTTTTGTCTCCATAAAAGGTGCTTAACTGTCCCTGTCATTTTTTGGTCTTTGGCTCGTTTTGACATTTTGTAAACATGACTTCAGCGAATTATTGTTTGTTCTATCAATTGATGGTACTCTCTACTGTTATTCTTGTCATCTTGATGAAGTAATAATAATAATACAAGAAGTGCAGATGACGTTCCTGAAATGTCCTCTAATACGGAACGTCTGGAATGAGTATGGTATCGACGAAGACCCAAATTTAATGTTAAAAAAACATGAACATGAACAAGCCAAGGCAACAGTAACAGTTTAAACATTGTAAATAAAGGTTTATCTTTAATATTGTCCGTTTTGGAAGAAGTTATTGTTTATTCATTGAAATTACAGAATCACAGGAACAATATTATTTAAAATCATAGAGGTAAACTTGTACCAACACCTCTTTGTCAAAACATGAGAAAATAATGATACTTTTTATTTTTTTACAGAAGTCAATTCGAATGGCCCACTCATTTGACAACATGGCCCATTATTTTTTAAAATGGCCCATTGAAGTTATTTTTGAGGGGCCCTGGGCCCATAGTGAAAAAAACCTTCCAGATCACTGGGGGAATTCATAAAAAATTGCATGACTGTGTCCCCTAGCAAGATTAGCAGGTTTAAAAAAAAAAGGTTGATGCCCAATCAAACCTTTAGAAATCATATCAAAATAAGATTTTTTTCATAAAAAAATAAATATAGTACTTTGTTCTCTTGTTCCTAGATTAATTCTAATTTTACAATAAGTCTGTTTGTTGCAGTGTCTATCTTTCCTAACATTAAGATGATATAAACAAAAGTGATTCAAAATAGCGCTGACAATGGGATATGTGGTATATGATATATAAAAGACGTACCTCAATTGTTTTTGAAACATTTACTAGGATACCATTAACAAAATGCTGTTCTAATGGCTCTGTGTTGTCTGCCATCAGTTTGTCCATATATTTCTGAAACACTTTAGGGTTGACTTTTGTAACTTTCTCTATAGTCATCAAGACCTGTATTCTGATATTCGCATCACCATAATGATTATCCATCATAACCTCCACCACTTTATCTGTTATCATCTGTTGTAAATAGCATGAAGTCACTTTTAAAACATATAAAGGATAAGATACAATGGTCAAGTTTAAACATCTCATCTCTTATTATTTTTCAAACTTTATCTTAAACATCATGTGCTTTAATATTTTTAAAACTTGTGCACACTGGGTAAAACTTTTTAAGTAAATTAAACTCTTACTCAACAAAATATCAAAACTAGACACTTTAAAGAGCCTGTGTTGTTCACCTGGTCTATGTGAATATTAAACAAAGGAAGCAGATGGATTCATGACAAAATTGTTTTTTAGTGATGGTGATGTGTTTGTTCATCTTACTTTACTGAACATTCTTGCTGCTTACAATTATCTCTATCTATAATGAACTTGGCCCAGTAGTTTCAGTGGAAAATGTAATAAAATTTTACAAATTTTATGAAAAATTATTAAAAATTTACTATAAAGGACAATAACTCCTTAAGGGGTCAATTGACCATTTCGATCATCTGAACTTATTTGTAAATCTTACTTTGCTAAATATCATTGCTGTTTACAGTTTATCGCGATCTCTATCTATAATAATATTCAAGATAATAACCAAAAACAGCAAAATTTCCTTAAAATTACCAATTCAGAGGCAGCAACCCAACAAAGGGTTGTCTGATTCATCTGAAAATTTCAGGGCAGATAGATCATGACCTGATAATTTTTTTTACCCCCATGTCAGATTTGCACTTAATGCTTTGGTTTTTGAGTTGTAAGCCAAAAACTGCATTTTACCCCTATGTTCTATTTTTAGCCATAATGGCCATCTTTGTTTGATGGCAGGGTCACCGGACACATTTTTTATACTAGATACCCCAAAGATGATTGTGGACAAGTTTGGATAAACTTTGGCCTAGTAGTTTCAGAGGAGAAGATTTTTTTAACAGATTACTAAGATTTACAAAAAATGGTTAAAAATTGACTAAAAAGGGCAATAACTCCTAAAGGGGTCAACTGACCATTTGGGTCATGTTGACTTATTTGTAAATCTTACTTTGCTGAACATTATTGCTGTTTACAGTTTATCTCTATCTATAATAATATTTGAGATAATAACCAAAAACAGTAAAATTTCCTTAAAATTACCAATTAAGTGGCAGCAACCCAACAATTGGTTCAGTAGTTTCAGAGGAGAAGATCTTTGAAATAGTTTACGACGACGACCACGGACGCCAAGTGATGGCACAAGCTCACATTTCCTTTTAGGAAATGTGAGCTAAAAATTATATTATAATAGAAAATATATTACAGATGATAATACTTGTACAAGTTGAATTAAATTGACAACAGAGGCCAGTCATAAAATTAAGCCCTATAACTTATACCACATACAATGTATACACTGAGTACTTGAATTAAAATTCAACATTGAAAAAAATTGAAGAAGTTATACAGCAATCATAAAAATCAATTTACATAATTGTCTTTATTTATTTGTGGGATGAATTTCTGCAGTTTGTGTTTTTTTGGGTTTTTTTTGGGAGGGAGGAAATTAATTATCATACTAATAAATTAATAATAGCTTTTTTAAAGACTTCTTTATATTTATAAATAAGTATATCTGAACAAACCTCTGAGTGTTTATTGGACAGACCATAAAATACTTGAATCTGCATGATGTAGGTTCCTTTGTCCTCTTTACAAGCATCCAGGAATTCATCCATTCTATTCTTCAAGGCATCAGGATTAATCTCAATTATTCTATGAAATATCTCTGAATAAAAAACACTTTAGCTTTTGAATTTTCACAGAAAAATTACCTTCCATTGATTTGATTGACTCAATGATACAACAATCCTGCCATTTGCCTACTTTTCACAATATTGATTGTTTGGTGTTTATTGCCTCTTTTAAGTGCCACTTTTGGTTTTTTTCGTGGCAATCAGTTTATATTGGTGGAGGAAGCCTGACATGCCTGAGTGCACAGAGATCACCACCTACCTATGATATGAAAAGTGGCAATCCTAGTCAATTAAGATTGGCTTTTCACAAGTAAGAGACTGCAACTTCATTGAATTCAGTCGTGTGTTTATAGTAAATTTGTGAGTTTCAGTGTAAAATTAAGCAAATGTTCCTAATCGATTTCTGGAAACTTTTTAAATTTTCGGTTCCATAGATTTAAAAAAAAAAAAATATCATTTAAAAATAAGAAAATAAGAATAAGAATATTTCATTTCCAGTAAAAGGGCTCTATAAAGAGCTTTCATCACATTACATACAAGTACATGAGATTATACATACGCATCAAAGCCATAGATGGTTCTTCAATATACCAATCCAATAAAGGTCCAAAGAAGTCTGCACATACTTCAGGACAGAGATTACCAACAATCTGCATGTTATTTTTACAAGCTGACCTTAAGAATTCTTCCTCTGCATGACGAAACTTCATTAACCCCTTCAGAATTGGTGTACAGACTTTGCCAGTACCTCCATTACAATGCTAGCAACAAAATGAAATATAGACATTGTTATATTTTTATGTTATGTAATAATATTTATCAACTTATGGCTATTAACCCGAGGTGTTTTGCTCAGTGAGAGTGTTAAAAGATAGAAAGTGTTGTTAAATATTTTTAAAAGGAAAATCTAGTAAAAAATTTCAATTTGTTTTATTTGCCTGTAATAGGCAGATGAATAGAAATATGATACAACTGTTTAAACTTTCTCCTGCTAATAATTGCTTAAAATACTCAATATTTCTTACATATTGGTTAACATCAATCCCTTTACCTTAGCAATAAACATGATAGAAAGTTGTATAAGAACTCCCCAAATAGTTTGTCTTCCGTCTTCTATATGGATCATCTCTCTGTCATCCTCCATACAAAACTCTAGAATTCTAATTACAACCTGGTTTACCTCATTTGGTATGTCTACTGATGACCTGGAAAATTGATGGTTTCTCATTATGAAAACTCTGGAATTATTTTTTTTTCATAACATTGCCATTTTTCTTTTTCTTAACTAGTTAGCTTTCTCAAAAAGAGTGTGGTTTCATTAACCTCACAAAATCTTTACTCAAAGTATAGTTTTAATCTGTAACAGTTATTTAAATTCTTGTGCTTAATACTTATTCACATAATTTCTAACAGCAAGTGTAAAAGATTTGCAATCAAACAATTTTGATTGTCAATTAGTGATTTTAATTTGGAAAATAATCGATGACAAAATGTACAGTAATATATTTTTATGCATCAAAACCATTACTGAGATTCATGCTGATACAACCATTTTGTTTGTAAAAACTGTTCTCTCTATACCAAGATATTTACAACAATATTGACTTACTTGTATGGTTCTATTAAGCATTTAAATAATTCAATGCAATTACCACTGCACCAACCATCTGACCATGGATAGTCAACATTCTTTATAAGAGGTTCAAGACGTATTGCTATCTCTGGGATAACTTCTGTACATTTCTGAGGAAGCAAAAACTTTTATGTCAAACACTTTTGAATAAACTACTCTTTTTGGATCTGACATGAAGAAGTTGTGAGAATTAAGTGAGAAGATCTTGTTTACTTATGATTGTTTGCTATAACATATTCTTTTTGCTATTTGTAACCTGATACATCTTTTTTGTTTTGTTTCTATTAATTTTAAATATAACATTTTATATTTGTTTCAGTAACACATTATCATTATGTAACTCTTTATTTTTTATCTTTTGTACCCTTAATTTTTCACCTTTGACATATATCATAATTATGTAATCTTTCAAATAGAGTTCTTTATCATTTACTTTTTAAGTATGGATTCCCACTATTGCTAACTCAATCCAAATGGAAGGTAGTTTTTGCAAGCTAGGGGCAATTGACAAAGAGTAGCAGAGTCATTAGTACGGTTGTTTGAAGCGTTATTAGTTGTAGGCATGTAGAACAATGACTCGTGTGCATTCAATATTACATAATAAAACAAATTAACCTAACCATGTTTTATGGCTGAACCAATTGAAGTCAGGCTATTATCATTAATGTATGTACTACTACTAGGTTGTTGAACTGTACAATAACAATATATTTTTTTGTAATTGTGGTTTATACCATTTTTATGTATTATTCTGTAAAAGGGTAGCTAATACAACAAGCATCAAAGATAATTATGATCACAATTTACACTTATATACTAGTGTTTGTTAGTCCAACATCTAAACCAAGGTTTATCTTTATTAATTACTTAAATAAAGGACATATAAGTTTTGCAACCCTTTAGGCACAATACTTATACATAAAGTACCTGAAAGTCAATTTCTCCACTATATTGTGTCACCATACTATTTGAGAGGACAGTTCCCTTCTCCATGTGGGTCATAGACATTCTTCCAATGTCTGGCATGATGTGGTGTTCTAGTTTTTGTATTCTGTAATACCAAATATTACCAATATATATCAAATTTTTTCATCCAATGAAATATTTGCCACTGAAGATTAGGCAATCAACAACCGATTAATCTTCATACAATGAAAATAACAAGCACTTATATTGGCATCTTATAAGTTTACCTTTGTCATCTATACAACCATTATTAAGAAATTGTTAAGAAGAAAATAAATAACAATAAGGTGAACTCGAAAAAAAAAATTCTGAAGGTAAAAAATTCACAGCAGTTATATGTTTGCTATACATTCACAAAACCAACAAACACTTGCCTTCATCAGTATTTAACAGGTTTTAACTTCATTAAAAATGTCATAATTATTTGAGGGGAATTAACTCTGAAAAATTCTGTGTTTTTAAATTCATGACATCACAAAAAAGAATAGACAAAGGATTAATGGCCATGATGATCACTATAGATAAATTTTATATAGTAATAAGGATAACATACTTTAGCATTTTAATGAGTTCTTTAACAGCCTCCCCACAGTTAGAATTACTGTCTCTCTGTTCCCACTCATCTCCCTCTGTTGGGAGGTCTACTTTCTCTACATTAGCTATCATTTCTTTGGCTTGATGAATATTTTCCTGAAATTGAAAATTATTCTAAATATACCATCAGGTTCATCAATTGGCAACAATACAGACATTTGAATGATATTAGTTGCCCCTTGTGTGAAGTTATGAAGTACCTAAAAACCATCCCATTAAGAGACCTGTTACAAAATTCTGAAAAATCACTATATATTGAATCAGTAATGTTTAACTATTCAATGTGAAAATTGTTAATTAATAAAATAATGATGTTGTTATCCTAAATCGTCATTTAAAACACACACATTTTAGCGGGGCGTTACATTTGTGCAGGTTTATCAGGTCCTACATTTGCACAGAAAAACACATTACGTTTGAGCGAATTTTACCTGTTGAAAAGTTACTACATTTACTTTATAAAATGAAAAGAATTAATTAATATACAAATTTTCTGACTATTTAGTAGAAAATTACGTTACCAGCAACTCAAATTTCCATCAACAATGTAGATGGCTGTGCCCAGTGAAGAAACAAAATGTACCAACATTACAATGAGCCAAACTCTTTTCATACATTTAGCTACCACAATGAACAGTTTTAGTCAACTCATCCAGCCATCTACACTTTTGTTGAGATTATTTTTCAATTTTACAGGACTACTTACATTAAAATTTGCGACAGCGATAACCAAGCCCTTGTAAAACGCACAGACAAAAGAGAAACTCAGTTTACCGTTCAACAATTTTAAAAATTTCATAATGGTTAAATTCCCTGTAAATGCCATCTCAAATTGCAAGGATACGTTTGTACCAGATAAGTACTGAACTACATGTATATATAATTTCTATATATATATCATCTGCATGTTTATTTCATTTTATTCATGACTATATACTTGAATTTTCTTTTCCAGGATAGTCCCTGTATCTTATTCATAACGTTTCTTTTACATAAATGTAGTGCTTTTAAATGTTTATATAAATAAATAAAGACTTGTCTTATATATGTTTATCAATAAGATGTGGTATAATATTACATCAATTTATGTTCAAAACAATAATAGAAAAACAGATTACAGGTAAGTTCTTGCAAACATAATACCATTCCTCAGCGCAAATGTAAATCATATGTGTGTCATTTAAAATCCGCGAACATGTAGGTCGCCTTATTTTAGGACCTGTAACCAAGAACTTCAAAGGCAATATGTTACTACCAGTATTTTGCAATATCTCTTTGTGTATGTGGAAAGTAAAGGAAAGGAGATTTTTCTTATATTTTTACCTATTTCTCAAATACAATCAGCATTTAGTGCTTCTTTCATGCTTTATAAAGTATATTTGTTATTATACATAAAGTTATATTACATTATTACCTTCCAATTCCACATCCTTTTATATTTAGCATCTTTAAGGATGGTTTTTACATTCTTACCTTCCAATTCCAAATCCTTTTGTATTTAGCATCTTTAAGGATGGTTTTTACATTCTTACCTTCCAATTCCACATCCTTTTGTATTTAGCATCTTTAAGGATGGTTTTTACATTCTTACCTTCCAATTCCACATCCTTTTGTATTTAGCATCGTTAAGGATGTTTTTTTACATTCTTACCTTCCAATTCCACATTCTTTTGTATTTAGCATCTTAAAGGATGGTTTTTACATTCTTACCTTCCAATTCCACATTCTTTTGTATTTAGCATCTTTAAGGATGGTTTTTACATTCTTACCTTCCAATTCCACATTATTTTGTATTTAGGCCACACCAATTTAATTTCTTGTTCTACGGATTTTTCCACTCCAGAAATTGGGGCGAGCGAGCGATTTGAAAATTTTAATAAAAAAAAAATGAAATTGAAATTTTTTGAGGCGAAGCTTAAAAAGTAGAGGCGAGCGATTAACTTTTTTTTTGTAAACATAAAATCAAAGGTTCTGACAAAAATAAAATGGTTTGAAACTAGAATTACCACTTTTACATTGATATTTGCTAAATTTCTCAACTGCCTCACATTTTATTTCAGCATATTTATGACTTCTTGTATTTAATACCATTACTTTTTGATGATCATGATGATATCAGATCTTGAACTGAATAAATGAATAACTTCAACTGCCTTATAAATTATCTACATGATGCCGCTAGAAACACAGCAGTGTCTTGCAAGAAGCAGGAACTGTTCATCCTTTCCGAAAACCTGAGTTTACCCAGTTTTTGGGGTTCATGCTGTTCATTAATGGTTGTACTTTCATTTTTTTTGTATTAAATGTTGGTTTTCTGTGTCTCCATTGTTTTTGGTGTTATCTTTTTGTCCTGTTGATATAAATAGGATGTAGTACAAGTGCCAATGAGACAACTCTCAATCAAAGTACAATACAATGTATTTAAAGTTAACAATTATTTGTCAACATACAGCCTTCAATCCAAAGCCTAGACAAAGTACAATACAATGTATTTAAAGTTAACTATTATATATGTCAACATACAGCATTCAATCCAAAGCCTAGTCTCATACGAAACAGCAAACTAAAAGGGCCCAACAATTACTAGTGTTAACCAATTCAAATAGGAAAACCAATGGTATAATTTACATGCAGAATAAAAAATATCTAAATGAGTGCAATTGTTTAATTTATCTCTGATATCAAACAAATTTACACAATGGATGCCCCAGCTTACAAAGTTAATGCTTTGCCTTTTTCCCAACAAATTTTTTTCCCCATGTTTTTGTGTCCTTTCCTGAATTTCTACACACTTCACATAGAGGTCGTACGACAGAATATTGTTCGTAGAGTGCTGATATATACGGGTTATTATCATCTAGGAGGTCCTCAGCTGTTCCGCAATGAACACACACAGGGGGAAGATAGTGCTTTAGTGAGGCACTGTAATATGTCGTTTCAATTGGTGAATTACATGCCAGTGCCTCTCTAACAACAATGTCAACAGTTTCTGAGTCATCTTGGACCAAAGCCCCACCACATGTGTAAAAGGAATCTTCTTTTAATCTGAGAATCAGTTCATCCTGAAATGATAAAAATTGAAATGAAAATATCACAATGCTTTATAATTGACCACATCCTAAGAATACCAGTATATCATAGTAAAGCTTACACATACTAAAAAAAGAACAAATCTCTTCTATAATATTAAGAATAAATAACATGTAAAACATTATATTAAACATAGAGAATCTTCATTAAATACGAACCCAGTTTTTTGTATGCAAGAATTACTTTGAAGTCTTTGTCACCTTGTTACTGAGTCAGAGATATGAAAACATTAAAACCTTAACCAAGTCAGAGAACCAAGACATATGGTTTAATACAATTGGTTATTGAAAAACCTTGTGTAAAGTTACATTTGTACTGACTATGTGTTATGGGCCTTGCTCATTGTTGAAGACTGTAGTGTTCTACAATTAATAATTTCTGTGTCATTTGGTCCCTTCAATGAAAAGAGATGTCTCATACCACAATTTTTTTTTATATTGTGTATATGTAAAGACCTTGTAGGACATCTATACATCTTAAGAATGTATAAAAATATTCTGATGATTATATTATAGGTGTCATCGATGTAAAAAAAACACCTGCAGTATGAAAGGTATAATACCTGTTCCCTGGACAATTTCTTTTCACTGAAAATACAGCGTGGTTTTGAGCATTCACTGCACAAAATTACTTCTCGGACTTTGTTGTTTTTGAATAAATCTCTACGTTGTTTATCATTTTCATTCTCTTCTGCTTTATGTGCCGCCCCCGGTCTGTGTTGTTCCTCTCCAGTATTTTGTCCATAAAGCTGTAATATATAAAATGAATTTACTTCATAGAAAAGCTAATTTCTTGGCATGGATAAATAATGCATTGACAAGTTGGTGCAGTATGAAATTATTTTACTTAGGATATTCATAAATACAAGAACCCTTTGTCAGATTACTTTATAGTATAATACTGTCATATTGTGTTATTTCTTTTGTTGTTAAAACATTGACATTGTCTGACATGAGACTATATTAAGTTTAGGTTTGCTGTGTCAATAGGAATTGACCATTAGTACATGTATGTCTGATGAAGGTTAATCCAGAAAAACAAATCACACATAGTTTAGTTTCTTATATATTTTCTTTGAAAGTTGTGAATTGCTGTCTTTCTGACATGTATTTATCATGTTTATACTTTTTTTTTTAATCATGTAAGATCATGAATGTAGTCCTTGTCACATATTCTTAACTACATGTACATCCTTTACTGACCTCTGAGAAAGACTTATATTGGTTGTTTTCTCCAGGCACAGGGTTGGGTAGGAAATGCAGGTCCTGAAATTTGTCCTCTGGTATCCTTGGGGGGTTGATTTCACAGTAAGGACAATCATTGCACTTTTTCAGCTGGAATGCATAATGACTGCTCCTTCCATGCCGGGCTATAAAATCCTGAAGTTGTGTAAAGAAAAAAACCTCATATTATTCAAATGAAACATAAATAGGTAGCATGAACAATGTGCATATTAAAGTCTTAGAGTAACTAACCTATCTAGATAAGTATAAGCAGTCAGAGGTGACCCTTGGGAACTCAATGATAATTTTATAGAAATAAAAATGGTGTTGAATATGAGAATTCAAGAACATCTTTTTAAAAAAGATGATTGAACTTTTATTTTGTTCATGTATTTTTATGCATGTTGCCATTGAACAAAACAATTGAGTATCATAAGTCTAAAGTACAAGTATCAGTATTGTTTTTGTTTTTTTTAATTATCTTATCCTAGACTATTGACATCAAATAACATATTTTGCGGTTTGTTGTGATAGTAAATTAGAAGTGTGAGCTGCATGAGCTGTATATGGTATGAACGCATAGTAGTATTATATATAAGCATCTTAAATCTTAACAGAAGTGATCAATATAATATGCAGTACATGTATAAAATGTATATATGAATAAAATGTTGGATCACATGCCTGACATATATGATTGTATGACATAAAGAGTGTATACATGAATGCAGTGCTAAAGATATGGGTATATTACACTAGCTATTTAATGTCATGTTTATTTAGTTATACTATACTATTTAAAAGAAGCATAAAGCTATAAAATCAATTTAATATGTAGATTCTCATCCCTATCCATCATTTTTACATCCAAATTTGAAAATAAACTGTATTCAATCATCAATTAATAAGCTATTTAATTAATGACAATATTTAAAGCAATTGGCACCAAATCAATAAAAGTTAGACTGCAACTTGCATCATTTTGTTCTGGTCATGTAGATGAGAATCTATAAATTAAATTACTATTTGGTCTACTCATATACTGTACATGTATCAAGTATTATATATATATATATAAAATATAAATTTACACTGTTAATAACAATGTAAGGGACAGTCTAGTCCGTGTTTTATCATTTTTCTGCAACGCATCCCTAGTAAATGACAGGTATATAAAAATCTTCTCTATGAGAAAACGCTTCAAAAATTACCTGCACTTGTTTAACCTTGCGCAATTCTCCACTAGACATGTCTACCTTTAATTCTTTATTCAAGACCTGGCAAACCACTTCAAGAGCATCCATGATCTGGTTTTCTGTGACTCCTTTATAAGTTGTGAGGTAATCATCCTTAAATCTCATCCTCTCAAATCTAGAGTTAACTATATCAATAACACTTTTGATAGATTCATCATAAGCCTCTCTGAACCCAGTTTTTATGAAGGCCAAGTTTCTGACAGCTGTAAGAGTGGACTTGTGTTTAACTGCTTTTTCAAAGGTCTCAGGCATCTCTTTCCTTGAAAGTGCACAATGTTGCAGGGATAAATTTAAAATTGACATACAACGCTCTGCTGGATTCATCCAGCTGTGATTCGGTGCTGTTCTTAATGCTATGAGCATATCTAGATCTAATGCGATAAATAGCTGAATCAGTGATAGCTGGACAGTCCCGAAAGTTACCCTATGATCAGGACCTCCATCTGTCATTAAACATAGTATGGGTGTTTCTAGATTGACATCATCATCAGAGTAGTTCTCTCTTAAAATTCTTGTTAGCTCAGTTGCATGACGATAAGGTGTAGATGCTTGGAAAACTTTATCTTTAGTTGTAACATATATATGTCCATTGAAGAAGCTATCATTTGAGTTCTTTGGAATATCGCTTACAAAAGCCACAGAGGGAACAAGGCCACCAAGATGAAAATCGTGATCTGTGGCTACTAATTTCGGACCATCTGCTGGAGCAAGCACTTTGTTGTGACCACGAACTCCAGTGCTAATTGGTACACCAGGTTCTCCAACCGGAACAATAGCTTTGTCATCTAAACAAACAAATGTGGAATACTTCCTGTTTTTTACACAGAACTCTTTGAGATATTTTAATGATGTGGCAACATATCTTGCATCTGGGTGCGAAACTCTTGCTTGTCTTGTCTGAACACGGAATTTTACATTAAATCTACATGAGTATTTTAATGCTGATTTTTGAAAAGCGCTGTTTGGTTGGAATTGTAATCTTATAGTTTCTGTACAAGGTATAGGTGTGTCATTAGGCAATCGTTTCACGATCTGGTTTCTTAGATCTTCCAATGAGATAGCCATTGGTAAATATAGCTCCTGACCTCGTCGCCTTTCATTTACCTGAAGAATCTGTTCATCAAAAAATTTACCCATTTCCTCGAAAAATGTCCCAAATTTGGTATCAATATCTTTTCCATTCAGTGTCCTATAATCAAGGAGTAGGTTTGAATCATCACTATTAAGCAATAGTTCAGTTACGCGCTCATCAACTTCTGCTTGCTCCTTGGTTTCAGATACAGCTTCACAACCAGTTAACTCAAAAAAAATATTTCTCAATACAGACCTAGGTGATTTTACAAGTTTACAATATCTGTTTAAAAAATCTCTGCGCATAGACCTAGTGGAAAACTTGGGCAATGTTGCGTTTATCTTATTTACAATTTTGACATTTCTTGTTTCACGATAACTACTCTGTTCCTCTGGTACCTTCCATATAAAATTTAAGGTTCCAATGGAGCCACCATAAGCCATTCTATACAACATTATGGGTACTTCAATTTCTAGATTTTTTATGAACATCCTTCTTTTAACCCTATCTTCAGGTGCATATTTATCAAGGTCAACAAATCTATAGTCATCAATTTTATTAAGGTCAGATTGTAATGTTCCATAGGACTCACGACTCTCAGTAGTTGGAGGTATGTATTTCAAAGATGTATCGGATTCAAGAGAACGCCTTGGTGTGTCACCTGACTGATACGACTCTTTATGTTGAATATTGTCCTTGTCTAAACGTGTTTTGTATTTAGTTATGCATTCCAGAAGTTGTTCTATGTCATCACTGAATTTTTTATTCCTTGAAGATAAAATGGAGGGAAATGATAATGATTTTGACAAGTCAACAGAGAGCTCATTTAATCTTTGAGATGTGATGATGGGGGGTCGATGATGTATCTTTTTGAACTCATTATAACCCTGAAATTTATCAAAGATCTTTGGAACATGACAAGCACTATCTGATAGTTTTTTATGGGCATGGTCGATGTACCACAATGTGTCTCTTAATGACTTTGCAACAAAGTTAGCTGTATCCAGGCAATCTACAGTCCAGCCACATCCTTTGGACTCCATTAGGTCAATTACATGACATAAAAGTCTTTGAGGGCCAGAAAGTTTCTTGGCACCATCTGTCTTAGGTTTGTCTGGTAAAACAACTTTACACCTATTCCCCATAAGTATACTAAATGCATTTGTGCTAGGCCTACTGGGTAAATTATTTGAAGCTGAAGCAATGTTATTTATAATATTAGTACAAGTGCTAGATTCAGGACATGCAGATCTACGTATAATATACTCAACAAACTTACAACCCAATGCTGTGGTTAGATCCAAAACGTCCATGTCAGCGTTATCGGCCGCTATGTGGTCTGACTTCATACTCTCTTTCAAGTACACTGCTGTTACATTGTCAGATGAAAGGCTGAGTTTTTTAATTCCGACGCAATACGTAAAGAGTTCAACAAAACTGCCACCGGCAAACGATATTGCCGTGGACGGCAACACCTCCCCTCCTTGTGAGTCCTTAATTCTTACCACAAAAATCGGCATGATACTTGTTGAAATTATTTGTTTTTGACTGTGATAAGAAATCTGTGTTTTAGATATAAACAGTAAAATCATTGCGATTTGCCGTGGACTAAAACACTTTGGCGATTTAATTGAGTTTTTATAAATTTTTTCGAAAAAACCGATGCGGGAAAAAGACACGATTTTGTTTCCGGATGCGGGAAGCGGGAAAATAAAAAAAATATTTTTTTTCTGTTTAGAAAAAAACACGTGCGCGCGGGTCCGTCGAACAAGTAATCAAATTGGTGTGGCCTTAACATCTTTAAGAATGGTTTTTACATTCTTACCTTCCAATTCCACATTCTTTTGAATTTAGCATCTTTAAGAATGGTTTTTACATTCTTACCTTCCAATTCCACATTCTTTTGTATTTAGCATCTTTAAGAATGGTTTTTACATTCTTACCTTCCAATTCCACATTCTTTTGTATTTAGCATCTTTAAGGATGGTTTTTACATTCTTACCTTCCAATTCCACATTCTTTTGTATTTAGCATCTTTAAGGATGGTTTTTACATTCTTACCTTCCAATTCCACATTCTTTTGTATTTAGCATCTTTAAGGATGGTTTTTACATTCTTACCTTCCAATTCCACATCCTTTTGTATTTAGCATCTTTAAGGATGGTTTTTACATCCTTACCTTCCAATTCCACATTCTTTTGTATTTAGCATCTTTAAGGATGGTTTTTACATTCTTACCTTCCAATTCCACATCCTTTTGTATTTAGCATCTTTAAGGATGGTTTTTACATTCTTACCTTCCAATTCCACATTCTTTTGTATTTAGCATCTTTAAGGATGGTTTTTACATTCTTACCTTCCAATTCCACATTCTTTTGTATTTAGCATCTTTAAGGATGGTTTTTACATTCTTACCTTCCAATTCCACATCCTTTTGTATTTAGCATCTTTAAGGATGGTTTTTACATTATGCTGCATCTCTTTAGTTGGAACCAGCCACATAGCTTTGATCAGTGGAAACCAATACTTTTCATCTCCTCTGCAATGATTGTAGAACAAATGTACATTTTTAAAACACCATTACCTTAATTTTTTTAATCAATTTTTCAAATCAATGCAAAATCTGTCTCAATAATTTTTAGATTGATTTTACTAAAATTTCTCTTTGAAAACAAAACACACATCTACAATATTCAAACAAAATGTGTTTTCTGTGTATTTCAGACTGGACTGTAAATAAATCAACTAAAAATAACATTTTGCAAATCAATTTCATTACATGACTGTCCCATGAGATGAAACAACCAATAATGGTTTACAACTTAATTATCAATAATCATGAATAAATTCTTACTTTGCTGGTTTGTACTTTTTATTCAGATCATATATCATTCTTGATATCACTTTATCAAGCCCCTTGGCATCTTCAATCTTTTCCAGCACTAATTTAACAGTTTCTATCCAGCATTCAAATAATTCATGATTTTTCTACAAATAAATGTAAGCAACAAAAATAAATCAAAATGTTAAACAGTTCAAACCATAATACTAACAACCTGATTTATGATAGAACAAGAAACACAGCACTTCAGGAATATGGCGCCCAACTTATCAAAAAGATGCACACACATTGCAAATCACCAATGTTTAGGTGCTGACTACTTTTAAGGTCATATTATATATTCTATTCAATAGTACAACTATAAATTATTTGTTGATTAATTAGTGACCATCCTTTGTTCATCCTATTTTCAAAAATCAATATGAGCCAGTGAATGTCTTTTTCATGTTGTCATGTCTAAGCACTTATTAACTGTTTATACATGACTTAACCATAACATCTACTGGTGAGCCAAACAAATTTATAAGATAGTATTTTACTTATATTTTTATAGGTTTATGCAAGAATTGTGAAAACATAAAACTTTACCTCAATAACTTTATCACCCAATTTCTCAAACAAAGATTTAAAACTCTCAGCCACTGCATACATTTCTTGAGCTTTTGATGACAAAGATATAGATTTAAACAAAATCATTAAGTCTGGCCATAGAGCTTCTATCTGGTCACTTCTTAAAATAAAACAAAGTCATTAAGTATGGCCATAGAGCTTCTTAAAATAAAACATTATGATTATATATATGCTGCAGTCAAAATTAAGACATCTACATTTTTTTTGTGGTTCAAACAACTTTGCAATAGCAAGTAACTTGAATTATTCAATCTTTCAGAATAAGGGTGAGACTAATTTTTCTGTATAAAATTAAGCTGAAATAAAATGGCTCCTTCTCTAAAACATGCCAAGTAAATCCATTTTTTTTTGGCTTTCAATTACAGAGCATCAAACAAAAGCAGAATAACGCAAAACTTAACATTTTTGATATTTTGATATGATTTTCAGAGAATTGAAGGTGTGTTTTTTTTTAAGAACAAAAAAGTGTCTCTTGCCATTTGATTAATTTATATATATATTGCTGAATGCATTAATATTAATTTAGACTTACTCCATACTTGTAAAATTGTCTACATATTTTTTCACTTGCTTCAGTTGACTTCCTCTTGTGAACACAGGAGAAGTAATAAAAGTGGATATTTTCTGCATATGTTGACCAATAACCTTTAGGTCTGGATATCCCTAAAAAATAATAACAACATATGATCATGCTCATTATCAAATGATGAAAAAACATGGGTAATATTATCTCATTACATTTGGAAAAAATTTACTGATTCCCTCAATATACTTGACAAGGCAGTGTATACATTCCTGTTCTCTGTACTATATTTAAACTTTTTAAATAAGCTGATATTATGTTGGTCTTAAATTTATAGTCCAGTATGCTTCTCTTATTTTCTTAATTAAGCATATATATCATTTGGTGTTGTAAGACATTTAATATTTTAATACACTTATCAAATTTCACAAGATTCATTTGTCAAATATCAGTAATTAATATTGTGTATGTTTGTGTCTGTCAGACAGTTTTCAAAGTGTTACATGACAACAAAACAGACACCAAATTGATTGTGTGGCTACCTACAGCTCCAGAATACAAGACAACACATTAAAATTAGTACAGAGGAATAGTGTAGTATTAACTCTCTCTCACTTTATATGGATTTCTGTCATAGAGGTTAGATAAGGTACTGGCACAACTATTCAGAGCTCCATGTAATTTATCTGGGACATCTCCTGTGTGAAGGAGGTAGAAAAGGTATAAATCCAGGAAAACATCCCATACTGCTGGGTCTCTAGCATCTTCTCTACCCCTGAAAATATGGTTCATTTAATAAAAATACAAATTTATGCTATATTGAATGACATACAGAGTATCAACATGATCAAGATCTTGAAAATCATACTTTAAAAAGCCAGTTGAAGGACGCCTCCAGGTGCGGGAATTTCTCGTTACATTGAAGACCTGTTGGTGACCTTCTGCTGTTGTTTTTTCTATGGTCGGGTTGTTGTCTCTTTGATACATTCCCCATTTCCATTCTCAATTTTATCAACTAGCAAACCGAATCAGAGTTGCATGAGCCGATAAGGTATGCATCATATGTAAAATTTTACCTATTGTGATTTTTTAGATTTCAGTGAACAATTAACATGGTTTTAGTATATGATAAACTTTTGTCAAGATTATGCTACCATAGGTTCTTTAAAACCTTTGCTTATTTGTTTCATGGGTGCAAGCATTTCGGTTTCAGAGGTTCTTTTTAAGGTGTGATATGTGAGAAGACATGTAAATCTGTCTAGATAGCTACATTTCAGGATCTGTATACTAAAGATACTTATACTTTTGTCTAGCACAGGGTTGTTGCCCAGCATAGGGTCATGCTTTTCCAGGGCTACATATGACTTTTTTGCACTGATGCCATTGGAGGTATATATACTGATTGGCATTTTCGTCCTAGAGGAGAGGCCATGGTTTGTTTGCTGTTGATGTTGGGCTTTAGAATATCTAAAGATGACTGGGATACTCTCAAGGGGGTGGGGACTATAGAAACTATCATTATATGAGTCTAGAAAAAATGTTTTTAATAAATGCAATGAAATTTAACATACAATTGCAGTTTTGTATCTGTATCTAGCTGTATTGCATGTAATATCCCTAATTTCAATTCTGTGAAATTGCTAAGGCTATGAATCCTTTTGAAGTATACAAGATTCATTGAATGTGTTAACTTACTTAGCAAACACATTAGGAATACGTGGCATGTAAGAGTTCATCAACTTTGTGTAACTTTCCATATCCATGTCTTCTTTAATACATTTCTGATCCTTCACAGCTAAGGCCATTTCATTCAATTTATCACCTTTCAAGTTCTGAAATTGTTAAGTGAAATGAATTATTTTTCAATTCAAAATATCTTTTCCATTCTCATTTCAAAATATTTTTAAAAAAATGATAGCAACTGAGAGATCTAAAAAGCAACTTCACATTATCCCTTACATCTTACAAGTCATCTCTGCAAAGATGCAGACTAAATAGAAAGTCATTCTTCTTAGTTTTTTTTTTTTTTAAATTCACTCAAAAAATTGAATCAAAGAACAGAATGCTCTGAGGGATACGATTGCCATAGTTTTCATTGACACATGTATAGCAGTTCTGCCAAATTTTCATTAAGCAAATGCGTGAGATTTGGCCAAAATTGAAAAGATCAAAGAGGAAAAAAATAGATCCAAGGATACTGCCGCGAAAAAGCATGAACATGCGTGAGTCTCAAGCATTTTATGCTGCAGCAACCCTGGTACAGCTGTATAGTATTATTTTCAAAACTAATTCAACTGCACATGCAAAATGTAATAATCAGAATAGTCACTCAACTTTAAAAATAGCCAATCCCGGTTACAAGAGTATGAGCAATGTACTTATTGTGTTTTATCGAATTATAGTTATCCCGTACCATTGTAAATTCGTATGTACCATTAAAAAAAACTTGTACCAATCATATCCATCTATAGCAGTCATCACTTGACTTTTGTGAAGTCACACATCACTCGTACCAAGCCCAAGTGAATTGAATAGAAATGCATAGGGGCTTTCTGGAATCGATGAAATACATTACTTTCAGTTCATGATATTAAAAGTGTGGGTCTACCAGGATATAGTAATTCCTCATATATTTAGAAATATAAATATTCCTTTTGGAAAAGTTTAAATTTTGATCTTCTCCCTTCCAAATGCTATTGAAAATTTGTCTTGTTGCCTCGATAGTTCACACTGTTAAATCATACAACTACGATAAATATTGGATTTTCTGTCATGTTCAACCTTAAATTGCGATTCAAACAAAACAGATGGAATAATTGTGGGTCTATGTGCTTATTACTATATTCATAAATATTTGAAATATCGTATATGGAATAGTTTAATTTTCTATTATGTCCCTTCCAAATTGACTTGAAAATAAGCTATTTTCAGAAAATCTGGCATTATTTTTCAAGATGGCGACCACATTGACAGCGTGGGGCGACATGGTAAAAATATAATTAGTAAGATTTTTCAATGAAAATCAAATAACTGATGGATGCTCACGTTTTCAGTCATTGTCTTACCTTAAAGCAGCATCTTACCGAATATTGGTTCCTTTTGATTAAGCTTAAACATGCTGTTGTTATTTTTATAAAATTTTGAAAAATGGCGACCAAATAATTTTTAAACATGGAGGATGTTCGACATTTGTTTTGTCCATGCACATAATTCAATTTGATGTCACTGTTTATATTGCAATTAGATATGACACGTTATTATCACAATAGCCTTGGGCATAGCTAGATTAAGTGTTATTAATTAAGTCATAACATCAACGTGATCAAAGAAAACAAAGATGGTACCTAATCACGATATAAGTTTTGACAATATCTATGTAGATGTAAGTTTTGACAATATCTATGCAGGTTAATGTTGTCCAATTATCAACGCCATTCATTGCGATATTATTTTCAGATTTATAAAAGAAGACCTGGAATGGATATAAACCGAGGTGAAATAAATATATTTTTAAATATTCTTTAAATCATTCATCAGCTTACAGGTAACCAGTAAATTTTACATAGTCCTAATTGAACCAGTAACATGCAGAGTTATCGAACGTTATTATGACTGTAATAGTTGCATATGGCAAACTCGTACCAACTTATTCAAATGCATTTAAATGGTGTTAAATGATGAATATACATGATATATGTTACTTTCACTCAATACCTCTTAAGTCTGTAAAATGCATATAATTTGAAAGAACAATGACCAATTTGAAGCTAATGTTTTAACTTTCTTCTAGATTAAGTTCTACAGTGGCGGATCAAGAACTTTTCATAAGGTGGCCCGCTGACTGACCTAAGAGGGGGCCCACTCCAGTCATGCTTCAATGATTCCCTTTATAATCAACCAAATTTTTCCAACGAAAAGGGGGGGGGCCTGGATCCGCCTTTGTTCTAGTTTGAAAGATCAGTTTAAACAATAATGCTTAAAAACATTTTTTAGTTTTGCCTATAAGTTTTCATTAAAATCCTGTATAAAATTCAAGTTATTCAACTTTATTTTTATTAAGTTTACAAACAAAAACCCATAAAACATCATATTTTTTAATATATTTTTCTGAATGGTATGACTTAATTCCCAGTGGTACAAGTTAACTTTTTGCTACGAGTTACCGTGGTATGAGTTAACTTGCTTCTGTATCTTATCACCGTAATTCTAGGAGGAACCCTAAACTGGACCCCTGTTGTGTTCACTTATCGCTACACTGACCTTCGGTGTGAAGCTATATATAGAATAGTGGACCAGTTTAGGAGGAACCCCATTTCTTACTCTTTTAATATTGAAGTACCTTTGGGTCAGAGGGCATGACTCCTTTCCCTATACTGTTTAAATTGAAATTGTTCTTAATATAATACGACGTTTATCGGCATTAACAAGTTATTTTTTCTTGATGTATACTTCTGGAAGGGAGACAACTCAAAACGATAATATGGAAGACTCCATTTCGGCTGAAGGGGTGTTATAGGTAATTTTTACGATGAAGCATTTATTTTAATTTAAATTATGCATATGATTTAAATTATGCAACAACAATAACCCTCAATAGCAGACAGACATAGAAAGAATCCCATGAGTTTCAAATTAATCAATGAAGGGGGAATCACTCAACCTGATACCCCTTGAAATCAGGAAAACTATATGCATGCCCATTAATACATAAACAAACCGCGACTTGCGATTTGGAACAAGAACATTTATTAAATGATGTGATGAATGGTTCTACATTTCTTTATGAGAGTACAGTATCAAATATCAGTTTCATAACGGTAAAATATAGAAATACTCCACTTCAGTTCTTATGACAGAAATAGATTTATCGATTGGATTTCAAAGAACTCTTGCAAGTTATCACAAGAGTGCACACACTGAAATGTCTCGCCTTCTTTACTAATCCTTGATACTATCTTCATAGACCTAAATTTAAAGCTTTATTACAACTGTCACATAAACTCAACATTAACCAATAAAATGAAACATTGATCAATGAACCATGAAAATGAGGTCAAGGTCAGATGAACCATGCCAGGCAGACATGTACAGCTAACAATTCTTCAATACAACAAATATAGTTATATACTTATTGCTTAAAAATAAAGAAAAACAGACCAAAACACAAACACTTAAAACTAAGCAATGGACCGTGAAAATGAGGTCAAGGTCAAATAAAACCTGCATAACCGACATATAGATCATAAAATATTTCCATACACCAAATATAGTTGACCTAATGCATAAAGTATTAGAAAAATAGACCAAAAGTAAAAAACTTAACTTAGACCACTGAACCATGAAAATGAGGTCAAGGTCAGATGATACCTGTCAACTAATCATGTACACCTTACAATCATTCCATACACCAATTATAGTAGACCTGTTGCATATAGTATAAGAAAAACAGACCAAAACACAAAAACTTAACTATAACCACTGAACCATGAAAATGAGGTCAAGGTCACATGACACCTGCCAGTTGGACATGTACACCTTACAGTCCTTCCATACACCGAATATACTAGACCTATTGCTTATAGTATCTGAGATATGGACTTGACCACGAAAACTTAACCTTGTTCACTAATCAATGAAATGAGGTTGAGGTCAAGTGAAAACAGCCTGACAGGCATTAGGACCTTGCAAGGTACGCACATACCAAATATAGTTATCCAATTACTTATAATAAGAGAGAATTTAACATTACAAAAAATCTGAACTTTTTTTTCAAGTAGTCACTGAACCATGAAAATTAGGTCAAGGACATTGGACATGTGACTGACGGAAAGTTCATAACATGAGGCATCTATATACAAAGTATGAAGCATCCAGGTCTTCTACCTTCTAAAATATAAAGCTTTTAAGAAGTGAGCTAACAACGCCGCCGCCGTAGCCGCCTCCGGATCACTATCCCTATGTCGAGCTTTCTGCAACAAAAGTTGCAGGCTCGACAAAAACTGGGGAATTCCCTCTGACGTGACTAAAGACTTCTAAATTTATAAAAGCACTAAATATAAATACTGTTTAATTCTCATTGTTCGTGTTGTTAAAAACATGCATATAATTCAAGGAAAATATCACACATGAAGATTATGAGAAGAACATTACAGGAAAGTTTTTTATGTTCAATCCTTTTGCTTGTTTTTACCTTTTTTAAAGCAAGACAATCATTAGAATCTGAGATGGTGCTGAATGTTTAGAATGAAACGAATGATGTGAGGGAATGTAGCATGAGTCGACGGTAAAAGTCTACAGATTGCTTGAAAGCAATCGTATCCCAAAAACAATCAACATATCAGCAAAAGGACAGCAGGAAAGGGACAAAACAATAAATACTCCTCTCCTAGAGTGTGGAGAGGGAATGCATTAGAGACACCTCTCTTAAGAGTGTAGGTATAATGATATAAGTCTCAATAACAAACCTTTAGAAATTCCTTCATGTCAGCTGTTTTGTCTATCTTTTCTAGAACTTCATAATGAGATGTTCCAGGTCCTGCTCGTATAATGGCCAAATACAGATCAAACAAACATTCCTGGCAATCTGACTGGGGTATTCTGCCATTTGCAATACATTTTCTGTAAAAAAAAAGCAGAAACCAAGTTATTCAATCTACAATTTATATCTTTTTATACAAGAAAACTGATAAATCCCTTAAATTGATAATCAGAGATATTAAATTTCATTTTTTGGCTATGAACAGGGTTTCCGCTGGCGGTCGCCATTTTCGCAATTTGCGAAAAAATAATAATTGTGGCGATTAAAATTCGTCATTGGCGAAAGAATTTGGCGAAAGAAATATATATAACGATTTATTTTCAGACATCTTGTTTATTTACTTTTTTCGGGTTTCTCAGACTTTACCGATCAGACAATACTCGGAATTCACCTTAAACTCGTATAAAGATTTTGACAAAATCAATAATCAGCTGATTGCATTCATAGCTATCGACATCAAAGGACTAATTAATAAAGGTGTTGATTGTATGATATGACAAAATGAGATGATTAAATGGCTTCTGTCACATGTCACAAAAGGGATTTATTAACCACTTTGCGACGCACGTGTTTGAAGCAAAATTAAAATATAAATTTGTGTTACTTGGCGAAAAAAATAATAAAGTGGCGAAAAATATATTGTTTTGGCGAAAGAGGTGGCGAAAAAAATAGTTAACCCAGGGGAAACCTTGGCTATGAAATAGATAATCTTTTTTTCAATTATTTATTTTATACAGCTTTTTAAACCAATTCTTATGAATTCAAATTAAATATCTTTTAATTGCTAATCACATTATCAATTCCCATAAAAAAAATATAGAAAAAAATATCAAAGCAAGCACCAAACAAGGTATTACAATATTTGACTGTTCATTAGGTTTTTTTTATGACAGTTTCTCTCTATGCAGTAATGTTTACAAGAGATTATCTTAAAATATTAAAATTGTGTCAAGGGAGATAACTGATATTTAATCAATTGATAGTTTCTGTCATGGAACTGCTGTATGTACTGATGATCATTTTTAAGGGCAGCATCTCCTGTAAGGCATGTAAGGAGTCATCTCATAGTATTGGTGGACATGAGTAGAAAGCAGAATCTCTCTGAGAACAACAACAGACAATGACAAATGTCAAGTGATAGCTAATATATATAGATTATGGTTAAATTGAGATAAAAAGAGACAGCAATTAACAACCCATCCATAGATTGGTAATTTCATAGCAGGTGGAGTATCTACAATTATTATAGGAGTCTAGGTTAATCAGTGCAACATCCTACGAGAGTACCTTACAAACACATTGATTCCAAAAAATTGATTCACCAATTAATCAATATTTTTTTATGGAGAGGTACATATACTCCCTGATTCTCAACAAGGATGCAGGTTTTGATAGGGTCCACTATTTGAGACAGACATGATTTGAACTCAGTTTTCATACTTTTGTCACTGTGCTGAGATGTAAGAAAGAAAGAAGATCCTTTTAACTCTTAATCATTTAAAAAATATCTGAGTCATCATAAATCCTCAAAATTAATAATGATATAAAAGTATAACACTAGACATCCTGCAAAGATCATAAAGCTACATAAAGCTTTAAGACCATTACGATAAGTCAAAATATTTAGAATTTAGTTTAACTCCTACTGCAAGCTTCAATAAATGATAATAATTTGAAGAAAAAAAAGTGCAAAGAATTCATGTAAAACTTGTCCATAGGGACTCAAATATAAGTATGTGCTACTTGTAGTAATGCATGTTTCCTTTCCTTACTCTGCTATTTTACAGATACACTGGCAAGTACCAATAGCCATACAACTTCCTGCTGAATTTCTTGATACTTTTTCTGCATATTCCAGTACACAAATCCTTTTGATGAAGACATTTATAATGTTCTTTAAGTCAGACAATATCAACTTTTCTGACAGGTCATCTTTACTAAGGTTTTTGAGTTCTGCTTCAAAGGCGAATTTGTTCTCATCAGTACAAGTAATATAATCATACTTTTCTATCAATCTTTCCATTCTGAAAATTAAATATTAAAATTGGAAATTGGTGATTTAAATATAGGTTTTCCTAGGATATATATTGAACTTTTTAATGTATTCATTTTTTTGAAGGCATATAAGGGGCCTCAGTGGTACCATCAATATTATTTGCCAGTCAGGTTATCCTCTTCTCATCACCTGTGTAGGTAAGACCTATTCATTTTGAGCCTCAATTCAAAGCCATGGGTCATCTTTCTAAAAATTGGTCAGTTACTTTCAAATACATATTCTGTAACATATGCCTACTCCAGAGAAAATTTGAGAAATCTTTGAGATACAAATGTAATAGAATATCACATTTAAGAACTGATTAAGAAGACTCTTAATTTGAATTCAATAACACCCATAAAAGAAAACATGAATATTTGTGTTTGTACAATATCAGTGGGTTAGATTCTAATATATTAATTTGACTCATCTGTTACTTATTTGGTTATAAACACATAATTGTTGCTATGGTGTCTATTGATTCAAATATGCACACTAATTATTAAAACAGTTTAATAAGTCAACAAATGAGAATATAAATTGAAACTGATAGTAAATTTGATTTACCCTTTTAATTTTAAAATCATAACTCCATCTTTTATAATAATCTAATTTGGTATATAGGATACAGGTAAAATTTAAATTGAAACTACATTTACCTTTAAAGTTCAAATAAATCGATTTCCTATAAAATTCTGTCATGAATGAAGAAGCATACCAGATGATAATTTAATTGACTTGTATAAAAATAGAAATAACAGTACTTGAAAAGTTCAAGATTAACTTATGGTCCTCTTACCTTTATTGATGATTTAAAACCAGCTATCTCCTTCAGTTATATGGCTAGTACACAAAGTGTCAGTGCTTTACATCTAAAATTTAATTTGTTGCATAATAATAATAAAAAAAAAAATCTTAGTAGTTTCGCATATATTCTTCTTCTACATTTTTCTAGTCCAATAAACTTTATCAATGAAAATGTTTTAACCAATAAAATCAAAGCTACACCTTACTTTTCAATTTTTTCAAAATCAATCCAAATCAATATTATATAATAGTGGCAAATTGTCAGCAATTTAAATATATACTTAAAAGCTGTTTATTTTCTCAGTTCAATATCAACTTTACTAAATTATCATGATAATTTACGCTTAAAAAGGACACATTGGATGTATTAACAAAGGACACAGATGGATTCATGACAAAAATGTGTTTTGATGATCTGTTTGTAGATCTTACCTTACTGATGAACAGTCTTGCTTGCTACTTAAAATTTTCTTTATTTATAATAAACTTGGCCCTTTAGTTACAGAAGAAAATATTTTTAAAATTTACATTTAGCAAATTAATGAAAATTATTAAAAATTTACTATAAAGAGCAATAACTCTTTAAGAGGTCAACTTATTCGTAGATCTTACTTTGCTGAACATTATCACTGTTTACAATTTATCTCAATTTATAATAGTATTCAAGATAATAACCAACTAGAGGCTCTAAAGAGCCTGTGTCACTCACCTTGGTCTATGTGAATATTAAACAAAGGAAGCAGATGGATTCATGACAAAATTGTGTCTTGGTGATGGTGATGTGTTTGTACATCTTAATTTGCTGCCTACAATTATCTCTATCTATAATGAATCCAGTAGTTTCAGTGAAAAATGTAAGTAAAAATTTACAAATTTTATGAAATTTTAAAAATTGACTATAAAGGACAATAACTCCTTATGGGTCAATTGACCATTTTGGTCATGTTGACTTATCTTTAAGTCTTATTTTGCTGTACATTATTGCTGTTTACAGTTAATCTTTATCTAACATAATATTCAAGATAATAACAGAAAACGGCAAAATTTCCTTAAAATTACCAATTCAGGGGAAGCATCCCAACAACAAGTTGCCTGATTAATCTGAAAATTGCTCTAAATGCTTTGGTTTTTTGAGTTATATGCCAAAAACTGCATTTTACCCTTATGTTCTATTTTAAGCTGTGGCAGCCATCTTTGTTTGTTGGACAGGTCACTAGACACATTATTTAAACTAGTTACCCCAAAGATGATTGTGGCCAAGTTTGGATTAATTTGACCCAGTAGTTTCAGAGGAGAATATTTTTGTAAAAGATTACTAAGATTTACCAAAAAATGGTTAAAAATTGACTATAAAGGGCAATAACTCCTTTAGGGGTCAACTGACCATTTTGGTCATGTTGACTTATTTGTGATCTTACTTTGCTGAACATTATTGCTGTTTACAGTTTATCTCTATCTATAATAACATTCAAGATAATAACCAAAAACAGCAAAATTTCCTTAAAATTATCAATTCAGGGGCAGCAACCCATTCAGATTTGCTCTAAATGAATTGGTATTAGAGGTATAAGCCAAAAACTACATTTTACCCCTATGTTCTATTTTTGGCCATGACGGCCATCTTGGTTGGTTGGCTGGGTCACTGGACAATTTAAACTAGATACCCCAATAATGATTGTGGCCAAGTTTGGTAAAATTTGGCTCAGTTATTTCAGAGGAGAATATTTTTATAAAAGTTAACGGCGATGGACGACAGACGAAGGACGCCAAGTGATGAGAAAAGCTAAATAACTTGGCCCTTTGGACCAGGTGAGCTAAATTGGCAAAATTTCTTTAAAAAATACTAATTGAGGGGCAGCAATCCAACAACGGGTTGTCCAATTCATTTGAAAATTTCAGGGCAGATAGATATTAACTTGATAAACAATTAAACCCATGTCAGATTTGGTTTTAGAGTTATATGAGCCACAATCTACTTTTTACCCCAATGTTCTATTTTTAGCCATGGTGGCCATCTTGGTTGGTTGGCTGGGTCACCGCACATATTTTTTTAACAAGATACACTTATAATAATTGTGGCCAAGTTTGGTTAAATTTGGCCCATTAGTTTCAGAGGAGAAGATTTTTGAAAAAGATCACAAATATATATGAAAAATTGGTAAATAATGACTATAAAAGTGCAATAACTCCTTAAGGGGTCAACTGGCCATTTTGGCGGCAATGTTGACTTATTTGTAGATCTTACTTTGCTTACCATTATTACTGTTTTCAGTTGATCTCTATCTCTAATAATATTCAACATGATATAAACCAAAAAGGGCAAAATTTCCTTAAAATTACCAATTTAGGGGCAGCAACCCACCAACCAGTTGTCTTATATTCATTTGAAAATTTCAGAGCAGATAGATCTTCACTTGATAAACAATTTTACCCCATGTCAGATTTGCACTAAATGCTTTAATTTGGTTCAGAGTTATAAGTCAAAAAGTACATTTTACTTCTTAGTTCTAATTCTAGCCATGCCGGCCATCTTAGTTGAAAACTTATGGTACGGTTTCTGGAAATTAGAGATATGGGACACGCAGTGTCCCATCCAGTCTCTTATAGCGAGGCTGCATTACAGCAGGGGGTATGGGGGCCGCTAAAGCCCCCCCCCCCCCCCAGAAGCTCTGGGGTTTATAGCGTTAAAATCCTGCATTTTGAGAGTTTATGGCACTAACAATTGTTTTTGAACAGCAGCATTTTTTACAAGACAATTTGAAAAATAATGAATGTCTGTTTCTTGCGGGTTTTGTAGGTTTTTTCCTATTTTTGTGTCATTTACATAGCAAGATCGGTAACTGAGAACAATACTGTCATACTATACCTCGCCAAAAATCATTGCGCAAAATTCAAGATGTATAAGTGATTTCTGTCAGTTTATTACTATACTATATATAAAAATATTAATTTTCGCGAACCATTTAGGTCACGGAAATTCCAAAATATGGCATCAGTAGGGAGATTTGTGCAAATAATGTGAATACACAGAACCCCCATCCAAATTATCTTTAGCTAAAAGTATTCATCATTTTCTATTTTATATGTACTAACAACATTCCATTTTTCTATAATTTCGAATAAAACATTTCAAAATCTGAGTTAAAATATAAATAAACATTGTCTGATTGGTTGAAGTACTGTGGCGTCAATGATAAGCATAGCAAGCCTCGATGTAAAGCACACGCTTCACACGAATAAGGAGAGTTTTACAAATAATGTGAATACACAGATCCTCCATCCTATTTATGGTTTGCTAAAAATGTTGCAGTGTTCATCATTTCTGTTTTGATTCTACTCACAACATTCCATTTTTTCTATAATTCCGATTTAAATATGTGGAACCCGCAATAAAAATAGATGGCCTCAATCACGTGGCCTCAATGATTTAATAGCAAGGCAAACGTTACCCCGAGTTCTACGATGTTACATTAGCCTGGGATCCGGTCCAATCTAGCTGCGCGTCGTAAGGTCAAGATTAGCCAGGATCCCAGGCTAATGTTACATAACCCAAATCACACATACAGAACTTTGCGCTCAAATGTAATTCTTGGTGAAGTATACGGGTAACTTCGTTTACGAAAATTTATACACACTTTATCATTAACATATTACCAGGCTTTTGCATATTCACGTTTTTTTATGCTGAACTGTAGTCGAATTCAATTCTATACATTTTTTTTTTACGTGAAGCAATAGGAGTAAGAATATTATTTCGCGCCAATTTAACCAGCATCATGATCTACAGTACAGACCATCAACAAAATTATTTTCCGTTATTTTTGTAAAATTTCAGTTATAAAGTTTATCAATTAGAGAAATTTTGGTAAGTATTACTTATTAATGTTAAGGTTCTACTGATGTGCTTCTCTAGACCTTTATGACGGTCCGTTTTATCCGTTTTATCTCAATACTATCTCCGATGACAGAAATGTCAACTCGACCTATTCGTGTCGAAAGTGAAAATCGCATCTATTTGATGAAATAATTGCTTCTTCAACGGTTCATGCATTATTTCTGTATTATTTGATAACCAATCACATTCACGTTGCATGTTTGCATGAAAATGGTTATTTATTTATGTATTTTGTAAGGGCGATGCAACATGCGAGGTCAGTGCGCGATCACGTGACATTATTATTAGTAAACAAACAAGCTCCCCGTGTAACACGTGTCTGAATTATCCTTTCAAAGTGTTATGAATCTTTCAATCACTATTTCATGATATATTTCTTTTTGTTTTTAGGTTTGCATATCAGTAGTCCAAGTGAATAAGAAATAGTTCTGAGTTGTGTGTTTTTTTTTTTATAGAATTAAAAGGTAAGGCTACATAAGTTATATTTAACTTAAGTCTAAAAAGATGACTCCACTTTCCCTCTATATTTAAAACCCGCTTACTAATTTAAACAGCATTTGCTCCTCTTGAACGTTAATTTGCCCCTTCCCCGTCATTTCCCTTTAAAGGAGTAAGTTCGGTAAGGGCCATATTTGGCCCCAATTATAAAGTTAATAGTAATAAGACCATATATTTTCGCGAACCATTTAGGTCACGAAAATTCCAAAATATGGCATCAGTATTTAAAGGAGAGTTGTACAAATAATGTGAAAACACAGAACCCCCATCCAAATTTTCTTTAGCTATAAGTATTTATCTTTTTCTATTTTAAATGTTCTAAAAATATTCCATTTTTTTATAATTTCGATTTAAATTTGCCAAAATCTGAGTTCAATAGGGTGAATGCCCAAAATAAACATTCCCTGATTGGATAAAGGCCTGTGGCGTCGATTTAAGGCATAGCAAGCCTCGATGTAAGCACGCGCTAAAATTTTCCATTATTATGTTAACATCTTGAACTTCGACCCTGGATTCGCTAAAATTTTCCGTTAATATGTTAACATATTGAACATCAACCCTGGATTCACAAGTAGAGATTTCTTTGCGCTCAAATGTAATCCTTATGAAATGTACAGGTAATTTCGTTCACAGAAATATATACACACTTTATCAGTAAAATATTGTCATGCTTCTGCATTTCACATTTTTTTTATGCTGAACTTTAATCAAAATTAATTCTATACAAATTTTATTACGTAAAGCAATAGGAGTATGAATATTTTGAGCGCCAATTTAACCAGCTTGAACATCGCCATCATCAAAATTATTTATCGTTATCATTGTGAAATTTCACTTGCATAGGGTTTATTAATAAGAGTAATTTTGGTAAGTATGTCTTATAAATTATAATTTTCTCGAGATGTGCTTCTCTAAACATTTTTGACGGTCAGTTTAATCCTAATCCTTTTTATCTGAATATTATTCCCGATGACAGAAATGTCAACCCGACCTATTCGTGTCAAAATCTACATGTATTTGATGAACCAATTTCTTCTAAAACTGCGTGCACATGCAGTAATTCTGTATAATTTGATAATCAATCACATTCACGTTACATGTTTGCATGATAAACCTTGGGTTCTGAAAGAGTGAACTACATGTATAGTGTATGCAAGATCAATGCAATTGTGACGTCAGTTCGCCTACATGTGACATTATTGTTTTTAAACAAACCGGCTCCTCATGTAACTCGTGTCTGAATTATACATTTAAAGTGTAATCAATCTTTCAATCAATCACTAATTTATGTTATTTTTGTGTTGGTTTTTAGCTTTGCATATATCAGCTGATCAGTAGTCAAAGCAAACTAGACATACTTACATCGTGTCATTGTTCCTTTCTGAGTTGTGATTTCTATATAGTTTTAGAAGGTAAGTCTAAATAAGTCATTAGAGCTCCAGATAAGCTGCGTATTTGCGTGATCACGCAATACAAATAATAGAAAACCCAATGCAATTGTCCATTGAAGGGTTCAACAACCCAATTCATTCAACGGAAAACCCAATTGTATGCCAAAATCATGAGTTCTCAACCCTTTTATTGGCTACCATTTGTGTTATTTACCCTTACAAATGTATCTGTTTACAGTCGTCGCGTAAACTAATTTTATAATATTTATAATTGGAAATTTCCTGTCGTTCTAAAAATAGATCCCTGCATCAACTGAAATGGGTCCCTGTTTGAGTTTTCCGTTGCTCATTAAGGACACGTGTTTTTGTAAACATTTCGATCTTCTCGGTGTTTATCCAATTAGCGTGTGTCATGTAGTCATATTTTTTTCGCATTGCTCGGGATTTTTCATAACATACATTGAATTAAAAGAAAGTGAATGTCCGGTTAAAATATTGAATAGAATATAGATATAGGAAGATGTGGTGTGAGTGCCAATGAGACAACTCTCCATCCAAATAACAATTTAAAAAGTAAACCATTATAGGTTAAAGTACGGCCTTCAACACAGAGCCTTGGCTCACACCGAACAACAAGCTATAAAGGGCCCCAAAATTACTAGCGTAAAACCATTCAAACAGGAAAACCAACGGTCTAATCTATATAAACAAAACGAGAAACGAGAAACACGTAAATATTACATAAAATAACGACAGAAGCATGTTTTCGGCTTCTTTTGGAAAACTGAGGGAAAGTTATAATGATAACAAGACTCAGCCAGTGTTTTAAGGAAGCGTCCATCGAACGCAAGGGCGTGTGTGTGTACCATAACGAGAACACTGCTAATAAACACAGGGTTTCATCAAAAACGAATCAGTCAGTTGGAAAAAGTGAAAGGCAAAATCAATTATGAAATGATAAAGCATCAGAAACCAAAAGTTCTAATAAAAGACAACTAACCCCAGATTTATGTAAATTGAATAAAAGAAAATCATTCAAGTATAATTAGAGTTTATATACTATTTTTTATTCATTTTACGGTTAATTAATGAATACGCACACCATGCAGACAGCCACTGATCAGGCACTGGTCTCAGAATTTATTATATTAAGGTATAAGACGAGTGTCTGTGAAAACACATATCCTTTTTTGTGAGAAAATACAAAATTGGCAAAAGGTTTGAAACGGGACACATATTAAACCTACAATTGCTCCTCAGTGAATAAACCAAATAAAACAGCTAGCAAATAACCCTAACCATAACCCTAAACCAAATAAAAGAGCTAAACAAAGACAGAAACATTTTAATTTAAGATGGGTTATGGACAAAAAATGGGGTTGATATATTGCATAAATATTCAATATTGTGTCAATGAAAAAACCCAATTCATTAAGGAGCTTGGTGGTGAAAAAAACCAATTTGATATTAACCTGAGGGGTGAATTTGAATTGATAATGCAATTGAAAAACTTTATCACCCAATTATTTCAGAAAATGATGGGTAAAACCCCAATTTATGAATTCTTATCTAGAGCTCTGAGTCATTATTTAAGAGTGGGATCGGATGGGTCCTGATCCCAAAATCCTGAAATTAAACATGAAATCCCAAAGTCGCAAATTTCAAAAATATCAAATCCTTCAATGCTCCATATCGAAATTTTAAATAGACATCCAGGATCCCGATAGGGTCAATAGAACAGGGGTTTTAAGTCAGGTTCGTTTGCATGAAATCTCTAGTCGAAAAACGCCAGTGATAGAAAGATAAACAGATAAGCAACTGCCAAATAATGGAGGGGGAAAAGCCAGTGTTAATACTATTTTGCAGAACGATAAACAGATACGTAGACAGACCCAGGGGGTGGTAAAATTTAGTTGATTATATTATATGAAATCATTTGAATCATGAAGGGAGTGGGCAACCCTCTGGTCAGTCAGAGCCCCCCCCCCCCCCCCCCCACTTTATGGAAAGTTCTGGATCCACCAATGAGATTTGCAGGTTTTCTTTGCAAAAATACCTTAAAATATCACCAACTCTGGCTGAGCACAAAATTTGATTCATTTCAGCTCATTAGCTGGGCTCACTGGTTAAAAAATTTCATTACAGTTCACTGGCAAATATGTTATGATATTCATGTGTAGATACATGTAATCTGGTAATTTATCCATGTGTGTGAGGAGAAGTTGATATTTAGCTGGCTTTGGTCTTTAAAAAATGTCATAGGCCAAGTTGTGGAGGTGAAAAAGCCAGTAACAGAACGATGAACAGATGATCAGGTTTTCTTCGTATACAATGTAGATCCCTTGAAATTTCCCCCACTGAGGACACAAATTGATTAACAATACCTCATTAATTGCACTCACTCACCATTAAGTTTATTGCGGCTCACTAGCTCATATGTGGAAAAGCTGATAATATGTACATACATGAGGGAGTTAATGCCCTTTACTGTTGGGCATCAAACAGTCATTCTCAGCTACTGTTAGCTTCAAATTGGTTAAGATTTAACTGTGATTAGTCAAAATATCCTTAAGTTGATTTGAGAGATGTTTCAAATAATCATCTTTACGGTTATTTTTGGAAAACAATTGTCAAATTCAGCTGAACTTTTTATCGTCCAGGAAAAAGTGTACAATTAATTGTCATGGCTTAGAATTACTGTTAAATCTTCATTTGGCAAGAATACTTCAGTAACTTAAGGTACCCCCATTACTACCTCATACATGTATATGGTCAGATCATACATGTATGTTATCCTATGTCATTTGAAATTGTACTTGCATGCCTTTAAAAAGTTTTCAAATGAGATTGTGACGCCAGAATGCATTCTTAACAGAACGATAACCAATGAGAAGAGGACACATATGTCATCCAAAATTTTTGCAGCCACGTCAAAAAGTGTGAGGACACCCTATCAAGCTTGTGCTCGTGTTGTGTTGAAAAGCCAATGATATACATACATGTATATACATAAATATATCAACCATAAAATACAGCTGATTTAATTTACACCACAACTGTTGGAAAAAAACTATATGTCTATCATGTATATAACCTATCTCATTCTAGTCCATATCATTCAACTGACAGAATCAGTATAAATTTCCTGAATTCTTTAATATCATGTATAATCATGGACTATTCTTTATAGCAATATCTGTTAGCCATTTAGAGGTCTTTTGCATTTAAAGTTCAGTTTAAGTGGGCTTACTTTGCGAAAAAGAACACAATTTCCAGATCATAGTTTACATTTTCTTTATATTTTTCTGTGTCAAATTTGACCTCAATATAAAGGACAATATGTAGACCCAAAAATGGTCTATCACATTCTACACATGAGATCTTGGCAGGAAAGACTGTGATTGGAGTATTTAACCATTGCAACTTTTTAATTTGATCTCCTCCACTAGTTGAAGTAGAATATTTAATGAAGGTTTGTCCACATTTTGGAATATGTTTATATGTATAGAAATAGTGTTAAGCCTGTTTTATAAATTGAAAAGGTTACATTTTCCCCCTTATTCCAAAAGCCCATACTTTCCCCAACTGTTCAGGGTTCTACCTCTGCGTTCTTACAAAGCTGCGCCCTGCCAAGAATCTGGTTGTAACATGTACAACAATCAAACATCAACCCTCACTAAACTGAATGTAATTGAAAGACATCTAGAGGTTGATATCAGAGGCGGATTTAGGGGGGGGGGGTCGGGCCCCTGCTTTTGGGGAAAAAATTTGATTGCTTATATAGGGAATTACAGAATAGTGACTGGAGCAAGCCCCCTCTTAGGTCAGTTAGTGGGCCCCCACTTATGGAAATTTCTGGATCTGCCACTGGATATACAGTATTGAATAGAAGATAAAAAAGGGAACAATATGGTGAATTTTGGAGATTGATATTATTTAATGTACATGCATTTGAAATATTTAAGATATATTGTTTCGAATTTTAGTTCTAGGTTCCACGGTAACCTAGCTTCCATTTTAGAAAACTGTGATTTAAATGCTAGTTTATTAGAGGGATATTTTCTTTTCATTAATTGTAGATATGGAATCTTATTTTACCATGAAGTCAGATTTGAAAATGACTTTGGGAATGAAGATGTCATAAAGACTGGATGTCAGTTTTAGTCTTTTGTATGTACTTTATAATTTAAGTCTTGCATGTATGTAATTATGTGTACATATATATATAAATACATATCACTGATTCAGTGGCAATGGTAAATAGACACTGACAAGTCTTAGCTAACATTTTATAGTTTTGAATGTTTTGTCCGTTGACTAAAACTAGGTGGAGGTTTGTGTGTTCGTATTTCCAACAGAGGTAAACTCAACATATATCAATATGTGCATGAAACAAATTGATAATTGCTAGATACGGTATGATTATACCACAAGAAAGTTTTAACCTGTGTTTATATACTTAAAATATGATAAAAAAAATCATGTCTTTTTCAGGACTTCTGAATCCAACCATGTAGTATGGAATGTTTTTGAGATATGGTTTTGGTCGATGGATGTTAATGAAGGACCTGTAGTACAAAGTATATCACTGGATTTAGCTCTTTGTCTCAGTGTATTATTAAATTACTTTGCTTTGAGCTCAGTTCATTGTTATGCAATTCATTCTTTGTGAAATAAAGATTTGACAGAAAACTCTCATTGTTTTTGAGATATGGTTTTGGTCGATGGATGTTAATGAAGGACCTGTAGTACAAAGTATATCACTGGATTTAGCTCTTTGTCTCAGTGTATTATTAAATTACTTTGCTTTGAGCTCAGTTCATTGTTATGCAATTCATTCTTTGTGAAATAAAGATTTGACAGAAAACTCTCATGTACAAGGATTTGTCAAAGTAGTATCACCTCTATTTACAATGTAAGTATTAGGGAGATAAAAGCATTCTATTTTGATTTGAACCAAACATTATAAAAAAAAAGGAACAAATTTACCCGATAATGCTACTCCAAGACTACTTAAGACTACTAGCAATATGATGCTAGGTTGTTTTAATACATCTGTACTGCCTTCTGATGACTCGGTCCTGAGTGTAAATGGTCCTTCAACTATGCGGGGGGAAAAAATATCAGGCCTATCTAGGCTTATCAATTTCTAAAACTATATTTCATTGTACATGTTTGAAATTTTTATACAACCACAGAAATTTTTGCGATTGAAATACATGTGGGTATCCTGTCGTCGTCGTCCTAAGACAGATGGTTTCAAGATAATAACTTTAATATATGTAAAAAGGGAGCCATAAAATTATAGCATAATATTTATAATCATAAATGGAAGTTTGGGATTGTTTTGGGGGGTTATATACAGTCCCTAAGGTGTGGGAATAAGGGTTCCAAAGGTACCCATAACAAGCATTAATCTAGTGTCAGTATAAAAAGTTGTGTATAAGTATTTCAATTATTCTGAAATTGTACCATAATATTTGATACCAGAGGTAGAAGGTTGGGGTCTATTTTGTGGGTTATGGGGCAAACAGTCTAGGAATTAAGGGCCAAAAACAAACATTTTTGTAGATTCAAGACAATAAATTGGAGTTAACTTTCTTTGTCCAGAATGGTTGTTGAATTACCTAAAACCAATGCTTTATGAAATCTTCTTTGAAAATATGAGTAATCTTTCTCTGTCCAGAATAGTAGTTGAACCAACTTAAAATAATGCTATATATACAATATACAATGCAAAGTTCACTTTAATACCAACTGATAAATTTAAGCAGTCTTTAATAGCCTTTCAGTGATTAAAAGCACTTTGATTATCATTCTAGGGTTATGCCCTTTCACCAATGGAAAAATTTCTCAAGTTTGTCTTAAAGTCATAAGAAACCTCAAATTAAAAAAAAATATGCATATGTTTTTTATAGCTAAATGGATAGTTTTCATTGTACAACTTATGTACATATACTTTTTTTCTGAGGGAAATTCTTTAATTTGTCCACATTTAGAAGAAGTTTACTTATTTTTAATTGCTTGCTTTCAGCAAGCAATTCGCCGACATATTTTCCATATGCATAGTGACCCGAGCGTAACCCTCCTGTGACCACAATACGCATGGATCTGTCATTGAAATAAACAAATATCTGATTATACATGTTAAACACGTGCTCAAGACCCATGGTTTTTTTCTGATTTGTTTACTATAAGGTGACAATCAGTAAAAGTTGGCTTCAAAACACGGCATATAATGAGCAGCCATATTTGTTAAATCATAACAAACAGAGAGAAAAAAAATTGACGATTATATGATATATTTGCGAAAATAATGATAAAATCATGCACAGAGGACTAAGTTTATAATGTATACATTCATTGGTTCAAGAATTGGACAAACACTATTTATCACCACTCACTCATTTCATATGACTTTAACTTAATTTAGTGAAATGTGTATATAATGCTTATTACCTCTTAACTCAGTTTAAGTTCAATTTTTGGCAGCTTCACTTTTACAGTTCTTTATTTATGTACCTTTATAACATTATATGCTAGCGGGGGCATCATCACCATGACTATGACAATTTATATTTTAATACTTTATGATGTATTAAAATGAGTAGTTGAATAATTATTGTTGCAAACTCCATCAGAATTTTGATTTGAGATCATTTCTATACGACTGCAAAAATTCAAAACTTTTTGGTTGTATATTGGTATTACATTGGCGTCATCGTCTTTGTCCGAAGACATTTGGTTTTCGCACTCTAACTTAATTAAAAGTAAATAGAAATATATGAAATTTAGACACAAGGTTTATGACCATGAAAGGAAGACTGGGATTGATTTCGGGTGTTTTGGTCTCAACAGTTTAGGAATAAGGGCCAAAATTAGCATTTTTCTTGGTTGTTGTTCTTTTACTTAAATATAAGTAAACAGAAATCTATGATATTTTAACATAAGGTCTATGGCCATAGCAAGAAATATCTAATTGCACAATATTGCGCTATAGCAAGGAATTATCAATTGCACAGTACCAGCTTTGGAGGAGATATGATTAAAGAATTGATATAAATCAGCACAGAGGTTTACTTACTATCTCATTTAGCCCCAATAATCATGTCAGGCATAAGCCATTGTCATTACTTAAAAACCAATAAATGTATTCTAATCTGAGGAACCAATTTGACATTTAAAAAAAATAATTTACTAATGATACTGACGATCCACCACAAAGTAATATAAATAGAACCATAACAATAGTAAGCAAATACATATAAAAAAGATGTGGTATGATTGCCAATGAGACAATTCTCCACAAGAGACCAAATCGACACAGAAATTAACAACTACATGTCACTGTACGGCCATAAACAATGAGCAAAGCCCATACCGCCTAATCAGCTATAAAAGGCCCCGAAATGACAACAACCACTGAGTTACAGGCTCCTTATATCATGTTCTCAAATCTAGATATCATCTCCCATTTAGAAAAAAATGAACCTATTATGTGTTGCTCTCCCAGTTACAAAATATATCCAAAACCTAACATGTAGAACATGTTCTATCATAATCATTTGGTAACTAATGTAATTACTGTCTCCCCGTGTCTGTATTGAACATAAAAACATATTGAATAAATAACACTCTTATGCTCAGATCGGTTGTCACCGTGCAACACAGTTAATAACACCATATAGGAAAAACATAAAACTCCTTTTGTCATAAGACACTGTCAAACATCCAAACATACTATCCACACTCATCTGTGTCCACACTTGTTTATTTTAAATATGTTCTTAATTTTATTATTTTTCAAAATATAACATTGAGCTATAGTGAATAGAAAAATGAATGAGGACCGGGAATGTGTCTAAAAAACCCTACCTGAATCCTAACTTACTGAATGGGATAGGCTGCAGCCAGCCTGGTAATCCTATAATATAAGACTTCCGAGGTTCATATCATTAACATTGGACTTTTTTTTGGCGGATATTTCTTTTTACTATCAATGTTGAACCCGAATTCGGGTAGTACCGGACATTTTTTTTTACTATCAATGTTGCACCTAAACTCGGGTTCAACTTTGATAGAAAACAAAATATATGATAATAAAACATTGAGTGTAAATGATAAGAACCTCAGAAGTCTTTTTTATAGGACAGTCGACTCAGAAACAACTTGTTTCGAGGAATGCACACCTTTCTAGACTCCATAACATACAAAAGAACTAAATTTGAAAACAATACAAGAAAAAAGCCAGAGATTCCTGACTAGGGACAAACACAAAATTGCGGCAGGGTTAACATGTTAAATGTTTCAATTTGACCATTCAAGTCAATCACTTAAGTCGATACTAGAGGGTCATCTTGACCTGGTAGGATATAAATATTTGAAATAATCATGCAGCGATGCAAGATGAAGAACTGAAATAAATCACTGTGTTCCTGATAATTTGTATCTTGTCTATATGTATTGTGTACGATTTTGTCATATACACATTTACTAGAGAGCATGTCGCAATTACCGTGATTTTTTGGACACCGGTTGTCTTGCAAGAAGGACGTGCTTACGCTTCTGGAGCACCTTTACTCGCACCAGTTATTTTAAGGCAGTCTGTGTTTCTAATTTGGTTTTAGTTTTCAATGTTAAATGATGTTGCCTGTCTTTAATTTGTCTTTTGTCTCTTCATCGCGATTCCTTTTTATAAATACAGTGCACTTTCTGTATAAAAATCTACATATTTCCTACAGTTTTTTCTAAAATATTGTAATAAACAGTGGAGATAGTAAATGGACGGTCTCGCGAAAACCGCCTCCCGGTGACGTAAAGATATGTGAAATAATGGTGATTTATGCTCGGGTTTTATGTTACGGAAGGACACTCTAACAAAGGCACAGTGCAGTAAGGGGTATGAAGCCTTAGAGGTCTTACAAAGTCCAGAACAGTACCAATCCCAACTTTAAGTGAACAATTCTGGAGTCTCGATAAAGGTAATACGAATCCCCTTTTGCAATACGATATCTTACATTATAAAGAAAGCCCCCACCTCTGATTTCAATTGCCATAATGCTTGAATTATTATACACCAAACATTATTCTCAACAGCATCCAAAACAATTCCGATTAATTAATGATTTTAACCACTGCTCTTGTATCTGAAGCCCCTTATAGCGTCCAATTTCTATTTCTAATCTTCTATCAGGTTTGAAGTACCAATTGAGAAAGGGGATGTCAACGATAAAGTGATGTCCAATATTTTACACGTGCAAACTTCACGTATTTGACACTTCACGTGCATTCAAAGTGAATGCAGGTTTTTTTAATTTAAAAACAACGAAATGTTAAAAGAAACAATTCATTACCTCAGTCTTTGCATTATCAAATCGTTTGGAGGCAGAGATTTTTGCATAGTACAAAGATCTACAAATGAATATGTAACATGATCGGCTTTCAATATTGATTTCATTAGATAAATGCATGCAACACTTTTGAACATGATTATAATTAGAATTTCAAGTTAGCAGTTTTGGGTATAATCCAATGAAGTCTTTCACAGCATACAATTACGAGAAGACTGATGTTGTAGCCTTTACAATAACCGAAATCAATCACAAATTCACCAAAATGGATTTTAATGATAAGCCTTAGCCACCTCCAGACCCTCGGAGGTATAGAAAGCATTAAACGATCAGCAAGACCGATACATTTGGTCTTTAAAAAATTGTCACATAGTAAAGAGCACCACAGTCTTTCTTTAGTGACATATAAAACGGTAGACTGGCGTAAACATCGAATTCTGTAGACTAAAAATCATTAATTATGTACCAAAAACCGACTCAGTGGTGGTTACATATATGTGGCACCCGACTTGAACAAAAGTCATGCTTTTCGTCAGATTTTGGTGCAATCTAGCAAAATTTGCACCATATTTGACATGGTTTAGACAATGAAAACCACCACCAATATCATAAAGTCAGCTTGAGTTTGCTTTGCGGGACAAGTGGAATAACATTCCTCAGGATAACATCAAACGTCCGGGATGATCAATTCCACGGCGCTGTCACCGGCGAGATTGTGCTGCACCACGGGGTTGTAACATTTTTTGTTAGGACTGTGAGTTGATGATTCGACATTGGATATTTCGTTTACATATTGCACCCGAAAGATGACAATTTAACATTTTCGTTTGATATCGATCTATTGTTGAAATTGTTAATTTTCAAGAACAACTTATTATAAAAGATTATCATTTCTTATATAAATTTTATTTTTGAAAAAACAAGTGTTGCGTTTTCATTGGCACTCAGTTGTGACAATATGATAGGCTAAAAATATATATATAAATATATATAAAATATATTTATATTTATATTGATGATTATATATTCTTAAAATGTTTATTAAATTGAATAAAATAAATACAGGGGAATATCTATTAAGAAAATCATGACCTTGTAAAAGGTTGTTCAATTGCCCGCTACTGCATATGAAATATTTACATGCAGATCATGAGATGACATGTAACAATTAGTTAAACACTGGACATACGTGTATTGCATACCATGTGGAGACATGTAGCAATAACAATTAGTTATAACACTGGACATACGTGTATTCTTCAAATATCAATTTCCAGGTTGGTCAAAACATGTCAATTAGAGTCAACTTAATAGATATTCATCCCTGTATCTTTAGAATTAAAACTATAATGGTCAAATTAATAGAAACCTTGACACTGTTTATATTCTGTATATATACTTGTGTATTTGACTGTTAAGGGGAGACCGTCCGTTATGGACACTGGTCCAGACGGGCTTGAATAAACTACTAGTCCAAATAACCATGTGTTGTGTTACATGTGGTTATTTTTGGTTAACCGTGACCAAAGGATAATAAGGTAAAGTGACTTTTTATTTGATACTCTTTACTTAATTTCTCAAAGTGGCTAGACAAGAATTTAATGCAGGGTCTGTTTTTCAAAATTTAAAAACACAAGTTCAAAGTTTCACTCAAAAAGTATTTAGAAAAGGCATGAATTCGATTGAAAGCTTTGATGGTTCAAAATCAGACAAATTAGGAATAGGTGTATCAGATGTGAGCACATTTGTTCATGATCAAGATGCTGATTAACTCATTAAATTTTTTTTTATTAGATAATAATTTTTTTAAGCGAAAATGTAGATACTTTTTATTTTTCTTATAAATCAATGGTGAAGGTTTTATTTTTTTATTGATATTTTTTTATGTAATCATTATCATAAGGGTGAAGGTACTTATGATAGGTATTTGATTGTTTTAGTCAATATAAAAGACTGGCAACTTTGTAGGTATTTGATAGTATAAGTCAATATATAAGTTTTGCGTACATATTGTAATGATATAATGTGAAGTTTTTATATGCTGTTTTTTAAAAGACAGAATAGATAGTTAAATAAGAAAAAAAAACCACTTGAATATTAATATTTAAGAATTAAATAACAATAGGTAAAAATATTTTAAAGATGTTGGTTATATTTTAAAGTATTTAAATGCACGAATAATGATAATATCAAAACATTTAATATATCTTGATTTTGAATACAATAAGTTAGTTTTTGCTTCATATTTTGATCTGTTTTCTGAAGAGACAATCAGTAATTCTAAAATATACGCGCCTATATACACAGGTATAAGAAAGTTTCATAAGAACACTTTTGGCGACGGATTTAAGGGTATTTCTGCGATGTTATAATCATATGGTTGTTCAAATATGGTTGCGCAGTTTGGTAAGTGCGTAAGCACATTTGTTTAGAGAAACAAAATATTCTATGGTATTTAGAATCCAAACCTTTACTTTCGCACAGTTATTGTGGTATTTTTAAAGAATGACGGACCTATCTTCAGAAAATAGCGCCTAAATGATTTAAATTGATATAAGTGGTAAGTCCACTCTTAGGGAAATGTAGGTTTCTATAAGTTTTAAAAGTATTGACAGTTTTTAGCGATAGATGAAATATAGGATTATTTAAAGAGAACATTAATACATAGTGAGGGTTAAAAATGAAAATGTTTCATAAGAAAACAATTTAGGATTTAAAATATGGAAATAAGTATCATATGATTAATCGTTATAAACAATGACGCGATACATCTTCCGCAAATATTTTAATGTGATGCTGATTGATTTAAAAGAAAATTAGCAAACCAAGAAAAAACGAGAAAACATAAAGGAACATAAGGTCATCTATAAATTCCAGTTTAAGGGATATGACAAATGATAATAGTTCTGATAGACATAATTAAGAAATTAGTCAAAATATACATGTTGATGAAATTATAACACCAAAGAAATCATAAGTCTAAAAGAAAGACGAATTTGTTTTAAGTTTTCTCTCAAACATTTCTAGTTATCTTAATAAAATGAACGACTAACATGTCGTAGAAGTAGGCTTCGTGATGATTGTTTTTAAATGAAAATATATGTGTATATAAAATAATTTTGTTTTGATTAATCATTCTAATTCTCGATTCAGATTGCTCGCTGAAAAATTGTTGATTGTTTAGAAATCCTTTAAATATCAGTAATCTCTGAATCCCAGTTTTGTTTATGAAAAAGGAAGGAAAGTGTAGGTTGAATGTCAAACCTCAATTAAACAATTGTTCTATCCTAAGACTAGAGAAAAGTTTATCTTATTAGCTTATTGTTTAAGTATTTGAGTTTAAATTTTTTTTGGTTCTTATTTCAAATAGATAAAAAGCAGTTAGAACTTGAGAACGACTTTGAACTATCAAATTTAGTAAATGCATTAATTTATTTTTGTTGCTGTATTTATAGGTATTTTTTTTTGAAATATTCTTAAGTGTAATAATAGGTGTTTAGCCAAGAGAATTTAGTAATAGAGAGATTCAAATAGTCACACGATACCTTAGTGGCGATCAAATTGTGTCAACTGATGTTGAGGGCGATGGTACTGCCTACAGAGATGTTGAAATAGCTTCTGCGCCATTACTAGAACCAGCCACTAAGAACCATTATCCAGTATTGGATATTGGCTTTGATCATTGGACACAACGCAGACGTTTAGATGTACATTAAACAATACGATCACATAACTATATTGGTAGAGGGAATTATTCTACAGCATCACATGTAGATTTGCCTGTAATGTTTCAGCCGGTGATAACTGAGCAACCTAGTCAGGGACTCTGAATTAACAGAGTAGGTAAGCTAGGTCAGTTAGGAGTAAATCAACAACGGATGGTGGATCACATGAAGGACGGATGGTGGATCACATGAAGGACGGATCGTGGATCACATGAAGTACGGATGGTGGATCACATGAAGGACGGATGGTGGATCACATGAAGGACGGATGGTGGATCACATGAAGTACGGATGGTGGATCACATGAAGGACGGATGGTGGATCACATGAAGGACGGATGGTGGATCACATGCACGTCGGAATGATTGCAGAACTTCTAAATGACGGGAATTGGCGTCGCAGATAAACAAATGGATTGTTGGAGTTGACAACGACGATCAGAGGAGCAGTTCACTGGAATCGGGGTTATGAAGACGGTCAGCAGTTGATGGTTGTGCCTTTTTCTAGGAATAAGAAGTTCCAATAGTTGATGTTACGAACTTAGTTATTCACACAAGAATTGTATGAACTATACATTGCTGAACATTTAGATGTTGTTGAACTTTTGAAATGATTTTATTTATGAATATTTTTGTTGTTTTTAGAGAAATTTGCAAGCATTCATATTGTCACCGATTTTAACTAAAATATAAATTATATTTCTTAAGAAAGGGAGGAATGTGACAATATGATAGGCTAAAAATATATATATAAATATATATAAAATATATTTATATTTATATTGATGATTATATATTCTTAAAATGTTTATTAAATTGAATAAAATAAATACAGGGGAATATCTATTAAGAAAATCATGACCTTGTAAAAGGTTGTTCAATTGCCCGCTACTGCATATGAAATATTTACATGCAGATCATGAGATGACATGTAACAATTAGTTAAACACTGGACATACGTGTATTGCATACCATGTGGAGACATGTAGCAATAACAATTAGTTATAACACTGGACATACGTGTATTCTTCAAACATCAATTTCCAGGTTGGTCAAAACATGTCAATTAGAGTCAACTTAATAGATATTCATCCCTGTATCTTTAGAATTAAAACTATAATGGTCAAATTAATAGAAACCTTGACACTGTTTATATTCTGTATATATACTTGTGTATTTGACTGTTAAGGGGAGACCGTCCGTTATGGACACTGGTCCAGACGGGCTTGAATAAACTACTAGTCCAAATAACCATGTGTTGTGTTACACAGTATAGTACCACAGTTCTGATGAATATCCGTGAATACCGATGCATATATTTCATCGCAAAATCATAACTTATTCATATATGTATATTTTGACATTTTATATTGGTTAGAAAGAGACCCAAATTAAAAAGCTGTGCATTTTTAATAAAAAAAAAAACCAGTGAAAATAACTCATATTGACACATTGACTTTTCACCGGGCTGAAGTACGTTCACTATTAACTTTACACCAGGGGCGGATCCTGAACCTTGATGTCTGGGGGGCACCATGAAACCAAAATTATAGATTTTTTAGAGATGTATATACGGTGTATGCGAGTGTAAGTGTTTTGTTTTTTGGTTGTTTTTTGGTTGTTGTTTTTTTTTTCTAAAGGGGGGGGGGGGGGGGGGGTCAGATCATCGTTTCTATATCTCTATATTTTTAGATCTTTGTTCTTACTATTTCACTTTATACTTTCTTTTCCTGCCAATTGATCTTTATTATATTTGTCCTCAACATGCATCAAATATTTGCCACTGGACGTTAAACAACATACAATCAATCAATATTTTTTTTCATCACCTCTATATTTTTTTGGCCTTGACCTCCAGACTTACTTTTTTGTACATTATTCTAATATCTGTAAAACACCTTCATATCCTTACAAATGGTGACCTTTTTTTAGCCTCATAGTCATACATGTACATGGCAATTGAAACAAGAAAAATAAACAAATATAACTGTATGCTCGGGCATTTAAAGAAATGATTAAGTCCCAGATTCAGTTACAAAGTAGATCTTAGGAAAATAATTTAGCATTTTATTAATGATTTTTTTATAAGAAAATGTCAATTCATCATGTTTTTCCTAGACCGGTGAAAAAGGGGGGGGGGACAAATTGTCGATTTCCCTTGAAAATAAGAGGGAAGGAAATAGGACATTCCATTTAAAAAACAAACGTGTATGGTATTAAAAAATAAATGATTTAATTTGTTGCTGAATAAATTCACAAAAAGAAAGTTTTGAAGAGAGAAAAAACATAAATTCTAAATAAAATGGTATTATGAGTACTGTATTTTGGAATGGAGAGAAACTTAGTACCTAAATATAGATGTATACCAGCATAATCGACATTAAACATATAATTTGTACCTATTCTTTAAAAACACAGATCAGAAGTTTCACCTGGTAATCGATCTTAATCTGTATTGTATTATAAACCAATAAAAATTCGTACTATTCCAATCAACATGTAAATGTATTTTCCATAATTTAAGCTTGCAAAGAGACATTAAAAACACACAAAGGTGTCAATATTTACACACCCATCGATAAGTTGTCATAAATCACGCATGTGAACGCTGGCATTAATTAACAGCCAGTTTAAGAAGTCAAATCAAGCTGTGATTCATTTCCGCTCTAGATAAGAAGATTCAGTAGCAATAAAATTATGTTAGAAATTATTTTTTTGGTGACCTGAACTGGGGGGGGGGGGGGGGGCACGTGCCCCCTGTGCCCCCGGTAAATCCGCCACTGTACACTATTCACTATTCAAAATTCATAAATAGTTTGATCTGGTTAAAACTGCAAACCCATTGCTATATTTGAAGTATCAAAATTGTCCCAATCCAGCACCCCTTTTTTACCCTTCTTAGTTACTGAGATATGGCAAGCCGTTGTGGAATTGACCCCCTTTATAATCTGTTAATCCTTATTTACGGCACGCGCTCCCTTAGTTTCTATCGATAATTTTTCTAATCGTTGATTTTTTATTTTTTTTAGGCCTACATTGATTGTTCGTAATATATACATTATGACCAACCAATCAACCAGTAAGAACAAGATGACACAACCATAATCATCCTACTGTGATTAAAATGACAAAAAAACAATTAAAACTTTACTATCATTTATTGAGAAATAAGACTACCCGAAAATGTGCTGTAATTCAGCGAATCGCTGTAAACAACGTAGTTTTTATAAACCTTTACAGCTACTTGATCCCCTTTCTGTACATCCAATATCATACTGAGGGCCCCAGTCTGATAAGCCCCACCTTTTATATACACACTGGATACTCTGGTATTATTGTGCCAAAGAGTTGCAATCAAGTATTTTCCATTATCACTCATCACCACTGAAGAAAATTGGTAAACTCCTGCAATAGGTACAGTAAATATACCAGTGCTTGGGTTGTATCCATTTAGTTTGTTAGTAAAAACTTTGTCGAATTTTATTATCTCATTTGATGAAAGTGACTTCGTCCCTGTTAAGACAGCTGAAAAGGCAGGAATGTTCTTCTTATTGAACAACGCACAGCCTTTATCTACAAAATAATGCATAAAATAAAAAATAAAAATATAATGCAGTTTTAAAAACATTGGTTCTAGTGATTGCTCAATAATTTTGATACGATATGTAATCTAGAGAGCACTAATAGTAAATGAAAATATTTTTTTTATTACCCAAACATAAAATTTATGATTTAGTATGGAAATATTATGTTATAATGTTAGTGTGTTTGCTTTTTATTTTGCAACTTTTTATAGAAAGAATTTTGATAAGAACTGTACTCACCGCAAAATTATAATCAAGGTAAGATAACCAAAGAAGGCATATATGGGCGTTTTTCAATAAAAGCGTTATTTTCAGACCTAAAAAAATGGAAAATCAACTTGTCTAAAACTCAATTTCAAGAGTTATTTTGAATACCTTTATAATAGACCTGTTTGTAAACAAAAAGTGCAATCTTAAATATTCTTTAAAATGATATTATTTTCATAATTTGTGTACTGTTTCGTAGGGGACAGTTGTCCCCTACGAAACTTCTTCTAAACACACATATTTTTGCAATTTTAAATGTTTCCTATAGACATTTCAGTTAGTTTACTTCAAATACTAGAAAACATATCATTTTTTTCTGAATTGGAAATCCATTTTTATCGATAAAGATTAGACAGTACTCCACATATGAAGGTTCAACTCATGTTTATACGTAGTGGACATTTCGATGCGTTTCGTAGTGGACAAAACCTTTTCGTAGTGGACAAAAAGTTTCGTAGTTGACATCAACCCTATTATATGTTAATAAAAACATAATAAAAATTACATGAAACTAACCCTTGTTATTTGTTTTGCACGAATATAATTGAAAAAAGGTTAAAAAAAGACTGCATGGTAGTGGTAGTGTCCACTACGAAACGTTTTTCTCCCATACTTGTTTCGTAGGGGACCGTTTCGTAAGGGACGTATTCGCATGTTTTATTTTTTCCCCACAATCCCTATATTGCAATAGTAACAAGACTGATTGTATTCATCAAAGCATTTATCAAGCTGTACACTGATATTTTTTTTATAATTTTAAAACCAGATATTGCAGGAGATTTGACCCGTTTCGTAGTGGACAATAACAAAAATACGGTATCACTCTGGTCCATTTGATGTGCTCAATTTTTCTTACCAAAAATTAAATTGCCGTTATAAAAGCATCGCTTCTTTTGTAAGACCCTAATGTTTATATCTCTTGCAAACAAAAATCACATAGATTTTATAAAACTGTTTATTGGCAAATTTTAATGACTTCGTTTCGTAGTGGACATTTTGTGAGGGACACACCTTCTGAAATTAAAAAAACCTATATTGAAAGCTGTTTATTAAAATATGTTGGCTCTGAACATACTTTTGAATTATTAAAGAACTTATGTACAGTAAAAAACCCATTTATTTCTTCCTTTTTTTATTAAATTTAAGAGTATGAATGTTGAACAGGCGATTAAAGGACATGCCATTTTGGTTGTTTTGGACCATTCAAGAGTCAATATCTTATCAATCCCTCTAAAAATTAACTGTTTCTTTCCTTAAAAATGTTAAATCTAATTCAATGTACTGACTACACAAAAAATTACTTGCAAAGATCAAACACATTTTTTTAAAAGTGGCTGGGACAAGAAAATACGTTTTTATTGAAAAACGCCCATATACCAACAGTAGACCTGTTATTTGGAGTTATTGCCCCTAAATTGATATTTTTCTATTCATTATTTGTAGTTTTGATTTCTAAATATCTTCATTTCTGAATCGGCTCAACCAAATTTGGCTTAAAGGTTCCTTGGTGTGATTCTTTTTTAGATTTCAACATTTATTGTAGTCCTTAAAGCATTGTATTGTTAGCTGTAAGATAAATTGAACAATGAAGCAGATGGGGAAAATCTGACAGTTTCAAGATCCACTGAAAAACTCATTTTCTGTAATATTCATTGATACCCTTTGAATAGCTGCATGTATTTAGAAATACACAATGATTTTGTAAATAAATTAGTATGGTTTGTAAAAAAAAGTCACTGCATGCACAAGGGAAAATTGATAGGATATGCATTTCTTGTTAGGTGAGTGATTCCAGCTTCTAAAAACCAAACAGCTGGTTTGATAAGTAAAATATTTTAATCTTAATTACCTGAATCTTTCTTAACCAGCATTTCAACTAGATCCTTGAGTAGGGAACCCTCTGAAATAATATAAATGTCAGTCTTATTCTACAAGTTCACCACCAAGTATTTCTATAAATTTTAATGCAAGACACTATAATATTTTCATGCACACAAACAAATGGTTTAACATTCATATTATATATAATTATATGCCTTCGTTACTTATGTTAACATTTGAAACAATTTGAAACAAAAAAAAATATCTTTCGAATTAGATTATGACGTGTAAGGCCTTTAGCTATAGGTGGAGTTGAGGGGTTCATACGAATTTCTTTGAAACTACAGCACTTTTAATGTCTGAGTTCTCAGACTATTTGAACTTTGACTATTTAGGTTAATATTTTGTGTGACGTGAGTCGATGTATGTACCCTCCCCTTTGAAAAATTCCTAGGAATGGACCTATGTCTTATTATTGTGAGGAGATGAAACTTTTTTATGTTTTTTTACAGCTGGTTTGTTTGCTTATCTACATTAATACATATTGATGAAAAAAGTGTCCTAGTGAATTTTAATTATTTAAAATTTGTACTTTTATGTGTTTTATTCAAAAGTTGCATATATTCTAAACATAATCAATAAAAATATTCACCTAGTTTAACATCACAGGATCCCTTTATCATCTCTCCACATAAAACCAATGTAAGAACAGAGATGCTGTACATTATTGTTAGTTTCATAATGTATTCAAAGGGAAATAACTCTGGATACTTGCTATATTTCAATTATTCAGTTTTCTTTTATGATCTTTTATACACTTGTATTAAATATATCATTACAAGGCTAGAGGAAATATGAGAACTAAATGAAATTTGATATATTTAATGGGTTTTTGTCATGCAAATATTTCTGATAATGAAAGAGTCAATTCTCAGAATTTTTCCAAAAAGCTTTACAGTATATATATCTGGAATTGCAGATTTTATTTAAATGGAAGCTCAAAATCTTTTCACCATTGTCATGCAGTCTTTGACAGGTTGGAAATCTGAACTGCGACTATAGATCTATACGTAAAAATATGGAAAAAACAATAATTCCAACTGATGTCTTACATGTTGAAAATAAAATTAAAGCCTTGAAAAATGTAATGTGTCAACTCGAAGAAGTTCTTTGCAATTTTTCATCAGCAAAATCTACAGATGGGATGTACTAAATGTGTCAGTAAAACTATCTTTCTTTCGATGAGTTGACGATTTATGTACTTTACGGTCTCTACCAAATACTACTGATTTCAAATTCATAATGAGAAAAAAGTAAAATCACAAAAATACTGAACTCAGAGGAAAATCAATTTGGAAAGTCCACAATCACATGGCAAAACCAAAAAACAAAACGCATCAAAAACGAATTGATAAGAACTGTCATATTCCTGACTTGGTACAGGTATTTTCAAATGTAGAAAATGGTGGATTAATTTTTTTGAAACCTGTTATATGATTGTTGTTTCCGAGTTTTTCTTGAGTACATGTGTTTGTATTCATATCAACCTCATTATCAACCAATAGATTTGGATACCTCAGCTCGCTTTCTGTCACTGAGTAGCGAATACAATCTGGTTAGAATTCAAATTCATCACAACTCGTGTACTCGTATAAATAAAAGAGAGGCGATAGACACCACTGGCAAAGGGACATTAAAACTCTTTAAGTAAAACAAAATAACCGATAACGACATGGTAAAATCTAGAAAAAAAAAAGACAATCAACGTTGTACAAAACACAAATAGACCGAAATACTGAGAACCACAAACCCCACACAAACTTGGGTGGTCTCAGGTGTTACGGAAGGGTTAGCAGATTCTGCTTCACTAGTGGCAACCGTCGTGTTGAGCATGAAAGTATAAATCCAGTGATAAGTCTAAATCTGAAGATCGCATTCACACATATATAAGATATTCTCATAGATACATTTTGAATCTGCTTTCTAAATCAGATGTCGTATTTCATTTCGTTGTTCAAGTGAGGGGACATCTTGTTAGTAGCTGCATCTGTCCATTTTTTTTATTGTATGTTTTATTTTTTTAAATCATACTTTCCAATTAGTTAAACTGAATGCAATTCCTTAAAGAAAAAGTCCCCTACTCGGATGAAATATACGGACCAACCAAAAACATCAAGTGAATAATGAAAATGCTCCGATTGAAAATAATTTAGTTTTTTTTTCTTTATATACCGTTTCCATTTTCCAGTCTAGAACTAAAGTCTGTATACATGTAATTACTCTTAAGTCGTATCAGTTTGTACTGCAGTCTGATATGGATGAGTCGGATGATATTATTCTGTGTTGTCATCCAAATAATGGACCTTGTTAGTATACCGTATATATATAAGTTCATGTAATCGTTGTCATATTGCATGCCCCCCTTAATGACCATTTAGTTACTAGTATTGTAGAACTTGTATCGACCAGAAACCATGTTAATTCATGCACAGTTCCTAAAATACACATATGCTGTTATTTTTTTAACTGATAATCAATATTATGTAGTAATTAATATAAACTAATTTTTTTTCATTACATGTTGTATATTTGTATTACCCTGCATTACTTCATACAATGTAGAAAATTACTTCCGAAATACCCAAAACATGATTCCTTTACAACATTGAAAATAAACAAATTAACTATTATTTTCATGCAAGAGTTACATAATACAATCAATACATTATCTTTAGATCACCAGGCATCCTGCAATTCGAAGATGTATATAATCTAAGACATTAACACTACCCAGACTGCATTTCATTTTTAGTCTGATATATCATTCAAATCCAGCTTACACGTGTTGCTATACTTTTTCAAATTTGCTGCTAAAAGAAAATATCAAATGAGTTTATGGCCTTTGTTGACGTCTGCGATCGATGATTCACTGTTACTAGATGTTAATAATGTATTCCGTCAATAAATTGTACATTTTGTAGTATGATTATTAATACCATTCTGTAACGACAGCCTGTTGTGATAATTGAATATGTCTGTGCATAGATCAGGGATGTCTTGTATTAATAGGTATGTTACTTTAAATAATAACTTACGTGTTAAGATGTAAACATTTTGATTTGTATTTCAATCAATTATACTATTGAATCAACATGATTATTGATATGCCAACCTGCACAAGCAAATGCACCGCTACAGGTTATTGTCCAAAAAGATATGTTTTGTATGTATAAATGCTATAAACGCTACGTTCGCTGCTGTATAATACATGTAACAGACAGAGAGTAAAGGTTAACTAATGATTATCTGAGCTTGTCTCTATAAACAATTGACCGAGGCGTAGGTTAATTTTCTATTAAGGTTTATTCAAATCAATTATCATGTATGATATGAATTCAGTTACAGATGATACATTTACAAATGTTGAAGTGATTTAAAATAACATTCTATTTATTAATGTTGACGTCTTCGAGACAGTCAGTATTATTCGGTTTGACTACCTGCTGCTCGTAAAGTAGGGAAGTATCACCTTCTTAAGGATGCATCTAAATTAAAGTGGTAGAAACTAATCATTCCCTCTGATTAAAACAAGACCTTTGAAATTTCACCCTACTCTAATGTTTTTTATAAGGTATGATTTGTACGTGCCTCGTACGCATGAAATTATTTAACGTCTTGTTCTCACTTTTTATTTTGGGGGGATAATAGCGAACATATATTTCTTGTATGTTCGTGCATGCTAAACAAGTATCGATGTTGAATAACATATGTTCTTTACACAAATACATTTAATCAATATATGCATATTAAAAATGGTAACTTTTGTGTTGGTTGTTTAAGGGGGGGGGGGGGGGGGGGGGTGTTAAACTTTTAAGCAGGTGTATGAATATTCCACCAATAGTCGTTATAGTCTTGAACTAGTATACGTTTTACCAGATATAATACAACTTTTATTCATGGTTCATTATAGTTGTAACTAAAATAGCACCAGAGAAACAATGTTCATTCAAAACAAAGACTTTTACAAGATAATGACTTTTTATCTGAAGCTCCATAAAATCAAACACGAGAATGACTTAACTAAAATGAAAGGACATACGTTCACGCCAGTTTCAAGTTTCTTCATTTAATAAGAAAAATTGTATATCTTTTGTAGTCCTGTCGTTGGTATATGATGTGTCTACAGACAACTGTCTTATTACAGCTGTTTGTAAATGCGGGGTAAGTATTCTTAACATATTTGTTACGTTTGGAAGACGTGTATTTCAACCCAAAAAAATCGGCATTCCCATGGGAAACAACTTTGCCCCTCTTTGTTGTTCCTTTATGAAGCTGACATATACCCGAATACAATTGTTTTTCCAAGTATGAATTCGGATTGCCAGACGACGTATTTTGTTTTGATACATCCAACGTTCATGTTTTTACTATTCAGTTATGATGTTTCGTTTAAAAGTTCGATTGCTTATTGTGTTATGTCTTATCGTTTGTGGTTTGCATTCTGTATTTTCGGTACATTTCACATATGTCTTATTTGTCTTGATAGTCGAGTAAATTACCAAACAATCATGACTTGGATGAGTATTGGTATGTCCAAATAATTATGAGGCCGTCACAGCATGATTTATGTTTAAATATAAAATAGCATTTCAAGACTGTCATATAATTATGATAATTGTATGGACTAGTATAGTGAAAATAACTGTGATTTTTTTAATCTCCTTGTTCCTATTATTGTATGAATTTCTAGATTATATATGGAACAAAAATATTGTTGTGGTGTCATGTACTGTCGTTAATGTCCGTTGTTATTTTTCGGTTTACATGTTGTCATGTACTATTATGTTATTTATTTATGCATTTCTCTGTGTTAAATGTTCTTGATTGTGTGTTCTGTATTTCTTTCACGTAGTGTTGTCATTTTAGCGATAATTGTTAAAGCAGGAGGTTTGGCTAGCCATAAAGCCAGATTCAACCTAACATTTTTTTCTTACACTGTACCATATGAAGTCAGGAATACGACAGTTGTTATCAAATAGTGCATTTCTATCTATGTTGGCGTCTGTTTTTGTTTCGGTTCAGGGCTTCTGGTTTTCCATAGTGTAGTTTTCTTGTAGTTACAGTCTGCCTCATAACATTCACCTAGTAATTGACTATGAGGATCGGTGGAAACAATCCTTTCTACTGTTCGTACTGTCTTTTTATTGTCGGGATGTATAAGTACCCGGTCACGTCTACTTGTATTTTTGTCCATCTGATGAGTTAAGCCTATTTCATTTTTATGAATCATTCTTATGTTTTACTGTAATACCACTGTCCCAGGTTAGGGTGAAGGTTGGGATCCCGCTAACATGTTTAACCCGGCCACATTATTTATGTATGTGCCTGTCCCAAGTCAGGAGTCTGTAATTCAGTGGTTGTCGTTTGTTCATGTGTTACATATTTGTTTTTTGTTCATTTTTTTTTATATAAATAAGACCGTTAGTTTTCTCGTTTGAATTGTTTTACATTGTAATATCGGGGCGTTTTATAGCTGACTATGCGGTATGGGCTTTGTTTATTGATGAAGGCGTACGATGACCTATAGTTATTAATGTATGTGCCATTTTGGTCTCTTGTGGAAAGTTGTCTCATTGGCAATTATAACATATCTTCTTTTTGTCGAGCCTTCGACTTTAGTCGAAAAAGCGAGACTAAGCGATCCTACATTCCGTCGTCGTCGGTGTCGTCGGCGGCGTCAACAAATATTCACTCTGTGGTTAAAGTTTTTGAAATTTTAATAACTTTCTTAAACTAAACTGGATTTCTACCAAACTTGGACAGAAGCTTGTCTATGATCATAAGATGGTATCCAGAAGTAAATTTTGTAAAAATAAAATTCCATTTTTTTCCATATTTTACTTATAAATGGACTTAGTTTTTCTGCGGGTAAACATTACATTCACTCTGTGGTTAAAGTTTTTTAAATTTGAATATCTTTCTTAAACTATACTGGATTTCTACCAAACTTGGACAGAAACTTGTTTGTTATCATAAGATAGTCATGATAGTATCCAGAAGTAAAGTTTGCAAAAATAAAATTCTATTTTTTCTGTTTTTTACTTATAAATGGACTTAGTTTTTCTGCGGGGAAACATTAAATTCACTCTGTGGTTAAAGTTTTTTAAATTTTAATAACTTTCTTTAAATATCCTGGGTTTGTACCAAACTTGGACAGAAGCTTGTTTATGATCATGAGATAATGTCCAGAAATAAATTTTGTAAAAAAATAATTAATTTTTTCTGTATTATACTTTTAAATGGACTTAGGTTTTCTGCTAGGAAACAACACATTCACTCTGTGGTAATTTTTTTTAAAATTTAATGACTTTCTTATACCATTTTATATTTGTACCAAACTTGGACAGAAGCTTGTTTATGATCAAAAGCTAGTATCGAGAAAGGATTTTTTTTAATATTTGGTACCTGTGTATCTGTATTTTACTTATAAATGGACTTAGTTCTGCGGGGAAACATTACATACAGTCTGCAGTTAAAATTTTTAAACATTTATTAGATTCATAAACTATCCTGAAATTTTTACCAAACTTGGACAAAAGCTTCTTACAATCAAAAGATAGTATCAAGAGGAATATTTTTATTGATTGTTTTCCTCATTATTTTTGAGCCTGGTAGTTTACCGTGAGCAAAAGTAGGCGAGACACTGGGTTCCGCGGAACCCTTACAAATTTTTTATACTTTCCGACTTAAGAGATGACTTTAGGTTCCCAATTGTGAAATTTCCATTTCTATGTATCAACATTCCATCAGCGCATGCGTACGGAGTATATATCTTCCAGCTGATACGATAATCTAAGACTTGCATTTCCGATTATGATTTGATTGACAAGGGTTGCCGGTTACAATGAAGCTATTTAACCAAAAGTTCTAAGTGGTGAAGTTGAAATCATCTCTTTGTTAATTTTACGGACGGCATCACCAGTTAATTGACCGTTATTGAAAATCTGTTTCACAGATGACGACGGATACACTCCAATTGTCGTCACAACAATCACGTCCCCTTTTCCCAATTGTGAACCATCAAATTAGATTTTTTGCAAGACTTGTATTTACATGAGAACAGAACGAGTGCCACATGTAAGGCAGAATCTGCTTACCCTTTCCCGAGCACCTGAGATCACCCCCAGTTTAGGTGGAATTCATGTTGCCCATTTTTAGTTTTTTATGTTTTTTGGTATGGCGTTGTCAGTTTTATTTTCGACTTATTACTAGTGGTTTAAATGTCCATTTAATATCTTTATTAGCCCTCTTACTGTCTTTTTTATATCTTTAATTAATTAGTCAGTAGTGACTTTTTTTTTTAGAGTAAACAAAACATTTTTTTTAATGTTTAATGTTTAATATATCAAAACCATGAACATATTTACTTTAGGCAGTATGATCAACAAGCTTCTTCAATGCACACTACCACCCTATCAATTTGACCTACTGTTAATATCATTTTGGTTGGAATTTGCAAAACGTATTTGCTATTGGTCACAATAACAAAACAATTAATCAACCAATTCTTATATTTAATATAATTTTCATAACACGCATTTATAAGTTATGACTTTATGTCTGGACCAGTGAATGAATAATTGAAAAGAATTTTGAATCAATTTGTTTTTATTTAAAATAAAGACAAAAGTAGCAATCCGCTGTTCAAAATTTATAAATCGAATGAGAGAAAAAAATCCGGGTTACAAACTTAAACCGTGTCAAACACATAAGCTATAAGAGGAAACAAAGGAACAACAGGAACAATGAATTGCAGTAAAAACAAATGCCAACATTCATAGAAACGAACTATTTGATAACAACTGCCATATTCCTAACTTTGTACGTGACATTTTGAGTAAAAATGTAGGATTAAATCTGGTTTCATCATGGATAGCCAAAACTCTCGCGTATATGGTACTGTTAAAAAATATCACTAAAACCTATTAGAAAACTATAAACCATGCAGTTTACAAATGCAACGGAAGTAAGCAGCTATAAATAACGATACGAAATTCAACAATAAACGAACCAATACAGTATAAAAGGCTATCAAAAGACACCGACATGATCAAGTTGTATAGTTGCATTTCTATTAATTTAATTGCTATTTGATTTTGAAACTTTCATATAATCATGATTTAAAACATTGTTTTGAGTTTACACAGCAGGTAATATTCCGCTCTTCAAAGGTACAAAAATCAAATAGATAAGAATTTACGTTTCATGCATTAGTAACTTTAATTAATTTTTGGTACCCAATATTGAAAGCAGTCTGATTTTAGATCGAATTGTCATATTTATATAGATTTGATGTAAATTAATTAGTGACATGGGCGGTTAAAACATTTAATATTTATTATCGCATTTTAATTTATAATGCTGCAAAATGAGTTCTACAAGTAGATCATCAATATAATAGAGATTAACACAACTTATAATATTACAACTGCTGTAAAGTTTCATTATATTTCTTTTAAGACGCCATTTTTCTTATTATGCTATACTAAATTGAATTACAATTCAAAACATCTTTCTATTTCTTCCAGGTATGAACCCTACCTTAAACAATGTCTAGCAAAGAGAAGAAAAAAGCTTCACGTCAAGACAAGAAGCTCTTATGGATAAGAATAGGATTTTTAACCGTCACATTCATCGCATTATTTCTACTTTCATGTGTTGTTATTCTCAGCGTCTATCAAATTCGCGGGAAATTGTATGTCTGTGATCTTGGATACCCAGTTAACCCACGTGATAAAAACAAACCCGGTGTTTTTGATAGTCTTACTCTTAAAGAATATGAAAGTGTTACGAAATATTTATTTAAAAAGACCAATTTGAGTTTAGTTGCTTTTAACGAGGCATTTCCCAATTGTAGCTACATCTATATGATTGATTTACTGTTACCTTTAAAAGATGCAGTACTTGAGCATCTGGATCTTGGAACCAGACAACCCGAGAGAACGGCACACGTTGTAATTGTCAGAGGAGACCGGAGTGTTCGAAGAGTCGAGGAGTACCATGTTGGGCCATTGCATAGACTTTCGTATCACATTAAGGTTACAAATCCTTCATACACCAAATCAAACATTCCATATAATTTTAAACCAGTTGACGATGTTGAATATAAATTTCTTTACAGAATTTTACGGGAAACATCTGAAGTTTTATATCCTTTATTGTATGAGAGCTATGGCCTATCTTATCATAATTGTACAAAGAATGTTGACTGTATCATTTTTCACGATATATCACCCCGGGGAATAAGAGAAGGTGAACGACAATCATGGTTTGGTGCATATCGCGACGTGGAAGGATTTTATCTACACCCATTAGGTCTTGAAATGCAACTTGACCATTCTTCAAGGGATGTGAGACAATGGTATGTATACAGGATAGTCTATAATGGACATTTCGCTTATTCACCTGAAAATTTGATGGAAAGATATACACAAGGATCCATTGAAAAGATCACGCTTCCTTTTTACGAAGAAAAAGATACATCATATTCATCTTTATGGCGTAGAGGTAACAGAGAAATGGAGAGGCCATTACAAGGGCCAAAACTCGTAGAACCTGATGGGCATAGGTACAGAGTAGATGGTCTGCATTTGACTTATATGAAATGGAATATGAATATGAAGATGAGATCATCGTCTGGTTTACAGATATTCGATATTAGATTTAACGATGAAAGAATTATTTATGAACTATCATTTCAAGAAGTTGCCATTTTCTATTCAGGATATGGCCCATTAGCCGATCTAGTGAACACATATGGTAATTCATACATGTTGGGCGCAACGAGTAGTGAACTCATTCCAGGCGTAGACTGTCCAGAAACATCAACATTCCTTGATTCAGATCATTTCGTAAACAGCGAAAAACCGTTCCGTGCCAAAAATACCATTTGTATTTTTGAAGACCACGCAAACATTCCAATACGACGCCATTCATCAAAAGACGCTTCTGGCAAATTCCAATCATATGGAGGGTTAGGAAATTATAAGTTAATTATTCGATCTATATCAACTATATGGAATTATGATTATATTTTCGATTATATATTTTATCTTAATGGCGCACTTGAAACAAAAGTTTCATTATCTGGTTATCTTCATTCCGCTTTCCCGCTGTATCACGAGATGAGACATGGTACTCTCGTTCACACTAATGTCGTTGCAAATATTCATCAACATTTATTTCATTTTAAGATAGACATTGACATTAATGGTAGAATCAATCGTTATGAAACAGTTGATTTCAGAACAGAAAACACAACAAGGCAGTGGTATAGTAATGCTCGAAAACAACAAATGACATACGAAACAAAGACAAGGCTAACTGAATATGATGCAAATTATAAAACTAAACCAGGAAATCAATATGATATAATTTATAATCAGTATGCATCAAGCAAATTTGGATCAGCAAGATCGTATAGAATTGTTAATAACAATAAAGCAAACTTTTTACTCAAAGATAGTGATATAACACAAGGGGCAAGTTGGGCGAAGTTCCCGCTAGCAATATCACAGTTCCAAGAAACAGAAGTGATGAGCACATCTATTTACAATGGAAACGGTCCTTGGTACCCGGTGGTAGATTTTGAAAGATTCTTGCAAAATAACGATACAATCCGTGATAGAGATTTAATTACTTGGATAACGATGGGTCTAGATAAGATTCCGCATACAGAAGACGTTCCTACCATCTCGACTGTAGGATCACAGGTGTCATTTTATTTATTGCCATTTAATTTCTTCACTGAATGTCCCAGTATATCCTCAAACAGTGCTGTGCATATATCTACCGATAAAGACAGGAATAAAGTCAATGTGAATACTTTCGGTACACCTCTGACATCAAGCTGTATTCAGAAGGAGAATAAACCATCCAACTTTGATGGAAAAACAAAACCTATCGATTGAATATTTTATTTGTAACCGTCCAAAACCATGTTTTCTTTTTGCACATTTGCTTTTATTACTTGATGCACTTTTTGTATTTTCTATTGATTACAATTATGTTTGAATCGTCATCTATCATTACACAAACCATTAAAACTGTTATAATATGTTCAGAAATCTGATATGTTGTTTAAATTTTTGTTTACGTTACAAGTCTGCTGCGAAAATAAATTGAATTTTATAAAATTATTGTGTAGAGTATTATTTTACTGAAAGCTAATTGATTAAACAAGCACTGTATGATCCACTTCAAATTTGAAACTGAATTTAGTTCTCTACTAATTTTAAATTGCAACCACTCTAAACATTAGTAAAAATTACTGATTTCATTGTTTATAATTTTACATTTTTTGTATACCTTGATGCATCTTGTCGTCATTGTCTTGTTTCGGACCAAAACGAGATAAAAAGGTTGGAGGTAATTACAGTTATTTGTAGATATCAATTATCATATGTAAAATAGTGATTGATATGTCTTCTCCAATCCCGAAAATTATACAGCCTTTGGTGATAAGTTAGAACATTGTTCTTTAACTTTGACATTCAATACAAATGATCTTGAACATGTATATGTTTTAATCTAAATAGACTTTACATATATATTTTACTATAAAAACTAAAAGTATGATTGGGTATTTCCATAGTCTAGTCATATACATGACAGCAATCTGTTAAATTTATCCAATCACTGTTTGACCAACAAATAATCTACAAAAAAATAAAGAAACATAAATACATGTATGAAGGCAGCTTTCACAGCTGTAGGCAAAAGTGTTACTGTAACAGTAGATGATATAGGTGCAACCCACTGCATGCAATATTGACAGGAAATAAAAATGTGAAAATGTGGTACGGTGAAACAATTTTACATCAATAACTTGACATGTTAATTGTTATTTCGTTAACATAATGTCCAGCAGGAAAGATTTACAATAAATCTATTTGTTTCTGCAAAGTGTGTGGACCAGGGATTAGGTCGGGAATTTCAATTACCGATGGAAAATTAGGAAATGTTTGATGCCGGAACAAAAACTTTGTCTTGTTAACAGGAATCTATGACGGCCTCTATGATCTCAAATTGTTGTCCTTTAATTTTCTGATACAGTGATTTTACTGTCGGACAGGTGATATGATATGCAAGGTACCATATTTGTACTCTCCAATTTCAAACTTTATTTTGTCTTTTAACGTTTTTACTCGAGCATCACTGATGGGTATTTTGGAGACAATAGTTATAAAAGGTGTCAGAATCATAACTCAATACGTCAGACGCGCGTTCCGACTTTATCAGACTCATTTCGAAAAACTAAGGACTTATTCAAGACATAGATTACCTTAGCCGTATTTGGCACAACTTTTTTGAAATTTTGTATCCTCAATGCTCTTCAATTTTGTACCTGTTTGGCTTTATAAATATTTTGATATGAGCGTTATTGGTGAGTCTTATGTAGACGAAACGCGCGTCTAGCGTGCAAAATTATAATCCTGGTATCTTTGATCTCATCTCTTAATAGTTATAACGCCAAACAAGTACAAAGTTGAGAAGCATTGAGGAACCTGAATTCCAAAATACGACTAAGGTAATCTATGTCTGGGATAAGAAAGTCCTCAGTGTTTCGAAAAATTCATACTTTTGTAAACAGCAAATTTATAAAATGACCACATAATTGATATTCATGTCAACACCGAAGTGCTGACTACTGGGCTGGTGTTACCCTCGGAGACGAAACATTCACTGGTATCGACCCAGTGGTGTAAATAGCTCTCAAAGGTACCAGGATTACAATTTAATACGCCAGACGAATGCGCGTCTGGCGAACATTACTCTCGAACTCGAACAACCTACAAAAGAATGAGTAAAACACTTACGGTCTTTCACATACAAAATAGAAATGTTCATCACAATTGTTATCTCCCCATTGCCAATGGTGATCCTCTCTCAGATCCATACAATGCTCGTCTCCATCATTCCCATTGTCGGGATTTCCGTGCTGCCAGTTTGTATAGGTCAAAGGTTGACCAGATTTTGCCCATACCCAGCTTCCTTCCTCTGCCATGTCAGAACCTCCAAGCCAAAACTTTACCGGATTAAAAGATCCTAGGTGCAAAAGAACAATTTATATCTCTAGTGGAAATTTGGACATAATTAACCTAATGTCGTCATTGCAAATATAATTTCTAGTAATAAGCAACAGAAATTAGGGAAAATGTAGTTAACCAAGTAGTCTGCTCTTATGATGAAACGTCATAAATGTTAGCTTATTCATGAATTATTGTTGTATTATTGTAATATTGTCGTTGTCCATTCGTTTGATGTGTTTGGAATTTTGATTTTGCCTTTTGATTTTGGACTTTCCTTTTTGGATTTTCCTCGGAGTTCAGTATTTTTGTGTTTTTACATTTTATCTGTTATCTTAACTTTGCAATGTTCTAAATTCTAATGATTTTCTACCCCAGGAAAAGATTACCATAGAATTACCATAACTGTATTCCGCAAAAAACTTTCTGAACATTTCATGTGTCCTCAATACTTAATTTTAAACTTAGTTTTTAACTTGCTCTTTATTACATTATTGTTAATGGTGCAAATGAATCCCGCCTAGTGATCTTTTGTCGAATAGTTCGAGTTGTCTCTTTGACATATTCCCCGTTTCATTCTCTATTCTGCTTTTTTTTTATTAGAGAGTCGTTGATTAGTCTTATATGTTAACGAAGCGCGCGACCGGCATACTCAATCATAAACCAGGTATATTTAATGTTTTTACCTTTCATATTCTGGAGCATGCCTATCACAAATCTGTTTTCTAACTCAGTTTCTATGGAAGTCAGTTCTGATCCAAACATATGACAGTAAACCTATACCAGTCAAGAAATATAGATGAAAAAGGGGGCAAGTTTTAAAACATAAAATCTGTTAACATAAATGTGTTATGGTAAACTATTGATTAAAATAAATATCACGTTAGCAATTGGGAAGCAATCAATCCTCCAAATGAACAGTAATAGAATAAAGGAAAATATTGACTGAAATGAATAATATATTAAATGATTGTAACAATTCCTCTTAAACCAGGTCCGCTCTTATTTCTACGCGCTACGTTCTTGTGTTAAAATTAACCAAGATGATCTACATGCAGTTTGTCTCCTAAAGACTTTAATATAATATAAGGTATACAGGATATTTTTCTAGCCATTAGCCGGACACCATCGCAGCATAGTGGCTAATAAACAAAATAAAACTACAGAAACATTTTAAGAGTTTTTTTCCTACAACTTCCTTATCCGAGCTCAAATATCGCTCACTTACAAAAATTGCTGATCATACTCACAGTTGATTCTGCCCACGTTGCTCGGATTCTGATAGCTTTGTAACAAGAGTCATCATGTCGAGTAAATCCATTCGGACAATCGGCTTGCACTTGAATACAAATACCAAACACGATATATATTTTAAAGAATAATGTGTCGATTAAAAAAAAAAATCCTGTGATGTTTAATAATATCCCATAAAATGAATAGATTAAATAACAAAATAAAAAAAAAAAAACTTTCAAATTTTAAGAAAATTTACAGACGGAGAAAGGTAACACACAAATTGGCCATATATATAGTAAAACAGATTCGTGATAGAAATGTACTATCATATTGTGTCGGAGCAGTTGATATTTTATAATATAAAGAAAATCTAATAATCGATTTATCGCATTGTATTTGTGTATTTTGCATAATACAAAAATGCGATTTTCTTTTTTCTTCAGCAAACCGAAAGATGACTTGATACAATATAAGTGCAGGTTAAGTTTACATGTCCAGGTCGCAGTTATTTAAGCCTGGTTGACGTATGTGAAGTCACAAATCAGGGATATGCAATTTTCGTAGAGCCGAGTAGAGTAATACAGATAATAGGAACACTGATATAAATACATATCATTAACCTGAATTCAAGTTATATGCTAAAAACATAGATAACACAATATTCTGGATTCATAACTATGCTTGTGATGTATGTTGAAATAAAAATAAAAAATCATTAAACCACGTTTGAGAACAAATAACATCCTAGACCCGTTACTTACAAATGATATAGTTTTCGTTCTTTTTGTTGTTTTGTTTTGTTTTGTTTTGTTTGTATTTGTTTTTGGTTTAGTTGTTTGTTTTTGTAAGTTTTCATAAACATAGATTGAATTTCTTAAGTACTGTTTTTCAACCAGCTGCGCTTCATGTGTTTAAAACAGACAAATAGTGTGTTAGATATGACCACAGAGACTGCCCTTGGAAACTTGGCATCATAAAGTGGCTTAAAAAGTTGCGCTTTATTCTTTAATTATACATTTTTACTCACCATTTTTGCAGATCACTAGAATTCCAAATAAGGATAATAGTAAGTTTAATGCCATTGTTTTTACTTTCAAATTAAGGCCGAACAATTGATAGGTCAAGAGATAAGTTAAGCGATTAATGTTGGTCGGGACCTATTTATAAAGTCGTTCGAAAATCAAGGTCGTTATATAAGCACACACAGACAGAGAATTATAAGTATAACGTCAAGAAATGTACATTTGTTTGATAATAACAAATAGTGACTGATTTCTAAGCTCCTTTACGTCTGTTTTGTTATTACATTGCTCAACATTTAAAAAGAGGTAAGGATAGAGATAAATATAAAAAGCATATATTTGTCCCAATTCACGAACCTCGACAGTGATTGTTCTGTGTCTTATCTTTATTGTTTTGTTTTTATTTTTATTTATTAATCATGAAAAATCTCTGTTTCAGTTAAGCTTTTCAATATTTACTATTTGAGACGATTTATAGAGCTTGGCGTATTATAGACAGCAGTCAAGTCTGTTGTTGAAGACCAATACCACGGTCAGTATCCTGGTACCTTTGATGACTATCAGTAAAACGTATTACACGATGTATTTGTTTCTACTTTTGTAGCGTTTAGAAAACAACAACAAACGACACACAACGTTTACAACACTTTGGTTTAAAAGAAATGCACTTTGAATAATGCACTCTATTTTTCCACAAAATATTAAGAATTCACAGTATTTGTTGATAAATTATTTTTTAAAAGCCTATTGCGGAGAAAAAAGAGAAAGTGTACAATTCCAATGTTCTATTCCATTACACAACTAATTTTTCGAAACGAAATGCCTAAATAATTTTTAAGTACGGCTTTGTCAGGTAAAATTATTGTTTATCTGAACAAAAGAAAGCATTTGTCAGTCTCATTTGAATATATTAATTACAATTAATCCAAAACTAAAGTAGTCATTAAATAAAGTCAAGATATGTCCGATCTGCCTATTTTTGGATACGATCGTTTTAAGGTCAATTTCGTCTGCCTCACATAATCTTGTTGGACACTATACCATACATAAATCAGGTCTACATTAAACTGAATGATGTATAAGAAACATTTTTCCACTAAGGTTAAAGAAAAAAATATAGAGATTAAAATTTCTTAACGTTTCTTACATCTAAAAAGATTATTGTAGAAACTGCATTGAGACTGTTATATACCTGGCCAAATGTATTGTTATTGCGAATTTGACATTAAGTTCTGAGCGAAAATTAGAGGATAACTAGTAATTATATTTGTCATAATTCATATTTTGCAGCAATATATTAATCTAACATATTTGTATGTGTCCAGTAAGTCACAGACACTTACACGATACATCGATTTCCTTGCTTTTTAAGTCTACTACGACAACAGGAATTTTCTCAGAAGGAGAAGGATGTGGTATGCATTGTTATCTCACTTAACACTGTTAGGTACCAGTAAATACAAGTACAAATTCCGTCTAAACTACTAAAAACATACCTATTACTTAACTGGGATGGACCAGTGTTGACTGACATGATGCAATATACTAAAAATTCAACTTTAATGACATTAAAATGTCATTGTTTTATTCAGTCATTATAAATTAGCTTCAAAATAAAATCTGCGCACTTAAACTTTAACAGATATCGAATGTTAAAAAAGAATAAAATTATAAAATCTTTAATTACTAGGAATTTGTTTGACTGGAGTAAATCGTGAACAATTAAATAAGAACACTAAAACAGCATCAGTTTTAAAAGGCAACGTTCCTCTTTTAAACAAAACATACACAAATATTTCTGTTTCGATTAGAACAACGAATTACATCTTGAATTAACAAATCCTCTTCTCAAAAACTCCTTGAAATAATATGGCACTTTGTTTTTGTTTATTGGTTAACATGATCTTTTATGGTCTACGTTTTACCGTATCCCCTTCCTTTAACAGAAGTTTTGATATATACAATTTCAAGTATGTTTGGCTGTAATTATGATAAAAAGTAGTGGTAATGGTAGATACAATGTATATTCGATTATGAAGAACGCAAAACATTGGTAATGGTGATTGACTATAAACTAGCAGCTTGCACAAAGGTAGAACTATTTTTTAAAGTTTTAAATATTTATTGAAAGCAAGGTAAATATGTCCTAAATCAATGCCATGATACAGTTATAGTAATTAAATCTAATGCCGTTGTGTCGTAAAAAAATCAAATGATTGATGTATTGTACTTAGGATATTTATTTGTTTCTGCCGTTGATATGATCTGAATCAATTCCATTTGTAAATGACAATACACCGTAAATAAAGGCAACAGTCAGCAATGGTCAGGTAGTATACCGCTGTTCAATAGTCATAAATCGATTGAGAGAAAACAAAGCCGGGTTACAAACTAACACTGAGGGAAACACATCAACTATATATAAGAGAAAAACAAGGAAACAAGCGACGATGCATTATACATAGGAACGAACTATTAGATTACAACTACCATAATCCTGAGTTGGTACAGTCGATCTTTCAATTGAGCATAGGGAATAGTAGAGTATATGAAATCAAATATTGTTAAGTTGCTGCAAAACTGCAATGATCGTGATCTGGGATAAAACAGTAGATCTGTAGAACTTTTTAGAATCCACCTCTGATTAACACCACTTGTAGAAATATTTCTCATCACAATATTTTTGAATGCCATCTATTACTGTAGAAAGAATAGTTGTTAGTTCTTTCGAAAGATGATTATTTGAAATTTTGTTGACCCATCCATGTATTTATTTTTACGGAGTTTTGTGAAGTTTTGGTATCCAGTATTATGACGGTAAACGTTCCTCGTTTATGTCAATACCAAAAGTTAGGAGAACTTTAAATTATTCAGTGATTGGTAAATGTCGCATCATCTTCATAGCGGAACGTGAGGTTTAAGGATAAAGGTAGCTTATTAACATTCTTCTTTAGAATCTCCACGAGATTTACCTGAGATGAATAAATGAACAAATCGGTAAGAAGTTGAAAAGTCAATAGTTTGTTGTAAAACACGTCCTCCGCTAGACTGAAGTTTGAACCAGCTTGCAGAAACTTGGAGTGAGTTTTGTCTTATTTTTGTGTGCTTAATATTTATCTAATAAATGGATTCCTTTCAAACAATCGATATATTTTTATATTGTTCTTGTGTTAATATGTTATATCATTGTCTCTTTATATTGTTGGGTCAGACAGGGAGGGACTGAGCTCTCGTACACATATTTTTTTTTGTCTCTCCCATGGCCCTTAACAGTTGTCTTTGTTTTTAGGCCATACTTTGAACCTGTATTTGTTAACATACCTATTTGCTAAATTGTTGAAATTTAATGTCATACGGTACCTCAAATTTAAACTTCGTTGTTGAAATTGTCTCAGTTTAAAAAAAAACCTAATGACAGTCATCAATGTTTCCTGCAGGAACAATCATCATAATGGACTACAAGAAATTGATACTGTTATAGCCTACCTGAAATTAGTTAACTTATTATAAGAAATTAGTTAGCTTATTATAATACATAATAATTTTAAAAAAATCAACTTTTAACCAACGATTTACAATAATATATTTAATAAAATAGAAATACAAAGGATATTGGGTATCTATCAACTATCATCAATTCACTGCAAGTTAAGAACTCCCCCTAGAATCTTATTTATTCAATTCCAGCCACTAGTTGATATTTTTTGTGGCGTCACTTTTGCATTATCTGTGTTGACAATTACACCGTTTGATTGTTTTCTATATGCTGTCAAATTCAGTTGCGCAATCCCATAAAGTGTAAGAAAGGAATCAACGAAGATGGGTAGAATAATCGATATTAAAACAACCCCACCTATTGCGCACACTCCACAAATAGCTTTTCCGGTCGCAGTAAGAGGCGTAACGTCCCCGTATCCTACCGTCGTCATGGTTATTATCCCGAGCCACCATGCTTGAGGAATATTATTTAGCTTAGGATTGTTCTCAACTAGGTAAATAATGTTTGCAAAGATTAAAATACCTATTCCTAGGTACATAAGCAGTACCAAGAGGTCTCTGAAATTCTGTTTCATTGAAAATTTAAGAACTTGAATTGTACTAAAATGTTGACAATACCGCACAAGACGGAGCATGCGTAAGACTTGCAGATGTTCCAATACATCCTTCATTACTATTTGCTGATGATTTTCCGTTATGGCAAACACAACTATAGTCATATAACCCGCAATAAGGGATACAATGTCTGCTAAATTAATCCAAGACATAAAATACGCTGTCAGACTTGGACAACAGAATAAGCGAAATAACAGCTCAACTGTGAAAAAAGCAGTTGTAATGTATTCAACCATCAAAAATGCCTCATTTTTAATTGTAAGTGTTGGCAGCGAATCAGGTTTAGTAAAATTGCCATCTACGTCTTGTACTTCAATGCGATCATCATAAATTATTATATGATTACAGGGTACCGATAAAAATTTAATTTCTTCTTCTATGTAATTATTATAGTCGTCTTTGTAAAATTTTTGCATTTCACAAGGTGTCAGGAACCGTCTGTGCTGTGGCAATGTGTTGATTGACATGGTAACGGCAGATGCTAGAACAAAGCTTATTCCTACGAACAGAAATATCTACAAAATAATCAAACGATTTGCCTTGAATAAGAAATTTGTACAACTTGATATATTTAATTCAAATTTAAAATATTTCCTTTTAGGCACGTAATTTCACTTTTTGAAATTGAAATAAATAGGAAATGGGTTATATGCTTTGTTCATTTACCATATATGACTTTTCAATAGGAGTTTTTCTTCTCAATAGTTTGCAGTTACATAAAATAACATGCAAGGGAAACCAGTTAATTTAACTGGTTTTCATCATCGATGACTTACTTCGGTCAAGTTTATAAATTTTGTCAGATGTTCGGACTCTTTGTCACCCCCCTACGATATAGGATAACACATTTTGTCGCATAACACTAATTTTTCTTTCTATAGAAGACTCCAATAGCTCATAAAAAATCATTTACCAACATTTGAGCAAATTCTAGTTTTCTTTTCTTTTGATTTGAGACCTAAATACTAGTATTGCACATCTGACTTAAAGTATCAATTTCAAATTATCGTTACACCTAAATAGAAAGCCCTTAACTCTTATCATAACAAAAGTTTTAAAATATCATCAAAGGAACCTTCAACAGGATTCTTTTGTCAAATTTATAATCTTGACTTTATTGATTAATGCTGTAATTAATTTACCTTCGCTAAAATCGATTGTTCCCGGTTATCTATAATGCGCCATATTTTAGAACGAATCCTTCTTTTGCCATTGTCGTCTATAAGTTCTACTTTTGCTTGCTGATGCAAGAATTTAGATTTTTTGTCCATATCATCCATAAACTGAAGATATCTATAAAGACAGCATTCCTCTAAATTAGTATACGAGATGCGCCAAAAGTCCAGTTCTTTTTTAAAAGCATTCGGACAAATAGTTGGTGGCATGTGGAATTCACCAGTCTGATAGAAATTCAAAATGGCGTAGAAACTATCTAATGGCCTATCTATCCATATGTCAGGATCTTCTTCGCTAGCACAAGTATTCATAGCTATATGTCCGAGGTATGTTTCTGGTTTCTCGAGTAATAAATCCCGCCTTATCTTAAACGTTAAACCCGAAACATTTATGGTGATTCTAGACTTATTTGTCATATTTGACAGCATTTCAAACTACTGTCTGATCAAAGTTTTGTATTCTGATATAAGATAAAAATCACTAAATCAATGAATTAAGTGCTCTAATTGATAAATTCCCCCTAATGGACATGTTATTTCGATTCCGGTTGTTGAATACCTGTTAAATTGCATTTAGATACAAACGTTATTTGAGAATGATCAATACCAGCTTATAGCAAGCTCCAAATGACATGAAAAGAGACACCTATCTGGTCCCAGTTTGATAGCCTCTTGTTGTAACTTATTGATAATCAATGTTTTCATCAGAAAACATGGTAGCTTAAATAGAAACTCTGTGTTATTCACCAATTAACGTATAAGGATAGTAATTGTTGTTTGAACAATTATTAACAGCTATTTAATGTTTTTACAGGTTATATCCTTCTGATTTTAAACTTTTTAAAAATATACTCTTTCATCGTACCAAATAAACAAGTTTGGACTCCATATATCTAAAATTATTATTGCTGTTGTCAAATTAGCATAGGTGTGCGGACACAATATTCTATGATTTTACATATTAAAGCTCTATTTCTTTTAATCCATCACTGTTATCGGAAACAAGGAATAATAGGGTACCAGATATCTTTCAATGGAGTTGCACGTGAACATAATCAGTTATGCATATATACACAAGATTATAGGTATTTGATCTAATTAAAACTTTTCTTTTAAAAAGTTCTTTTTCTAAAAGTTTAGAGGTTCATCCCCGTCCCTATAAAAACACTATCTTTTTACAAAACTGCAAGTTCTGTTACTCATGGGGAAAATTCTTCTAGAAAAAAAATAAGTACATTATCAATTTGAGAGTAATATAGCATCAAATTTATACCTAATTCTATTTCTTGAAAAGAACCTGGGAGTTTGATATAACTACTTTCTTCCTCAATACTATCTATAGATACGCTATTTATTAACCTGAATCATATTTTTAATCATGCAGTCACGTAGAAGTTCATAACAAATTAATGTTTTTTACTACTATTGTAAAATAAATAGCAGCTAGTAAGCGTTTATTTTTGGTTTTTTTTTCTCTCTCCAAAATTTGTTTTTTTTAGCGGCAAAAGTATTTTTTTTGAAGCGGGCGTCGATTTTTTTTTAATTTAAGAACTTTAACAGAATTTAATTCAAAAAAAGAATGCAAGGAATTTTATCTTAATGAATAATAATAAATGTTTTAATTTTATTATGAATTAGCGAAATCATATTATGTACATTAATTGTGTATATTTAAGTCCTCAGATTATTCTGTAATGCTTCTCGGTTCATTTTTTGACAAATGAACTCAACATTAATTGGTCAACATTCTTTAAATCTTTGCATCTAGATTCCAATGCAGTCCTTGCTTTACATTGACAATAAAGTAGTAACTGTTTGCGTCAGGAAACGCGCGTCTGGCGTATTCAATCATAATATCATAATCCTGGTACCTTTGATAACTATTTTAATATTAGATGACATAAAAGTTATGGTAACTCTTCCCACTATTATACTACTATAACATGTATTATACATGGGTATGTACAATTTGACTTCCGATCATATCATCATTTAGTATTTAAAGGTTCTCACATATGAATTTAATGGAACAATTATGAAAAGTAAACAATACAGGCACCCTTTAACTTTACATTCTGCTAAATCCATGTCGGTGATGTATTCTCATTGAATAAGGTTTGGTGACTATGTTGAACTCATCTATCTTATCGATCTTACAGAACCGAAACAGTTAAGTCTGCCCTTTATCTTGACTGGCATCTACAAATCAAAAATTCGTGTGGTTTGCGAACACAAACTTACGACAAGCAATGGCGAACTTTCGAGTTCTAAATAGTAACATTCCAGCAGCGCCTGCATATGATATGGAATATAAACGGTATCTTTAATCAGTTGATACGATAATACAGAGCTCTGAATTTCCAATCATTCATTCCTCAATGGAGTATTGCTTCTTTCAATGAAGCGTTTTGACCAAGAGTTTCTAGCGGTGAAGTTGAAATGACCCCTTCGTAAACTTTATGGACACATGTTATCACGAGTTGTTTGACGGTTTTGGAATATCTGTTTCACAGATGACGACGAATATGTTCTGACTGTCATATAAACCACAATATAATCATCTTTTACACAAAGGTAACTTTCCGAATCGGACTTCATTTAGTAACACCGGATTTGAGCAAGAATAGAGCAGAATCTGCCGACCCTTTCGAAAGAACTAAGATCACCATTGGTTTTGGTGGAGTTCGTGTTCATCAGTCTTTATTTTTCTATGTTGTGTTTTATATGGTGTGGGGCATTTTTCTTGTTTTAGTTTAGGATGGCACATTCATTTTGTTTTTGATTTCTGAGTTTGATATTCCTTTGGTATTTTATGCATATTTCGCTTGTCTTTAACTCAACATTAACTCTAAGTAAACTTGATATAAACCTTAAATTGTACCAAATTTGATGTCATATCTGTTAGATGTTCTAATTTCTATTAATTTCAGGTTTTTCTTATTTTAAAGAAGAAAAAACAAAGAGGAGAATAATTGTAGATTCCAGTATGGTACTGATAAATTATAAAGAAGTCCGGAGTATCGCTATCTCTCTGGTAGTTTGATTTCTTTCGACAGTAACATGTCTGACTGCATTCTTCTTGTACACAGCTGTGTCTGGTCAAAATGCAGCGTAATTGAATAAAATGTCTGCTGTTTTAATATTGCAACGATATCTGCATAATAAAAATAATCATTAAAATAAACCCTCTTTTTCAGAACAATTCAAATATCCTAACAGTTATAATATAAAATAATGATATAGTTTCATTTAGGTAAAATGTATTGCCAAGAAAAATCGATGACAGAATTCTACTTTAAAATTATGTTTCAGTAGGTTACCGTCTTTATTTGGATCTTGTGAAATGATACATGTGGTAATTTCTAAAATTCCAAACAAGATATCCTTGGATCATATGAGTTCTATAAATATTCACACATATGACACTATGAACATGATAGCACCTATGTCCGAGATGTTCGATATTTTTTTTACAATACATGTAAAGCTTCAAAAAATGATACTCTTAATCGAATCATATAAACAAATATTTTAGTGAAAGTCATTAGTAATTTAAAGATAAACCCAGTTATCAATGTCACTGTTTTGTAAATGAGAAAGGATTGCTGAGCTCGAACTTGTTTCAATGATTCGCATAACTTAGATCACATTTAAATGATTTGACTGTCAATATTGGTACTTTGAGAAATTATTCATCATTAATAATGTATACATGTCTTACCCTGATGTTACTTTCATATTCTCAATACAAACTTTTGGTTTCGAGAACATGTATATCTTTGATAGTGTCTCTCGGATACCGTGAATACACTGATAAAAAGAAGATAAACATGGCTATAAAAGAGATGTTTAACATGCTCGGTAAAACCGAGAAACAAGGAGCTTGGGTCAAGTTTTCTGTTTTGTTTTATGAAATATCTCAGAAACCAGTAGAACTTTTAACGGGCTAAACACATGAGATGTTTAGTATAAGTAAATACTTTCTTATATATGTTTTTTATTGACAATAACGATATCGCTTCATTTAGGTTAAATGTTTTTTTCCGAGTGCAAAATTTTTACCAAATTTAATCTTGTTAACAATCACTTTCCAAAAATATGATTTGGGATGTTATAGTCTTTATTTAGATGTTGTGAAATGTTAATAATGGGTATTTCTAAAATCCATAAATAGTTATCCTTGTTGATGTCATTTCGAAGATATATATCCGGCTATTAAGGGTCACTGACTAGTATTTGTAATTGAGGAAAGGTCCACTCTTCAACACTGTATGAAAAATTGTTTTAATTGCTACGTGACTTCATTCAAAATAGTTTTTTATCAACTGTTTTGTCTGTTTTATGAATTATTGGACAACCATTTATTTAGAATCATTTCAATGCCTGTCATACGATGTAGTGTCCATCTGAACATGCTAAACTCAAACAGTTCTTATGTCCATTGCCCAACGTAAAATTTCTTTATTCGGTATATATATGTCAGTTACAGTAGATATCAGATCCTATCTTTGGTATTTTAAAAAAAGATGTTTTATTGCAGCTGACAGGGTGCTCCTAACGTAGATCACATTTAAATGGGTTGACTGTCAATGTTGGTACTTAGAAAAAATATTCAACATTAATTATGTATATCTGTCTATTATATGCAGCTAATCTGAACTTGATATTGTATTCATATTCCGTGTACAAAGGAGTAGGTCCAGTAAGACCGCTTTTTGGCCCCAAAATATAGCAGTTTTAAAAAATTGTTAAAATGTATACTTTTACTTATTTATTGGTTAGTAGAATGGTTCTGCTACATAAATATCGACTGTTTTTTTGACAATACAATGCACATATATCAGGTACTAGCACCATTAAATCATGCTAAATTACCGAAATTTTCACAATTCCAGCATTTTAGTTAAATTTCAGACGTTTTCCGGGTACAACGAAAGTGGCCACATTCGTGTTCATCCAAAATATTGAAATGGAAGTTGTATTTGATGATAATACATAACATTTATAACGATTGAGGATGAACACGGGTGCGGCCACTTTCGTTTTTGACAAAAACCATCTGAAAAGTGACACTTTTTCGCGTATTTGGTAGATTTTTCATATTTGAGCATGAATCGGGTCGTTTTTAATGACTAAATAAGTTAAAATCTTGCACATAAATGAATTGAATCTTATGAAATAGACACTTAAGTGTTTAAAAAGTGGTCAAAATCTTTCGTCAGATGAAACTGAAATTTGAGGCCAAAATCGGTCCTTACCGGACCTACTCCTTTCTGTAGCGAGAAATATGCGGTATGGGGATTTGCTCATTGTTGAAGGCTGTATGGTGACCTATAGTTGTTAATTTCTGTGACATTTGATCTCATATGGAGAGTTGTCTCATTGGCGTTCATATAACATCTTCTATTTTATATCTCATTTGTATTGGCATTTGAATATTAAGAATTAATTCACTTCTATACATAAGGTACACATGGCTATAAAAAACATGTTTAACATGCTCGGTAAAACATAGAAACCATAAAGTTAGATCAAGTACTCTTTTTTGTTATTTGAAATATATCATAAAGATATAGAACTTTTAACGAGATTCAATATGGCCGAAAAAATAGGCGATGAATGTATACAAAAGGAAATAAGTAATTAATAGTATCAAGGAAATGAATATTCAAACATAAATTGGTACGTCATATCCAAGAAAAGAAACATTTCTAACCAAATGAACTATATAAATTTTGACAAGCAATGCATGATTTATAAACAATAATTTTGGGGAAACAAGTGCGACCTGAACCTGGGTCAATTCCGAACGTTTTGAAGTAGGAAAAATCCGTAGCTCTATGATCCGCAAATGGTAATAAAATATCATAAGATTTTAGGGGAGCTACGATTCCGCTGCTACCATGAGATTATCGGGTTTATAGAAATGGTATAAAAATATATATACCGATGATCCACCTTAACTGCAAATTAGAATAGGCACCAAATTTGAATGACTTATTTTCATTAATTAATCACATCATATAAACAATCATTTTAATTATAGTCATCATTATTTGAAAGACATACCTCAGTACTAGCTATCAAGTGAAAGGTAAATTAGGAACTTAGATGTGTATTTTTTACAAATAGTATTATGTGCATGTTTACGTTATGTCCAAAGTAATGCAAATATAAAAAAGAACTTCCAGAAAAAACACAACATAACTTTTACAGTTACAATAAAAAAATCGATGACATACGATATGCAAATTTATCAAGTAACTAACACAATAGTATTTGGGTCTTAGATCTTTAGATATATATATCCCAGTAAAGTCGTCTTATTTGTATTGGGTATTATTTGTACTGTTCTATTGTGTCTAAATTTCAATTGTGACATTTGAACTGGTTGTGAATTTGGCAGGCGGGTGACGAATACATTGCAGGAGACGTTTACAATGTCAACACACCTTGATATGGCTCAAATTTAGAATTAATTGTACTCTGAAAGATTTGACACCGGAATGAAATAGTGGTCCTGTATCATTTTCTCCAATCGATTATTCGTCTATACAGTATGAGTTTCATACATAACTTCATCGTGTCAAACTTGGGTAATATCATCAAATGTATGCTTTATTTGGAATGTCACAATATCGGCATGCACAAGCCCGTTTCTATATTGTACGAGAAACACTTATGATCTACATCATCGAAACGGCAACATCTGAACAACATGCTCCTCCCTGACATAAAATATGCCCAAACACATTCAGCTAATATTATTTCATTGACCTCAATAAGTGACAGTCACTGTTTTCTATATTTATTTTATCATGTGTTTTGTCACTTATTAGGTATTATAAGAAAACTTTTTTTCATGTATATAGTTTTGTAAAATTTTGGAACTCAAAAAGAACAGATACACAGAGTTGTAAATTAGATACTTATTTCAAACTTAAAACTTGTTTTTTCGAAAGAAATGTATTTATCTTTAAACATTTTTCAATTGAGAAGTGCCATATGTAAAATAAGAATCAGTGCACATGATCTCAAAATAGAAAGAGACAGGTATAAAACTTTATATTTAGAAAGAGACCAAAGGCTTTGTAAGAAATGTACTCTAAATCTGGTTGAAGATGAACAACATTTTATAACTAGTTGTCCAGCATACAAAAATGATGGGAGATAATTTTCAATTTCATTTATCTTTCAAATGAGGCAAAATTTGTTTGGTTCTTTACTAATGAAAATTTTCCGTACTTATAAATATCAAGGAATCTATATTATTACATAAAATTGAGAATGGAAATGGGGAATGTGTCAAAGAGACAACAACCCGACCAAATAAAAAAACACAACAGCAGAAGGTCACCAACAGGTAGATTTTAGCGAAATGTTAGTTAATGTATGTTATAACAATGATAATTGTAATGATTTTATGGTTCTGATCCTGTCTGGAATTAAATGTATGTGATTTTTTATAGAATGAAGATAATAACATCTGTCTGAACTTTTTCTTATGTTTCATTTTAGTATATAAAAATGTTTTTCTGTTACAAATCATGATGATTTGTTTTATGTGTACATGTTATGCTGCCCATCAAGGGCCCTTGATTAGAATAATAAACACTATTATTCTTTTTATTCTTGTTCTGTATATTAATGAGGTTAGGTTTGGTTGAGCATTAATTCACATAACAAACAAAAGTTATACCATGCTATGATATACAGAACAAGAATAAAAAGAATAATAAAGCGTTTTTTAATGTGGTAGTTTAGTTTTAAATGTACTGTTTGTAAAAAGGTGACATATTAGCTATTTAGTTAAACTATATTTTTTCAAAGCCAATACAGAATCACGAACCTTTTGTATTTTTTAAAAGTTAAGAATAATTTATGTTATAAACTAATATAGGAGGTTTTGAACTTATATTGAAATGAACAAACATATAAATATCCTTTCTTGAAGACAGAAGTATTTGCTGAAAATGATATATCATTCCAATAATATATATAAAAAAAATCAACACTTTCATAAAATCCAAGTAGACATTTCAGTGTTTGAATAGTATACTAAGTAATACTTAATATACTTAGTTTAATAAGTGTACCTAGTAAAACTTGTGTATGTATAGGTCATGTATTTCCTAAACCACAATGAATGTATCTTTGTCATCAACTTTGCATCATGTCATATGATTTGAATATCATTTGAACAACATTTATATGATTAGTGTAGCTATTTATATAACAAAGATTTGCCATGGAAATTTTCATTATTATTCCTATTATTATTATATTTATAATAATAATGAAAATTACCTTGCCAAATATAAAAATAAAGTAAGGAAAATTTCCATAGCAAATATATATATATATACATTTGCGTGATGTTTGTCGGATATATTCACTCTTTCTGTTGAACATTTACATATCAATAGCAGGTAAGTTCAATGAAAAATAGTTTTAAAAAAGGAGTTATTGTATTCATAATTATGATAATGCATTTAGGGACTGCACAAGAAAAGAAAAAAGCCCACAAACATTCGCTTTTGAGTCGATGATTGGAATATTTAATTCTATAACTATATCGTAGATAGTCTATACTATAACGAAATCATAAGTATACCGCTGTTCAATAGTCATTAATCGATTAAGAGAAAACAAATCGAGGTTAAAAGTGTGTACCATATTGACCAAATATAACTTGTAAATAAATAGACATTCCAACGAGAATAAGGATAATAAAAAACCCGTTTATATGAAAATATGTCCAATGTTATTTTTTTTTCAAATAAATTCACATCAAAAGTTTCTATTAATAAATTGTAACAGCTAATGATATTTATGAAGCATTAAAATGGTATGAATAAAAGAGGGACGAAAGATACCAAAGGGACAGTCAAACTCATAAATCTAAAACAAACTGACAACGCCATGGCTAAAAAAAACAACAGAAAAACAATAGTACAAATGACACAACATAGAAAACTAAAGAATAAACAATACGAACCCCACCAAAAACTACGGGTGATCTCAGGTGCTACGGAAGGGTGAGCAGATCCTGCTCCACATGTGGCACCCGTCGTGTTGCTTATGTGATTACAAATCCGGTAAATAGTCTAATTCGGTAGGTCACGTTCATGAAAGGGAAGGGGATTGTAGTTACGACGTGAGGAACATATCCGATATCATTTGCGAAACGGTTATTCCATAACGGTCAACAAACTCTAGCCAATAAATGATGTGTTTGTATAATTTAGACAGTGTATAGTGTAGTTTTATTTATTTGCAGCGAACATTTTTCTTTTTCCTTTTTTTAAATTAAAGACAAATTATCTACAATGCAAATTTATGTATTTCGTACAATTTTTATTTTCGGTTATTTAGTACCATCTAAATTTATTTACTTAATCTTATATAGTTCCATATGCATAAATATACCAAATTGTAGAACAGTTGTCATTTATTAAGGTTTTCAATGTGTGAGCTTAAGTTGATAATTGATTTACAGAGATAACCACAGAAATAATATAGATACAATGTTTTCGAACTACAAAATTTCACCGTATAATGTCTACTCAGTAAGGCTTAAAATGAAGAACGTTCGAAATTATTTTATTTTGTTGCAGATTGTGAAAAAATGTATTCTCGCCCACAAAGACAAGACGAACCTGAATCACCGTCTTCTGGTTCGGATCTGAAACGAGACATAAATGAAACATTATCTGGCAAAGCCATGGATGATAACGACGCAAAAGATATAAGATGTGCATACTGCAGTACAAACGAGCGTGTACAAACTTTCTATGATTTAAAAGAAGGTGACCATATATCATTTGCAGGCGACAATTTCAAGTTCAACATATTCAAAGACCAGTTTGTTAAACCATTAAAGAATGATGGGTCCGAGGCAATACTGACATTGATCCACTTTAATTGGACACCTTTTTCAAAATCTCTAAAAATTCAAGAAACCGAAGAAGTTAAAATGTTGTACAATGATGAAATTTACAGGTGTAAATATCGACATCCAACGCATCCGCCTAAAACCATTATAGAAAGAGCTGAACAATTAGTTAAAGAAAATAAAAAGAGAAAATATTCTGTACTTACATTTAACTGTGAGCATATGGTACGCTGGTGTGTAAACGGAACAACAAAGTGTCTGCAGTATAAAAATCTTCTCTCAAAGATAATAAAATGGGCAAATGAATTGAAGGGCATGACTGGAAGAATAGCAAGACTTATTATGTCTTGTAAACGTCTAGGCGTTTTAATTGATATAGCAAAATTAATACCAGAAGATGTCACTGAAATTGCTAAAAACGCACTGTCCAAACATTGCCTATATGCATCGGTTATTTTATTATTAGTAATGATTTTTGTATGCCTTCTTTGTTCGATATACAAACATCATAAGCTGTGCAAAACATTTGAAAAGGGTGAAATTTGCACATCATGCTGCTCTCGTAAGAAATGGGAACTTTGGTTAGAATTTACTGCCTATTTGATAACAAACAGTGGAGGGTTTTTATTACTTTTTCTTTCAACGATTAATTGGGTTGCAGGTTTAGTTTTTTCTGGTTCAATCATTCTTTCCATTCTTTCAATGTATCTGGCACCAAAATTATGGAACATGTTTAAAGGTCCTTTTCTAGGCCCTCAAAATATAATATTAGGCCTTGAAGAAATAAAAAAGGGGGATATTGTCACTATTCATCATTGGAAACTGAGACATGATTGTATTGTGTCTGCCATAAAAACAAAGAAGACAGATGATGGAAAGATTACGAAGGGAAAATTTAAAATTATCCATTACGCTTTACCCTCTTTGATATCTAGCAGACGAATAGTAGAAGAAGACATCGATGTAGATCTTACAAAAGAAAACGTTTGGGTTCATGATTACTCTGGGTATTCGGTTTTCCCGCCAGAAGAAGTTATACGACGTGCCAAACTAAGAGTTGGAGAAACCAAATTTAAAGTGTTCTCAAACCGTTCTCCTCATTTTTGCTTCTGGGCAAAGGTAGATGAAAGTTCATATAACAGAGATTATTTTAATAGTGCTTTTAACGAAATACAGTATGAACAGCCGTTTATTCATGAAAATGAAAACGAAAATCTGCGTGTCGTTTTTATAGACCATCGACAGGACAAAGTATTATCCAGTAGTAAAATTGACATTTATGAAGCAAGAACAAGAGAAGATATTCGCACAGGGGACCTGATCGAATTTAACTACAGAAAGTTATCACATAAGGCCATATGCACCAATACGATCTCAATGGAAAAGCCGTCAGAGGTGAAGATATCCATAATACACTACGGAGATTCTTACACTGTGGTGGAAGAAGACGTAAAATTTGATGTAAACAAAGACACAATCAAAGTTCATAATTACCATCAAATTCACCGTTTTAAAAGGGAAGATATAATCAAAAGAGCAAGGGCTAAAGTAGGCGAGAAAAAATACAACATATTTACACATCGGGCATCTCATTTTGCCGAAAACAACATATGCAAATCAAAAGATCTCGCAATCACATCACTTAATGATATTGTGCCTGGTGATGCTTTTATATACAGATACTGGGGCTTACCTCACGAGGCACTCGTGACCAATATCACAATTGATGATGTAAATGATGCAACGACGGGAACAATAGAGTTTGTTCATTATGGATTAGAACATATATTTGCAACACGGAAAATTAAAGTTGAGACAAAATCTGTGAACGTTTTTAAAACGAAACTACAGCGAAAAGATTTTTATGGATATTATACTTACCAAAACGAAATTGCAGTAATGAGGGCGAAGTCAAGAGTTGGAGAGTTGAGATTCAATTCGCGTTATAATAAATCTTCCGACTTTGTTTTCTGGTGTAAGATTATACAAGAGCCATCCATATTTGTTTTAAAATCCCCGACACAACCCACAAAGTTGGACATTAATGAGAAACTTGTTGTCGTTCCCCATACAGGTAAGGCACAGGAACAATTCCAGGAGAACTGGGTAAAAACATGGGGTGAACTAGTAACCGGGTCAGTTATAAAGTTAAGCGGTAAACTAGGAATTTTAAAAGATAAAGATGAAACTTCAAGCACCATTCGATTAATTTGGTACAATAAGTCTAAAAAACAAATAGAGCACAAACAATTTAGCATTGACCTAATGAAGAACAAGAGCAGAATATTTATTTACTGGTGTGATCCTCGAAAGTGTTATTCACCTCAACATGTAATCAAACGGGCAGAAAACACTCCACAGCACCAAAAGTTTGCGTCAGAATTGGACTTTTGCAAATATTGCGTGATGCAAGAAGTTACAGAAAATGTGACCTAAAGTGTATATTGAACTACAAAAAAATGTTTACAACGTTTAAAACATTTATGTCAAATTCACGACAATCGATCCTTACTTGCAAGTTGTGAATTAACATAGTACATGTATATTGATTTCTTATATTTATTATAATGATGATATTGATTTGATGACTACTATTTCTATATATGGTATTGTTAATTTTCAATTTAAGTGTCTGATAATTTTTGTGACGGAATTTCATGTTTACTTTAAAACTGACCATTTATACTCACTTTATAATAATACCACTAGAATACTTGTATACAGAATGAGATTTTTCGCCCAGTGTACATATTGATGCTATAAAAAAAGGGGACAAATACAAAGGGGATCATTTAAAACTAAAAAAAAGTGCTATGGCAAAATCCGAAAAAAAAGACAAAAAGTTTAACAATTCACAAAACACTAATTACAAAACGAAACATTGGGTAAAGTTAGGACAAACTTTCTATTTCTTAAATAATGACAAACAGTTTGCTTGGTATTGTTTTTGATTGTTATTACAAATAATTATATAAAAACTATAAAAAAGTGAATTCACATAAATACTGAACTCCGAAGCAAAATCAAAAGCTCAAACACATCAACCGAATGGATAACAGCTGTCATATTCCTGACTTGATACAGGCATATTTTTATGTAGCAAATGGTGGATCGACCTAGTTTTATAGCTAGTTTGTTATCCTTTCACTTGTATGACAGTCGCATCAAATTCTATTATATTGACAACGATGCGTTAACAACACAAACATACATAATAGGTAAAAATTCCACAAATTGGAGTACAGCAGTCAACATTGTGTTATAATCTAAATGACATATAAAAAAAGAAGATGTGGTATAATTGCCAATGAGACAACTACCCACAAAAGACCAAAATGACACAAACATTAACAACTATAGGTCACCGTACGGCCTTCAACAATGAGCAAACCCCATACCGCATAGTCAGCTATAAAAGGCCCCGATAAGACAATGTAAAACAATTCAAACGAGAAAACTAACGGCCTTATTTATGAAAAGAAATTAACGAAAAACAAATATGTAACACATAAACAAACGAAAACCACTGAATTACAGGCTCCTGACTTGGGACAGGCACATACATAAATAATGTAGCGGGGTGAAACATGTTAGCGGGATCCCAACCCTCCCCTTACCTGTGACAGTAGTATAACAGTACAACATAAGAACGAACTATAAAAATCAGTTGAAAAAGGTTTAACTCATCAGATTGACAAAAAATACAAGTGCACGTGGACGGGTACTTATACATCCCGACACAAAAAGACACAATGAACAGATCTGAGAGTACTCGCAGTTATCTGCCAGCTAGTTCAAAGCCACTAACAACTAATAAAAAAATCATGCCTCTAAGACTAAACATCATTTCATATCATCTCACCGAATTAACCACACAATTAACATTTTGATATGTACTGTCTATTTTTAGTCCCCTACCAACAAATTCGAAGGGTCTTTAGTTTTGCCCTCCGTCCATCTGTACATCCGGCCGTCCGGGAATCAGTTTTCCACACTTTTTTTTCTTCATGCTTAAAGTTATTAATTTGATATTTAGTTTATTGTTTTATCGTGACATGTTACAGGTCAAGTTCGAATTTTGTTCCAGTCTGATGATCTTATGCAGAGTTGTGGTCCTTTGACTTAAAAGTTTCACTAATATAATCAGTTTTCCGCACTTTGTTTGTCATGCTTGAAGCTGTTGATATGATATATGGTATATTGTTTCATCATGACAAATACAGATCAACTTTGAATAGTATTCCGGTCGAATGATTTTGTGTAGAGTTGTTGTCATTTGGCTTAGAACTCACCAAAATAATCAGTGTTGTCCACACCTAATTTTTTACGTTCTTGAATATATAGTTTTCATGATTGGTATATAGTCTAGTTACATTCGAAAACATTGTAAAATTATTTTCCTTTGGATTTACTCAAAAGATCAGTTCAAGACACAAAAACAACTTCTATAAGAAAATAGACAAAAAGCACTAAAATGTATAAAAAGTATTTGCAGTTTCTACAACCTAGTCCAATCAAATAACAACTAACCAAAATGTATGTTCTCCTAGACTAAATCATATAACTTAGTACAAAACCAACGGATTTATAGTAATAAACCGTCTGAGGATGACGCCATGATCTTGCATACCTTGAATACATATACATAGATATACATAGATATAAGACGATGTGGTATGAGTGCACATGAGACATCTCTCCATCCAAGTCACAATTTATAAAAGTAAATCAGTACGGTCTTCAACACGGAGCTTTAGCTCACATCAAACAGCAAGCTATAAATGGCCCCAAAGATAACTAGTTAGTGAAATTTCATTCAAACGGAACAACCAACGGAGTAATCTATATAAAAACGTGAAACACTTATGAACCATATCAACAAACGACAACTACTGAACATCAGATTCCTGATTTAAGGCATGTGCAAACAATTGCAGCGGGTATGAACGTTTTAATGCTACCAAACATCCACCCTTATCTGAATCAATAGTGTAACGTCACAACATAGAATGTTCTCGAAAAAGTATGCTTCAAACATCGAAATTTTGCAAGGACCGGCACAAAAGAGGGACGAAAGATACCAAAGGGACAGTCAAACTCGTAAATCTAAAACAAACGGACAACGCCATGGCTAAAAATGAAAAAGACAAACAGAAAAACAATAGTACACATGACACAACATAGAAAACTAAAGAATAAACAACACGAACCCCACCAAAAACTAGGGGTGATCTCAGGTGCTCCGGAAGGGTAAGCAGATCCTGTTCCACATGCGGCACCCGTCGTGTTGCTTATGTGATTACAAATCCGGTAAATAGTCTAATTCAGTAGGTCACGTTCATGAAAGGGAAGGGGATTGTAGTTACGACGTAAGGAACATATCCGATATCATTTGTGAAACGGTTATTCCATAACGGTCAACCAATTCGTGATGACGTCCGTGAAATTTACGAAGGGATGATTTCAACTTAACCATTTGGAACTCTTGGTTTAATAGCTTCCTTGTGAGCAGTAACCCTCTATCAAGAAAATCATGATAGGAAATGCAGGCACGGGAATATCGTATCAATTGGGAGATATATACCCCGTATGCAGGTGCTGCTGGAATGTTGCTACTTAGAAATGAAAAGTTCACAATTGGAAAGCTGAAATCATCACTTTTGTCGTAAAGTTTGGTCTTCAACCGACCCTTATTGTCAATTTCTAGATGTAGGTCAAGATATGAAGCCGACTTAATTGTATCTGTAGTATCCTTTATCTCCAATTCGATGGGATAGATGCGATCCACATAGTCACCAAAATTTTAATTGTTTAGTGAAAGAATGTCATCTATATAGCGGAAATAGAGTTAAAGGATATTGCTAACTTCTTATCTTTCTTCCTAAGAAGTTCCTGCATGAAGTCAGCCTCATAATAATAAAGAAACAAGTCAGCAAGTAGAGGGACACAGTTTGTTCCCATTGGGATGCCGACAGTCTGTTGAAAAACACGTCCTCCGAACGTAACAAATATGTTGTCAATCAAGAAATCAAGCATCTTGATAATATCGGTTTCAGAGAATTTTTTGTTTGAATCAGAATGATTCTTTACAAAGTAGGATTTATCCCTCCCTAAGACAAGATACTTGTATCTACGTTGGCCATTCTTTTTTATGAAGCAAAGTAATACCAACTCTTTTAATTTGTCTTTTAATTTGGAATGTGGAATACTTGTGTAAAGAGTAGAAAAGTCAAATGTTTTAATACTGTTACAAGATGAAAGAGATTTAGATTGTATGTACTCTAAAAGATCTTTGGAATTTTTAAGTATCCACATCTGATTCACGCCACCTCTAGAATAGGCAGTTTCACAATAACTTTGAAGCCCGTCTTTGATTGCTGATAAAATGGATGTTAATAATTTAGAAAGGGGTTTCGTGGAGCACTTAGAAGACCCAGCAATATACCGTTGTTTTTAAGGACACTTGTGTAGTTTAGGTATCCAATACAGTGATGGAAGATCCAGTTCTTCATCTTTGGTTGAAATACCAAAGGAACAAAGAACAGACCTATGATTATCCAGGATTTCCTCTTTGGTAAGAAGTGTCGTGAGGGTAAATGTTGGGTTTCCAAGTGAATTGTCTATACCTAATTCGTTTATCAAGCAATTAATGTAATGACTTTTACAGACAAAAACGATGTTATTTGGGGCTTTGTCTGCGGGGACAACAACATATTTATCATGGAGGTCAGATAGGTGTTTAGCAACATTTGGATCTTTGAAGATTGACTTAGCATGAGCATTCAGTTTCTTAATTCTGATTTGTATTAACGACCTCACTGCCTTAATCCATTCGGATAGAGTGTCTACGTCTTCTTTCTCGCGCTTATCCCATTGCCTGGCATAATCCTCGACTGAATCCATCAAAATTTTTAAATTGTATTTCTAATTGATGGATTTAGGCTCACGATATTTCGGACCTTTCGATAACACGTTTCGTAGAGAAGTGTTATTAACAATGTTAAGGTCACCGGTAATAACGTGGCCAGCAGGATTATATGTGAATTGGGAACTAGCACAAGTGCAATTAGGAGGTTTAGACTTGAAGTCGTCAATATCGAGATCCTGCAAAACGCGTTTGTAATTGAAAATTTAAGTTGCAATAGGTTTGGTATAGGTATAAGAAATTATAGGTACAGACTGGACTTTGAAATAAGGAGGTATTTTCGATTGAACTAATTTATGACGAAGGATATTGCCTAGGTTGACGCCATCGAGACCTTTGTTGGCAAAGGAAAGATTTAGAAAAGATATTTTCTCTTTTTCATCTTTTCCAATGCGAACTGGCTTGAAAAGTCTGTGACTAGCAATATCCGAAATTATAGCTTGTAGTTTGTATTGGTTTGAATGAGGGTTTGTAACAGTGGATTCCAAACATAAATTGAACAGAGAATGAAGTTTTGAATGGGGTAATGAATAAAGTTTCGTGCGAATGTAATGAATACCTAACGGTTTTTGTATGCATGGCAGCAAGTAATTAATAGAGACATCATGCAGAGAGGGTGATGTATAATGACGATGGCCATGACTACGTCTACGTCGAGGAGTCGAGTTGAAAATATTCACCACATTCACCGAGTTACACGAAGGACTAGATAGAATACCTATACCATCAATTTTGTCATTGCAGCCATACGGTGTTGCAGTTCCCAATTGTCTAATCCAGTAGTCATCTTTTTGTCTACGGAGAGTCGTTGAAAGATTAGGATTGCTCGAGCTATGGTATATTTTTTCGATAATTCGAACTGTCATAGAAACGATGGAATGATCGGGCTGATTGAAATGCTGGTATCGTTAGCATTGAGGTACGTTTGTTTAGCCTTCCTTTCGTTTCACCGACGTATACCAATCCGCAAAGGTTGCACTCTAATCCGTAGACGACATTTATCGATTTACAATTCAGATCATCGTAACTTTTGGTAAAATATGACTTCTTGGTCAAATTGCTAGTGAATTCAGCATCTGTAATTAAAATAGCACAAGTTTTGCAGCCTTTGGTCTCACATTTTGAAATGCGACACATTTTGGTATGTTGCAATCCTCAAGTAACACCAAGGCAAAAAAAGTAATCTAAGATAGTTAATGAGTAATTTACTTACTTAATACTTACTTATACAAAACAAACTGACAAAGTTTTAAACAATTTAAGAATATTCATTGTCTGAGCTATTATATACCCTTTATTCTGTAAGGATAAATTCTGTACTGTTTGTTTCTTTTGAAACAATATTACAGAATATTTCTTCTACATGATAAGCTTTTATTGGCTTTAAACTTGCAGTCAATAAATGCGTGTACTCTCAGATTTGTACTGAATGTATTTTTGTTGTTGGGATTTACAAATACCCGGCCACGTCAACTCTGTATTTTGGTTAGATGCATATTTCTATTTGTATGAATATGACGAGTTAGGTCTGTTCCAGTTGAGTTATATATTGTTTTTTATGTTGTTCGGATAGAACACTGTTCTATGTTAGGGGAGCGTTCTGCACTCGCTAAAATGTTTAACACCTCCAGATTCTGTATGTGCCTGTTTGTTGCTTTGTTGCATATTTATTGTTCATACATAATTTTGTACTAACAAGTTAGTATGTTAGTTTTCTCGTTTGATGTGATGAACATTTGTCATTTCCGGGCAGTTTATGGCTTACTATTATGTATGGACTTCGTTCATTGTTGAAGACCGAACAGTGATATATCGCTGTTGATTTATGTGTCATTTTGTCTCTTTTGAAGAGTTATGTCATTTGCCATCAAACCAAATCATAAAATTAACATGAACAAAAACAGTAGAAAAAACACAACATTAAAACCTGAGTACTACCCTACCTAAAATTGGGATGAACTCATGTGTTCCAGAAGGGTAAGCATACACTGTTCCATATGTGGCACCCGTAGTGTTGCTCATGTAAGTAAAAACTCGATGATGCATCTAATTCGTTAGGTTAATTTCTAAGAAAAAAGGACGGTATTGTGGTTATGTATTGTGGTTAGTGTGAAGCAATCAACCAACTCGTTAGCGGTCTTAAAATTTTCGAGTGGATGCTTTCAACCTTATTGTCTTCACCACTGGGAAACCTTGATTAATGGGCTTCCTTGTAAGTAGCAAACTCATTTGTGGAAAAATATTACAACTCCTTCGTCTAAGACTGGATAGTTATATAGTTCAGCTACAATTATTTTGGAAAGGAAGAAAACTAGTTCGGTTTATTTTGTCATAGATGGCGTTTGTCTACGTTGCCATGAGACATAGTATTGATGAACATTTATTAGTCATACAAATGTTAAAACCCTAACAAGGTACCAATTTTCTGATATTCTTGAGAAAACTAATTGCCTTTCAAAATTACAAGCCTTCTGTCTTTGAATATGAGCTTCAACACAATATTTTTTCATGATGATTAGGATGACAATAATATTTATCTAAAAGGTCGGTGGAAACCAACTGTTTACAAAAGTTTTATAAAAACATACCTTGTATTGTATCTAAACACTTTCTTTCATGGGTACCTGTGAGATATTTGAATAATTCACTCTTCAATTGTCGCAAGAGCAAGCGATCACACACAAATTACGGAAATCGCTCAGATGAAGGGAAATAGGATGTCGCGTATTGAATGTCAGAATTTGGTAATTTTGTATAATCTATGATCATTAATTAGAAAATTATTCAATGAGTATAGTTTTGAATAATTCCTGGATACTTTAATTGAACATAAATGAAAAAAAGTGTAACAACCAAAAAATATCTATCAATATATTGTGCAGTATCTTCAAAAATATTATTTAATAATTTTAACAAACAAACAAGCAAAACTAATTACAACAAAAGTATTACATTTTGTATATTAGAATGTCTCATTTCATGGGTTGGGAACCTAAAGTTAAATATTTAATTTACACTCGTTAAACATATTTTATGTATACCGTTATGTCAATATCAGGTTAAAAGTCTGCCATGTTTTAGCTTCCTGAAAATATTGTAAAAAGTAATCAAAAAATATCACAGAAAGGTACATGGTGGATATTTCATGAAATACGATTTTTTTTTCTAGTTTTCCAATGTTGTTTCATTAAAAAAAATTGTACGTCAAATATATTGTCTGATGATGATTTATTTCTGTATTTTGACCCTAAAGATAAAGAACAAAATCTTCGTGTTCATGTTTATCCGTGTCTTCCATGTCTTCAAACGCTTTTAATGGATTTGTATATTGGTATTATTGTTTATTTATCTTATCTAATTAAACTACGTGGGACCCATAATCAGGTGATTGTTTCTCATATATTAGGTATATAAAACAGTGGGTCATTACCCGTTTCGACAACCTCCTTGCAGACGATAACAATGCTGTGTGGGATTCTTGCTGTTGTTGTTATTCCAACATTGGTCTTTGCATGCTGTCCACCAAAACAATGGGAAGGAATTGAATATACTGCTCTTGGTTCTACAGGTGCTGATGGCAAAACGCATTATACAGAGGTTCGTATGTCTTTAATTCAAAAGCTGTTTCTACAAAACTACGTTAGTTTGTCAGACAAAAATGTCGTATTAAAATAAGAAGTTGTAGTATGAATGTCTTTTAATATCTTCCTATATCTATTTTAAGTATTATTGGTTTAGGGTAAGTTATAAAATAGCATTGATGATCTCATCTCGTAAAAGTAATTTTTATATCTACTACATTTTCGGGTAATCGTGCAACGGTAAATGAGGAAATTGTGGTTCAATTATGACTAGATGATGTTTCTTTTTAATAAGGATTACATTTATTTTATCCATCATTGGTGGATAAACCATTTCATAGGTCTTCTTATTTAAACATTTTTTACCAATGCTTTTGTATTTTCTTGGTTTCAGATAGAACAGAAAGTGTCAGTCGACACGGACCGAAGAATGGTTTACGTGGCACAATCTATGGTTATTGATGGGGCAAATGTAATGCAAAAGGTCCTTCAGAATTACAACACGGTAAGATCTACATGTATATAATTTTGTTATTTGTACAAATCTTTTTTTCTTGCATTCAATTGATAAATATAAAATGCTGTATTTCCTAAAGTTTATTGCAAATGAGTATGTAAAAGGGGTTAAAGTTTTAACAATTACCAAGTGACTCGATTTTGTAAACCTTTCAATTATTATAAAAATGTAGGGCTAAATTTATGTTAAATTGTCAATTTTAAGGTTGTTATCGCGACATAAGTTATGTTTTGATAAATACGTTTTTATGTTGGTTCAGGGTGTCATTCAATTCAAAATTTTTCAAAAATATGAAACATTTCCTTTCGTGTATATAGCAGTGTAAAACAAGAAATAATATTTGCTTTTATGGATAATTCTGTGCAATTATTGTGAAATTGTGAATTTGTATTTTATTTACAGTTTTTTTTAAATGCAGTTTTCAGTACAATTTAAAACAACTTTAAGATGTTGACCCGCCGTGCGATAGAAATTGAGAGATCAAAAAGCCCTAGTGCAAATAATTATGACGCCTCGATAGATTCTTTTAAATTTTGTTTATGACACCTTCCTACTATACGATAGCGACACCGTCGGAAAAAAGACTAAACTAGCCTTTCAATACGACATATTTTTTTGGACTAAATTCTCTGAGACTAAATTAACCCTTGCTGTTACATTTATGTTTAATGAAACAAGTTATTTTAAATTATATATACATTTTAGGCGACTCAATATATAACAAAGAATGGAAACTGTGAAAAGATGGGCGTCACATCAGTAGAACCTGGATGTATCCCACGTATGTAGTAGAATACTTTGTTATTATTAGATTAATTTTCATCGATAACATATTCCAAAATATGAATTGTACCGGTTGACTGGTTTAACTGGTTCAGTTTTTGTGGGAAGTGGATAATACGCCCTTAACACAAATTCCCTAGCATTAAGAATGCACAGGTTCACACGTGTGGTAATATTAACATGTAAAATACATGGTAGAGCTATGTATCAGAAGGAATATAAAGTAATAGAAAAAAAATAAAGGCAACTTTACCGAAGATACAGCTTCAGTGTTCTCACAAAACACATGAACAAATGGCTTGTTTATCAGTTCCTCTTTTAAGTATTTTATAGTTTGTTAGCTAAGAATGTATCATTTATAATGAGGACAACGATATGTTTTTATTTATTTATTTTGATGGTCTGAAACTAAAAACAAACACAGAACATTTCTATCGAAATCAATGAATTGTAATTATTGAAATACGCAGAAGTCGTGTGTTCACCCCATTTGTTTTCATGTCAAGTTAGTACTAATAAGAGAAGGCAAGTTATTTTTTTCATCAATTCATCACTGACGGTAACAATTGTTTTATATTTTTTAATGGAAGTTGATCACTGCATATGGTCAAATGGTTTGCTCTCTGTTGAAGGACGGACGGAGACGTGGTATTGTTTACATCTTAATTTGTCCTTTGTTTTTTGGATGGATATTGTCGTATTGTCAATCATACTACATTAACTGGTCCAGAATTTTTTTTTATATAAATATGGTCGTTATGTTTCTTGTTTGAATTGTTTTATATTCTATACGAATTTATAGTTTTCAAAATTAAACGACAAGAAGACTAAAAAAACAAATTAATACCAATTTTAATCGTCTTTTGTTATTTAGAAAATGCTACCGCAGTATTAAAGTCGTACATGGGTGCTGGAAGCTCTAAGATTATGACAACAGTTTACAAATATGATACTGGCATGTCTACTTCCTATATAACTATGGCTGATGACGGTTGTATACCAATGGCATATGAAGCAGCCGGTCAGAATGCTGATGGAGGTAAAATATATTTACTTTTAACGTCTTGAACTCAGCGTTTTGATTGTATGTTATATTTGTCAACACAAGATACGGACATCACTGCCCACGAATTATCTTATTTCTAAGAAACACATTGTAATAAGCCTACAGGCATGCGGCACACATATTCAACTTAACTGAAGAAAAAAACATGGAGACAAAAGAGAGACACCAAAGATATATTCAAAACATAGAAAACTAAAGACGTCAGCGATACGTTCCACTCCAAAAACAGGGGTTGATCTCAGGTTCTCTGTAAATCCTACGCCACTTGTGACACAAGATATAAGATTAACAAAATACCATGAAACCAGATGACAAATTATATTCGCATTTCAGGTGGATACCAAATGACAGTTGAGTTTTTTGGAATAACACCAGGTATTGCAGATACGTCAGTCTTCAATGTACCAGCTCAGTGTGTAAGTATTGTTTTCGTTTTCTTTTTAGAGAAACTAATTATATACACTATGCTAAAAGAGCATTTGGTCTGATTCCGAGCACTTAACCGCCCAAACGGCAAAGAAATACAAACCACATGACAATAAAAACTTGAAACAATACTAATGGTGATGCAGCATCAAAAGTTACATATTTTTGTAAAGGTGTAACACCACTAATTCGGGACCGGCCAGAAAGCACATACCAGAAAGTAGTACATATTTAACGCAAAATAGTTCCTACGCATGAGTGTAACTTTCAAAATATGTAAGATATTTAGGTAGTTTTGGCATCAAATGAAAGCTGAAGGACTGTAGAACACTTTTGGACTTTTAATTTTAAATATTTAAAAAACTGCAGCAACTTTTAAAAAGAGGGTACATTTGGTCTGTTTGTCAGATCTGAAGTACCTGTTTTGGTACATCCGAAGTTCCGGAAACCAGTTCTTTCTTATATGCAATGTAAGGTATGCTGATTTTTTCAGTAGAAGACACCATAAAGTGTTGCTTTGACATGCAATGATTGCCACTTCATTTGAACTTAAAATGAAAGAGGTGTGCCCGGTTGAAATGGAGGAATTTAACATAGAAAGTAATGGGACCATGAATTAGTGTTGTACTTCCTAAATAATCTCAATAACTTTTTATTAATTATATTTATGTTTTCCGACTTTAATTGGGTTTTTTCTCTTACAGGGTGCAAATGTACCTGCATTTGCCGGAATTGGAGTTGGAAGACGATAAATGATTTATCAATTGTTTGCTTTTTTACTTTTTGTACAATAAAATCTGTTACCATTTTAACTGTTTTAATCATTTAGAAAGACACTATCAATTTACCATTGATTAAACGTCCACTTAATAGTTAAACGCTTATCAGTAGATATTTCGTTTATACTCAGGACAACAACAAGTCCAACAATTTAGACTAAAGTGTGTATTCAAAAATGAGAAAGAAATTGTAAATGAATCATTATGGGTTAACACTTTTACTTGCTACTAAAAAAGAAAGGACTGTTATGTAGGATTCTGAAACAAGACGCATATCCCCCTTTTAGATTAGTGTTCTGTTTTTGTTTATTTGTTTTAAAAGATTGAAAAACACATTAAAAGCAGATGATCTGTGATTTCCTTCATTTGTATGGCTAAAAGAAAGCATAGAAAACACGCAAAAAACAAAACACACAAAAATTGGCAAAGGAATGTTGAAACTGACATACTAAATTAGACTAATTTTAGGGTTACATTATATATACATACCATTTGCATGAGAAAAACGACGGGTGCCATATACAGGATTACATTTCTAACCTTCCAGAGAATCTGAGATACCCTAAGTTTGTTTATGGGGATATGCGTGTTGCTCAGTCTTGTTTTTTGTGAACTTTTATATGTCTGCTTTTTGTTCAGCCATGGCCGTTTAGTATATTTTGCCTATCTCTTAAATGTCTTAAAAACGCGAATTAAGACATTTAAATATACCTAAAGACTTTCTAAATATTCATTTGTTATTGAAATAAACTAATTAATTAAATAAATTTTAGCTATTATGATCTCCATGGAAATGAGATGTACCAAAGCTAATACAACTGCATATAGAAGAACATAGACTAATTAGAGGTGGTTTCCTTTAAACTAGCATATACGCAAACTTTCACTTTTAGAATATGATGAACAAACACCTGAAGTAGTAATTGTTGGGTTTTGTTGGTGGATACTTGTAAAATATGTATTAGTTTCGAAGTCAATAGGCTATGACTGAGGGATGGGTCCAAATTAGACTGAGGGTGGGTCCAAATAATCTCCATGGAAATGAGATGTGTGAATGCTTATATATGTACAACTGCATGCCTAACAAATATCATTGACTTACTACTAGTTGTACTTCATTTACTGACCTAATCATAAATTAAAACATTTTTGACGTTGCCATTGCACACGCCGGAAACAGCATAAATATGACTCGCTTGTGGCTTGCTTTTGACTCTTATCAAGGCGAGACCAAACAAATCATTAGACGAATTTCAATTATAAATTCCCATATCAATGTGTACAGTATGAAGTATATGAACTAAGCGCTTATTTAGTTTTTCACAAAATGCAGTTTATGAGTTTTCAAAAGCTTGTAATTATATGATACTGATATAGAACCAGTACTGGGATTCAACTCAAGTAATGTTTATTCAAAATATACTAAGACTTAAAGAACCTTTTGAAACGATATATGTACTGTGCTGATAAAATGTGCCAAAAAAAAAGTACTTACTCTGTTTTGATAATTGATAATCAAATACATATATATATATTTTTCAATTTATGAATACATTTGCTTCATTTTTTTTTTTTAATTTCAGTAACGCATTTAAAATTTCTTTTTATATTTATTTCATGCAGATTGACGGAATATCAAAAATGGAAACATTCATAGGTGCCACCACTATTCCCATGTATTCTGCCGCCATTTTCATATCTTCTGCAAGTAAAAACAAACGTAGTCATAGAGTTGGAAAAGTAAACACGAAAATTTTTTTTTGTCATCTTTATAAAGCTATTATGGTTTGGTGAGCTACTACATTAATTTACACATCTCTGCATTATGTTCTCAAATGGATAGCTATGTTAATGAAAATTACACCAGACCTACACCATTCTCAGAAATGTTTTGTTAAGTTGCTTCAAGAGAATTGTTTGTCTCTGACATTGCATAAGGGGTAGGGATTACCTTTAATGTAAATTTTTAATCAATCAATAATTTTTAGAGTGGAACTTTGTTACCAAATATGTTGAGGTAGCATCAAGTAAACAATGCACATTATTAAAAAGTTATTGCAAGGATTTAATCTAACGTACAGAAAGCGGCAATGTACTCCCTCAACACGAGATGACTGCGTACTGTGTATTTGTGCATTTCGTATTTATAACAAATGACTGCGCAGGTGATGTACATGTTGTAATTGACTCGTTATAGATATCTCGAGGGCAGATAATATTTTTGAAATAAATATACATATCATAAAATGTTTTTTTCAAAATAAGAAGCTAAATTTACCGCCTGTTTGTGTAACGCCATTGCCTTCGACCATTACTGGTATACATCCATCGTCTGTCATGGTGAGATGTACATCAAGGTTATCTCTTGTAAAATGGTACATTGTTGCCTTCAGAGCTGTCTTCCCTGATCCAATGAAAGACTTAGAAACCACTTCTGCGTTTTCTAAAACAAACAAGGAAACGGTAGTTATACTTAAAGGTATAAAAATGCAGTCTGATTTCTTTATGTTGATTTAGTGGTTGATCCACACGATTTACTGTAAAGTATCACATGATACACATATGAGGGGTTACCATATATATCTTTATTCTCACAAACCAAATTACAAAGGTATAGAGATAATTATACATATTTCAAAATTACATAAATAAATAATGTACGAAAGTAGATAGAGGCATTCACAATTGTTCACCCAGAAAAGTTCAATTTGTTATTAATCTCCTTAATAAGTTTACATAGTTCGTTCAGTTCTGAACATTTTTTTGAATTCATTAAGTCATAAAACTTCAATGTGTTTGGACTATTTCTATAGTAAAATGCAATACATTTTTTTCTACAGTTATCAAAAGCTGAACAATTAAAAATGTGATGGTATTCATCACCAATGGCATCTGAATTACATAATACTCATTTTCTGTTTTCTCTTTCTTTCTATGTTTTGCCATCTTCCAGTTTCTATTGGAAATTTCATGTTCAAAGTTCGAAATTTAAAAAATAAGGATATTTGCCTGTCATCCAAAATATTTAAATATTTCTCAAACTCAAAGTATCTTTAAATAAACGATAATTTAATGCTTTTGGTGATTCCTGTAGGCTTGCCAGCCATTTTTGTTTAAATTGATCTATTAAATTCTGTTTGATGGTTACATGTAGCCATGTTTTATTTACAAAAAAAAGATATTGTTCCATACATATGACAAGCCACACGTGTCTAAAATTGACTTGACTTGTTTTAACCATAAAACATTTGTACCATATTTGGCAGTTGCTAAGTTATACAAAATAAAAGGCAATTTGTCAGGTTTTCCGGTTACCAACTTGAACCAAAAATTTATCATTCGTAACTTAATTGAAATATCTAATGGATATCTTCCCAATTCACCATAAATCATAAAATCAGGAGTAGACTTTTTTAATAGAAGTAATATTTTACAAAATTTAATATGAAGCCTCTCGATTATTGAATTATTTCCAAAACCCCAGACTTCACAACCGTACAGAAGTATTGGTTTAACAATTTTATCAAATAGATCAAAACAGGGATGTTCTTTTTCTAAATCCCGTGTTTATGTTATTTTTCATTCTTTTTCTCAGATCCATCTCTTTTGCCTCACTATATCCCGCATCTCACTATTTTAACCTCTATACCCAACATATCATAGAAGTAAAATCACCAAAAATACCGAAATCCGAGAGTTCTAAACGAAAAGTCGCTAAGCAAATGGCAAAATCAAAAGCTCAAACACATAAAACGAATGGATAACAAATGTCATATTCCAATGGTGGCAGGTTTTCACCCATTATATTCTATAGGGCGAAAACGCAAATTCGAAAACGCGAAATCGGAAAGAAAAATATTTTGCATTTTTCGTGTTTTCGACCTATATAATATGATGGGCGAAAAACGAGAAATGACCTTAACCGGCCAGCATATATTCCTGACTTCGTACAGTAATGTTCACGTACTAAATATTGTAATTATGAGCATTCAAACACTTATACAACGTGTCGGCAGACAAATAAGACATCTTAATATACTATCTTACTTGGTATACAACGTGTCGGCAGACAAATAAGACATCTTAATATACTATCTTACTTGGTATACAACGTGTCGGCAGACTAATAAGACATCTTAATATACTATCTTACTTGGTATACAACGTGTCGGCAGACTAATAAGACATCTTAATATACTATCTTACTTGGTATACAACGTGTCGGCAGACTAATAAGACATCTTAATATACTATCTTACTTGGTATACAACGTGTCGGCAGACTAATAAGACATCTTAATATACTATCTTACTTGGTATATAACGTGTCGGCAGACTAATAAGACATCTTAATATACTATCTTACTTGGTATACAACTTGGCTCAGAGCTCGATACATTCATCGTAAAACATGCGCCACCTTTGATAACATACTGAAGACCCTACAATATAACTAAAACATGCACCACCTTTGATAACATACTGAAGACCCTACAATATAACTAGAATATAAGTAAAAGTGGAGTTTTTTTAAATTCCTTTTAATGCACTTTTTGTATTGTAACAATTTACATTCGTCATTTCGGGGCCTTTTATAGCTGACTATGCGGTATATGTCTGGATCATTGTTGAAGGCCTTACGATGAACTATAGATATTCATTTCTGTGTCGTTTTGTCTCTTGTGGAGAGAGTTGTCAAATTGGGAATCATGCCACATCTCCCTTTTTACATGTATAGCTCCGATGGCCAATCCGAAATTATTATTTTAGGTCTTTTAATCTACAAATTACAAAAAAAGCTCCCCATTAGCATATGTACTCCAACAAAAGTTCTAAAATGTAATAAAGTACATATTTTCATCAAGAAAATATGTTCAATTAATTTCAAATCCCAAACTGCTGCTACAAATGAATTAATCAACTTTGGTATTATAGGGCATTAAACTGACCATTTACATTGGCATAATCCCAAATAGAACTCTGTCTTCATAAATTTTCTCTATTTATTTGAGTATTTTTAAGGGATCTTTATTTTAGTCGATTTTGATACACTTATGAATGTTACTGTTTTCTTTTACATATTCATGTGCTGTATTTTGTTTGGATGTAATTTTTAACAACTTACTGTGGTAAAATCTTGATAAACTTGTTGTAAATATTCAGGTCCACCATTAAGACTTATCGTTTGATTTACATAAACCTTCCGAATGATTTCATCGACAACTGTGTCCTGGGACATCTGTATTACAAGGCAGATATGTATTTGAACTTTAAATATTAAAATATATTATATGAAAAAATAATTAGCACACACACTTAAATATGACTCTTTAGAAAATGACGACAAAAATAAAGTATGATCATCTATGAAAATTAAGACACTAATAGAACAAGACTCCTTTTAAAACTGAAGTGATTCACAGACACGAGCAATTAGCTGATGATTTTAGGAATCAACAAAATTATGTGAAAGGCTGCAATCTCTCGAAACATATATATATCGTCGGAAACTTATAGTGTGCTTTTTTTTACTCAATTCGCATGAACATGATGAGTCATAGGAGTTACGGAAGATGCTTTCCAAATATGTTGCCCTCCTTTGGTTATCATACATGTATGACATTGTGTTGCGGTCTCTGTGACGTATACCCGTAAATAATGAAAAGGTTTTCTATGTTCTCCCTCCTCTGTTTTTTACTTAACAAACTACACAATATGAGGACATTCTTATGACGCTAATATCTTATTTTGAATATTGTAAAATAAATTAAAACTTACTTGCGTATGGTATTCTTGTCCATCAGCTGTTTTTGTATTTGAATCAATATAAACAGTCCCCCTCCATTGTTTCGGGGGACAGCATGTTAATACTAAAGCCAGTAAAGCCAGGAGTAGGATGTTCTGGAACATTACGGATTCTTTGAACACAGTCTCGTTAACTTTAAGATTTATAAATAGTGTAATTGTAAACATTTCCCTATCAATTTCTACTGATTAACATGATAAAGCATGCACCAGTGCGGATTTTCACCTTGAACAATTATCTCAGATTTTACTTTTTTTCTATGTGTCAGACCACCAATTAAAAATCCCTATCTGTTCAACCACATTTTGCAATTTTCACAACATTCTTAATATTTTACCTTAAGTTTAACTTCATAGAAACCAGGTATACCCTGAATTATAATGCATGTATCACCTTTTTACATGCAGAACGTCTGGTTATCTTCAATTAATATACTATAGAGCTCATTAATTCTTAACTCAGACACGTGGATTTTGACTCAAAATGGGCTAAATATATTTCTCTTTCATTAAAAACTTAATTTCTGCAAAATTTGTTGGTTAGTTTAAGTAAACAATGTCGTTTTTTTATGTAATATATACGTGTTTCTCGTTTCTCGTTTTTTTATATATATATTGGACCGTTGGTTTTCCCGTTTGAATGGTTTTACACTAGTAATTTTGGGGCCCTTTATAGCTTGTTGTTCAGTGTGAGCCAAGGCTCCGTGTTGAAGGCCGTACATTGACCTATAATGGTTTACTTTTTTAAAATTGTTATTTGGATGGAGAGTTGTCTCATTGGCACTCACACCACATGTTCCTATATCTAATGACATCAAACGCATATCATTTGTGTCATAGTAGGCCTACTTTTACAAACGTTCTAAATTGGAGAGGTTAATTGGTGGTCTGATACCTTCTACTTCTTCGGAATTTGCAAACAGAACGAAATAATTCTTGGAATTTCAATTATAAATGTTCAAGGTGATAAACTTGCAAATACATAAAAGGCCATGACCCCTTCTGTAAAGTGTTTGAATATAATTGCTGTGTTTACAGGATATTTACCTGTATACCAACTTTCATTGTACAAACAACTGAAACTTGCATTTTATTTCGAAACATTGATATGAATTGAGATGGCAAAAGATATTTCTTTAGAAAGTCACCTCCACACAAAGAAACTAACATGATATTTTTTTTTTATTCACAAACAGTAGTAGAGTAGAACGGATGACTACAAATTGCAGTAGCATGCCCAACACTTGATTCTTTAAGAAATCATATGCCACCAACTATCTGTTATCTAAATTCTGAATCTTATTATCCGAGGGTGCCACCAGCCCAGTTGTCAGCAATTATGTGTTAAAATTACAACCCATGTATCTGTGATGAGTTTATTTTCAATACACAATCTCTAATCCAGTGGCGGATGCAGGAATTTTCGAAAGGGGGGGGGGGGGGGTGCTAGCCCAGGGAAAAGGGGGGGGGGTGCAAAACATATGTCCCGATTCAAATGCATTGATCGGCCAAAATAAAGGGGGGTGCGCACCCCCGGAACCCCCCTCTGGATCCGCCACTGCTAATCATTGATTGTTTAAATTATGTTTATAGCCATATAACATGGTGGTGTTTACTATTTGGTGTTCCCAATTTATCATATATTTTCATTTTAAAACAAAATTACTGTTTGTAAATTTCAATCTTATGAGTTGTGTTGTATAATTGGATAGAAGGATACATTAAACAATATATACACTTTAATGTGAAATTAAAAAAAAACACAAGTAGATGTGCTATATATAAAGGAAGATGTGGTATAAATGCCAAGGAGAAAACTCTCCATCCAAGTCACAATTTATAAAAGTAAACCATTATAGGTCAAGGTACGGTTTCAACACGGAACCTTGGCTCGCACTGAATATCAAACTTTAAAGGGCTCCAAAAAATTACAAGGGTAAAACAATTCAATAGGAAAACCAACGGTCTAATCTATATGAAAAACGAATTATCACATAAATTGTATGATTGTTAAACATGTTAAAGAAAAAGACTATATCCAAGAGACAACAATAGTAAAAACAGCCATCAATAATGAACAAAACCGATACTGCCAAACATAAGAAACATTTATTATAACACATTTACAGACTGAGTAAAAAAAGTAAAGCATGTATAAATCACAAAAATCATGTATTAGAAAAAATGTAGACAAACTGAAAAAGAGTAAACTTAAGAATTATACAAATATAGAATATGGCGAATTCTTTTTATTTTAACTTGCATATACATAATCTTATTGTACATTGTATCGATTCATCCCGCAATTGTGTGTTTATGCTTTGGTCATTATAGTATTTCATTTTTGCATATGTGCCTTTTCAATAGAGTGTCTATATGCCATTTGAGTTTCTTTGTTTACATAGTTGACAGTAGTTTTCCATTCGTTTAATGTGTATTAGCTTTTGATATTACCATTTGGTAAGCGACTTTCCCTTTTGAATTTTCCCTGGAGTATGGTATTTTTGGTATTTTACTTTTTATATCTGATACATTAGAGATGACAATTGTACTTCATCAGGTGTGCATTTTAGTGATGCTCTAGAAAAAATTGGTAAATAACAAACCTAATTCAAACGTTATAGAGTGTAAAAACATCATTAAAGGACCAACAGTGAAGCTATATAAAAAAAGAAGATGTGGTATGATTGCCGATGAGACAACTATCCACAAAGGACCAACATGACACAGACATTTACAACCATAGGTCACCGTACGGCCTTCAACAATGAGCAAAGCCCATACCGCATAGTCAGCTATAAAAGTTCCCGATAAGACAATGTAAAACATTTATACCTGGTACAGCAGAAATGTTTTTTTTTTTCTTTCTGAGTACTTTCTCTTTTCTTGTATCTTTTCCCGATGATCGCTCTTTGACTTTCTGTTCAATCCAGATGAACATAAAATGTCCATATAAAATATGACAAAAGTAGATGTGCAATAAGCACCTCTTACAAATAACCAAATACATATTAAACCTATGCATTCGTGTTCAACCTTATGAAAAAGGATACCATTGGGTCGCAATTCTTCAATAGAGTATGTTGAAGTTGTACAAAGAACGTTTGCTTCAATTAATGAAATTATGTTGTGTGCATTATAATTTTGTCAAACGGACAAGTGTCAGCAAATGACAATAACAATCAAAACCAAGGAGTAAACATAGACTAAAGAAAGCAAAGGACATGTACATCAACCGTTGTCAACAGTTATAAATAATAAATTAAAAAAAAACACGAACTCCACTAAAAACCGGGAGTGAAATCGGGTGCTCCAGAAGGTAAGCATTTCCTACACCGTATACGACACTTGTCGTGTTATTTCTTTGTTTAGTCCGGTTATGATGGAAGGTTATTATGACTGATGAAGAATATCAGATATGATTTCTGACGTACTTTTGTCATAATGGCCAATCAGCTCATGATGGCGACCGTAACATTTCTTGAGTGCTGATCTTAATTTGATTAATTCATAGCCCTGTCTTAGCAATTTTTGAGAAAGCAGTATTTCCTTGTTCAACAAAATTAACGTACTTTGAGCTAGCTATAGAGTATCGTATCAATTGAGACACATATACTCCATATGCTGGTGCGGCTGGGATGTTGCTACATAGAAATGTTTGAAACAACTGTAAGTAGATATGTCATACTGCAACATATTGAAGATATTTCAAATATACATGTGCAAAATGAATTTACACATACACGTCTATACAAATATAATATCCTCAGCCTAATGTATTTAGTCATTTGTTATGTATTGTGCTAGATACACAATACCGGAAATATTATACTTGTTATAAGAATGTGAACCGGATGTATTAACGACAATACAATACGAAGTTTATCATGTTTATATGGTAAATTTGTTTTCTTTATATATTAAAATTAAATTATTCTCACATTATTAATAGTGGCAATATTCAGCTACACTTGAAATGCTAATCAATCTACATACATTATTCATTTTCATTAATGTGATGGACAGATAGGAAATGCACCTAAATGTAATAATTACAAACAGAATAAAGATTTATGATTACAGGTAAATTTTCTTCAAGCTGGATAGAGAGAAATGAATGAAATAAATTGTATAATAACTTAACCTTTTCATCATATACAAATATATATCATTCTGTTCTTTTAAAAAATTGTTAATGTTGGGAAATGCTGATTTGCAAATGCAACTTTCGTTGAAACACGTAAAAAAATAGTTGCTAAAGAAAAAACGACGATAACAATTTATGATTAACACTAAATTTAATCATTTGCGTTCTTTTAGGTTTTAACCTTCCTTCTCTGACCTAGAACTATGTCGACAAAGACAGACCTACAGACGTTCGCCTCATTAGTTACTCAAAATGATACTGAGGGATGCAAAGAAAAACTTCTATCATTACAAGACAATACTAAAGAAAAACTAGTAAATACAAGGATAAGAGGCTTTAAAACTATCCTGCATATGGCTGCTGATCAAAAAGTTGTAGATGAAATATGGAGCTTACTTTTACCATATGCATCTGAAATTAATTTGTACGAAAATTGTTATAAAAGTCCTCTGCAAAAAATTATTCCTTATGCAGATCAAGAACAAAACAATAAATGCTTTACAGTAGGTTTTCCCCGACAATACAATCAACTCAATAAGATAAGAAGTTGGTTAGAAATGACAAAAAATGAGACTAGCCAGAAAGTAAACACTTACAGAAATCATTTTCTGTGTAAACTTTGTCGACTTCGAGGAAGTGATGAAGTTGGCAATATTTCACAAACCGATATCATAGAATTTGCTCGGGAACTTATACAAACGTATCATACCAACCCAAACGGTGACAGTGAACATCGACCATTGCTTTGGGCCATGGAAACAGCTAATCTTCCTCTACTATCTCTGTTTTTGTCTTTCGGAGCAGATGCAAATTGTAGAGATGATGATGACTTTACACCTTTGTTATACTCTCATTGTTTACAGGGAAGTAATACGAGTCTCGATATAGTGCTGTTGTTAGTAAAACATAATGCGGACATTAATATATCAGAACCACAAGGAATCGTGACAGCTTTTCATAAATTATTGTTACTTTTGACACCTGAAGAACTCAAGATGTTTATGGAAAGATGTTCTCCTAAGATTAAGTTATCAACAAAATGCTGTGCATTACCACTGCCTCCGATACACGGATTGTTGGTTCGAGGCCTTTCTGATTGGACAAAGAAAAAATGCAAACAGATATCATAACAAAGGTTGAAATTTTATCCAAATATGGACTTGACCGTAACCAAACCGATTTACATGGTCGTACAATATTACATTATGCTAGTTGGTTTAGATTTACACGTTTGTTGAAGTTTCTTTTGACTATAGGAGGTCAACCATCTGTCAGAGATACATTTGGAAGGACTTGTTTACATTATTCTGTTTTACATCCTTCGAGAAATTACAAGATAAAAAATGAGGAAGAGGAATTGTCTGCATTAAAATTGCTATCTGAAATCATAGATAAGAAGGATTTAGATGAACAAGACAATTACGGAAGACGTGTCCAACACTTATCTTTATTTGAAAACAACACTGCAGCATTGAATTACATGGATGTTTTTGGATTTGATATGAATGTTGTCGATAACCGAGGGAAACCACTTCGGGATTATGACTCCTCTAACATATTAACGAATGCAGTATTGATGGACCAGCATTTTAAATGTGCATATAATAAAGAACCACTACAAGAAAATGAGCTGCCATATTCGTGTTGCAAGACATGCAGGGCAAATGGAAGTACCATATTATATGAGAGAGAATCTGTGTATTGGGAATCAACAAATGCAGTATTGATGGACCAGCATTTTAAATGTGCATATAATAAAGAACCACTACAAGAAAATGGGCTGCCATATTCGTGTTGCAAGACATGCAGGGCAAATGGAAGTACCATATTATATGAGAAAGAATCTGTGTATTGGGAATCAACAGATGTCAAGAGAGAAGATTTAAAAGGTGCAAATCTAGTAGATCTTTTACTGCATGATCATAACTGTGGACCATTAATCATGAGTAACATTGAACGCACTATATTTGAAGATGTCAAGAAATTGGTTAATAAGATATCAGAGCACTTGACTGAAATCGATAAAATTTTTCAATCGGAGATAGAATTAGCAGGAAGTATAAGTGAGGAAACAAAAATTCTACCACTTGATGAATTTGACTTTCAGTTTCATTTAAAACATTTAAGTCCTTGGTTTTATTTCGATACCTTTGAGCAAGCAAATGAAGTGACAATAAAAGATATTCGTAAAGATATCACCGTGAAAAGAGACAATGATACAGACATTGTACATAGTGGGGAATCATTAAGCTGGAATATCTACGAAAAATTTAATTCCTACATTTATACAGTACTCAATTCGAATGATTTTTGGAAAGATTCACCGTTTTATTGGAATGTTCTTCCAATTGCAAAATCTGTAGAATGGGTACAAACAAATCTTGTCGTGGAGAGCTCTCTCACTGCACCCCTACGATTAAAATGGATAGGACTGGAAGCACGAGATCTGAACATAAATATTGATTTAGTACCTGTAATTGTTAAACAACACATACCTGAAGTAATCCAAAACTTGATTCCCTCTCCGGTTACAAACTTTATTAGCCATAGGGAATATCAATGGCATGTAATTTGCCGAAAGAGCGAATTTGCTCGTCTGTCGTTCCTAAATGTAGAGAGATGTATACTAATGCGGCTAATGACAGAAGTAAAAGATGCATATAAATTGATAAAGTCTTTGCGGAGTTTCTGTGATTCAGGATCATTTTGCAGTCCCGAAATTATTACATCATATATGTTGAAGAATGCTTTGTTCTTTGAACTCGACCCACATCTGTCGTATGGTCTTCTTAATGACCAAATGGTATCTCATAGCTGCTATACACCAAGTCACGAAATAGCATTACGACTAATGAGGTACAATCTAGCGTGTTCATTAAGAAATAGAACTGGTTATATTCACATTTGGGCACTGAAAATATTACATAGACTGAAAACTTGGTTCGCTACTGAAAACTGTGCATTCGTTTATTGCCGTCCAACCGTCGCATTCCCTGACAGCTATGAAGTCCGTGACGAGTACATGGAGCATCCCTATATTAAAGCATTGGATATGATGACGAACCTCCTTCTTGACTTAGCAATAAAAAGACGGAAGTGATACAAACAGATGCAATTCGTACTGTCGATGGGAAGTCTTAAATATCAAATAATGTTATTTTTCCCAGAATAACTTTGCATCAATAATATTTATGAAAGGTTATTTTTTTTTTTTGGATTAGAAAAACAATAAGATTATATGGTACCAAGCTTAAAATTTGATACGCCAGGCGCACGTTTCGTCTTCATTGAGAATTTCAAACAAGTGTTAATAGAGGTCTGTCATTTGCAGACGTACAAATCGTATCAGATACGTTGACGTATACGCATTTGCAGATTTACCAATAAACATTATGTGATCCCGAGCTTTACTTGTATATACTTTCAATAATGCAAATGGGCAACTGATTGTTTTCAATTGCTAGTATTTGATTGCGTAGCTGACTAAATTGTTGGAAAAGAGGGACGTAAGATACCAGAGTGACAGGGAAAAACTATATTAGTCTTTAGCTCGGGATCACATAACAGTTTTTCATTTTTAGCCATGGCGTTGTCAGTTTGTTTTAGATTTATGAGTTTGACTGTCCCTTTGGTATCTTTTGTCCCTCTTGTATATCTGAAGATGATTGTACGTCAACGTTTATGATACGGTTGATACGTTTTTATACGACCTCTATTACAAAAGTATTGCATACTAATTTTACACTCTTTAGTTTTCTATGTTGTGGTATGTGTTCTATTATTTGTCTTTTTGTCCTTTTCCTTTTCATTTTTAGCCATGGCGTTGTCAGTTTATTGTTGATTTATGAGTTTGACTGTCCCTCTGGTATTTTTCGTCCCTCTTTTACAGCTGATATGATATGTTTTGATATTTCCAAACACTTTCATTTGAATTATCATTGATATGGTCATAATTTTAAATCAAACGTTTGCAAAACTTTCTAAGGATGTTGTAGACAAAACAAGCAGATTTATATTTTCACACAATATGAAAATAAGAAGATGTGGTTCTATTGCCAATGAGCTATGGAAAAAAATTTCTACAAGCGACTAAATGCATTTGAAATTAACAACTATAGGCCACCGTACGGCCTTCAAAAATTAACGAAGCATATATTATATAGTCAGCTATAAAAGGCCCCAAAATGACGAAGTATTGTTTTATAAATCTATTACACATAAAATGAAAGATAAAGATTGTCACAGGTTCTTTTATGAATGAACAAAATATCTTTGTATGAATCAGTGCCCTGGTTGATATGAACATGTAAAGATTAAGTATATTACAGTAAAACAAAATATAAGTCAAACAATTGTTTAACACTTTTATCAAAAGGTAAGTAAAATGATGTAACAAAGACAAAAAAGAACGAAAAAACATAACGAAAAGCTGAACTTAGATGATGCTGTGGGCGTGGTCATGTTAAATTATCTAACCCATTAGGTGAACGAGGTTTATATATTTAAAGTTACTAGGCAGTTATTTGGGCGCCTGCTAAGATTTTCTCAATGTTTTTTCCTTTTTTGTGAATTTTCCTATGGTAATTGCACCAAGCTTATAAAACCCGGTAGTCACGATTTTCGACTTTCCTTTGATGGAATTCATAAATATTGTGACGAGGACTATTCAGGCAGTGGGGTCAATTAAATAAAAAATTTCTACATTTTGCTAGCAAAGGGTCACGATCCACCCCCCTGAAAAAACAATAAAGGAACTTTTGAGACATACACCATTTCAACATATCGTTTTAAAGAATTAGATAGTCGGAATAGGAGTGGTTTAAATGTCATTGTGTTTTATGCATTTCCATGTCTTAGTGTATAAATAATTAGCGATAAGTTGCATCTTATTGTGAAATATCTTCATTGGTCTTTAGAAAAAGCTCATATATTTCATAGCTTTTATTAAAACAGATTTCTTTTAAAGAAGTTAAGATATTCAGATAGTTTGGCATCGATCATCACCGAAGAGATCTTAATTGACAAAATGTGCATCCGATGCAGTAAGTTAATACTGTTGTAATGGTTGCTACATTAATTTTCATAAAACATATGAAGGATTTTTTTAAAACTCAATGAATATTAGAGTTGTCTATCTTTGTATAAAAAATCGTGTGATACTGTTATGGATCTTTATATTTATTAATATAACATAACAATTATTTATGTTATTAAAAGGCAGAAAACAAGTACCCTCGAGATCATGTTTTCTCAATCTTCATTATGTTCTCTTAGAAAAATAGAAAACTGTAAGAACAAATAGTATGTTTGATAAGTATCAAGAACATACAATAAGTGAATATGGAGACATGTAAATTGAAGAATTATCAATCTTCTTCTAAGAAAGGTATTTGAATGCTTTGTAATAAAATTGAGAATGGAAATAAGGAATGTGTCAAAGAGAAAACAACCCGACAATATAAAATACAACAGCGGAAGATCACCAATAGGTCTTCAATGCAGCGAGAAATTCCCGCACCCGGAGGCGTCCTTCATCTGGCCCCTAAATAAATGTATCTACTTGTTCAGTGATAATGCCAATTAGAGGTAGAAAATAAGCCGGATTCACTTACTTGTTTTGGTGTATTTCATATCAATACATTAATTAATCTTCAGCAATACAAGCTTACTCGCTGTTATGTCTATAAGTTACTGTAAACCACCCAAAGTTTAGAAGTCAAATCTTGCAGGAAGTAAATTCAAATAGACATTTATTAATGAATTTCTGACGTGTTTACTTAAAAAAAAATCATTGATATGGTCATAATTATAATTGTTCACAAAATGTATGTGCTTATGATTCTATTCACAAGAAATAGATTATATTATATGTAACTGGCAAAACCGTTCGGAATGTTGGGTCTTCCATGCTAATCAAATTATAGCGGACTATGCCGTATGGGCTTTGCTCATTGTTAAAAGCCGTACGGTGACCTATTCTTGTTAATTTCTGTGTCATTTTGGTTTCTTGTGGAGAGATGTCTCATTGGCAATCATAACACATCTTCTTTTTTTTATATTTAGTACATAACTTATACTTGTTAACGTTTTGAAATCGATCGTCACATATGAGTTTTTATGAAGTCAAAATGCGCTTTTGTACATATGACGTGACTCTGTACTTTATATATATCCTATTGTTCTATTATAATTTTGAAAATACTCTGAATGACAACATTATTTTATATATCTACCTGTGTGACGTTTACATTCTGACGTCAAATTTCGACAAATGCTGCTTATATTTACTTCATTCTATATGTTGCCTTTATATGACGCAGTGTCTTATCATAATCAAATTTGAACGATATAAATATGTGACATTTTTATTGAATGGACATCTGTTAACTTTCTTTAAACGAATTGATCTTAGTATCATAATTTAATAAAAAAAAAAATTACTTTCTACTTTTTCTTTTACCATAACATGTACCGGTATACAGATCCTGTCCTAATTACAACGTGCAATGGTGTCTGCAGATTGTGTAAAAGAAAAGAAAAGAAAAGACACCAGAGGAACATTTAAATTTTTTAATCGAAAATAAATTGACAACATCAAATTTACTTGGTTTGTAATAACATGACGAATGCCACATATGGAGCATGATCTGATTACCAATCCGGAGCGCATGGGATCGCCCCTGTTTTTGGTGGGGCTCGTTTTGCTCGGTCTTTGCTTTACTATGTTGTGTTTTGTGTACTATTGTTTGTCTGTTTGTCTTTTTATTTTTTAGCCATGGTGTTGTCGGTTTGTTATCGATCTATGAGTTGTACTGTTCCTCTGGTACCTTTCACCCCCTGTTCGTACATGAATACAAAAATTTTCTACAACCTTCTTTTTTGTCATTGGCTTGTTTATTAGTAGAGTTGTGATTTTTGTTGTATTTACTTATCTTAGCAGGCAGATTAATTTACAGCCTCGAAGAATTATTTGACATGGGGTTAAACATTTAAACTCCACATAACCGTTAATCGTAACACAGATATTCAAAATGTATGCCCAATCTAATAAATTAGCCCTTAGTACAAACTTTTTATGTGTCCTTAATATATGAAATTTAGGAATTATACATTCATAAGAAAATTTGACAAAATATTTGGGTTAGTTTGACTGAAGACTCGTCATAAAAAGTATTTTAAAAATCTTTAAAAGAGGCGAACGACCCCCCCCCCGAAAAAATATTTGTTTTACAAAATGAACTCCAAGAAAAATTCAAATCGGAAAGGCTATTATCAAACGGCAAAATCAAAATCAAAATCTCTATAATATCAAACGAATGTAAAACAACTATCTTAGTACTTGGTACAGGCATTTCCCTATGAAGAAATTGTGGATTAAACCAGGTTTTAGTAGATGTGTTTCTCGTGGTTTTGGTTTGTAACCCAGATTTGTTTTCCCTCAAACGATTTATGACTTTTAAACATCGTTATACTATTGTTGTCTTTATTTATAGCTAGCTAAATCTCTAACTTGTATGACAGTCGCACAAAAACCATTATATTGATAAGGTGTGGGGACAAAAGAGGATACCAAAACTAATTAATAAAGATAAACCGACTACATACGGTAGTAAACTAAGCAGCGACGAAAGTAAAAACACCAGTCAAAAAGACACTGTATATAAAACGATAAACTGAGGACCGCAGATCCTATTTAAAACTGCGGATGATGCTCAAGAAGAATAAAAAACAATTTTCATATATACATGTAGTAAACTAAGAGTAATTAGTTTATCTATTTCAAATATCTTTTAATTGTTTTTTTGACAGTTGGTTTTGTTCGAAAGTGTTGTAAATAAGTGTCCTATATTAAAGACGATTATCTAATATTGTGAAAACCATTAAACATAAAGACAATCCAAGAGACAAAATATTCAAAATCTACATACACTCTATATTTATACAAACATTATCTGACAGCTACGACATAAAGCAAAATTTATTAATTAAAAAGTTTACCAATTGACTCACTTGAAAAACATGACAGATAGAGAAACACAGTAATACTGATCAACATCACAAGATAAGATTAAAATATTGAAAACAACACGTTATTAATTTCTTGCGTCCGAAGCGCTTTTCTGGATTTACCTTCATCAGGAACGCTCAAAGCCAAACATTTGAAATCCGAAGATGTATAAGTACCGAGCCGTAGAAGAGCTGTATGTCAAAAAATACCTAAAATAAATAGCCAAATTCATATAAAGCCAACTTTGCCTGAGGGAGTTGAAACCTTAGTTTCTTAATAATTTATAAATTTATAAACGGACAATTTTAGTAAAGTTTGTTAAATCATGTCAGTACCGAAATACTGACTACGAGCTGATGATACCCTCGGGGACTGATAGTCCACCAGCAGAGGTATCGACCCAGTGGTGTAAAATATTGAAAACAACACGTTATTAATTTCTTGCGTCCGAAGCGCTTTTCTGGATTTACCTTCATCGGGAACGCTCAAAGCAAAACATTTGAAATCCGACGATGTATAAGTACCGAAACCGTTGAAGAGCTTTATGTCAAAAAATACCTAAAATAAATAGCCAAATTCATCTAAAGCCAACTTTGCCTGAGGGAGTTGAAACCTTAGTTCTTATTAAAGGTTTGTTCTTCTGAAACCCTAAACAACTACTCCTGATTTATTTTATAAGAATGGTAAGTGTAAATTAGCAAAGCGATAATTTCAGCTTCCCAATTGTGAATTATCAATTTCGTTTTAGCAACTTTCCAGCATTCCCTCTATTTGGAGAATATTACTCCCAGTTGATATGATATTCAAGTGCTTGTATTTCCTATCATGATTTCTTTGAGCAAGCAAATAAACCAAAAGTTCCTATTGGTGAAGTTAAAATCATCCCTTTGCAAATTTAACGGCGTCAGTACGAGTTGGTTGACCGTTATTGAATATCTATTTCATAAATGACGAAGGATATGTTCCGACTATCGTTACAACACTTCCATTCCCTTTGTCCCAGAATGTGACTTACCGAATAAGCATATCACCAGATATGTGCTATCGTATCCCTCGAAGGATGATTTTTAATCAGTTTTGCTTTTTGCTTTTTGCTTTTTTGCTTTTAATTTTGAAAACTTATATACGATAGAAAAATCACTGCTTTGCAGCAAAAACGAAAACAAAACTGCAATTCTGTTTTGACTGACCGTACACATAACCAAATCATAGATAATATGATTAAAAGGATGTAAAAAAAAATTCTTTAATTTAAAAAAAAAGTTTAAAAGTCCTAATATAAAGTACGAAAACGAAGAGCATTTAGGACCCAAATTTCCAAAAGTTTTTGTCGATATACAGGTAATGTTATGTATTCGTTTTGTAGAAAATCCTAAGTATGTAAATATAATGGAAATAGAAAATTATTACCATTTCAATGATAGGGACATAATAATTCGTGTCAACACATATGTGCAATATAACTGAACTCCTCAAAGAAGTAGTTGACAAAAAGATAAAGATTTGTGTTTGTCTAAGTCTCCAATTTATTCATAAGGGTATCTAATCGCTGTGAATATATCTATATATGATGGTAAAAATGCAAAATCATAACTGTACACATATTTGTTAATTTTATTCGAAAAAGGTATACCCGTATTAATCACTCAGCAATCACTACACTTAACACATCACAGCATACTCTACAATGAAATAAAAGGCAAAATTATTATCATCATCATTGTTACAATGAGTTTGTTGTATTTAAAAAAAAAACAAGTATGGATCGCATATTAAAAAAAAGAAAAGTTGTATTTAATGAAAAAGATCAATCTAGAACATATTCTATAATTACATGTTACCTCAGTAACTGCCAGCAATTCTACATAGTCATGATAGTGTTTACCCTTTTTTGAGGATTTAGTTTCTGGTATCGATTATACCGTTATTTTAAAATAAAGTGATTTTATGGAACCAAGATTTGTCTCTTCTCAGTGGCGGATCCAGAAATTTTCATATGTGGTGGCCCACTGACTGCTTAAGAGGGGACCGCTCCGGTCATGCTTAAGTTATTCCCAATATAATCAACCATTTTTTCACAGAAAAGGGTGGCCATCCTATACACCCCTCTGAATATGCCTCTTACCTCCTTAATCGATTTGCGAGATTTGAGCACAGGTAAACTACTTTTGCCTAATATATTCACTGCACCAGATGCATATTTCGACAATAAGGGTATCTTTTTGTCCTGCTCTAGGTCAACATATCGGAAAAGTCAAATCTTTATATAAATATAAAGGGCTATAATTCAAAAAGGAAAAATAATAATGAAGCCAATGCCGGGGAAGGAATCCGTGCTTTGCATTATAGAAATATATTCTTTAATTTAGAATAATTTAACGAAAAATATTAATAACAAAAGTCCGACTAAATATACTTACACAACTGGCTGGTAAACTAAATACTGATGGATCAGACGCAACTGCTTCAATTCCCATATACTGTATACCCATTTTAACAGATTCTATAAAAAAAAAATTAGGATTATGCAGCATTTTGAGGTAAATAAATATTTCAATTTCTTTATGTCAATGCCATTATTCGTATACATACATGTGTTTTTATATTTAAATAGTTTGGACTATGTAGTATGATGTGTAGTTGTTTCATTATATAAAATAAATATATGTGACTCTTAACAGGATGTTAATACCTCCTTTTTGGTTCATTCCTGCACCCTCGTAAAGTATTGGAACACAGCCATCATCTGCGACAGTCAGGTAAACCAACATTTGTTCATATTGAAATCTATACATTGTTGTTTTAACCTTAGCTGCTCCAGCACCCATGTACGAATGATTTATTACAGTTGCATTATCTGGAATGAAGATGATTAACTGCTTCAAGCGTTTTTAAAATTCTCAACTCCAATGTTTAGTTCAAAATATGATATTTTATGCGCATAAAAGAAATATTATACTACAATCACATATAACTCATTCCCTTTAAATGAAAATTATACATTGTTTGCCTCTGAAGCGCTTTTCTAAATTTATTCTCATCAGTTAAGAACAGCCAACACATTTGAAAACCAGGAATATGTAAACGCGCTGCAACTTAAAGATGACCTTAACATAATATCAAATTTTTTCCAAATGTGAACTTTGCTCAAAGGGAGCCGACAGCTTGTTTTTTTTTTTTTTTTTTTTTTTTGTGTGATGCAAATAACTCACTAAAAGAAAGATACCATAAGAATGTAGTCTTATTTACACTTTTAATTTCAGTATATTTTATATGTATGATCTAAAGCTTATTATGTTGATTTGAGCGTCACTGATGAGTTTTATGTAAACGAAACGCGCGTCTGGCTACTAAATTATAATCCTGGTACCTTTGACTATAACTAATTATATTTTAATCAAATGCTTCTGAAGAGTCTCATGCAGAGCTATTAACGACCTAATTTTAATAATAACCCGAACTTGCTGGAGCGTTATTGACCAAGAGAGAACATTAAATCAAACTTCTGCACTGTCAAAACTTCATGTTAAGTGTGTTCACATAATTCCTATTCGTTCTTTGTATTTTTTTTTAATATTTTATACTGAGTGCATATAGGTATATGGAGATATCACTATATTGATTTTGTTTTGTTTATGCTTGGATAGTATAAGAGCATCTATGATTATCATCCTTCGGAACTTACTTGGTATACACCCTGGTTCCATGGTTGTAATATTCATCTTCGTACACTTGTTATCCCGGACTAAGTATTCTATATCCTGCACAATTAAAAAGATAGATCAGTTTCCCAAAGGACAACACAATTGTAACGCTTCATCAAAGGAGAAAAGCTATTAATGATCAGAATTTCGCCATTAAAAGTATATTCTGTCTATAATGTTAAAAAATTAAAGAACATAATAATATAACTTCACATGACAGTGATATGTCTTATATTATGTATTATGTATTATGTATTGTAATGTCTTTCTAAAAAATGTTTTGATAGGTAGGGTTTTTGTATGTAAGCTTGTAATACGCTTTAAATAAATTAAAACTGTATTTTTGTCTTGAGATTGTGACATAGTAATGACTGCGGTATCCATAGTTTTACAAATTATGTCTCTTCTGATCACTCATCGTTGTAAATATAATTGGAATTCGACGCGACTGTCATACAAGTAAGAGGTTTAGCGCTATAAAACCAATTTAACCCAGTATTTTCTGCATTTGAAAATGCATGTACCAAGTCAGCAATAAGACAGTTGTTGTCAATTCGTTTGATGTGATTTATTGTATGATTTTGCTATTTGATTCGGGACCTTCCGTTTTGAATTTTCTTCGCACATCAGTATTTTTGTAATTTTTTTTCTTTTTTTTATATACACTAAGGATGGTATGTTACAAGGAAATCGCACTTTTTAATTTGAAGTTAAAAGAGCTACATACATGTACTAATATTTAATTTGTTATCATGTGTTGACATTTTATGAATAAAAATTCATTTCAGTACTTACCGTATTAAAGTCTAGTAAAGCTGTCTGGTGAAATTCAGGTCCCCCGTCAACGTTTATTGTTTGGTTTGCAAACAACTTCCTAACTGTTTGATCGTAAATCAGACCTTCTGAAATCTTTCAAAATAAGACTCATACTTAGTGACAGAATATACATTTGGACTTTTTTGCAAACTGTAATATACACATAAAATGAACAGTGGTATGATATGAAATTGGGATGTAGCATCGTTTTTCCTGTAATTAAGTTTTCTAAAAGGAGCGTTATCTACGCGATATATTTTTTTTAATTTTGTAAAATTATTGATGAAATATTAATTCGATTTTTGAAGCCAGTATGGTTGCATTTTGTAAAAATAAGCGAAAAAAACTTGGCTGATGATTATTCACTTGCAAGTAAATAATTCGACCTCACTTAATCCATGTTCATGTGAACCTCAATTCAACCCCTTAGACGGAGATGGGTTACGAATGAATTAATAGTTATCAAAGGTACCAGGATTATAATTTAGTACGCGTGTTCAGTTATTAAGGGCATACGATACAGTTTTGATCCTGTATTTACAAGTTCCTGAAAATTTGCATATAGGCTAGTTTTTACCTGATTAAATCAAATATGTAATAAAAGATATACCTTCATGTGCTACTTTTTGAGTAAAATGAGGTCGAAATTTTGTATATTTGCTCAAAATTCAGATTTGTGGCCGTAATTTCTTTTTCAAAAGAAAGACATAACTTTTTTGTTATAAAAGATAAACACAAATTGTTTTTTGTTAAGTAATCGGTAATTTCTGTATTTTATAAATATCTTAAAAAAATATGCAATTTTTTATTCAGAAATAACTCATATTTATCAAATGTTCATGAATTGAGGAAAAACGTCATTTTTTACTGCATGTTTATCAAAATTAAAAAAAATCCTCTATTTACAGTTTTATAAAATTTGGGTCACATAATCTCCCTGCAAAATGAAACAAAATGACGTTTTGAAAAATAGGGGTCCATGAACTCGTTTTCAAATTAAATCAGTTTGAACGATGAAAATCAGTCGAAAAATGCATCTTTGCCCGATATGTCACAGTTTGACGTCGCGAAAATAACAAGTTACGTTAGCAACGTCATTACTTTCCCTGTAACTGTATCGTATGCCCTTAAAAGGAAAAGAACGTCAATATTAAAAGTGAAAACAAGAGTAAGCCATATGAATGACTGATTCAATCCACACAAACTAGTTCTTAAACTGGCAAAAACTTTGATTAACCTTTATTAATAATATGAAATCAAACGGACATAGCAAATTACACGAGTTCGCTATATATTAATATCAATATTTATGTTTATATCGGGTGAGAGATCCGCAGTCTGCAGACGACACCTCGGTGGTTAATTTGATAGCGTCTACACTAAAATGCACACGAAATGTTGATACATTTTATCGAGCATTTACGTTGTTTATTTTAGACTTTCTAAAAATGGACACGTATACGTTTTAATATGATATGAATCAATTATAAGAATTTGAGTCAAATTATTATTCATGATTTGAGCTAGTGCACCTTTAATTAGACCATTTTCGCAGTAAATATGATAGACCAGTTGTCTAAATTCAAACATTTCAAAAGTGACCAAATCATGATGTAAAACCCATTCCTGTCCAGTTTATGAAGTAAAAGAATAGTAAAAATTATACGCTATTGTAACTAGGCATATAAGTACTTTGTTCAGTATTTAAATATTTATTAGTGCAGAAAGCATCATTTACCTCAGACCGGTGATCCATGCCATCAGCACCCCGCATGGAATAATCTACAAACACCATACCTCTCCATTGTTTTGGAGGACAGCAACCCAATACAAATGCTGGTAATAAAACAAGCGCAACAAATCGAGTCATTTTCTGATTTTTGATTTCCAACTGAGAACAGTGATATATATACACAGGTACTTATGCGGAACTGACACCTGATAATTATATAGAATTTCCCATTGTTAAATAACTTTACAGCTGGTAAATGTATGATAAGGCATACAACCTTATAATAATAACAGTGAATGACATCTTAACTGTCAATTACACTTAAAGTACAATTAAAGTAAGAAAACCGAGTTGTCCTTACAAATAATTTCTTTACTTTGCAATAATAAAAAAAAGAGCCAAGAGAAATCAGGTGGACATACAATAAAACAAAACTAATGCAAAATTTATGAATGTTATTATTTTGTTAATTCACAGCTGTGTTCTTTTTCACGATATCACTTTGTACCCGAAATAAAATATTGTGATATAAAGAAATATATGTATATGTATTACATGGGCATAATTCATGAAATACGTTCACACACATCTTTTTTACGCAAGTTATCATTTTTATGTTCAGAAAAAATTCCATGTATTACAAAATGACATAGACCTGAATATTCTATGGTCACCATGTGAACAGCAATTTTGTCAAAACTTATAACTGAAAGTATGTTTTAACAACAGCATTTGAAAGAATTTAAAATAATAAATCAACAGCCTGATTTATATTTAAACAGTAAAAGAAAATCAATTATGACAAAAATATATTATATCCTAGCGAACTTGCCAATGTAGTTAAGAATACTACCGAAAAAATGGTATGCTTCATATTTTGACCTTTGTCTTGATATCAACCAGATCGGCAACTAGAATCTATGTTATGATGATTTCAACTTACCAATTTTCAACTTCCCATTTTTTATCGGTAGCATGATATGATTCTCCACTTCATCGTATGACATACGTTACGTACGTGTGAGTTCAAATTTTACGTGTCGCTTTAAAGGGAATGTTCTCTTCGCAAAAAAAAGCTCTCAAGGCTACATGTATGAGGAATAACAACTGAAATTGGCGCTAATTCAGTTTAACGATCAGCTTCACGAACCGGTTGACTGATAAGAGGTGTCGATGTCATAGATCTTCAGTATAGTCGTACGATCTGTAACTTGAACGATTATAAAATTGAGAATGGAAATGGGGAATGTGTCAAAGAGACAACAACCCGACCAAAGAAAAAAACAACAGCAGAAGGTCACCAACAGGTCTTCAATGTAGCGAGAAATTCCCGCACCCGGAGATTATGTCTTTTTCCCGATTATTGCAAAATGACTGAGTGTGTATTCGCAAGGCTGGTGATATTTTATAGTTGGAGACGCTTACCCTGTTAAAGCAGACATTGTCAATCTCTCTCTCTCTCTGAAATTCATGTTGTGTTGATATGTATTCTCACAATTCTATCGGTTCTTACCAAAAATAATTGCAGTTCAGTTAATTTATTCAATGTTCCCAATACCACCTATGATCTAATAAATAGTTACAAGTTGTGTGTGCTTAACAAACCATTACAGTGCAGTCGATTATTTCACTACTAGGACTTCATTTTTTAAGGTAGATCATAAGTATATATTCTTTTAGACATAATTTTCTTATAATTTGCAAATATGAGGACTTTACTATGCTTTTTTCAAAAATTTAATAAAAAATATGGGTCACCGTGCTCTATTTCAAGCTATGAGGCGTTGAAAATTGCCAAAATTTGGTTAGTTTGTTTATGAAAAAACACATTATAATTAGTCTGCATAAAAAAATTCTATGAGATAGAATTTTGAAATAAATTGTGAAAAGATAGGGTTCATAATATGTCTTAAGAAAATAAAAAGAAAACATGGTGTCACCGAACTTTTTTTCTTGCTACAAGCAAAAATTTTAAAAATCTCTATTAGCCAAGTATAAATTTTGTACTAAAAGAGTTATCTCCCCTTAAAAAGCTCATTTAAAAAAATGATTTTGAAACCTCAAAAAATGATATTGGTAAAATATTTTGTTTGATACAATTAATTAAAAAAAAATCTTTATATACAAAAACAGTCTAACCATTAAATTGCAAATACGTCTCCAAATTTGCAGATTTAGGCAAATAACTAGACCGATTTTGTATTGTGATTGTACATTACAAGATGGCGGTATACCATGAATCTACCTTAATGTAAGAAAAAACAAAATCATATTTTATATTTTTGAAATATCTTGTAGCTAGTGTTCCTTTTATACATATCCTTAAAAAATAAAATTTGAAACTCATGTACATTCAAAATCTAAAGATATTTCAAATCTCACATTTTTAAAGTGTTCCACATAGTTCTCAGCATGGTACCATTTCTCAAAATATACCTTTTGACAACATATATTTTTTCAAGTTCGCAGGTCAGCTCTTGCAACTTGACCCTTCAATAAAGTAATATGGTATTTTTGAAAGCATTTCAATTCAAAATTTGAGGCACAAGGCTACATCCAGCCATTCGTAAATCCAAAATTTTCTTTAAATGGAATAAAATTCATTCATGTCATATACCAACTGGCATTTTGATTCCTGATTGTTTTTATTAGTTGTTAGTGGTTTGAACTAGCTGACAGTAACTGCGAGTACTGTCATTTCGGAGCTTGCTTTATTTTTTTTATTTTTTGTATAGCTATGGATATGGGCTTTGCTCATTGCTGAAGGCCGTTCGGTGTTAATTGAGGTGTCATTTTGTCTTTTGTGGAGTGTTGTTTCATTGGCAATCATACCACATCTTCTTTTTTATTTGTATTCGGAATCATGAAATTGTATACAAGACAGCACTTAAATTATGTTTACTTTTTTTAATTTTTTTAAAGATATTTTGATTGTTAAAATAAAATGGCAAATTGATAAAAAAAAAATCCAATTTCCTTAGAATTTATTACCTTACAAAAAGTTCTAAAAAAAATACATGATCGAAGATTTTCACCTTCACATACTTCCTACTTATGAAGAGTACAAAATTGCGAGGAAAATATTGTTCGGTCGGTCACAAATTCACGATGAAAGTTCATATGATTAATGGGTCTTTTTTTAGGTAAGTTCTGGTATTTCAACATACCACCAATAAATATGTTCTGGTTAATGAACTGATTCTGATCTGCTTTATCTTATCGGTTAACTTCCATTACGAAGGCTATGCTCTTACTTTATAAATGGAAAAATAAGTGATAAGAACCAGCCTTCAAATTCGTATATATATAACACTGACAAGTAGAAGAATTTAATTATATCGGACAAAATGTTTCGTTACACAGCTTTGATTGTGCTCCCAGCTTTGGTTTGGTCTTGCTGTCCACCAAGTAAATGGGAAGGATCCGAGTATATTGCTCTGGGTTCCACAGATGGCAAGGGACAGGGACATTACACTGAGGTAACTTTATATAACAGAAAAACCTTTAAAAAAATGTTTTTTTTTCCTTTTTTTTTAAGTTCTTAAAACAATTTCTATCCAATTAATTAATTATTTCACTTTTACCTACTCTTTCTTTGATCATGGACAAAAGAAGTATCGGTGTTACAGACAATCATTCATAAAAGGAATGATTGAGAGTTGTTTCTGGTAAACGTGGAGTTTGAAGTCTTTTAAACATGGTGTCAGGAGCATATAAACGTAGAGTTGGGAACTCAGTTGTAATTCATTGGTTGTCGTTAATAACTACATGTGTATTATATTTGGTTTCGTTTATTGTTTATTACATAAATCAGACGCTAGTTTTCTAGTTTGAATTGTTTTACATAGTATGGTATTTGGGTATTTTTCTTTAGTTTACTTATTTCTATTGGCTTTGCTTATTGTTGAAGGTCATATTGTTACCTTTAGTTGATTACATCTTCGTCATTTGGTTGCTGCTGGATAGTATTTCATTGTCAATCATGCCATATCTTCGTATTTTATGTATACAATCAATCTTTGAAACATTTTCAATACGAGATTATCTTATCGGGTCACACATTCTATGTATGCATGCTTACAGTTCATGGAAGCTCAAAATTATAAATTTGTACATTTAGTCTGATTAAGCACTTTAAGAATTCGAATTAAAATTTTACAGAAATAATTCCAAAATTTAAAAAGAAAATTCTAGACAATGTATATAATATAAAAAAGAAGATGTGGTATGATTGCCAATGAGACAACTATCCACAATAGACCAAAATGGCACACACATTAACAACTATAGGTCACAATACGACCTTCAACAATGAGCAAAGCCCATACCGCATAGTCAGCTTTAAAAGGCCCCGATAAGACAATTTAAAACAATTCAAACGAGAAAACTAACGGCCTTATTTATGTAAAAAAATGAACGAAAAACAAATATGTAACACATTAACAAACGACAACCACTGAATGTTTATGTTAATGCAGCACAATGAATTAGCGAAACAATATAAATAGATTGATTATTAATTGTCGTTAATTGTTTAATCAAAGATAAAATAGATTAAAAAAATATTTGTTTTAATGATTTTGAATAAAGAGTCAATAATTTGAAAACTTAAAGAAATAAGCAGATACTTGAAATTGTGCTTTTAAAATGATTATTGTTACTCGGAGGTAATTTTGATGAAGTTTATTGATTTTAGAATGGAAACTCATTTAATTCATGCAGTTTGAAATCTTAAGTTTCAGTTTTCATGGTTGGCAATTATGCAAAATACTCTGTTTTTATACTTTCAAATTTACAAACATTTTTGTTATAATCATTATCCCGAATGGTTTTCAAAAGGGATAATTCTCCCCTTACATACAAATACAAATTCTTAAAATAGAATTATAACTGATTATTCTATTTACAGATTTCACAGAATGTAACTGTAGATACAGACATGAGGAGAGTATTTATAACACAACAACTTACAATGGACGGTCAGGGTATGGAACAGAAAATTTTACAAGATTATAGTTCTGTAAGTGAATACAATATCGTCATACTAATTTATACCTGATTTTACTTTAATAATGACTATTAACTTATAAACATATTGTTGTAACGAAATTAAAGATTTAAAGTTATTACAATTTTAAGTTTGTTATATAGTTTACTATGTAAGAGTCATATTTTTACCGGATTTATTATCCATTGGAACTCACATAAACTGAAAGCAAAATGAGTATTTGAATAAGCCTTTATTTTCACTTATATTAAAAAAAAATGCGTCAACTAAACTTTTGTCTTTTTTTCATGAACAGGGAGAACAATATGTAACAACAACAAAAGATGGTATGGAAATTAGTTGTATGAGAATGCCAATTAACTCAATTGAGCCCGGATGTATTCCAAGTAAGTCTAGTGTTTTGTTGACATTTATTTTTCCTTTGACATTCGATTTGTTCAATGTGTTGTCTGTCGAATGAGTGTTCTGGTTACTCCTTGGTGTTTTCTGCGTTTTATTGTATCAGTGTTTAACTCGTGTTAGCCCGCATACTTTTGTATCAACTATAATATGAACTCGCTTTTTCGCTTATTACCTAAAGATATCAGAAAAAAAATCTCTAACAAACCTTCGCAGAAACAGTCTGTGCACCTAATTTGAATAAATAATTCGAACTGCATTGCATAAAATGAAAATAAAAAATATTACGCAAGACTTACTTAAATCATTTATACATTTTGGGACGAGATAGCAATCCGTTGACACCAAAACGCAAAGGCCATCAATAGACCACCATTCAATTTTTTGACTGCTATTTAGAAAATTTAAACTAACATAAAATTTTGTTTTATGGCGTCCATTTTAAAAGATGTGGGTCAGGGGGTTAGCCTGACAAATATGATTATGTAATGGAATATGCTTACATTTAACATCTTCCGAAATAAAATGTTCTCAAATGATTTGATAATCACTATTTTATATTTTACCTTGTTTTATAGAGAATCATACAAAAATAATTCAGTCTTATTTCGGAGCTGGAAGCTCAAAGGTTATGGCTACAATGTACAAATTCTATATGGGCCAGAATGTTATCTATGCCACTATGTCCGATGATGGATGCGTACCTTTGACCTATGAAGCATCAGGAGCAACTGAAGATGGAGGTACTTTAATTATTCCGATCCGATTTACAATTTAATGCATGGGAAAAACGTTGATACTAAATTTGTTTTATGTTATACTTAATTTGTGTTATTTCGATTTTTTATGGCAATGCGTAGCTCATCTTAAGCAAACATTAAGACAAACCTTTGGAAATTGAAAACCTCAGGAGAAACTGAAGGTGCATGTAATAGTAAGAGCTACTTTGAGTTTTTTTTCTATCAAAGTGAAAATGTAATTCATATAAATAATTAACTGAAAAAAGACCTGTAGGATTCGCAAATTGAATTATATATAGCAGCATTATATGATATTTTGATATCGTCCAGTTGGGGGAAACGTGATATTTAATTTGTTTATGTTATATTTAATTTGTGTACACACGTCTTGAGCGGATTTCCAAACAAATGTAGTTCTTTTTTTCATGACAATGCCTAGTTCATATTAACCGGACTACAAGGCAAAGACAAAATATCAGAAATCTGACAGTTTCAATTCACAATATATAGCATTATTTAAACTAATAAACTGACATCCGTGTAATCTTCAAAGTATAAACAAAGGTTGGCACTGTTTTTTAAAATATCACTAACATCATCAAAGAAAGACATCATTTCCTAAGGTATGTTTTATAAATGCAAACACTTAAAATCAATTCATAGCAATCAAACTTAACTTATAAGAATTCAAATTTTGAATTGATTTTATTGATCTCGAATGTGTATATAACTGTAACTTTTTTTTATAATTTGACCACATTTCGAAGAATATGAAGAAAACATACCTTTCCAAATACTTATTTTTACTCCTGGTGTCTGTTTGATTAACATTGCCCAAAGATTTAGTAATATATGGTATAATGCTCATATGTTGTTACTTTACACTTATATTAATTTCTTGAAGGTGGATATCAAATGACTGTCGAGTTTTTCGGAGTTACCCCAGGAATTGCATCCACATCTGTATTCCAAACACCACAAAATTGCGTGAGTAGTTTTTCACATTATAAATACCTTTATTAATTTATCCACAAAAGTACTAAAGATTTCCGAAATGGTACTTTTTTTTGTACACATCAATTGGAAGAAAATTTGAAATTATGACTGCATGAATAAAACAAAATGAATTAACTGTAATGTCATTAAAAACAAAACTTGGGGATATGCACTCCAGGAACATTTAGGATAATCTGACATGGAGTTAAAACGTCACCCAAATTATTATTTTGTTGTCAACATGAAGCTAATTACGTTCAGTACAACTATTTGTTTGTATTAGGGTTGTGTCAAACGGTAAAAAGGTTCAACGACTTAGCAGTTTAACTGTATTTAACTGTATTTATTGTTGTTTCATAAATGTATAACCACATAAACGGAAATAATGCATACTAAAATATGTTCTTGAACTTGATCTAATGTTCATTCATATTTTTTTAGCCAATGCCACGACCAGTCGTATCAGGACTTGGAAAATAAGAACATTTCATTATGATACTCAAGATTTCAACCTCAGGATTGGATATATTAAATGGTGTACTTTTTTCATAGTTGTCTTGTTTTCATATATATTATGGGAAGGAGGTTATGGGGCAAAGGAGCACGAGAAAAACGCCTAATAGTGGGAGTGTATCATTGTACTAAGCAAAATTATTGTTGGTTCTCTTCGTTTTGGTACATAAAGGCCACGGTATAGTTTATAACTCACTGCCTCATAATGATTGATAGATTGATTACTAGTGGGATGTCATCATCTGAAACTTCCGGTTTCATGGTATTTGTTAAACGAATTCACGATAAGCCATTGTATCTCAAACACAAATATGTATCAGAGCTTCAGTTTTCGTTTTTGGTTTTGGGTGTTGTTCAGTCTTTAGATGTCTCTGTAGGCGTTTCTGTTTGTCTTTTTGCCATGGTGTTATATGTCTATATTCTTTTTTGTTTTAACCACAATGGTAAATGTTTGATTTTCAATGTTGTCCTTGACGAAACAATTATTTTAAGAACAATTCGAACAACACATGTAATTGAAGAAAGACTTACATTAGAAAATATGGTTGATATGTAATGTCAATGTATATATCGGTTTCTGTTGATATGAACTTTATTTGATACTAATTTTGTTGTATTCTGTCATTATTGTAACAGTCATTGCAAAACATTGCGCTACTAAATGATATAAAAAAAAATCGACCGCTTATCAATCGCATCGTTAATTTGGCCTTTAAATATTTTTTGATTCGAGTGTCACTGATGAGTCTTTGTAGACAAAACGCGCGTCTGGCGAAGATATAAAATGTTAGTCCTGGTATCTATCATGAGTTTATTTATAAAAAAATTACAATTGTGACAACACAATTTTCGACATTACAAACAAGGCTCCTCGATGTTCGATTTGTTCGCCTAAAGAACTTTTTTGATATCTGAATCTGGAACAATTAGTTACATGTAGTATATAACTGATAAAAGATTCAGTGACAATTATTTTCAGTAAACACAAAGTTATCGTATAGTGTTTTGGTTTATCTTGAAATACGGCAAACAACGAAAACAGAATCATTCGTGTTATGTTACTAAAAAACAAACTATGACGGATATTTTGAACATTAATCATATTACGAAATCAAACTAAAACCCTCCATTGGCATATATACTCCAAAAGTTATCAAGATAATGTTTACTATGTTTCCTGCTGTGTGAATACAACTTCATGGTAAACTACCTTTATCCATCATATCCCTAGTTTTAACCTTATACAAGATGTACACACTGACAAAGAATATGCTCACTCTAAGTATGGTAGACGGTAAAAATACATGAACACTTGTGGTTTCGAAATAATTCATAACCAATTCCTTTACCAATGCAAACAAACAAAATCTTTCTAACGCTGCTTCAAAGGTTATATTATTTTACTGTTTTAAACTCAACAATTATAGATCACAAAATAGACAAAATAATAACAAAACTTTGGATACACGTCAACAAAATATAGATTTTTCATTTAGCTTTATTTAAATCAAACATAACTTTGACATAGAATTTAGAATCTATAAAATTAGTACATTATAGGCTTAAGGCCTTTTGTTCAAATTTAACAAACCCACGTCAATGAAGATGATAATTAAATGATTTCAATATGTGCTTGTATCAAAATTGACATGAAAAAAAAACCTATCTCATGAAAGACAAACCATTCGATTTGTAAATGAACCCTTATCGTATGTTTTTATATGTTGTGATGTTATGCTATTGTTTCAGAAAAAGAAAGAAGGTTTGGGCCCATTAAAACGTTTAATCCCGCTGCAAATGTTTGCACCTGTCCTAAGTCAGGAATCTGATGTACAGTAGTTGTCGTTTGTTTATGTAATATATACGTGTTTCTCGTTTCTCGTTTTGTTTATATAGATAAGACCGTTGGTTTTCCCGTTTGAATGGTTTTACACTAGTAATTTTGGGGCCCTTTATAGCTTGTTGTTCGGTGTGAGCCAAGGCTCCGTGTTGAAGGCCGTACTTTAACCTATAATGGTTTAATTTTTAAATTGTTATTTTGATGGAGAGTTGTCTCATTGGCACTCACACCACATCTTCCTATATCTACCCAACACATTTTTTTGGTAATTTATGGTGCTCTAAACGGATAAGCAGATCATGTTTCACTAGATGTACCCACTTATTTGTCCATGGTTAGTTCATATTGGTAGTGTCTATTTAAAGGAAAAGAGGACAGGTTTGTGGTAGCGACAATAGGATCATACTCATAGACCAACTCGTGATGTCATCCGTAAAAAAAATCGAAGGGTTGATTTCAATTTAATCGTTTAGAACCTGTGGTTTGAAAGCTTCATCGGAAGCAGCAACCATTGTCTTCTATCAAAGAAATTATTATAGGAAAAAGATAAATCACAAAAATACTGAACTCCGAGGGAAATTTTAAAAGAAAGTCCCTTATCATCAAATGGCAAAATCAAAAGCTCAAACACATCAAACGAATGGATAACAACTGCCATATTCCTGTCTTGGTCCAGGCGTTTTCATATTTATAAAATGGTGGATTGAACCTGGTTTTAAAACTGGTTAAATCTCACACTTTTTTGACAGTTTCTACAAAATAAGTCCAATTGCGATACACACTCTACATATGAAAATCTTGATTGTTAACAATTGGGAACAAGAAATCATTGATTTTTTTCATTATGATTTGTTTTCAACTAACTCTTCTCGTCAATTTTTAGAAGTGAGATATAAGAAAATTTTGTGTCTGTCTTTGGTATTTTTCTTCCAATAAGATATATGCATTTTACTTTATCAAAGAACTGAATTATCCAATATGATGACATCATATATCTAACAGATTGTGGAGTATAAGGCTTTACCTAATTCTTTCTGAAAACCTCATCTATGAATCAACAAATTTTTCTCATAACGATCCAGATTGTTTATTGAAAAACACTTTCTCAAAATGAAACAAATATGTTGACAATCAACAACCATCTTCAGTGCCAGTCGTTGTAAGGATCAGACAATTTAGGTAAAAATCAAAACATGATCAGAAAAAACCCACCGAGCTTATCATTCTATTAAATACTAACCATTATCCTGAGTTAAGAATTATTAGTCTTTCGTTTGTGTGTGTCTGGTAATATCAAATAACTCAGTTAGAAAATTGGTTAGAATGACAGCAAATAACAGAGTTAACTACCCTTATTCGTTGATTTCTAGTGCATTTCAACCAAATCGTATCTTCTATTACCAGAACAGAAAACAGAAATGAATGTTATTTTTGTGCATAACTACATATTATGAACTGAAATCATTGTCAAATTGATTGGGTTATTTTTATTATGTTTTCACTACTGCCTGATTCTTAGGCAGACTGGCACTTAATTATGTCAATTTCAGAAAATTGTTTGATTTTTGACAAAGGATATTGTTTCCTTTCAACAATTAGATGTCTTTATCTAAGTATAACTCGAAAGGGCAATTCAGTAGTTTGAGAAGGTCAAAACCAAAGTTGTAAAAATTACATTCTTTAATCTGTAAACTTTCATTTTTTGCTCGAAAAATCATAAGAAAGAAAACCGAAAAGCCGAAATTGTTCATGAAAAACAATAAAGCTTATATCTATAAAGAACACTCAACATCGAAAACCTGTATACTATTATTTATTTGCTCGATAAATCAAAAAGAAAAATCCGAGCTGATCTCAAACCATTAAAGATAACAGTAAAAAAAAATCCAAACATAAAATGCATTTCTCTAATGAATATATTCAACGTCAAAAGGCTTATAACAAACATACAAAACAATAACCAGGTCGAATTGGCAGTTATGAAAATGTTTTTAGAATTAGTATAGATTTTAATATTTAAATTTAAGAAACAAGATAATCTTAACCTCGATTTCGGACAAAGATTGTGGAACAACCTTGAACTTTCTAATCTTATATTAAAGTCTAGAATAAGCGTGTTAAGTCTAACTTTAGAAATCATTATGACTTATAATCTTAAAGCAAATAAATTGGATACGGTTTGACCATTAAAGATAATTTATTTCAATTGAAAATGGACTGTTACTGGTACAATAATAATTTAGAATAAATCTCAATTCAAATTTCAAATATATTTTTTTTATTAAGTATAACGTTCAAAGTCACAAGATAGTATGAATATAAAAATGATAACGGAGCTTGCATCTGTGCAGGATACTGAATAAAAACAAAAATCAAAACTGTGTATGTTGGCCTGTTATAGTCATATTGAGGAAAACAGAATCAAAAGACTCATGAAAAGTCCAAGTAAGAAATCTAAAATATTGATGTGACGAAACGTGTTATTCGCTGCCCAATCTTCCAATCGTCTGGCGGGAGTCGATTTTTGTTCTCAAAATATTTAAATGTACGAGAATGTAACCGTCGTCATATGTTGTTTTTTTCTATGGTCGGGTTGTTGTCTCGTTGATACATTCCCCATTTCCATTCTCAATTTTATTTCATCCCACAACCAATTCGTGTCCATAACAACTTTCAAAGGGATGATTTCGACGTCACCGCTTTGTATTCTTGGATCTTTGTCATCCTTGCAAGTAGCAATCCTCATCTAAGCAATGTAAGCTCTTGAATGTCGTATCGACTGGGAGCTAAATACACCACATGCCTGCGATTCTGGGATGTTGCTACATTGAAATAGAAAGTTCACAATTTAAATGCTGAATTCATCTATTTTGTTGTAAATTTGTGTTTCTAACCGATCGTCATTGTAAATTTTTAGGTGCAAGTGAATTTACAAGTCAGACTTGTATTCTTTATTACAAGTTCGATGGACTAGGTATGGTTGCATTATTTAGTGAAATTACTTAATCTATAATGCAGAACGTGAAGTAACAGGATAATGCTAGATTGTGGTTTTTTATAAGATCCTATACAAAGAATGGTTTGTTTGATTCACAGTGATTTGTTTTCAAAATACGATTTCCCTCCTTATGGCTAGGTACTTGTATCTACGTTGGTCATTCTTTTTTATGCAATTCAATTTGTCTTCAAGTTTTGAATATGGAATACTTGTAAAGGGTAGACAGGTCAAATACTTTTGCAAAGGTAAATATTCTTAGATTATATGTATACTTACATATTTTTGGAATTTTTACGCCGCCACTAAAGTAAGTAGTTTCACAATAACTAAAGCCCGGCTTTTATTGGTGGTAAAATTGATGTTTATAATTTAAAAAAAAGTTCATTGGATCACGTGGAAGACCCCGCTATTTAATTTTGTTATAGTTACATTTATTTGTTTATTCAATTTAGGTATCCAATAAAAGTCGGAATCAGGTGTTTGGAAATATGTTATAACTATAATTAACTGTTTCACAAAATAATTCTGAAGGAATATGAAACACAGGGTTTCAATTTCGCTCTAGTTTTGTTACTTTATTGCAACATTTTATCATAAGTTTTTGAGAAACAAATAAACACGTATATATTCCATTTGTCGCAGTCCTACTTTCCTCGAGTCTCTAGTTTTTACGTCGCTTGGTATATATGTATGGACACTATACTTGGCCCCACCGCAGGCATTTATTCCAAAATTTGCAAAACCTACCTAATGAAAAAGTAATCATTTGTTTTCTTTTTGAATATAAATGAATTATTTGCCATTAAACGTTATAGAAACAATCAGTTTATCAATCGCTCCTTCGTTACAATAAGACAACAGTAATATACCGCTTTTTAAAAGTCATAAATCGATTAAGAGAGAACAAACCCGGGTTACAAACTAAAATCGAGTGAAACACATCAACTATCAAAGACAAGCAACGGAACAACAGAAGCACTGAAAGGCAACACAAATCACTGGTATGTTTACAAATGCAATGCTGATTAGACGAAACGAACCATTGAACCGTAAGGTTTGATTTGGAAATACAGATTTGATCAACTTATTTCATGATATTGACACTAAAACAATTAGAATGAAGAGGAGCTGACCGTTTTCATTACGGAATCTATAGATACAAAACTACATCTGGCTGTATACGGAAATTATGCTTAATCACGCAACGTTCATAGCACATTGAAACAAAAACCCGGAAGAGTCCATAATCGTTTTTTTAGAAGGCAAATTATCTACTATATTTTCGCATGGCAGTTGGCTCTCCGGACCACCAACTTTAAAAACCCTACTTATTGAACACTTTGTCAATCTAATCTAGTCTTATATATGCATGCAATATTTATCACTGGACGTCAACAAAACAACAATCAACAAACGATGTTGAAGGTCTTTCACCTAAATTGGGAAATAACTTTTGTTTTTGTAATTTTTTGTTTTCTTTTTATTCTGCCAACAATATTTTTGACTTGGCTCTATATTTAATAAGGCTAGGTCCATGTGATGATACGGGAAAGTCCACAAATTGATCCGATCAAGAAGTAAAAAAGGAGACGCATAAATACATGTCACATTGAGAGAGGAGTAGGTTCAGTAAGTCCCTTTTTTGTCCCAAAATATATCAGTTTTATTAACTTGTAAAAATGGAATCTTTTAGCTATTTATTGGAAAGTAGAATGCTTCTGCTACACAAATATGGGCTGGTTTTCTTTACAATACAATGCACATTGGTACTAACATCATTAAGTCATGCTGAATTACTGAAATCTTTACAATTTTAGCATTTTAGTTAAATTTTAGACAGTGTCCGTCTTAAATGAAAGTGGCCGCATTCGTGTTCATTCATGATATTGAAATGTAAGTTGTATTTGATGATCATACATAACATATATAAAGGTTGAGGATGAACACGGATGCGGCTACTTTCATTTTAAACAAAAACCTTCTGAAAAAAGACGATTTTTTGCATATTTGATAGATTTTGCATATTTGAGCCTGAATCGGAGCGTTTATAATGACTAACTCAGTTGAAATCATTCACATAAACTAATGGATCAATTGAAATAGACACTTAAGTGTTTAAAAAGTGTCCAAAATATTTCGTTAGATGAACCTGGAATTCTAGGCCAAAATCGGCTCTTACCGGACCTACTCCTATGGTGAATTGATGGAAACTTATTCAATTCGTATGTTAATTGGTGTAGATTAAAACTTGATAATTTTTCCCATGTGTAGAAAAACCATGTATTGAAATGTGGAAATATCAATATATCAAAGAACTCATGTCATGAATATTATAAAGTTATACATGTTACATTTCTATGTATAACGTAGTTAATCATCTTATTTACGTGTTCCAGTGTTATTATTTTTTATGTTTTTTTTTTTAAATTTTAACCTTTAAAATTCATTTTTTATTAATATCCTTTTTGCGTGGCTTGGTATTTATATATCCAGCCACTGTGTTTTTGTGCTTTGTTCATTTTTTTTTGTTTTCTTGTTTTTTATTTTTACTATGTGCTCTGTCCTAAGCCGTTTTGTTTTTCTTTGTTGTCATAGTTGTACGTTTGTTTAATCATGTTAACATGGTAAACATGGTAAATAGTGATTAAGATCATAACACAATGTTGACTTATTTTTCAATTTTTCACATGTTTACCGATTATGTCTAGAGGTTTGTTTTGCACTCATATTGTTGTCAATATATAGCGATAATCCATCATTTTCTACATAAGGAAATGCTTGTACTAAGTTAAGAGTAATCGGAAAGTTGCTTTTCATTCGTTTGGTGCATTTAACCGTTTGATTTTGCCATTTGTTGAAGGACTTTCCGTTTTGATATTTCCTTGGAATTTGGTGTTTTGTGATAATTTTACTTTTCATTCCGTTGTAAAATTTATGATATTTAAAATTACAAACTTAATTTGGTGTTGACAGGACAAAAAAACATTTCGGATCCGAGTATTTTGCTAGAAGTGTAATGAAGGTTCTTGTTTTAAATTATTCATAGAAGAAACAATTACAAATTATCACAAAGATCCAGAAAATAATATCATTTTACATTTAAGCGCATCAGAGTACATATAAATTATCGGCAGTCACGTACACATCGAGATAAACGTACATGTATTCAATGACTTCCCAATGTCACAACAACTTGTTTTTTGTGGTTTTCTTTGTATATTATCCACATTATCGTGCCTGGAAAACTTAATTAGCTGATATTGGTTGTTCATAATGCTCCTTTTTGGTGCCTATAAACGTGATAAATCTTAAGTTTGGAAAAGATACTCAGTAAAACAAAATAGAAGTGTGTTTGTATTATAAACTACTACGTTCTATCCTAGTTACTTTAATGAATCGATAGACGCATAATCGGGTCATTGACCTACTTACACGATATGCTGTGTTTTGATATGCTATTATTAACTTGTTATTAACAGGACGTGGATAATAATAATTATATATGTAAACATATTCTTACAAGCAGGTAACAACAACTTTTATTGTTTTGAAATAAAATTGTTATAGATTTCTAATATTCTGTTACAGTATTTTCTTTATTTTTTGATCATGTTAGAATGTAAGACTAAAAATAAAGTGTTTTACTTTTGGGACAAGTTCAATATGTAGAGGACATATGTTTTGTTAAATAATAAGCATATGTTTGTTTTTTTTTGTCAACATACATTTATAATCCCTTTATTCTTTAACCGTTGCCATTGATACTGGTGAAAACTAACCTAGTTCACGAGGGTCTGAATTAGGTTTCCAGAAAAGAGAATAATGGGCAATAGTGCAGAATAACAGAGTCCAACAAAGAAAACTAAATTTATCGTCAGCTCTTAACGGGAAGTATCTTTGCAAATAGGACAAAAAAAACTTAAAAGAGAACAAATATATGAAGTATAGGAGAACAATGGGTAAAACAAATAACGGACGATCGAATAGAGTATAATGACATTTATAAATGTTTAATACAGATTACTCTTCGGCTATGGTATGATCATGTGATACCTCTTTGTCGATGGCAGAATCGTGTGATTACTCTTTCGCGGATGACTTGATCTCATGTTTCTCTTTGTCGCTGACATGATCTCGTGGTTCTCTTTGTCGATAACTGGATCGTGTGATTACTCTTTGACGATTGCATGATTGTGTTATTACTCTTTGTCGATGACAAGATCGTGTGATTACTCCTTGTCGATGACATAATCGTGTGATTACTCTTTATCGATGACATGATCGTGTGACTACTCTTAAACTAAAGAATTTGAGAGTTAATGGTATATGTCTGGTCATTTTGACTGATTTTTTCAAGTGGAGCGTACTGAATATTAAAATGAATATTTAAAGGTCTTTCAAATAAAACAACAAGGAATGCCATTGTCTGAATTTGAATTTTAAACTGTTTTTGAAGAAAAGAAGCAGAAAAACGCATTTTTCTGTAAATGCGTTTCGACAACTTATATTCTGCTTAATACTTATGATGGTTTTTTTAACTATAACTTTAACAGGTTCATGTAGCAAACTAAGTAAGTTTCTACCAACACATGCTGCTGTTATTAAAAAAAGGATATTTTTCTATTTTAGACAAAAAATGGACAGAACTTCGGATGAAGCCTTGCATTGCTGTAAAGTCCCTATATTTAATGGACAACGTACATCTTTGGAAGACGGACCAAATTACCTGCCATTTTCCAAAAAGTATCTTAGATCTTTTGATCTGTTCTCTTCAATTGAAAAGACAGCAGATATAACTTCCGACGGAAACGAAGGTACACACACTATATATGTTTTTGACTGTTTTCTGCTCATTAGCTGGATGTTGAATTTTTGACAAATGCACCATTTCTACCTCAGGAATATATTACAAAGCTGTATTTGGCAAATCTTTTAGGAATTTTTGCTCCTCAATGCTCTTTCAATTTCGTACTATCATGACTATATTTGGGCTTTTTAACATTTTTGTATTCTTATTTTTATGTCTATATAACTTATATTGGTCAGTATGCTCATTTTTTCACACAAATAATTCTTTGATCCTTTAATCCTTTGAATACATTGATTAACGTATAGTTATACACATTTAGTCTGTGGTCATATATTTTCCAAATCAAAACAAATGGTCAAACTCAGTCGTCACTTGTTAAAAATAAAAATATGTCCAGGATTACTACATAGAATTTGTTTTTGTTTACGCGCAACTTGTGTGTATCTTAATTTGACACACACTAGGGATATTAACCCGTGTATATAAAACTGTATATATGGTGTATGATTGCTATTGATTTTTTTTCAACACAAATCAAATGAAGGTAAGTGAATTTATTTAAATGTGCGGTTGACTGCACTGTGTTCTACTATGAACACAGTCATCTGTAATAAATATAACATACAACTTCTGGTACCCTGTTATCATACTATTTTTGTTTTTGCTCTACATGCATTTTTTGCTAAATGGTAATTTGGTCTGTAGTAATTTCATCTTAAAAAAAATATATTGTAGATACAACCAATTTAACCTTCAGGCCAAGAGTAAATTCGTTTCCACAGACTTCCAAATCTAGAAATAATAAACAACATACAATTTCTGACGAAGTTAGTAGGCTAGGATTAACTGCTGAATCAGTGTATAATGATATCAAATCTGAAATTGACGAAAATGAAAGTTATTTGGACGAAAATAACGAGAGTCGTTTTTCCACCGGATATACAGGAAGTAAATTATTAAAAGATGTCCAAAATGTAACAAAATATTCAGGTTCAAGAGGAGACAATTATTTCAGAGAGAAAACTGCAGAGGAAATTAAAAAAGACAGTATAGGCAGACGGCTTAATGAATTTGGACACTTCGATATATTAGATTTAAATAACATAGCCGATATTCCAGGCAAATCATCTACTAGCACAGCATTGCAAAAAGCGAAAGATTGTAATAGATATCAAGATACCTTAGGATTATTGTGGTTGAATGAAGACACATTATCTTTCAGCTCACCAGAAATGGTGGATGGACAAGTTAAAACAAATAGTTCAGAATCAGGGTGGTCAAGTGATCCTGGTGATCGACAGAAAATAAGACATAAAAAAAGGCTATCAAAGAAAAGTGCGCAGAATCAAATCGCAGGGGAACGTTCTAACATTGACGATAACAAATCTTTTCAAGTTCATCCTGAAAATAAACAGAGTACAATTGGCATTGAAGGCCAAATAGTGACAATAAAACATTCTTTAAACACAGCTGAGACTAACAACTCATCTGAAGACCAGAACATATCAAATGTGAAAACTTTGAAAAATAAGACAAATTCAGGATCGAAGCACGTGACAGCCGAACATTACGATAGTGGGGAAGAGGATATTCATGAACACGCTTCTTTTCAGAAACAAACTTTACAATGGGTCACGACTAGCAAGGTCCGACAAACTGGACGTGAACAAAACATGCTTTCTCAGCCAACCTTTTGATGTGTTTTCAATAATGTTCCGAGTAGGTTTATCATTTGACATTGATTTGTTCATGTTAAAGAGTTATTTATTGTTACTTCCATAACTTCGAGAAGATTCGTCGTTGTGTTTTGTAAAAATGAGTGGGAGAACATTTTATGGCGTTTCTTAATTTTCTGTTCTGTAATTGTACGAATACCAGCTTTATAATGATGCAATTGTCATAATGCATGCTGTCATTATTTCCCCATAGATTGTTCTGAATGTTCCATATTATTGTTGAGGTTTTTATTATTTGTTAAACACCACATAGTTTGTATTGACACAAACTCACTTTACTTTCAATAAGCGCAGTGTTTATCATTCTGGAGTCCTATTAAACAGCTGGAGTAAATCAAAGTTGTTTAGTTAGATATTTCTTATTTTTAAATACTTCTGTAATACAAACCATTGAGGCAACCAGTTTGTTTAATCACAAATAAAATAAAATAGAATAAAATAAAAACAATTTGCATGCATGTAAATCATTTTCGATTTTAAGCTTTCCTTAAATAGTTCAACGTTTAACTTGTACACATGTGCATTGGAGGTGGTTAAACTATATTTATGTTTATTATTTATCATTGCAATTTGGTCTGGTACTCTCTCATTTTGTAAATAAATTCAACAAGAAAATAATTATAAAAACCAGTGTTATGTTATCTTTGAGTTCATGTTGCCGGGTAATATTTTATACTAAGAGAGCGGATTTCGATAAAAAGTCCAATTCTAAATAAAAGGAAATGTTGTCACAGAGACTGACAATTAAGACATCTAAAAAATTGATTAGTTTTTTATAACGTTTTCTCACATCAAAAACATTTCCCAGATTTTTTTTTGTCACTTTTTTGGTGGGTTTAATGTACAATACAAGTCCAAAAAATGTATCCAACTGTCGGAAAAAAATAGAATAGACAAGTCAAGAGATGTTCCTTCATCTGTAAATATTACTTTTTTGCACTTGGCCGAATCACTTGGTGGGTCAAAAAGCGGCTTGTTACAAAGCAAATCATCTATAATTATCTGTTCAACATTGCAGTTTGGTGTCGTTCATCCGGACCACCAAATGTGCAAAACCCAGCTATTGAATATGTTGTCAATCATAAAATTGACGTTAACAATCAACCATTACTATATTAAGGTCTTAATCCTCATTGTCTTGTTTTTCTGTCTTTTCTACCAACATAATTTTGAACTTGGCCTCTCCCATTGGTTATTGTCGTGAAGACCGCGGGATCGGTTACGTATCGGAAGTCAAAGTGTATTCAAGGTCGACGTCACACGGCGACGTCATCTTATCTTTGGTTAGTAACATAGTTAACGTCAAACTGCAAAGCTGTTGTAAATTTTATCAGAGTTTTACTATAAGATATCGTCACTACAGTAATATCTCTTCCCGAGTCCCTGTCACTATTTATAATTAAAAAAAGACTTAGTCGATATGATGTTACGAGAGCCTACAAATAGATCCGAAAAAGGAGTAAAATAACTGCATATTGCATTGCGAAAGTTGGTACAAAAGGGAAATAAAAAATGGCAACAGTAGTAAACCGCTGCTGAGGGAACACATCAAATATAAGAGGAGAATAACGACACCACGGAAATACAACACTAAAATGTCATACACACACAGAAACGAACTATAATATAACAATGGCCGTTTTCCTGACTTGGTACAAGACATGTTAAGAAAAAATGGTAGGTTGAACCTGATTTTGTGGCTTGCCACAACTCCCGCTTTATGTCAATATTAAATAAAACATAAAAGTGACTCCAATTCATGACAGGACTACAATACGAATAAATGGTATAATATACAGGACGGAGAAAAACACAAATAGTAGAATATACAGGACGGGGAAACACACAAATAATAGCTATCAAAAGGTACCAGGCTTATAATTTAATACGCCAGACGTGTGTTTCGTCTACACAAGACTTATCGGTGAAGCTAAGATAAAAAAAAATACAAAGTACAAAGCTAAAGAGCACCGAAGACCAAAAGTTATAAGGAGCAAAAGTTCCAAAAAGTTGTGCGAAATACGGCTAAGGTTATCTACCTGGGATAAGAAAATATTTAAAATAGTGCATACTTTTGCAGTAACTTTAATAAAATTACTATATAATAGTTATACATGTTAACACCGAAGTGGTGACTATCTTCAGAATAAAAACGAATGCATACTACAACCTAAATCAGCACATAAAAAACGGCCGAACAATGTAATATATGATAGCTGAAGAGATCAACGTACAAAAGTGACGTCACATTTAAATGTCTAATTTTGTCAAAAAAATAAAGATAGAGTTCGAGATAAGGTTTGTGATACTGATATAACATGTATTAATAACATTGAAAATTATAATACTTATACATGAATAAATAAAATGGTAGTAATTAGATTTATCCTTAATCAAATTGTAAACAAAACACATTGTTTAAATTTAGTTGACCCAAACTAAAATCTTATAAATGAACTGGGTGATTAAAAGAACAGAAAACAACATTATTTTACAACTACAAACGAAAAAATCCGATGAGAATAACAAATATAACATCAAAACTAAATACATAAATTTTGGACAGAAAAATACCGTGACACGTCTAAGAGCATAGCAAATTCACATTCAGCAAAACAGTCACAATTGGCAATAATGGAAAGCTAGTACATATAGAATAACTATATATTGTCTCGAAATATCAATGCTTTTTGTACAAGGCTTACAAACAGGTAGAAAGCGAGGCTGTGCCGAGCATTTCTACCTGTTTCGAGTCGAGTACAAATAACAGATTGATATTTCGAGACAATGTATGGTTATTCTTTATATACTGCAACTCTTATGACTGTTCAAAATGAAGTATTTAGGGTAAAAACCGTCATTCTTTACTTGTGAGCGGACAACGTAAAATTGCCGCGAACCTGTATGTTTTATTGACGTCATAAATAAAACTGTACGGAAAAGCATTGTCAACGTCATAAACAAGGTGATATACGGTCAGTGACTGTATATCACATATAAATATACAGTCAATGCAATTTGACTGCTCAAAAAGCACAGCTGCAGTATATATTTTAATGTTATGTTGAGTAGTTTTAACGATGGCAAATTTTCCCATATGAAGAAACTCCATGTATAGTAAAAGATAAAATTAAAATATCAATCAGTCCCAAAATTCATTTTATTAATATTGTTAAGGTATGCAGTTAACGTTTCTATGTACTGACGTTGTGAATTATCTTAATTGCGTATTATATGGTTCTTTTGTATTTGTTTTTGTTTATGATAAACCTTTACTGTTTATCTTTTTTTGGGAATATCCCATTATCATTTCTCAAAATATATACATTCAACCACTGTTTTATTGGAATTTGGCCATTTTGTTTTTATTCATATCAGTGTATGTAAAGTGCGGATCCTAAAATATCATTTTTACTGTATATGCCATAAATGTCTAATGTAGAATGATAAATAAACAGACGAACTTTTTTTAATTTTTGAAGAAAATCAAGAAAATTAGTTAAAATGTATATGTTCAGAAATACATAATACTTATAAAACAAAGTAGGAGATGCGAGCGGGGTTTTATCGCGCCTAAAGCCATCCAGCTGTGAAATATATACCAAAATAGGCGAATATTAAGGACATTTCACGAACAGATCGTGCAGGTGCTTTATAACTAACAGGTTAGATGTTGTTGCAGTAAAAAATATTCATTTTAATACAATTATTAAAGTTGTATAACGTAGAATATGTTTTGTCATTCAGTTTCTTCATATTTAACTTAATTCCACTATGATGATTTCGTAATGCTAGTCATGTTTACTGTCGAATAATGATACTATTCTTTCATTTTCACTGTGGAGCGAATCATTATTATTGTATATGCGGTGCATTTTCACTGTATAATTTTTTATTTATTTTTTATCTATTACAGCTCATTTCTTTAAGCATGTAGAGCAAGACTTTAGTTGACTTGCTTGCTTTTTTTTTTTATTGGATAATCATTATGATAACACCGAATTTAATTCAAATATTAAAAATACAGTTAAACTATGCCTATTCATATTGTTTAAAAATGTCAATCTTATTTACAAAGTTTGTATAAACAATAATACAAACAAAGCAAGCAAGCCAACCAAAGTTTTGCTTTACATGCATGAGGAAATTAGCTGTAAAGCCTTAATTCAGTCGACTTGCTCAAACAATAGATAAAGTAAGAGAAAGATTTGATAAAATTTAACTTACGGAGGAAAGTTTGGTTTTAAAACACTCTAATAAATTCAATAGAAATAACATTTATTTCAAATGTATTCATTTAGTTTCTTATAAAGCGTATAGGGATCTTTATCCTTATTTTTTTTATCCATTTTCATGACACTTCACCGCTAATTACGTACATCTTGATATAGATTGCACCTTTGTTTTCCCGTTTAAAAGGTTTTACACTGGAGCCCTTTATAACTTGCTGTTCGGTGTGAGCCAAGACTCCATGTATATATGGCTCAAAAACGAAACGAGACGGGATAAAAAGGGATAAAAAAATCTACGCTAATTTTTTAATATATTTATAATGGGCTTAATATGAGTCAAAATAGAGTAAAATTTTTTAAAAAGCATTTGGGTATAAGCGTCACGCCGGATTGCCGATTTTTTGCAAGCGTGACAGGTGAAAGTCAAATAATTGTGTAGTGAAAAACGGGAAATGAAGTCTAGCGGGACACGGATAAAAATTAGAACTGCATAGTATAAGCGGGATACGGGAATCTGACAAAACAATAAGCTGAATACGGGAATCTGACAAAACAGTAAGCGGGATCCGGGATCAGAACCCCCCAATGAGACCCAAGAATAAGATATTTTTGTATATTCATCCTATTGTTGCAGTCATGCCTTCAATAACAAATGTATCCGATGCATGCATTTTTTTTATATTTTTGGTCCCTTTTTCAATTTTGTGGGGTCCAAATTTATAAGTCCTTTAAAATAGATATTTGGAATTCGTTGACATGCTGAATCTAACCATGTATCTAGTTTGGGGATTTTTTGCCTAGTTGCTGAAATAGCCCACATAGAGTTCCAAAGGGTCTAAAATCAACAAAAATGAATTGTAGCATGCATTTCGTGTACAATAACCCAAATGTGCATGGTTTTACCTCTGCGGTAGTATCCATTCGCGGATCTAGAATTTTTCATAAGTAGGGGCCCACTGACTGCCCAAGAGGGCCCGCTGCTGTCACCTTCCAGTGATTCCCTATATAAGTTAAAATCAAGGAGAAACGTTATCTGAAGAATACAATTTGACATTTTGAGAATCGCTTTTGTTACAAGTTTGAAAAGCTATATATATTTGATGAAGAATGAATGAGGAGTTTGTATTTCAATTTGAAAATACATGTATCATAAATCCTAAAGTCATCAACTAAGTTTTTTTTCATTTGTTGCAAGTGCATTTATCACATAATTCTACAATAAAAATTCCTCGCATCTTTGAAAATTCTACATTAATAATGACTGCACTAACAGTGATAATTCATCGCATATATAGTTAAAATGGATCGCTTTCAATAATCGATATGCTATATTATGATGCTTTTATAACACTTATTTGAACTTCAATGCTATGTTTGTATATTATAAAGACATATCACAATGAAAATATGTTAAAACTTAACTTAAAATCCTTTAACTTGATATTTTCAAAACGTAAACAAATACAGTTTTCCCATGATCCTTTATTCTACAATAGACATACCCGCATATAACAGTAAAAATGAACTAGCTGGATTCGCACTTTATATACACTGCATATTGTCTTTCATTTTTGCAATTGTGCTTTGTCTATAGAGTATCTTCGTACCATTGTGTCTATTTACCTTGTTAAGGACATACGATACAGTTTTGATACTTATTTAAATTTTGATGAAAATTTGCATGTAAGCTATATTTTTACCCGATTATAACAAATATGTAATAAAATATATACCTTCATGTTGTACGTTATGAGTAGATTGAGGTTCAAATTTCAGATATTTCCTCAAAATACGGATTTGTGGACGTATTTTTCCTTTCTGTAGAAATACATATCTTTTTTCTTTTAAAAGATAAACACGAGCTGTTTTTTTTCAATTATTTGTAGTTTGTGTGTTACATGAGTATTGCATAAATTTTTACAATAAATTTGAACATGTTATTTTTACAAATAACTCAAATTTATCACATGTTCATGAATGTAGAAAACAATCATCAGTGTTTGCTGTATATTAATAATTTTTTTTTTTTTTAATGCACTTTTTACGTTTTCATGGAAAATTGGAAACGTCGCACGATACTGGTGTCACCTAACGTTACACACTCAAAGACGTAAGACAAAATAAAAACGTTGAAATGCATGTTGTTCAGATAGTTTTTACAATAAATTTTAAAGGATTCATTTTTTTCCTAAGAAAGGATTTTTTTTCTTAGATAAAAGATGTTAAGCTTTAGTTCTATTAACAAATTAAAGATAAAAGAGTAACTTTAATTGGAACCATTTAATTATATACATTTTAATTATAAGGGCATTCAATTTCTTTTATTATGGATTGACTATGCACTGCAAATGCATTCATTTTTGCACTCCAGAATGTCAAGGCAAAAGGACAACGGCATATCTAGCATGGCAGCTCTGCACAAATATATGCAAGGGAATTAGCGAGAACAATTATTATAGCTGTTGTTTTTCTATTAATTTGTAGGATCTGAATATTATAGTCCGGAAAACACTTCAGTTCCGTGAGGAAATCTCTCTTCCATCCTTTCTTTGTGAATCGGTAGACCTTCAACATAAAACATTAATTTTAAAGTTTTCTTATTAAGCAACAAAATAAGATAGCCGTATTCCAAATCGTCTGTGAAAACCGCAATAATTACAATTAGACGGAACGTTAGAAGCATATTTTATTAAATAACGTCAAAATCGTATGTGGGGACATTATATCGGACATTTTAGTTTTATCTGATATCTTGTATATTAGATTTAATTTAAGGGAATTTAATATCAAAATAGGGATAAATTTTTGTACTTTTATCCATTATATTTTTGTTTATGTAGCGAATGGCACTGTATTAAAAAAACATCATGAAAACACAGACAACGTAACCCTACATTCAATTTGGTTTGAAAGGGACAAAATGTCGGACATTGCTAATCAACTCGAATAAAAAGAATTTGTTTTAAAATTTCCTGATTACTGCATGAGGCGAAAGTGTAATCTTTGTACAAAATACTAGTATAAGAATTATTGACTTTCGACATGGAGATTTCTCAGAAATTCCCTCTTTGGGACAATTCAAAAAAAATTACGGCAATCTTTCGTGCATGGGACACATAATTTGTATCATCTTGATCCCTTTTTCTTTTATTTCAGACTTTTCGAGAGAGAAAAATCGACATTTCGTCATCGCCCACTGATAAATTGCTTTTTCTAGACATACTTGTATGTCGTTGGGTTAAAAAAATTATATGTTTTTTACGGCATTCAGAATTTCACAAAACTAAAAGTGTAACGCGGGACAAGGATATCATATTGCAAAATAAAGGTTTTATTGAGTTTTAATTAATTAAAATGGTCTGTTACATATACAAAATTGCAATAATCTGAAAGAAGAGTTTAAAAGCTTAAAAAATGATATACAACACTTTATAATATAATTTCTTATGTTTAAAAATTAACAAGATGAATGTGTCTTGTCCGTGATTTCACCAAAGTAACACCAGTAGCGTGCGACGTTTCTAAGCATACGTCCAACTGTATTTTTGTCCTTCTGCCGAGTTTAACCTTTTCAACTGATTTTTATAGTTCCGTTCCTTCTTATGTTGTACTGTTATACCACTGTCCCAGGTTAGGGGAGGGTTGGGATCCCGTTAACATGTTTAACCCTGCCACAATATTTAAGTATGTGTCTGTCCCAAGCCAGGAGCCTGTAATTCAGTGGTTGTTTTCTCTTTTGAATTGCTTTTTTCATTGTCATATCGGGGCCTTTTATAGCTGACTATGCGGTATGGGCTTTGCTCGTTGTTGAAGGCCATACGATGACCTAAAGTTGTTAATATCTGTGTCATTTTGGTCTCTTGTGGACAGTTTTCTCAATGGCAATCATACCACATCTTTGTATTTATATAATCTTCTTAAGTAATCAAATCAAATATCATTTTATAAAAGAAGGGTACATAAACTCGTTTTCAAGTTAAATCAGTTTGAATGATAAAAATCAGCCGGAATCTGCATCTTTTCCCGATAAGTCACCGTTTGACGTCGCAGAAATAACAGTTAACTTTAGCAACGTCATCTCCTTCCCTGTAACTGTACCGTATGTCCTTAGAATATTTGTTTGTTTTATAGTGATTAAGATTAAAACACAGTACGGCTTTATCCTAATTTTTACCTATTATTTTCTAGTCAAAAAAAGAAACGGCAATGTATTTTCCTTATATAAAAATATGAATAAACTGTTCTGAGGTAAATATTTGCCCTGTTGATCTATTTTAAACAGAGTGCTATTTTCTCATCAAAACCATTGATTGAAGAAAAAACAAGAAAAAACAAGAAAAAACATTTTCTTTTTTTTTCTTTTCAAAAATCGTATTCTCACCCAAAAGTTCAATAACAATATTACTACTTATAACTTTGAAAACTTAATCATAGTCTGACAAAAATTTGTAATGCCTTCGAAAAATTATTCAGGAATAACCTTTATGTTTTGATTTATATTATTAATATAAATCAACACATCGTATTATTCCGGATTCGTTTTTCGAATTGCGTTATTTTGGTGCTGAGAAACTTTGGTGACCCCACAGATTCAGTGTCTTTAACAAGTTCATAGTGAGCAGTGATTGTAACCGACAAACGTTCACTTAATCTGTCACAGTCAATGGGATAATTGAGGTCATCAATCAATGGCCAGGACCACACTGTTTTGAATATGATTCTAGAAGCTTTAGTTGGGAAAACTCTTATAAATATCCGTAGGAGCCAGAAAATAATATCGTTTCACCTCTTAGTACATCCGAGTACAAATAAAATATCGGCAGTCACGTACACAATGAACTAAACGTATCCAATGAGTTCCCAATGTCACTGTAACCAGTTTTGTGTGGTTTTTGGTAGTTTTTTTTTAATCGACTGGAAAACTCATCTGATATTGGTTGTTCATTGTTTGTGTTTATATTATACACATGCTTAAAGTTTCAAATTTTGTACTAATTATAATTGGATAGAAGTGTGTACGCATTATGAATTTCTACATTATATCCTTGTTAAATGAATCGATAAACGTATTATACGGTCATTGACCTACACTGTGTTTTGATACTAACTTCTTATTAACTGGACTGGGATAATATTATGTAAACATATTCTCACAAGTAGGTATTGTTTTGGTATCACATAATTGAAGATTTCAAGAATTCTGTTACAGTCTTTTCTTTATTTTTTTAATGTATATTTTATGTTTAAATAATACGTATTGTTTTAGTTATTAAATTATTTGTTTTTATTTCAGTCATATTTTTCCTTTAAAAGACTTAGCTGATAAATGTTCTGGTAGATAATGAGGGTAAATCAATGTCTTTTGAGAAATGCCAACATGCATTGTATTTATGAAATTAAACCTAATTTCTAGTTATAATTTGGATCTAACAGCAATAAAATCATATCAAAGTTCTCTCAAACATAATATCCATTTCGATTGTCTTTATTAAATTCATGGACCACTTCTTTTAAATAAAATAAGAACACTTTGTTTATCATATAAATAGCTTAAAAGATATGTATATGTGAGGTTTTATCAGAAAAAAAGGTAAAAGGCTTTACTGTAAAGATAACTGGTCTCTGAGAGTAAATACAAATGTTGATTGGGAAAAGTGCAAATATGTCTTTTTACACCACCAAAAAAATTCGATACTTCATTGGTTTCAATACAAAATCATAGACTCAAATGAATTCAAAATTAAGATATAACAAACAGATACAAGAATTGAGCACATATTTCGACATGATATATAAAATATAAGATTTATGGATTAAACTAAGTGATTGAATTTATAACCAAACACAAACAATAATTCCATTCAATATGAATACTGGTTTAGTTGGAAATTTAAGAAAAAAAGAAAAAAAGGAAATAATAAGATAAAAAAAAACTTAATAATTTATACTCCTTTAAAATGGTATATTTCTAGAACCAAACTTTGTGAAAATCAGGTAGGTTTTATAGGATTGCAAAATTCAATCAAAGAATTTCTTACACTAGAAAAGAATATGTCATTTGTTTTTAAATGTGACCCTTTTCACATGGCCATGGCAATATCTACTTGGACCACTAGAATATTTTTTTAATTATAAAATATATAATAGGTATTTTGTATACCTGAATTACTCCTGAGATTTACACATCACCATGTATATGTGTTATTACTTAATATTGTTATATGTTAGTTTAATATATGTTTTCTTGATGATTTTTCTATTTTGATATTGACATCTATAAATAGAAATCCTCGTAGTTATTGCTTGTCCAAATACAATCGAAACCAAAATAAAAGAACTTTCAAAAAATGTTGATTACAAAAAACTTGCATAAAACATGCAAATAAACATTTAAGATATTTAAATCAATAGATAAATGATAGAAAATAGAAAAAAAAAGAGAATATAATTCCACTTTTATCGACTGATTAGTGTGTATACATGACCTACTTAACAACCTGAATATTCGCTGTGTCACTGGCTTTAAATAGATTTATTTGCATTCGAGAGAGAGAGAGAAAAAAAACATACACAATGATTTGTATGTATACCATACTTTTGCTTTGTGTAAAATACATTTTATATACAACAGCGTTTCTTTGCTTTCTGTTTGAAACATGTTAGATATGTATATTTGAATGAAGATTTGTTTGGATAACGATCGATCTATATCTAGCTTATTCCGGTTTTCACCCGTTTATTTATATATTTATAGAATACAATTTTTTGTTCACATGTTCTCTGTTATAATTAAGGCATCATAACCTGGAAGTTACTTATGATTCTACCTTGCATGTTGTTTGCTTTTTGATACAGGTAGGAACGATATATTTATACATGACTATGGTACATGAGGCATCAAACCCTGGTGTCAGCTATGCCTCTCGGAAACCAAAATGCTTTAAATTCACATTTTCTGCTCACGCAGGATGACACATGGTTACTTGTATAGTTTTTGTTTTTTGCTAGTTGACTATATGTTTATCTTTATATAATATGTATTATAATCTTAACTAAATATGTACAATATATATATATAACTATTATTGTGTACATTTTTATGCCCCACCTACGATAGTAGAGGGGCATTATGTTTTCTGGTCTGTTCGTCCGTCCGTCCGTCCGTCCGTCCGTCCGTCCGTCCGTCCGCACGCCTCAGGTTAAAGTTTTTGATCAATGTAGTTTTTGATGAAGTTGCAGTCCAATCGACTTCAAACTTAGTGCACATGTTGCCTATGATATGATCTTTCTAATTTTAATGCCAAATTAGAGATTTGACCCCAATTTCACGGTCCACTGAACATAGAAAATGATAATGTAAGTGGGGCATTCGTGTACTGAGGACACTTTCTTGTTTATTGTGACATCTTTTGTTTTTGGCTATATATATGTCATCAATAATATCAATCACACTTGCATTCGAAAGCGTTATATAATTACAAATCGTATATTACTTTAACATGTTTAAGAACTTAAATTGTTTTGTTTTTTTATCTCATTGATGATTTTGGTGAGTGGAATGTTGGTGCCTGTTGGGCCCATGACTGGAAGTAAAATATTTTTTTGCTTAATGAATATTTAGTTGTGTTTTATTTCATATTAAACTAGAGGCTCTAAAGAGCCTGTGTCGCTCACCTTGGTATTTGTGAATTAAACAAAGGAAGCAGACAGTTCATGACAAAATTGTGTTTAGGTGATTGTGATGTGTTTGTACATCTTTCTTGACTGACAATCTTGCTGCTTACAATTATCTCTATCTATAATGAACTTGTCCGTGTAGTTTCAGTGGAAAATGTTAGTAAAAATTTACAAATTGTATGAAAATTGTTAAAAATTGATTATAAAGGACAATTACTTCTTAGGCGGTCAATTGACCATTTTGGTCATTTTGACTTATTTTTTAGTCTTAAATTGCTGTACATTATTGCTGTTTACAGTTTATCTCTATCCATAATAATATTCAAGATAATAACCCAAAACAGAAAAATTTCCTTAAAATTACCAATTTAGGGGCAGCAACCTAATAACGAGATGTCCGATTCATCTAAAAATTTCAGGGCAGATAGATCTTCACCAGATAAACAATTTTACCCCTTGTCAGATTTGCTCCAAATGCTTGGTTTTTGAGTTATAAGCCAAAAACTGCATGTTACCCCTATGTTCTATTCTTAGCCGTAGCGGCCATCTTGGTTGGTTTGCCCGGTCACAAAACACAATTTTTAAACAAGATAGCTTAATAATGATTCTGGCTATGTTTGGTAAAATTTGGCCCAGTAGTTTCAGAGCAGAAGCTTTTTGTAAAAGTTAACTAAAATTTACGAAAAATGGTTAAAAATTGACTATAAAGGGCAATGACTCCTAAAGGGGTCAACTGACCATTTTGGTCATGTTGACTTATTTGTAAATCTTACTTTGCTGAACATTTTTGCTGCTTACAGTTTATCTTTATCCATAATAATATTCAAGAAAATATCCAAAAACAGCAAAATTTCCTTAAAATTACCAATTAAGGGGCAGCAACCCAACAACGGGTTGTCCCGTTCATCTTAAAATTTCAGGGCAGATAGATCTCCACCAGATAAACAATTTTACCCATTGTCAGTTTTGCTCTAAATGCTTTGGTTTTTGAGTAATAACCAAAAACTGCATTTAACCTCCATGTTCTATTTTTAGCCATGGCGGTCATTTTGGTTGGTTGGCCGAGTCAAAAAACACAATTTTTAAACTAGATACATCAATGATGATTGTGGCCAATTTTGGATCAATTTGGCCGGGTAGTTTCAGAGAAGAAGATTTTCGTAAAAGATCATGGAGATTTACGAAAAATGGTAAAAAATTGACTATAAAGGGCAATAACTCCTAAAGGGGTCAACTGACCATTTTGGTCAAGTTGACTTATTTGTAAATCTTACTTTGCTGAACATTATTGCTGTTTACAGTTTATCTCCATATATAAAAATATTCAAGATAATAACCAAAAACAGCAAAATTTCCTTAAAATTACCAATTCAGGGGCAGCAACCCAACAACAGGTTGTCTGATTCATCTGAAAATTTCAGGGCAGATAGATCTTGTAAAAGTTAACGACGCCGGACGACGGACGACGACAGACGTCGGACGCCGGACGCCAAGTGATGAGAAAAGCTCACTTGGCCTTTTAGGCCATGTGAGCTAAAAAAAGGAAAGAATGAACAATTGTTAACCATTCTATTAATTCAGTAGTCATTAATGTCAATGGCTTTTACCCAATAATAAAACTTATGGCGAATTAATCCATTTAATATACATGATATAATATTGTTTAAAAGACCATCTTTCTTTGATGCTTTGCTTTAATATTTAAACTTTTTTTCAATTTTTCACAGAGCATTGTCGTTAATGCGAATTCGTGTGAGTTCATACTAGTTTTGGGATCTAGCTATTCCCTCTCCATGGTAATCTTTGATACGACAAATGGTGTCACATTGCTCCAATCTCCGGCGCAGAGTTCATATCCGTTCCATACATGCTTTGCAATACTGCACTTAATATGAGTGTAGTGTTACAAAGTATTGAACGGAACGGATATATGTGATCTCTGCGCCGGAGATTGACATTTCTCCAAAACCTACCTCATTCGTAAATACCTTAAGAGTCATTTTTTTTGTGATATTAGAAAACACATCAATGACTATCTATAAAACAACATTTTACCATTTTCATAGTTCAAACTTATTGATCAAGTATTAAAGACTTACATTTTTGTTAAATGAATTATTGCGTGAATATAACGAAAACGACTGGAGATTTGATAAATATGACACTTTTTATCGCATCAAATTAGCGATGAGTCGACCATGAAGAGGGAATAACTGAATCTTAATTCCAATATGAACTCCAACGAATACACATCAAAGACAATGCACTGTCAAAATTGAAAAAAGGTGTTTATAACCTAAAGAAGAAAAAGAAAGAAGAGCTCCTAAAGACGATATAATATCAAATGGTTGAATTGACATTGAAGACTATTGAATGAATAGAATGGTCTACAATTGTTCATTATTTCCTTTCTATAATTGTATTACAAGTTTAAAAAAAGAAATAAAACAGTGTATTGTTCTTTGTGTATGTATCGTACGTGTATGTTTATAAATATACGTGTGAAAACCAGATTGATCTAGATATACATGATATAGATCGATCGTTATCACAACATATCTTTAAATTATTGACCGTCATTTGCATTGAATATAAATATTTGAAACAAAGAGCAAACAAACGTTACATTATATGTGTCTTTTGCACAAAGCAATACTAACGTTTAAATACAAATCGTTGTGTGTATTCTTTTTTCGAATACAATTAATGAATCTATTTATAGCCATTAATACAGCAAATAGTCAGATTGTTTTCAATATGTCATTTATATGAATACAGACAAATCAGTCAATAAAAATGGAATTTTCAAAACCTTTTCTACCCAGATTATTTGTTTGATTAATTGCGTAATATTATGAAATTCCTTAAAACTAAACATAATGCTAAAAAGGGGACGATGATGAAACTTGTAATAAAAAGACAGGGCATGAGTTTGAGTAAAAAAGAATATGCAGGATAAGCGAAATGAAATTTCACTTTTATATCCGTTAAATAGTACTTTTTCCACCAATGTGTCTTACTTTGTATAAATGAACATGATATTGCGTATGAGTTGAATACATTGATAAATATTATAAGAGTTAGTGAAAGAGGGCGAAAGACACCAAACGGACAGTCAAACTCATAGATAGAAAACAAACCGACAACGCCACGGCTAAAAAAGAAAAAGGCAAACAGACAAATAATAGTACACACAACACAAAATAGAAAACGAAAGATTAAACAACATAAACCTAAACTGGGGGATCTCAGTTTCTCTCAAAGGGTACATATGGAAAATATCTTGTCTCTATGTACGTTTTGACAACCTCTATTAACTAAATATTATTTAGTAAAATGTAAAGTTTAGTATGGCGTTCATTATCACTGAACTAGCATATATTTATTTAGGGGCCAGCTGAAGGACGCCTCCAGGTGCCGACATTTCTCGTTGCATTTAATACCTGTTGGTGACCTTCTGCTGTTGTCTGCTCTATGATCGGGTTGTTTGGCACATTCCCCATTTCCATTCTCAATTTTAAATAACACTAATGGCTTTTTGATACTTTTTAATAAAACTTTATCTGGTTCATGTAACAAATTGAACAAGTTAATACCAAAACATGCTGTTATTATTTTTCAACAAATACTCTTTTTTTTTAGTTAAACCATGGATAGAACGTCGGATGAAGATTCGCATGCCTGTAAAACCCCTATAGTCAATGAACAACGCATATCTTCGGAAGACGGACCAAATCACCTGCGATTTTCAGAAAAATTTCTAAGATCTTTAGATTTGTTTTCTTCAATTGGGAAGACAGCTGATATAACCCCCGACGAAGGTACGCACAATATATATATATATATATATAAATGTTTACTTACTGCGAGGAAAATTCAAAACGGAAATACCCTAATCAAATGACTAAATCACATAAATACTGAACTGCGTGAGAAAAAAATCCCTAATCAAATGGTAATATTAAAAGATCAAAAAATCAAACAAATGGATAACAAGTGCCATATTTCTGACTTGGTACATATATTTTCTCATGTAGAAAATGGTTGATTTAACCTGGTTTTATAGCTAGCTAAACATCTCACTTGTATGACAGTCGCATACAGTTCCATTTTATTGACAGCGATGTGTGAACAATACAAACAGACATAATAGGTAAAAATGTCAAAACGGGTACAGTAGTCAATATTGTGCAATAATCAGAATCACAACAGGCACATAGAGAAAGCACATAAGCAAAAACGAAGGTCAAGAATAAGCAACATTTACCCTGGCACTATAACATAATGCAGGGGTGTAAAAGTACAGAACCACGTCATAGGTGACAAAGAAACACAACAAGTCATATAGACAAAGAAAGAATATTAGCAAAAATTGTATGACAAGAATACATAAACTATCAATGAACAATAACACAATGACGGGTTGTACAAGTACATAATCACGTCAAATGGATATCAACAAAAACAGACCTGACAGTAAATTCTAAATAGTAAGGCTTTTCTACCTCAGGCACAGATTACCTTAGCTGTATTTGGCAAAATTTTAGGAATTTTGGTCCTCAATGCTCTTCAACTTTGTACTTTATTTGACCTTTTAAACTTTTTTTAGATTCGAGCGTCACTGATGAGTCTTTCTGTAGACGAAACGCGCGTCTGGCATATATACAAAATATAGTCCTGGTATCTATGATGAGTTTATTTCCATATTGATAAAGACAAATAATATAATACTTTATCACGTTATAGAGATGATAAACAACGTCAGTACCCAGAATATGTATTTCAAGACCATCTTGAAATATTCGTGATGTTAATATTGAGTATTTATTAACAAGGTCTTGCTACCTTTCGATGGTTTTATCTTTGAAAAAGACACTGATGACGTTTTCTCAAAGTTTACGTAGGAGCTACAAGCTCTTTGATGCCGAATAAGTGAAAAATTTATCTCTTATATATAGGTGAATATTGTATTTTGTTAGGTGGGGGAAATTGATATTCAAAATTAAAATCGTTCCGTTTGTCATACATTCTGGTACTGAGATGACCGTGTATGTCAAATTCGAGGTAAGTCTAAATTTGAGACGGCGGAAGCCGTGTCTGTTGTTTCCTTAATTTCTAGTTCTGGAGGATATATCAACAAAACCTAATCAGAAAAGTTTAGATTATTTATGGAGAACGTTATAAATATACCTGAATGTGAAATTAAATGGCCTGGCATCTATGATTTTGACAAGTGGCTGACTGAACTCCGATTCACATGAAAAAAAGAAGAGGTCAGCAAAGAAGGCCGACAAACAGTCTATTTCCAAATCCAACACATATGTTGTCCATAAGTAACTCCAGCATACTGATCACTTGTTCCTCTGTATAGCATTTTTTACCTTTTTGTTCATAATTAACAAAATATGCCGTATAGTTTCAAAAAGAAACAAATATAGCGTATGCTACAACTTTTATGTTCAAAGTATTGTGGATTTTTTCTTTAAGACGATTTTTCAATTTCACATGGGAAATGGTGGTATACAGGATTGAAAAGTATAAAGTTTTCATTGAACTAATTGCAGGAAAAAAAATCGAGATTCAAAATTATTCAGAAAATCTTTAGAGTTTTTCAGAATCCACATATGGTTAATGCCAATACGTCAGTAACCAGTGTCACATTATTTCTGAAGACCTCTTTCACTTCAGACAGAATTTTTGTCAATTTAATGGACAATTATAAAGTCGAACATCCAGATGAGCCGGCAATGTACCCTTGTTTGTTCAGAATTTTGTGAAGCTTTGGTATCCAATACAAACAAGGTAGGTATCTCGATTGGTTGTTCAATGTAATGTCCATTGAAGCCATGAACAATATTTAAGTTTAGACCATGCTCTGGCGTAGTCCTCAATGGAAAACATTCTTATTTTGAAGTTATGGTTCCAATTAATATGTTGGGGTTCTCTAAATTTTAGGACCATGAAATATCAACTTTCGGAGATGTTCATGTTGATTAATGTTTAGACCCCCAGTTATAACATGACCATAGAAGATGTTAATATATGGCAAGTGAAAACAGTCACATGTCAGAGGTTGCTTTAGGTATTGTGCCAAATCAAGGCCCTCCGATGCTTGTTTATAGTTAAATACGTTGGATGCAATGGTTTGTAACTGTATGATACAATAGGTACAAAATTTTTTACTGATTTTGAAAATAAAAAAAAGTGGAATTTTAGATTTTACCTGCTTCTGGTGTTGAACGTTGCAGATGTTGATTGTATCAATTCCTCTCTTGGTAAACTGAACAGGAAGAAACTTCCTCTTTTTCTTATGTAAAGGTTCCGATCTTACTGGTTTAAAAAGATGGCAAAGAGATACATCACAATCTATACTGTATTTTTTTTTATTTCTTGGAGAAACTGTATTTATGCATCCTATGTCAAGTGCACACATCTCTCTTCGTGTTGTGAAGTATCATATGGATCAGAATAAGTTTTGCATTCAAAGTCTTGTTTCGGTAGGCGATGCACGAATTATAAACGTTAATATCCACATTCATTTTGTGTATTTCTTAATCATGTTTCTTGTTATTTTGTTAACCACTTATTGCATCAAATTATAGAGATCTGTTGAATTTGAAAAATAGATAAACGAGGGAAGAAATTCTAAAACAGGCGATGGAGAAACAAATGCTAATAAATGAATAATACTAATATAAATGATATTAATTAAAAATAAAAAAGCCACTGCCAGTAAATACAACTTTTTTTATAGTGCCTTTCTTTTTCTTGTCTGTTTAGAAGAAAGCAAAAGTTATTGTGTTGCACGTTTGGACATTTGTCTGTATATTGACCACTACACATTACCTTCATATATTTTTGAATAGCGGCTTTGATCTTCTTTTATTTTAGAATCCATCCGAAAACCAACGTCTCCAATCGTGTTCCCTGTCATTGAATAGCTGTGAATGTGATTGACGTCACTGAAAACATATTAGCACCATAAGATAAGATAAGATATTTTATTTTCGAATTAGATCTCCAGAGGAGCATACACACATAACAAATATAATCGTAATAGCATACAGTATTTTAAATGACATTCATATTATACACCTAAATTTACCAGCAGCAGTGATAATTGACTTATCTTCTGTGTTCATAAGCCATATTAGTTTATCTCCTGAGTTAAGAGTTAAAAAATTGAGGCACCTTTTAGTAATTTCTAGAAATAGATGAATGCGGTCATCATTAAATTTATTACATTGAAATAAAAAATTATATTCATCCTTCACATCTCTAAATTTACAATGAGCAAAAGTTTTGAAAGTAATGGGGTTTTAAACTTGGCACGTTTTGGCGAATATCATTTACTGTGGTTTCATTTATTTTCGTGGGTACAAATTTTCGTGGATTAAAGAAAACTTGCATGTTCGTGGAAATTTGGTTTTGCAATTTTACCGAAGTCTCCGCTCAAGCCTAAAGAAAGTTTGCATTCGTTGAACAATTAATTTAATTGTTCAGTTTTACCCATGAAATCCACGATAATTTGTATCCAACTTATATTAATGAATCTACAGTATCGGACACATTTGGGGGGATGAAAAGCGTACACGTTTGGAGGATAGAACACGTTTGGTGATGGACACGTTTGAGAGTGTAACATATATATATATATATGTATATATTACTTATATGTATTATACTAAATATATGTTCAATGCCTGATTACTTATAAAACATTTGTTTCCTAAAAAAAACAAATGAAATAAAATGAATCAATTTGAATGTGAGGTTAACCACGCAGTCTTCAACAATTGACAAAGGCTTCTGCAATAAATTTGGTATAAAACCTTCAGAAACCCTGCACACGCCTGTAGTTATGCCATCTTCAAAGTTCTTCTCTATTGTAGATACTACCAATTTAACCTTCAGACCAAGGGTTAATTCGTTTCCACAGACTGCCAAAAGAAGAAATAGCAGTGAGCATGCAATTTCTGAAGAGGTTAATAGGTTAGGATTAACTGCTGAACCGGTATATGATGATAAAAGTTCTAAAATTGACGAGAATGAATGTAATCTGGACGAAAATAACGACAGTCGTTTCTCGACAGGATATACAAGAAGTGAATTGTTTGAAGATTCGCAATATTCAATGTCAAGAAAAGGCAATTATTTCAAAGAGAAAAATGCTGAAGAATTAAAGAACGACAAGCTTGGCCAATATGGACATTTCGATATATTAGATTTAAATAACATTGCCGATATTCCATCCAATTCATCTACTAGCACAGCTTTGCAGAACGTGAAAGATTGTAATATTGTTGGAGATACCAAATCTATTCAAGTTTATCCTGGAAATGAACTGAGTACAATTGACCTTGAAGGACACATAACGACTGTCAAACATTCTTCAAACACAAATGAGACTAACAATTCTTCTCAAGACCATAACTTATCAAAAGTTAAAACTTTGAAAAATAAGACAAATACAGGATCAAAACACGTGAAATCCGAACATCGTCATAGTGGAGAGCAGGATACTTCTTTGCAGAAACAAACTTTACAATGGGTCTCGACAACCAAGGTCCGACAAAGTGGAAGTGAACAAAATATGCTTTCTCAGCCAACTTTTTGATGTATTTACCATAATGTTTCGAGCATGTTTATTTGATATTGAATTTTATTGTTTAGAGTTATTTACTGTTACTTCCATTACTTTGAGAAGTGAAGAAGTTGTGTTTTGGTACAGTTGCATGGGGGACACTTTCAATAGTTCATGGCGGTTTTCTTTGTTGGTGTTCTGTAATTGTACGAAAACAAGGTTTATATTCATGAACAGCAATATTGATTTTAGCTATTGATTGTCATAGTGTACTTAGTCAATCTCCTATACAGACATAGTTGGTTGTCTTTTCCTCCTATAGATAAGGGACGACAAGACTGTCTGTATTGAGGAGGAAAGGACGACAACTCTGTTTGTATGGGAGATTGGTACTAAGTGCTGCCACAATAATGCTGTAAATAATCTTTGTAATTAAGCTTCAAAAGCAATGTTGATGCATTTTATTTCTGATAAACTAAATATTTACTGTTTGAAATTGTTTCAAAACTATTCTACTCTATTTTAATGAAATTTGTTAGACCAATTAAGTCTTGATATTTATCATTTTTGGTCATCAAAATTTCAAATGAAATTTGCTAAAATATCTTGTTGGTGTAAATAAAGCTGTAGTTTTCACAGCGGTTTTAGCAGAAATAGGTATGTTACCTATTGATATTGGTGCTGTAAAGGCTTCTGTAGAGTTTGAGTGTCATTTAATGAATGCAAAAGATAAAATCAGAATATGGTTCAATCATGTTTGTGAAAATCAAAATACTTTATAAAAAATTGCCTGGTTAATGCTTCAAGGAAAATGAAGCTGACATATATCCAGATTTCTGTTATAAAGTCTTTTTTAACGACCAGAATAACCTTAATGAAATCAAACTAAGAACAGACAGTAAATTAACAAAAATATTACAAATTGAATTTGTATTTATTAGTAGATTTATACCGATACATGACATCTTTTTATGAGTATACCTTTGGACAAAAATATCTTCCTTTGTATAAAGGAGGAAGAAGATGAATAACATTTTGCTTTGAAATGTCAAATTTAAGAAAAATGTGGACAAAAACTTTTTTGGATAGTATAGAGTACGGTTCCATCTTTCAACAAACTGTCTGTTGAGGAAAAATTAACATTTTGTTTGCAATAAATTAGTATGGCATAAATAAAATTATTGTCAAGGAAGTTAATGATTTATATGCATTAAGACATGGCCTAGCTGATAGCAAAAAATAATATGTACATGCAAGATAAATGTAGGGGTATTTTATATATTTCTTATATATTTATATTATGTTATATTTTTTAACAATTGCAAAAGGAATATTACAATTTTACATTCAAATTTGAAAAAGTATTACCTCCTCCAAAATATCTAAATATATAACTTATTGAATATGAATGCTACTAAGATTTAAACATTATATGTTTGGGGTTTTTTTCATGTTTGTCTGGGTAACAATCCAATATTTGGGTTTTATACCAATAAATGATCTGTCAAACTTTGTACAATAGGAAGGCTGATTGGATATAAGTGACGATTTGTCACGCCATCATGAATGGGCATCATATCAACTACCTTCAGTAATCGTAGTACGTTCGTATGTTGTACTGTTTCATACCATCCCAGGGTTAAGAGGAAGGTTCATCGTCAACCCCACCAGCTATTGTATGTATGTGCCTGTCTCAAGCCAGTAGCCTGATATTCAGTGAATGTCGTTTTTTGCTGTGTTACATATTTGTTTTACCTTCATCTTGTTCATAAATTAGGTCGTAAGTTTTCTGGGTTAAATTGTTTTACATTTGTCATTTCGGGGCCTTTTATAGCTGACAATACGGTATAGGCTTTGCTCATTGCTGAAGGATGTAAGGTGCTCTATAATTGTAATGTGTTTGTATCATTTGGTCTCTTGTAAAGTGGTGTCTCGTTGGCAATCATACTACATGCATCTTCTTTTTAAAGCTCACCTGGTCCGAAGGGACAAATATGCTTTTCTAATTTCTTAACATCCGTCGTCTGTCGTCGTCAGAAACGTTTTACATTTTGAACTTTTTAGAGAACAACTAAATGAAATGAAATAAAACATTGAATTAATATTCCTTATGAGGTGCTGACCAAGTGTTGTTCTTTGTAACTGACCCATCAGAGGGGACTTCGTTTAACATAGGACCCTTTAGACAATACATAAAAATGTCTTCTTTGAAAGAACCACTAAATGGAATGAATGCTCCTTATGAGGTGCTAACCAAGTGATGTTACTTTGTAGCTGATCTATCATCTAAGATAGCCGCCAGTGGGGAGACATCGTTAACCATAGGACCCTATGCACAGTACATACAAGTGTCCTATTTATTCCTTATAAGGTGCTGACCAAAGGCTGTAACTGTGTCGGCGATCAATCATCCCAGATGGCCTCCAGCAGGGACTTAGTATTACATAGGACCCTATGGGAAATGCATACAAATTTTTATCTTTTAGATCACTGAATGAAATGGAATCAACACGCCATGAATGTTCCAAATGAGGTGCTGACCAAGTTTTGTTACTTTTTAGCCAATCAATCATCCAAAATGGCTACCAAATGGAAAATTAGTTTAACATAGGATCCAATGTGAAACACATGCTAAATTCTCCTTTGAGGAACGACTGAATGGAATAAAACCAAGCAAGACATGAATGCTACTTTTGATGTGCTGACCAAGTGGTGTTACTTTGTAGCAAATCCATCAGCTAAGATGGGAAATACATACAAATATTTTCTTCTAGCGTATTACCGAAGAGGATTAAATCAAACATTGCATGAATGTTCATAATGAGGTGCTGACAAAGTGTTGTCACTTTGTAGCCGAACCATTATAAAAAAAAATGGCCGATAGCAGGGGACTTTATTTTATGGGAAATACATACCAATGCTTCTTTTAGAGTAGCTTAGAATAGAATAATACCAAACATGGCATGGATGTTCCTAATGAGATTCTAACGAACATCTTAATACATGTATCTTTATAGATTGAGAAAACTGACAGGCCTACAGTTGGCTTTGTCAAGTTGGTTGGTTTATTTCTGTCCAGTTTTGTTACTTGAGCTTACTTAAAAGAGGGGGAGATACCAAAAGGACCGTCAAACTTCGAAAACAAACTGACCTGACAACGCCAGGTTGGCTAAAAAAGAAAAGACAAACAGGCAAATAATAGTACACAAGACACAACATAGAAAACTAAAGACAAAGCAACACGAACCCCACCAAAATTTGGGGGTGGTCTCAGGTGCTCCGGAAGGGTAAGCAGATCCTGCTCCACATGTATCACTCATCGTGTTGCTCATGATATTACAAATCCGGTAAATAGTCTTATTCGGTAGGTCAAATTCGGCTTATCCCAAAATAGTTTCCACAGATAAATGTATGAATGTTGTTAACTGTAGCACGACTATGGGTTAACAATATTTCACTTCCTGGAATGCATCTAATCCAGTAGCTTTGTTATTGTTAATTTTGTTTATAATTTAGCTACCTTTTCATTTGTTTTTTTCTGAAATCAAATTTTGTGTTTCCGCAATAATGATTTTTTATTTGCAAAATAAAAGCATGAGTTGGTGGGTCGTATATTGCATCACTACCAACATTATATGCAATTGTCGAAAAATGTTATCATTTGATGTGAAACGGTCATGACAGGCTGTGATATTAGCCACTGTGTATTTTGACAAGAGTAATCACAAGAACTCTCAGTTTAATCAGTATGATTTGTGTTCTTTTTAATTTACATTCGCACTTTCACGAATGTGCTGATTGTTTTCCAAGACGCAAAACATGACATTCGCGATATTTGCATAATTTCTCTGTTCATTTTCAGAAAATTGTTCTATTTTCACTATAGAAAACCCTGTATCTACACGCAAAGACTATCCATCGACTATCAAGTACTTTCCTTTGTTGGTCACTGAGATAGTAAACACAATCTTACATGCCGCTTTCACCTTGTCGTTTTACTTTATTTTTTTTTGCTGCAGTATTTTGCTTTATGTCAGAAATTATGATTGTGTTATAATTACACAAAAATCTATGATATTTTTGTTGTTTCATAAAAAGACAATGACTGATATGTGCAAACGTATAAAGTAAATTTTGAGCAGGTCAATGTCGCCCGAGGTTTTGTCGCCCAAACATGGATTTTTGTTCGCCCAAACGTAGCGCGCCTGCCACGAATAGCATCGACAGTACATGAGGATCACCTCTAAAACGTATATCTTATGAAACGTTAACATTTTCATTGGTTTCATTGAGTCATTTATAATGTTTGTGTGAGTATATGTTGGGAATAAAGCAGATCATCAAACAGTGTATGGGAGACATATCCTGGACTTAAATCCAATTAAGTTCGCTAATTAAGCGTTGATTGAGAACTGAGTAGATTAATTGGTCTATTACACTACGACAGAGGCTAATGATATCTATTTCGTATCCAAGCAGTATCGTGGCCTTATGAAACTAGCATGAAATGAGTATATGAACTATTCAAGCGACCATACGTTATTTGAACAATAAACTATCGTCAGTCTATTGATAGAGACATCTTTATCACGTCTCTTTTCCAAATGATTTGGGTGAGGTAATGAAGCTTGTCGTATTTTATTAGGCATAATATGTCATAACCAAACAATTATAACGAATACTCTGAAGTATTTCTTTAGAGAATTACACCGAATTTACTGAAATGGGAAATATAAGCATTTTATTTTCAACGTCGAATTATTTTACGCCAAATGTTATAGCAACAAATATATTTTTTGTTATCCTGATCGCGGACCTCACCGCACCTATAGCAAAGGGCAAGCCCGGGTGAGCTACTTTATTCAAATACACCCAATTAACTGAAAGTTTTATGTTCCCCTATGCCACTGTCAATTTGGACTTAGATTGGCAGGAACAATTTAAGAAAGGTATATTGGAGTTTCCTCATTTGTCTTTAATCCGAAGAAAAATATGGCTGCAAAATAAAGGCACCAGTAGTATACCGCTGTTCAAGATGCTCGTAAATCTATGGACAAAAAACAAAATTGGGGTAACAAACTAAAACTGAGGGAAACGCATTAAATATAAGAGGAGAACAACGGCACAACATTAAAATGTAACACACACAGAAACGGACCAAGCATTAGACAAAATCCGATGAGTATAACAAATATAACATCAAAACCAAATACATGAATTTGTGATACAAAAGTACCGTGACACGTCTTATAGTAATGTGAATTCACACTCAAATATAAGAGAAAACAAACGACACAACGGAAGCACAACGTTAAAACGTTACACACACAGAAACGAACTATGAAGTACCAAAGCCCATTTTCCTGACTTGGTACAAGACATTTTTAAAGATGAAAATGGTGGGTTGAATGAACATAGTTTTGCGGCATGCCTAACCTCGCACTTGCATGGCTATGTAAAATATAACATTAAAAATACAACATAATATTACTGTACAGGACTACAATACAAATAAATAGGAGAACGTATTAGACAAAGAAACACATGATTAATAGATAACAAAAGGCATCAGGTTTAAAATCAATTCGCCAAAAACGCGCCTCGTCCACACAAGACTCACCAGTGACGCCCGGATACAAAGGTCGAAAGTGAAGAAAAAAGGTACAAAGTTGTACAGCACTGAAAATCAAAAGTTGAAAAAGGTTGTGTCAAATACGGCTATGTTTTTATGCTTGGGATAAGAACATCCTTATTATTTAGAACAATTTATGCTATTGCAAACAGTAAATTTTATCAAAGGAATATAAAAGATATACATAATGAAACTGAAGTATTAAAACTAATTACAGAAAACAAAACCCGAATACATAATGCAAAGACTAACACAGAAAAATAGACACACCCGATTTAGTCCAGGCCTCAACGCAAAAAATCATAAAAATGACGTCACATACGAAGTGGTGAAAAGGCACAAAAATTACGTCACATTTGAATTTCTGAATTTTCAGAAACAGCACAAAAATGACGTCACATTTGAAAAACTATAGCGATCAATTTTTATTCAGTTTGTTTCATTTTGAAAGTTCTCCACTGACGCTACAGAACATAATCTGTTTAGTCTTTAGTCGAATGATTGTTGGGAGACCTTTTTCAAAGATTAATCAAATTTATTCTAATAAGACGTACAATATGGCAATAACCTTTGCCGGCAGGCGTTCTCCACAGACAACAAGGTAATGTATGTAGGTACTTTGACCCTTCAGAAAAAATCATCCTGTTGATGATTGTGTTCAACTGATCTAATGGGAACTTTGGGAAGTAACATTTTTATCATAATAATAGTACTAGTAGAGGATATTTTCTATACTTGTCAACAATATCTAACATCTCTTATATTTGGTATTGCTTTGCCCTGAATGCTTTTCAACTTCGCACTTAATTTGGCCTTTTAACTTAAATTTTGATTCGAACGTTACTGATGAGATTTATGTAGACGAAAACAATGTCTCGCGTATAATCTTTTCAGCCCGGTATCTTTGATGAGTTATATTATATCAAATGATCAACATGTTCTGATAACTCGTTTAATTGATAATAATTAAGCCACCACGCAGAGGCAGTTCTTGGTTTTGAAACTTCTTTAAAATGTTAAAAAATTGCATGAATGATTAGGACATATCATAATGATTTTTAATCCATAAATACTACAATTCAATTGACTTGAACACTATCCAATTTTCTATCATAATCCATATAAGATTTCAATGTTACATTCCTGTAACTTTATTTCATAGATGTATGACTTTAATATATAGTTTCTCGAAATATACTCAAGGTTTGGTTAAACAGAGTGAACAAAATATTCTTTTATATTTAGCTTGAATTGATGATAAGTTTGTATACATACGTATGACAAATATGTATACCTTGTGATAAGGTCACCACTGGGCAGTGTCGACGGCCTTCAGGTGTTTTCCATTGTCCAAATAATCTAGCCTTGAACTGCTATATAACAAGGTAAAGTGTTTATCCAAGGAATATAACCAAAATTACTTCTCAACGGCTGGTAACAAGGTTAGTACAAATAGTTTAATTTTGTATACAATTGCATGTGTAATAACTCAAAAGTAACTTTATATCATCTTCTTTTTTATATTGTAATTGAGGTGAGGTAAACGATTATATATTCCTTTCACATACGTATTTTAATCGACACCTTTTCTTTCGTTATGTCGTCACATTCAAATTATTAGTAAAATTACTTTTAGGCCACACCAATTTGATTACTTGTTCGACGGACCCGCGCGCACGTGTTTTTTTCTAAACAGAAAAAAAATATTTTTTTTATTTTCCCGCTTCCCGCATCCGGAAACAAAATCGTGTCTTTTTCCCGCATCGGTTTTTTCGAAAAAATTTATAAAAACTCAATTAAATCGCCAAAGTGTTTTAGTCCACGGCAAATCGCAATGATTTTACTGTTTATATCTAAAACACAGATTTCTTATCACAGTCAAAAACAAATAATTTCAACAAGTATCATGCCGATTTTTGTGGTAAGAATTAAGGACTCACAAGGAGGGGAGGTGTTGCCGTCCACGGCAATATCGTTTGCCGGTGGCAGTTTTGTTGAACTCTTTACGTATTGCGTCGGAATTAAAAAACTCAGCCTTTCATCTGACAATGTAACAGCAGTGTACTTGAAAGAGAGTATGAAGTCAGACCACATAGCGGCCGATAACGCTGACATGGACGTTTTGGATCTAACCACAGCATTGGGTTGTAAGTTTGTTGAGTATATTATACGTAGATCTGCATGTCCTGAATCTAGCACTTGTACTAATATTATAAATAACATTGCTTCAGCTTCAAATAATTTACCCAGTAGGCCTAGCACAAATGCATTTAGTATACTTATGGGGAATAGGTGTAAAGTTGTTTTACCAGACAAACCTAAGACAGATGGTGCCAAGAAACTTTCTGGCCCTCAAAGACTTTTATGTCATGTAATTGACCTAATGGAGTCCAAAGGATGTGGCTGGACTGTAGATTGCCTGGATACAGCTAACTTTGTTGCAAAGTCATTAAGAGACACATTGTGGTACATCGACCATGCCCATAAAAAACTATCAGATAGTGCTTGTCATGTTCCAAAGATCTTTGATAAATTTCAGGGTTATAATGAGTTCAAAAAGATACATCATCGACCCCCCATCATCACATCTCAAAGATTAAATGAGCTCTCTGTTGACTTGTCAAAATCATTATCATTTCCCTCCATTTTATCTTCAAGGAATAAAAAATTCAGTGATGACATAGAACAACTTCTGGAATGCATAACTAAATACAAAACACGTTTAGACAAGGACAATATTCAACATAAAGAGTCGTATCAGTCAGGTGACACACCAAGGCGTTCTCTTGAATCCGATACATCTTTGAAATACATACCTCCAACTACTGAGAGTCGTGAGTCCTATGGAACATTACAATCTGACCTTAATAAAATTGATGACTATAGATTTGTTGACCTTGATAAATATGCACCTGAAGATAGGGTTAAAAGAAGGATGTTCATAAAAAATCTAGAAATTGAAGTACCCATAATGTTGTATAGAATGGCTTATGGTGGCTCCATTGGAACCTTAAATTTTATATGGAAGGTACCAGAGGAACAGAGTAGTTATCGTGAAACAAGAAATGTCAAAATTGTAAATAAGATAAACGCAACATTGCCCAAGTTTTCCACTAGGTCTATGCGCAGAGATTTTTTAAACAGATATTGTAAACTTGTAAAATCACCTAGGTCTGTATTGAGAAATATTTTTTTTGAGTTAACTGGTTGTGAAGCTGTATCTGAAACCAAGGAGCAAGCAGAAGTTGATGAGCGCGTAACTGAACTATTGCTTAATAGTGATGATTCAAACCTACTCCTTGATTATAGGACACTGAATGGAAAAGATATTGATACCAAATTTGGGACATTTTTCGAGGAAATGGGTAAATTTTTTGATGAACAGATTCTTCAGGTAAATGAAAGGCGACGAGGTCAGGAGCTATATTTACCAATGGCTATCTCATTGGAAGATCTAAGAAACCAGATCGTGAAACGATTGCCTAATGACACACCTATACCTTGTACAGAAACTATAAGATTACAATTCCAACCAAACAGCGCTTTTCAAAAATCAGCATTAAAATACTCATGTAGATTTAATGTAAAATTCCGTGTTCAGACAAGACAAGCAAGAGTTTCGCACCCAGATGCAAGATATGTTGCCACATCATTAAAATATCTCAAAGAGTTCTGTGTAAAAAACAGGAAGTATTCCACATTTGTTTGTTTAGATGACAAAGCTATTGTTCCGGTTGGAGAACCTGGTGTACCAATTAGCACTGGAGTTCGTGGTCACAACAAAGTGCTTGCTCCAGCAGATGGTCCGAAATTAGTAGCCACAGATCACGATTTTCATCTTGGTGGCCTTGTTCCCTCTGTGGCTTTTGTAAGCGATATTCCAAAGAACTCAAATGATAGCTTCTTCAATGGACATATATATGTTACAACTAAAGATAAAGTTTTCCAAGCATCTACACCTTATCGTCATGCAACTGAGCTAACAAGAATTTTAAGAGAGAACTACTCTGATGATGATGTCAATCTAGAAACACCCATACTATGTTTAATGACAGATGGAGGTCCTGATCATAGGGTAACTTTCGGGACTGTCCAGCTATCACTGATTCAGCTATTTATCGCATTAGATCTAGATATGCTCATAGCATTAAGAACAGCACCGAATCACAGCTGGATGAATCCAGCAGAGCGTTGTATGTCAATTTTAAATTTATCCCTGCAACATTGTGCACTTTCAAGGAAAGAGATGCCTGAGACCTTTGAAAAAGCAGTTAAACACAAGTCCACTCTTACAGCTGTCAGAAACTTGGCCTTCATAAAAACTGGGTTCAGAGAGGCTTATGATGAATCTATCAAAAGTGTTATTGATATAGTTAACTCTAGATTTGAGAGGATGAGATTTAAGGATGATTACCTCACAACTTATAAAGGAGTCACAGAAAACCAGATCATGGATGCTCTTGAAGTGGTTTGCCAGGTCTTGAATAAAGAATTAAAGGTAGACATGTCTAGTGGAGAATTGCGCAAGGTTAAACAAGTGCAGGTAATTTTTGAAGCGTTTTCTCATAGAGAAGATTTTTATATACCTGTCATTTACTAGGGATGCGTTGCAGAAAAATGATAAAACACGGACTAGACTGTCCCTTACATTGTTATTAACAGTGTAAATTTATATTTTATATATATATATATAATACTTGATACATGTACAGTATATGAGTAGACCAAATAGTAATTTAATTTATAGATTCTCATCTACATGACCAGAACAAAATGATGCAAGTTGCAGTCTAACTTTTATTGATTTGGTGCCAATTGCTTTAAATATTGTCATTAATTAAATAGCTTATTAATTGATGATTGAATACAGTTTATTTTCAAATTTGGATGTAAAAATGATGGATAGGGATGAGAATCTACATATTAAATTGATTTTATAGCTTTATGCTTCTTTTAAATAGTATAGTATAACTAAATAAACATGACATTAAATAGCTAGTGTAATATACCCATATCTTTAGCACTGCATTCATGTATACACTCTTTATGTCATACAATCATATATGTCAGGCATGTGATCCAACATTTTATTCATATATACATTTTATACATGTACTGCATATTATATTGATCACTTCTGTTAAGATTTAAGATGCTTATATATAATACTACTATGCGTTCATACCATATACAGCTCATGCAGCTCACACTTCTAATTTACTATCACAACAAACCGCAAAATATGTTATTTGATGTCAATAGTCTAGGATAAGATAATTAAAAAAAACAAAAACAATACTGATACTTGTACTTTAGACTTATGATACTCAATTGTTTTGTTCAATGGCAACATGCATAAAAATACATGAACAAAATAAAAGTTCAATCATCTTTTTTAAAAAGATGTTCTTGAATTCTCATATTCAACACCATTTTTATTTCTATAAAATTATCATTGAGTTCCCAAGGGTCACCTCTGACTGCTTATACTTATCTAGATAGGTTAGTTACTCTAAGACTTTAATATGCACATTGTTCATGCTACCTATTTATGTTTCATTTGAATAATATGAGGTTTTTTTCTTTACACAACTTCAGGATTTTATAGCCCGGCATGGAAGGAGCAGTCATTATGCATTCCAGCTGAAAAAGTGCAATGATTGTCCTTACTGTGAAATCAACCCCCCAAGGATACCAGAGGACAAATTTCAGGACCTGCATTTCCTACCCAACCCTGTGCCTGGAGAAAACAACCAATATAAGTCTTTCTCAGAGGTCAGTAAAGGATGTACATGTAGTTAAGAATATGTGACAAGGACTACATTCATGATCTTACATGATTAAAAAAAAAAGTATAAACATGATAAATACATGTCAGAAAGACAGCAATTCACAACTTTCAAAGAAAATATATAAGAAACTAAACTATGTGTGATTTGTTTTTCTGGATTAACCTTCATCAGACATACATGTACTAATGGTCAATTCCTATTGACACAGCAAACCTAAACTTAATATAGTCTCATGTCAGACAATGTCAATGTTTTAACAACAAAAGAAATAACACAATATGACAGTATTATACTATAAAGTAATCTGACAAAGGGTTCTTGTATTTATGAATATCCTAAGTAAAATAATTTCATACTGCACCAACTTGTCAATGCATTATTTATCCATGCCAAGAAATTAGCTTTTCTATGAAGTAAATTCATTTTATATATTACAGCTTTATGGACAAAATACTGGAGAGGAACAACACAGACCGGGGGCGGCACATAAAGCAGAAGAGAATGAAAATGATAAACAACGTAGAGATTTATTCAAAAACAACAAAGTCCGAGAAGTAATTTTGTGCAGTGAATGCTCAAAACCACGCTGTATTTTCAGTGAAAAGAAATTGTCCAGGGAACAGGTATTATACCTTTCATACTGCAGGTGTTTTTTTTACATCGATGACACCTATAATATAATCATCAGAATATTTTTATACATTCTTAAGATGTATAGATGTCCTACAAGGTCTTTACATATACACAATATAAAAAAAAATTGTGGTATGAGACATCTCTTTTCATTGAAGGGACCAAATGACACAGAAATTATTAATTGTAGAACACTACAGTCTTCAACAATGAGCAAGGCCCATAACACATAGTCAGTACAAATGTAACTTTACACAAGGTTTTTCAATAACCAATTGTATTAAACCATATGTCTTGGTTCTCTGACTTGGTTAAGGTTTTAATGTTTTCATATCTCTGACTCAGTAACAAGGTGACAAAGACTTCAAAGTAATTCTTGCATACAAAAAACTGGGTTCGTATTTAATGAAGATTCTCTATGTTTAATATAATGTTTTACATGTTATTTATTCTTAATATTATAGAAGAGATTTGTTCTTTTTTTAGTATGTGTAAGCTTTACTATGATATACTGGTATTCTTAGGATGTGGTCAATTATAAAGCATTGTGATATTTTCATTTCAATTTTTATCATTTCAGGATGAACTGATTCTCAGATTAAAAGAAGATTCCTTTTACACATGTGGTGGGGCTTTGGTCCAAGATGACTCAGAAACTGTTGACATTGTTGTTAGAGAGGCACTGGCATGTAATTCACCAATTGAAACGACATATTACAGTGCCTCACTAAAGCACTATCTTCCCCCTGTGTGTGTTCATTGCGGAACAGCTGAGGACCTCCTAGATGATAATAACCCGTATATATCAGCACTCTACGAACAATATTCTGTCGTACGACCTCTATGTGAAGTGTGTAGAAATTCAGGAAAGGACACAAAAACATGGGGAAAAAAATTTGTTGGGAAAAAGGCAAAGCATTAACTTTGTAAGCTGGGGCATCCATTGTGTAAATTTGTTTGATATCAGAGATAAATTAAACAATTGCACTCATTTAGATATTTTTTATTCTGCATGTAAATTATACCATTGGTTTTCCTATTTGAATTGGTTAACACTAGTAATTGTTGGGCCCTTTTAGTTTGCTGTTTCGTATGAGACTAGGCTTTGGATTGAATGCTGTATGTTGACATATATAATAGTTAACTTTAAATACATTGTATTGTACTTTGTCTAGGCTTTGGATTGAAGGCTGTATGTTGACAAATAATTGTTAACTTTAAATACATTGTATTGTACTTTGATTGAGAGTTGTCTCATTGGCACTTGTACTACATCCTATTTATATCAACAGGACAAAAAGATAACACCAAAAACAATGGAGACACAGAAAACCAACATTTAATACAAAAAAAATGAAAGTACAACCATTAATGAACAGCATGAACCCCAAAAACTGGGTAAACTCAGGTTTTCGGAAAGGATGAACAGTTCCTGCTTCTTGCAAGACACTGCTGTGTTTCTAGCGGCATCATGTAGATAATTTATAAGGCAGTTGAAGTTATTCATTTATTCAGTTCAAGATCTGATATCATCATGATCATCAAAAAGTAATGGTATTAAATACAAGAAGTCATAAATATGCTGAAATAAAATGTGAGGCAGTTGAGAAATTTAGCAAATATCAATGTAAAAGTGGTAATTCTAGTTTCAAACCATTTTATTTTTGTCAGAACCTTTGATTTTATGTTTACAAAAAAAAAGTTAATCGCTCGCCTCTACTTTTTAAGCTTCGCCTCAAAAAATTTCAATTTCATTTTTTTTTTATTAAAATTTTCAAATCGCTCGCTCGCCCCAATTTCTGGAGTGGAAAAATCCGTAGAACAAGAAATTAAATTGGTGTGGCCTTATAACAATCAAATAAACCCAGAAATGAGACAAAGTATTTGTTATCCATATGCAGTGACTACATTTTTGCAAAGTTTTCACAAAAAAATCGATACCACTTTACCTCAAGTTTCAAGGTGATCTAAATTATATTGAAATAAACAATCATCTCGGTAATGATACCATCTTCTTTCTTTTCATGGTTTATCATAAAAAGAAATGTTATTTCTTATTGACTTTTATTGCTATCTGAAAAGGATTAACATTATTTTATCAACAAAAATTGACCAACTCTCTTATACACGTTTAGATTAACACCTGCAAATCCGTTGTAGTATAATGTCGAATATGTTTTATGTAGTTCATAAGTGTTTTTCGTTTTTTTATATAGATTAGACCGTATGTTTCCCCGTTTAAATGGTTTTACACTAGTAATTTTGTGACCCTTTATAGCTTCTTGTTCGATGTTAACCTTTGCTCCGTGTTGAAGACCGTACCATGACCTATAATTATTTACCTCTATAAATTGTCACTTGGATTGAGAGTTGTCTCATTGGCACCCATACCACATCTTCCGCTATATCAAGTTTTCCTATCGAAGTACGGTGGTTTTCTCAGGACACTCCGGCTTCTTCACTAATAAAAACTGGACGCCACGAAATAGCCTAAATGCGGGTCTCCAAAGTGGCGTTAAAACATAAAAAAACCAAATCAATCAAAATCCTATATCTAGAAAAGATAAAAAAAAAAAAAAAAAAAAAAAAAAAAGGGGTAGGTTTAAATATTATAGAACATGTTTTTAATGCAAATCTATTGATAATATTGAAGACATGGCAACAAGCATTTTAAATTTACATTTATATTTTGTTGTTATAATGTAGGATTAAAGTTTTGAAATAAATTACATGGACCGATGTTAACAAACGTGTAAGAAGCTTAGTTTTGGGGTGTTCACACTTTCACAACTTGATTGTTTGTTCAGTAAAATCTTTCAAAACAATTTCTAACATCTAACATCTAACAACTTTAAAAAATAAAAACTATTCTGGACTAGTTGCAAACCTTCGACTTGTTGTCTAAAAACATGCGCAATTGGGGATGTTGAATATTTTGGAATACTGAAGGACAAAAATAGACAATTCCGTAAATTCCTGTCTAACAAACTTCTGGTTGTACCGAGACATGTTGTATAGCAATGACGACCTTTATCCATTTGTTATTTCAGAATATAATTAGATCGTAAAAACATGTCATGTTTAGTAAACAATCTAAAGGTTATGCAAGGTTAAATGTGATCATGCCACAATTTAACCATATTTACAATATGACTTTTATTATATTTGTGTTGGGTCGAAACTCTGTGGGACATTTTGGTTTTTGTTTTGGGACAATATTCACCTGTTGAGGAAACCACCAATCATTTTTTATATACATGAATATGATTGTTAACCATAACTTTGGTAAGTGAAATGAATTTTAATTATTAGTATCAGAAATTAAAAAGTCATAAATTAACTATGCGTTAACAATAATACGTTTTTACCCGTTTTTAAATTTTATGCGTAGTATGTTTGAATTTGTACACAATTTCGAGTTTGATATGAGGATCTGCCTCAAAATAAGAATAGTTTTTGAAATTGACCCATGTACGACTCCACTAACTATTTATATTTAAAACAGACTCGGTGTTGATTTTTAAATAATTGATAACGATGATTAAGAGGCCACTTATTTGTGTCGCCAGTACCGAATTTGGAAAGGAGAACTCGTACGTTGTAACATCATAACCATGAGGTCGACCTTTCAGATGGTGTCTGCCTAATATCATGTGACAAAAAATTCAAAAAAAGAGGGGCGAAAGATACCAGAGGTGCAGTCAAACTGATAGAACGAAATAAACTGACAACGCCATAGCTATATATATGTAGGGAGAACACAAGTTATTAAGTCTTTTTGCGTACAATATTCTATTTAGCCACAACACTTGTTGCTTCTTTGTTCTCAACTTACAGACACTGCTACTGCTCTTTTCAATCCTAAATGACACATGTCATAGGCGATGAAAATGATAATTTATGCTCTTTGTTTACTCCAATTGATGACCAGCAATTCTTTTAAACGTCTCTATAGTCTGCATTCAGTCAGTAGGTTGTGTAGTCATTTACTCATGTTGATCAGGATCTCTCTATCCTTCTGAAGCACTTGAAATCTGTTCAAGTTGTCGTGGTTATGTATGTGTTGCTCAGACTTTCGGTTTTGTGGATTGTTATTTGTCTATTTGTTTTGTTTTCGTGTTTTGTCATCGGTTTATCGACGTATGAATTTGGATAAGTAATATTAGGACGTCTAATTTTGAATTTCAAATTACAAACTTGAAAGACAGTCTTCAGTTCAAGTTAAAGAGCAAGTTCAATCTTGCTTTTTGTAGTGTTCATAGAAAATTTTATATTTGCAGACTTATTTTGAACCAGCTTGTGAACTGTTACGATGTATTTTAACAAGAGAAATGCACTTCAAGGAACCATCCCACATTCCAATGGAAAAAGTTTCTTTGATGAAGAATCTGATGACGGTTTCGTGATATCAGATCTTCAAAATTCCTCTAGACCATACAACTTGTACTCAGCTCTCGAAAGGTTCGGGGAAACAATTACAGAAGAAAATGAAGGTATATAGTTGATGGAGATAATGCTTGTATTTTGTAGATTGTGAATTAACTAACATTAGGGTTAATTTTGTGGACCTTTTCTTAGTGTTACAATGAAAATGAATTATGAACATACAGTATACTAAAAAAAACAATATCAGAAGTTTCAATCTAATATATAACATTTTTATATAAATTTATATCAAAGACATTGATTGCTAGAAAAAAGTATCAAAATAGGTTAAACTATTTTATTCTTAGTTTACGACATTGAGATCCAGTTGTTAAAACGTGCATAAATTGATTCTTTATATAGGGAATAATACATGGCAAATCCGTATCATATGTTGTATCATCCCGAGACATCAATATCAGCCCAAGGGCCCTTAGGGTATGCGATAAAGGGTAGGGGTGTGATAAAGGGTATGCGATAAAGGGTGCGCATCAAAGTTGCGCGATATGGATTAAACAGCAGGCTATTTATCAAATATGCAAAACTACTGTATTTACTACTAAACGTATGATAAATATGTATATATGTGTATTACGTTGTCTTTAATCATTGAAAAAACAAATCAAATTCTAGTACGTCCATTAAAACACTTATCATGTTTCAGATTTGTTTGATGATTCTTGCAGTCCACAAGAAAGCAGTCCATTCAATAACGATAAAGACAAAAGTACTTTGGACCATTCAATTTCAAAGAAAGTTGAAAAGCTAAGATTCACTGCAAAATCTGATAATGTTAACGTTAAATCAGTCAAACGATGTACGCAAGAAGAAAATACAGAAACAAGAATTGGCCGAAAAGAGAACTATACCGTGATGCACAATTCAGATAAAAATAAAGTACATCAAAATTTGTCTTGTGTAAGACGAAGGTCTAGTTTACATGATGTAGCACAAATGTTTCCTTATGGATGCGATGAATATTCGACATATACGGAAAAAGAGAATAAAATGGATGTTAACGAATTAAACAGAAGCGTGAAATTTGAGAATTCAGTGTTTCAAGACTCGCAATATATGAAAAGAAGGTCCAGTTTTAATGGAATATCTCAACTTAGGGCTTCTTATAAGGATGAAAATAAAAATGAAATAAGAAGGAAAAGCAGTCATCTAGATAAATCATGTATTGATCGATTTTCTAAATTGAATAAACAATCGATGGTCAAAGATTTAAAACAAACGAAACGATGGTCAAGTTTAGATGATGTAAATAAAGAAAAACACCCAAACGATAACAACAACTCAGAAATAAAAGACAATGTGATTTCCCGAATTTGTCACTCGGACGATATCGATTCTAACGATATAGTATCGATTTCACAAAAATCTTCGACCAACGCAGCACTACGAAGTACAAAAAGTGCTATAAACTTACGTGAGTTCTTGGTAAACTCAAAACTTTATCTTGTTTCACCAGAAAAATTGATGCTATATTGTTCGGAAGGCCACACAAAAACAGACAAAGTTGAAATAGCCGCTACCGGACACGAGTCAATAGTACAAATAAAAGATAACAACGCATTGCAAAGAACACAGAATGAGAATAAAGTCGAAAAATCGGTTCATTTAGTTGAAGACAGTTGTGTTGGTGAGAAAACTGAATTAAAAACTGGAAAGTATAGTAGTGATATTCAAAACAAAGATTTTAATTCATACGAAAATAATTCCGTCCAATCTAAACCATTGGAGTGGTTAGCTAAAAGCAAAATTCGACAAAGTAAAAGAGAACATCATATGATGTCTCCTGTCTGTTTTTGAATATTTTATTGTTGAATTAAATTTAAATGACTCATTAATTAAATTATACTTATATTGTATGCCTTATTTTTATAGCTTAAAGTCTCTTTATAATCCAGCTATAGGTCTTCAGATATGGCTATAAATCCAACACCAAATATAACCCAGATAGCAATTTATATGTATACTTTTATGGACTTTTTCAAAAACGAAAATTGAACTGCTACACGGCACATCATCAGGACTATTTCATTTAACCCTGATCTTTACATGTAAACTTAATTCGATAACATTCTGTTCTTTTAAATCTATTGAAGGATTACAATAAACCTTATTTCAAGGTTACTCGTGTTATAAATAGAACAGTACTTTTAGTTCGATAAGACTTCGACAAGGACTTTTGTAGTCGAATTTGAACCCTATTAGTGTATATGTATTCGATGCAATGTTATACTCTTCTATCTAAGAAACGTTAGTCTTGATTATATGAGTAGATTACATCTGATTTACACAGAGGGAATATATCAATATTTCAACTTTAAAAAAAAAGAGCAATTAGAAAACAGTGAGTGTCATTGTCCAAAAATTTTACAGATGCAGTCCACACTTTTAGAAGATCTTTAGGCCAAGAAATATAATGATCTTAATTGCGTTTATTTTTCTGTCATCAAATGCTATCTTGTCACTGCATTTGTTTGGCAATCATAATTGCTGTGATACCTTGTCTTTTCTTGTTTGATTGCCAAAATCTTAGCTTTTTTCTATCATATGATAACATTTCTATGCTTATTATAATAAAATGTACATAACCATGATCATTGGTTCTAATATATTTTTAAAGCTGCACTAATCATCATCTTTGACAAGAAATACAAAAAATAGCAATAACAACAAAAAACAATTAGTAATTTATTCACAATGATATTGTGTAAGCTTTATGAAATTAAGAAGATTTTGGTATGGTTACCAACAATACAACTAACGTTACAGTACCTAAATTGCACCTATTCCACAAAAATAGCTGTAGAAATCTTACACGTTTTTATTTGGGACTTAACACTTAATATTTATATATACATATACATGGACTAATGTCAAATTGTTCTAAATATTTGAAGAAAAGGAAATAACATTTGTTATGCAATTTTTAAGTGTGTAAATTTAAACATGGATGCAATTAGGGTATGATTCAATATGGATTCAAAATTGAATTGCTGTGATTATATAGTAAACAATAATACATCTATAAAAAACACAACATGGAAACTTTTGTCTAGATCATACAAAAAGGTGAGAGAAAAATGATAAAATAGGTGCAAATTAGGTACCGTCACGTTACCCACCAAAGTTCAAATGAAGTGAATGTAAGCAATCAATACAATCTTAAAGCCTTCAACAATATCGTATAGTCTAATTTATATCAAAATAATTTACGAAAAACACATATTACATACATAAACCAACAAAAACCACTGAACTACCTCATCATGGCTTTGGACAAACTCTGAGACAGTGGTGCTTCAGAACAACCTAAGTCGTATTTGGCACAACTTTTGGAATTTTTTATCCTAAATGCTCTTCAACATTGTACTTGTTTGGCTTTATAATTGTTTGATCTGAGCGTCACTGAACGCACGTCTGGCGTATTGAATTATAATCATTCCTGGTACCTTTGATAACTTATTACAATTTGATAACAACCTATAAATATCAGGTGAAAAAGCATTAAGGTGGTACCTAACACTACAGGGAGATAACTCTGTAAAATCAGCTAAACGTTTTAATTCCGTTGTGTTGTTGAGGGAATATTAAGCTTCTCAATGATCAAAATTATTGTTTGTCAAACTGCTATATAACCAGTGTAATTTTTCTGATAAATTGGTTGGTTTAAATTTTTTGAAATTTTTATATTTTTGTCAAAGGGTCAAAGTAAATACTTTGTTGAAATTTTATGAACGAGCCAAATTAATTTTAGTGAAGGTGTTGGGTACAAACTTAACTCATCAGAATATATCGGTCTCAAACAATAAAGAAACACAAAGTACAAGTCTGAGAGTACTTGCAGTTTCTAACAGCATAATTCAAAGTCAATAACATGTATCTAAGACATAAATATCAATCAGTACACATCCAACATTCGATGATGGATTTAGTGTAAATAAATTCAACTGTAGTATACGGCTGTTCAAAAGTTAAATTGACGCAATTAACAGACTGTATTTTAATTTCGGGGATCGGTAAGTACAAATCCGGTGACAGTTGTAAATTCTTATTTTAAAGTTTATAAAGTCACGTTTGCTTTTGATTTTGTCAGTAAACTTTTATGGCCTTCCCCCTATTTTTTAATTTGCCTTGGCGTTTGGTATTATTGTCATACCTTTTTGAAGTCTATCTATGGTTAACGTTGTCTGATTGATTTGTGAATTTGAAAAAAAAGAACACTTAAGAAATTTTTGATAAAAATCGGGTTATTACTAATTTTTAAGATACGTGTATATAGGTATATGTAAAGATACTTACTTTCTTTACATTCAATTCAGCAATGTAGAAAGAATTAGAAACGTTTTCGAATTGTGATGTATATATGAGAACAGTGTTATTCCCATAACAGCACAGATATGTAATACAATGATTATGAATGATATAGAAAAAAATACCATAGAGATTTAATAATGAAAAGCTTTCAAAGAATAACAGATGATGAGATGTTCAACTCAATATCTTCAGGCATAAAGGAAGGGAATGATACTTTAAAAATGTTGCAAAATGGATCAAAAATATGACAATTTACTGAAATTTATGAATTTTAAACACTTTTTGCCAACTAGGAGGGTTTTGATCGTCGACCAAAGAGCCATAACTCATAGCTGACTGATTACAATTTGCACCTGCGTTGCTAACGCCATTCGACTACATCAGTCTGTCCTTCCGTCTTGAAGACCTTAGAACATTTGTCAAATTTCTAGGAAAGGGGATGATTTTATGTTTGAACTTCAGCTAGCTGGTTGAGTTGTAACATGTAAACAATTTTAGATCTACCGTGCAGCTTCTATATACCTGTATTCCAACAGTTTGCAATTGTATATGGAAAATATTTGAAAATCTTGTGTGTAGCATGTAAACAATTTTTATATCTGGAGTGCACCCGCGTTCTAGCCAAGGGTTACGATCCACTATCCTCCTCTCCAGGAGGAGGGGAGCTGATCGTTACTTTTGGCTAGCGAAGATATTCCAAATCGAAATAAATATAGTTTCAAAAATATAATAAAAAAAAAGTTGAAAAAGGCTTAACTCATTAGAACGATACTAAGGCCACACCAATTTAATTTCTTGTTCTACGGATTTTTCCACTCCAGAAATTGGGGCGAGCGAGCGATTTGAAAATTTTAATAAAAAAAAAATGAAATTGAAATTTTTTGAGGCGAAGCTTAAAAAGTAGAGGCGAGCGATTAACTTTTTTTTTGTAAACATAAAATCAAAGGTTCTGACAAAAATAAAATGGTTTGAAACTAGAATTACCACTTTTACATTGATATTTGCTAAATTTCTCAACTGCCTCACATTTTATTTCAGCATATTTATGACTTCTTGTATTTAATACCATTACTTTTTGATGATCATGATGATATCAGATCTTGAACTGAATAAATGAATAACTTCAACTGCCTTATAAATTATCTACATGATGCCGCTAGAAACACAGCAGTGTCTTGCAAGAAGCAGGAACTGTTCATCCTTTCCGAAAACCTGAGTTTACCCAGTTTTTGGGGTTCATGCTGTTCATTAATGGTTGTACTTTCATTTTTTTTGTATTAAATGTTGGTTTTCTGTGTCTCCATTGTTTTTGGTGTTATCTTTTTGTCCTGTTGATATAAATAGGATGTAGTACAAGTGCCAATGAGACAACTCTCAATCAAAGTACAATACAATGTATTTAAAGTTAACAATTATTTGTCAACATACAGCCTTCAATCCAAAGCCTAGACAAAGTACAATACAATGTATTTAAAGTTAACTATTATATATGTCAACATACAGCATTCAATCCAAAGCCTAGTCTCATACGAAACAGCAAACTAAAAGGGCCCAACAATTACTAGTGTTAACCAATTCAAATAGGAAAACCAATGGTATAATTTACATGCAGAATAAAAAATATCTAAATGAGTGCAATTGTTTAATTTATCTCTGATATCAAACAAATTTACACAATGGATGCCCCAGCTTACAAAGTTAATGCTTTGCCTTTTTCCCAACAAATTTTTTTCCCCATGTTTTTGTGTCCTTTCCTGAATTTCTACACACTTCACATAGAGGTCGTACGACAGAATATTGTTCGTAGAGTGCTGATATATACGGGTTATTATCATCTAGGAGGTCCTCAGCTGTTCCGCAATGAACACACACAGGGGGAAGATAGTGCTTTAGTGAGGCACTGTAATATGTCGTTTCAATTGGTGAATTACATGCCAGTGCCTCTCTAACAACAATGTCAACAGTTTCTGAGTCATCTTGGACCAAAGCCCCACCACATGTGTAAAAGGAATCTTCTTTTAATCTGAGAATCAGTTCATCCTGAAATGATAAAAATTGAAATGAAAATATCACAATGCTTTATAATTGACCACATCCTAAGAATACCAGTATATCATAGTAAAGCTTACACATACTAAAAAAAGAACAAATCTCTTCTATAATATTAAGAATAAATAACATGTAAAACATTATATTAAACATAGAGAATCTTCATTAAATACGAACCCAGTTTTTTGTATGCAAGAATTACTTTGAAGTCTTTGTCACCTTGTTACTGAGTCAGAGATATGAAAACATTAAAACCTTAACCAAGTCAGAGAACCAAGACATATGGTTTAATACAATTGGTTATTGAAAAACCTTGTGTAAAGTTACATTTGTACTGACTATGTGTTATGGGCCTTGCTCATTGTTGAAGACTGTAGTGTTCTACAATTAATAATTTCTGTGTCATTTGGTCCCTTCAATGAAAAGAGATGTCTCATACCACAATTTTTTTTTATATTGTGTATATGTAAAGACCTTGTAGGACATCTATACATCTTAAGAATGTATAAAAATATTCTGATGATTATATTATAGGTGTCATCGATGTAAAAAAAACACCTGCAGTATGAAAGGTATAATACCTGTTCCCTGGACAATTTCTTTTCACTGAAAATACAGCGTGGTTTTGAGCATTCACTGCACAAAATTACTTCTCGGACTTTGTTGTTTTTGAATAAATCTCTACGTTGTTTATCATTTTCATTCTCTTCTGCTTTATGTGCCGCCCCCGGTCTGTGTTGTTCCTCTCCAGTATTTTGTCCATAAAGCTGTAATATATAAAATGAATTTACTTCATAGAAAAGCTAATTTCTTGGCATGGATAAATAATGCATTGACAAGTTGGTGCAGTATGAAATTATTTTACTTAGGATATTCATAAATACAAGAACCCTTTGTCAGATTACTTTATAGTATAATACTGTCATATTGTGTTATTTCTTTTGTTGTTAAAACATTGACATTGTCTGACATGAGACTATATTAAGTTTAGGTTTGCTGTGTCAATAGGAATTGACCATTAGTACATGTATGTCTGATGAAGGTTAATCCAGAAAAACAAATCACACATAGTTTAGTTTCTTATATATTTTCTTTGAAAGTTGTGAATTGCTGTCTTTCTGACATGTATTTATCATGTTTATACTTTTTTTTTTAATCATGTAAGATCATGAATGTAGTCCTTGTCACATATTCTTAACTACATGTACATCCTTTACTGACCTCTGAGAAAGACTTATATTGGTTGTTTTCTCCAGGCACAGGGTTGGGTAGGAAATGCAGGTCCTGAAATTTGTCCTCTGGTATCCTTGGGGGGTTGATTTCACAGTAAGGACAATCATTGCACTTTTTCAGCTGGAATGCATAATGACTGCTCCTTCCATGCCGGGCTATAAAATCCTGAAGTTGTGTAAAGAAAAAAACCTCATATTATTCAAATGAAACATAAATAGGTAGCATGAACAATGTGCATATTAAAGTCTTAGAGTAACTAACCTATCTAGATAAGTATAAGCAGTCAGAGGTGACCCTTGGGAACTCAATGATAATTTTATAGAAATAAAAATGGTGTTGAATATGAGAATTCAAGAACATCTTTTTAAAAAAGATGATTGAACTTTTATTTTGTTCATGTATTTTTATGCATGTTGCCATTGAACAAAACAATTGAGTATCATAAGTCTAAAGTACAAGTATCAGTATTGTTTTTGTTTTTTTTAATTATCTTATCCTAGACTATTGACATCAAATAACATATTTTGCGGTTTGTTGTGATAGTAAATTAGAAGTGTGAGCTGCATGAGCTGTATATGGTATGAACGCATAGTAGTATTATATATAAGCATCTTAAATCTTAACAGAAGTGATCAATATAATATGCAGTACATGTATAAAATGTATATATGAATAAAATGTTGGATCACATGCCTGACATATATGATTGTATGACATAAAGAGTGTATACATGAATGCAGTGCTAAAGATATGGGTATATTACACTAGCTATTTAATGTCATGTTTATTTAGTTATACTATACTATTTAAAAGAAGCATAAAGCTATAAAATCAATTTAATATGTAGATTCTCATCCCTATCCATCATTTTTACATCCAAATTTGAAAATAAACTGTATTCAATCATCAATTAATAAGCTATTTAATTAATGACAATATTTAAAGCAATTGGCACCAAATCAATAAAAGTTAGACTGCAACTTGCATCATTTTGTTCTGGTCATGTAGATGAGAATCTATAAATTAAATTACTATTTGGTCTACTCATATACTGTACATGTATCAAGTATTATATATATATATATAAAATATAAATTTACACTGTTAATAACAATGTAAGGGACAGTCTAGTCCGTGTTTTATCATTTTTCTGCAACGCATCCCTAGTAAATGACAGGTATATAAAAATCTTCTCTATGAGAAAACGCTTCAAAAATTACCTGCACTTGTTTAACCTTGCGCAATTCTCCACTAGACATGTCTACCTTTAATTCTTTATTCAAGACCTGGCAAACCACTTCAAGAGCATCCATGATCTGGTTTTCTGTGACTCCTTTATAAGTTGTGAGGTAATCATCCTTAAATCTCATCCTCTCAAATCTAGAGTTAACTATATCAATAACACTTTTGATAGATTCATCATAAGCCTCTCTGAACCCAGTTTTTATGAAGGCCAAGTTTCTGACAGCTGTAAGAGTGGACTTGTGTTTAACTGCTTTTTCAAAGGTCTCAGGCATCTCTTTCCTTGAAAGTGCACAATGTTGCAGGGATAAATTTAAAATTGACATACAACGCTCTGCTGGATTCATCCAGCTGTGATTCGGTGCTGTTCTTAATGCTATGAGCATATCTAGATCTAATGCGATAAATAGCTGAATCAGTGATAGCTGGACAGTCCCGAAAGTTACCCTATGATCAGGACCTCCATCTGTCATTAAACATAGTATGGGTGTTTCTAGATTGACATCATCATCAGAGTAGTTCTCTCTTAAAATTCTTGTTAGCTCAGTTGCATGACGATAAGGTGTAGATGCTTGGAAAACTTTATCTTTAGTTGTAACATATATATGTCCATTGAAGAAGCTATCATTTGAGTTCTTTGGAATATCGCTTACAAAAGCCACAGAGGGAACAAGGCCACCAAGATGAAAATCGTGATCTGTGGCTACTAATTTCGGACCATCTGCTGGAGCAAGCACTTTGTTGTGACCACGAACTCCAGTGCTAATTGGTACACCAGGTTCTCCAACCGGAACAATAGCTTTGTCATCTAAACAAACAAATGTGGAATACTTCCTGTTTTTTACACAGAACTCTTTGAGATATTTTAATGATGTGGCAACATATCTTGCATCTGGGTGCGAAACTCTTGCTTGTCTTGTCTGAACACGGAATTTTACATTAAATCTACATGAGTATTTTAATGCTGATTTTTGAAAAGCGCTGTTTGGTTGGAATTGTAATCTTATAGTTTCTGTACAAGGTATAGGTGTGTCATTAGGCAATCGTTTCACGATCTGGTTTCTTAGATCTTCCAATGAGATAGCCATTGGTAAATATAGCTCCTGACCTCGTCGCCTTTCATTTACCTGAAGAATCTGTTCATCAAAAAATTTACCCATTTCCTCGAAAAATGTCCCAAATTTGGTATCAATATCTTTTCCATTCAGTGTCCTATAATCAAGGAGTAGGTTTGAATCATCACTATTAAGCAATAGTTCAGTTACGCGCTCATCAACTTCTGCTTGCTCCTTGGTTTCAGATACAGCTTCACAACCAGTTAACTCAAAAAAAATATTTCTCAATACAGACCTAGGTGATTTTACAAGTTTACAATATCTGTTTAAAAAATCTCTGCGCATAGACCTAGTGGAAAACTTGGGCAATGTTGCGTTTATCTTATTTACAATTTTGACATTTCTTGTTTCACGATAACTACTCTGTTCCTCTGGTACCTTCCATATAAAATTTAAGGTTCCAATGGAGCCACCATAAGCCATTCTATACAACATTATGGGTACTTCAATTTCTAGATTTTTTATGAACATCCTTCTTTTAACCCTATCTTCAGGTGCATATTTATCAAGGTCAACAAATCTATAGTCATCAATTTTATTAAGGTCAGATTGTAATGTTCCATAGGACTCACGACTCTCAGTAGTTGGAGGTATGTATTTCAAAGATGTATCGGATTCAAGAGAACGCCTTGGTGTGTCACCTGACTGATACGACTCTTTATGTTGAATATTGTCCTTGTCTAAACGTGTTTTGTATTTAGTTATGCATTCCAGAAGTTGTTCTATGTCATCACTGAATTTTTTATTCCTTGAAGATAAAATGGAGGGAAATGATAATGATTTTGACAAGTCAACAGAGAGCTCATTTAATCTTTGAGATGTGATGATGGGGGGTCGATGATGTATCTTTTTGAACTCATTATAACCCTGAAATTTATCAAAGATCTTTGGAACATGACAAGCACTATCTGATAGTTTTTTATGGGCATGGTCGATGTACCACAATGTGTCTCTTAATGACTTTGCAACAAAGTTAGCTGTATCCAGGCAATCTACAGTCCAGCCACATCCTTTGGACTCCATTAGGTCAATTACATGACATAAAAGTCTTTGAGGGCCAGAAAGTTTCTTGGCACCATCTGTCTTAGGTTTGTCTGGTAAAACAACTTTACACCTATTCCCCATAAGTATACTAAATGCATTTGTGCTAGGCCTACTGGGTAAATTATTTGAAGCTGAAGCAATGTTATTTATAATATTAGTACAAGTGCTAGATTCAGGACATGCAGATCTACGTATAATATACTCAACAAACTTACAACCCAATGCTGTGGTTAGATCCAAAACGTCCATGTCAGCGTTATCGGCCGCTATGTGGTCTGACTTCATACTCTCTTTCAAGTACACTGCTGTTACATTGTCAGATGAAAGGCTGAGTTTTTTAATTCCGACGCAATACGTAAAGAGTTCAACAAAACTGCCACCGGCAAACGATATTGCCGTGGACGGCAACACCTCCCCTCCTTGTGAGTCCTTAATTCTTACCACAAAAATCGGCATGATACTTGTTGAAATTATTTGTTTTTGACTGTGATAAGAAATCTGTGTTTTAGATATAAACAGTAAAATCATTGCGATTTGCCGTGGACTAAAACACTTTGGCGATTTAATTGAGTTTTTATAAATTTTTTCGAAAAAACCGATGCGGGAAAAAGACACGATTTTGTTTCCGGATGCGGGAAGCGGGAAAATAAAAAAAATATTTTTTTTCTGTTTAGAAAAAAACACGTGCGCGCGGGTCCGTCGAACAAGTAATCAAATTGGTGTGGCCTTATAACAATCAAATAAACCCAGAAATGAGACAAAGTATTTGTTATCCATATGCAGTGACTACATTTTTGCAAAGTTTTCACAAAAAAATCGATACCACTTTACCTCAAGTTTCAAGGTGATCTAAATTATATTGAAATAAACAATCATCTCGGTAATGATACCATCTTCTTTCTTTTCATGGTTTATCATAAAAAGAAATGTTATTTCTTATTGACTTTTATTGCTATCTGAAAAGGATTAACATTATTTTATCAACAAAAATTGACCAACTCTCTTATACACGTTTAGATTAACACCTGCAAATCCGTTGTAGTATAATGTCGAATATGTTTTATGTAGTTCATAAGTGTTTTTCGTTTTTTTATATAGATTAGACCGTATGTTTCCCCGTTTAAATGGTTTTACACTAGTAATTTTGTGACCCTTTATAGCTTCTTGTTCGATGTTAACCTTTGCTCCGTGTTGAAGACCGTACCATGACCTATAATTATTTACCTCTATAAATTGTCACTTGGATTGAGAGTTGTCTCATTGGCACCCATACCACATCTTCCGCTATATCAAGTTTTCCTATCGAAGTACGGTGGTTTTCTCAGGACACTCCGGCTTCTTCACTAATAAAAACTGGACGCCACGAAATAGCCTAAATGCGGGTCTCCAAAGTGGCGTTAAAACATAAAAAAACCAAATCAATCAAAATCCTATATCTAGAAAAGATAAAAAAAAAAAAAAAAAAAAAAAAAAAAGGGGTAGGTTTAAATATTATAGAACATGTTTTTAATGCAAATCTATTGATAATATTGAAGACATGGCAACAAGCATTTTAAATTTACATTTATATTTTGTTGTTATAATGTAGGATTAAAGTTTTGAAATAAATTACATGGACCGATGTTAACAAACGTGTAAGAAGCTTAGTTTTGGGGTGTTCACACTTTCACAACTTGATTGTTTGTTCAGTAAAATCTTTCAAAACAATTTCTAACATCTAACATCTAACAACTTTAAAAAATAAAAACTATTCTGGACTAGTTGCAAACCTTCGACTTGTTGTCTAAAAACATGCGCAATTGGGGATGTTGAATATTTTGGAATACTGAAGGACAAAAATAGACAATTCCGTAAATTCCTGTCTAACAAACTTCTGGTTGTACCGAGACATGTTGTATAGCAATGACGACCTTTATCCATTTGTTATTTCAGAATATAATTAGATCGTAAAAACATGTCATGTTTAGTAAACAATCTAAAGGTTATGCAAGGTTAAATGTGATCATGCCACAATTTAACCATATTTACAATATGACTTTTATTATATTTGTGTTGGGTCGAAACTCTGTGGGACATTTTGGTTTTTGTTTTGGGACAATATTCACCTGTTGAGGAAACCACCAATCATTTTTTATATACATGAATATGATTGTTAACCATAACTTTGGTAAGTGAAATGAATTTTAATTATTAGTATCAGAAATTAAAAAGTCATAAATTAACTATGCGTTAACAATAATACGTTTTTACCCGTTTTTAAATTTTATGCGTAGTATGTTTGAATTTGTACACAATTTCGAGTTTGATATGAGGATCTGCCTCAAAATAAGAATAGTTTTTGAAATTGACCCATGTACGACTCCACTAACTATTTATATTTAAAACAGACTCGGTGTTGATTTTTAAATAATTGATAACGATGATTAAGAGGCCACTTATTTGTGTCGCCAGTACCGAATTTGGAAAGGAGAACTCGTACGTTGTAACATCATAACCATGAGGTCGACCTTTCAGATGGTGTCTGCCTAATATCATGTGACAAAAAATTCAAAAAAAGAGGGGCGAAAGATACCAGAGGTGCAGTCAAACTGATAGAACGAAATAAACTGACAACGCCATAGCTATATATATGTAGGGAGAACACAAGTTATTAAGTCTTTTTGCGTACAATATTCTATTTAGCCACAACACTTGTTGCTTCTTTGTTCTCAACTTACAGACACTGCTACTGCTCTTTTCAATCCTAAATGACACATGTCATAGGCGATGAAAATGATAATTTATGCTCTTTGTTTACTCCAATTGATGACCAGCAATTCTTTTAAACGTCTCTATAGTCTGCATTCAGTCAGTAGGTTGTGTAGTCATTTACTCATGTTGATCAGGATCTCTCTATCCTTCTGAAGCACTTGAAATCTGTTCAAGTTGTCGTGGTTATGTATGTGTTGCTCAGACTTTCGGTTTTGTGGATTGTTATTTGTCTATTTGTTTTGTTTTCGTGTTTTGTCATCGGTTTATCGACGTATGAATTTGGATAAGTAATATTAGGACGTCTAATTTTGAATTTCAAATTACAAACTTGAAAGACAGTCTTCAGTTCAAGTTAAAGAGCAAGTTCAATCTTGCTTTTTGTAGTGTTCATAGAAAATTTTATATTTGCAGACTTATTTTGAACCAGCTTGTGAACTGTTACGATGTATTTTAACAAGAGAAATGCACTTCAAGGAACCATCCCACATTCCAATGGAAAAAGTTTCTTTGATGAAGAATCTGATGACGGTTTCGTGATATCAGATCTTCAAAATTCCTCTAGACCATACAACTTGTACTCAGCTCTCGAAAGGTTCGGGGAAACAATTACAGAAGAAAATGAAGGTATATAGTTGATGGAGATAATGCTTGTATTTTGTAGATTGTGAATTAACTAACATTAGGGTTAATTTTGTGGACCTTTTCTTAGTGTTACAATGAAAATGAATTATGAACATACAGTATACTAAAAAAAACAATATCAGAAGTTTCAATCTAATATATAACATTTTTATATAAATTTATATCAAAGACATTGATTGCTAGAAAAAAGTATCAAAATAGGTTAAACTATTTTATTCTTAGTTTACGACATTGAGATCCAGTTGTTAAAACGTGCATAAATTGATTCTTTATATAGGGAATAATACATGGCAAATCCGTATCATATGTTGTATCATCCCGAGACATCAATATCAGCCCAAGGGCCCTTAGGGTATGCGATAAAGGGTAGGGGTGTGATAAAGGGTATGCGATAAAGGGTGCGCATCAAAGTTGCGCGATATGGATTAAACAGCAGGCTATTTATCAAATATGCAAAACTACTGTATTTACTACTAAACGTATGATAAATATGTATATATGTGTATTACGTTGTCTTTAATCATTGAAAAAACAAATCAAATTCTAGTACGTCCATTAAAACACTTATCATGTTTCAGATTTGTTTGATGATTCTTGCAGTCCACAAGAAAGCAGTCCATTCAATAACGATAAAGACAAAAGTACTTTGGACCATTCAATTTCAAAGAAAGTTGAAAAGCTAAGATTCACTGCAAAATCTGATAATGTTAACGTTAAATCAGTCAAACGATGTACGCAAGAAGAAAATACAGAAACAAGAATTGGCCGAAAAGAGAACTATACCGTGATGCACAATTCAGATAAAAATAAAGTACATCAAAATTTGTCTTGTGTAAGACGAAGGTCTAGTTTACATGATGTAGCACAAATGTTTCCTTATGGATGCGATGAATATTCGACATATACGGAAAAAGAGAATAAAATGGATGTTAACGAATTAAACAGAAGCGTGAAATTTGAGAATTCAGTGTTTCAAGACTCGCAATATATGAAAAGAAGGTCCAGTTTTAATGGAATATCTCAACTTAGGGCTTCTTATAAGGATGAAAATAAAAATGAAATAAGAAGGAAAAGCAGTCATCTAGATAAATCATGTATTGATCGATTTTCTAAATTGAATAAACAATCGATGGTCAAAGATTTAAAACAAACGAAACGATGGTCAAGTTTAGATGATGTAAATAAAGAAAAACACCCAAACGATAACAACAACTCAGAAATAAAAGACAATGTGATTTCCCGAATTTGTCACTCGGACGATATCGATTCTAACGATATAGTATCGATTTCACAAAAATCTTCGACCAACGCAGCACTACGAAGTACAAAAAGTGCTATAAACTTACGTGAGTTCTTGGTAAACTCAAAACTTTATCTTGTTTCACCAGAAAAATTGATGCTATATTGTTCGGAAGGCCACACAAAAACAGACAAAGTTGAAATAGCCGCTACCGGACACGAGTCAATAGTACAAATAAAAGATAACAACGCATTGCAAAGAACACAGAATGAGAATAAAGTCGAAAAATCGGTTCATTTAGTTGAAGACAGTTGTGTTGGTGAGAAAACTGAATTAAAAACTGGAAAGTATAGTAGTGATATTCAAAACAAAGATTTTAATTCATACGAAAATAATTCCGTCCAATCTAAACCATTGGAGTGGTTAGCTAAAAGCAAAATTCGACAAAGTAAAAGAGAACATCATATGATGTCTCCTGTCTGTTTTTGAATATTTTATTGTTGAATTAAATTTAAATGACTCATTAATTAAATTATACTTATATTGTATGCCTTATTTTTATAGCTTAAAGTCTCTTTATAATCCAGCTATAGGTCTTCAGATATGGCTATAAATCCAACACCAAATATAACCCAGATAGCAATTTATATGTATACTTTTATGGACTTTTTCAAAAACGAAAATTGAACTGCTACACGGCACATCATCAGGACTATTTCATTTAACCCTGATCTTTACATGTAAACTTAATTCGATAACATTCTGTTCTTTTAAATCTATTGAAGGATTACAATAAACCTTATTTCAAGGTTACTCGTGTTATAAATAGAACAGTACTTTTAGTTCGATAAGACTTCGACAAGGACTTTTGTAGTCGAATTTGAACCCTATTAGTGTATATGTATTCGATGCAATGTTATACTCTTCTATCTAAGAAACGTTAGTCTTGATTATATGAGTAGATTACATCTGATTTACACAGAGGGAATATATCAATATTTCAACTTTAAAAAAAAAGAGCAATTAGAAAACAGTGAGTGTCATTGTCCAAAAATTTTACAGATGCAGTCCACACTTTTAGAAGATCTTTAGGCCAAGAAATATAATGATCTTAATTGCGTTTATTTTTCTGTCATCAAATGCTATCTTGTCACTGCATTTGTTTGGCAATCATAATTGCTGTGATACCTTGTCTTTTCTTGTTTGATTGCCAAAATCTTAGCTTTTTTCTATCATATGATAACATTTCTATGCTTATTATAATAAAATGTACATAACCATGATCATTGGTTCTAATATATTTTTAAAGCTGCACTAATCATCATCTTTGACAAGAAATACAAAAAATAGCAATAACAACAAAAAACAATTAGTAATTTATTCACAATGATATTGTGTAAGCTTTATGAAATTAAGAAGATTTTGGTATGGTTACCAACAATACAACTAACGTTACAGTACCTAAATTGCACCTATTCCACAAAAATAGCTGTAGAAATCTTACACGTTTTTATTTGGGACTTAACACTTAATATTTATATATACATATACATGGACTAATGTCAAATTGTTCTAAATATTTGAAGAAAAGGAAATAACATTTGTTATGCAATTTTTAAGTGTGTAAATTTAAACATGGATGCAATTAGGGTATGATTCAATATGGATTCAAAATTGAATTGCTGTGATTATATAGTAAACAATAATACATCTATAAAAAACACAACATGGAAACTTTTGTCTAGATCATACAAAAAGGTGAGAGAAAAATGATAAAATAGGTGCAAATTAGGTACCGTCACGTTACCCACCAAAGTTCAAATGAAGTGAATGTAAGCAATCAATACAATCTTAAAGCCTTCAACAATATCGTATAGTCTAATTTATATCAAAATAATTTACGAAAAACACATATTACATACATAAACCAACAAAAACCACTGAACTACCTCATCATGGCTTTGGACAAACTCTGAGACAGTGGTGCTTCAGAACAACCTAAGTCGTATTTGGCACAACTTTTGGAATTTTTTATCCTAAATGCTCTTCAACATTGTACTTGTTTGGCTTTATAATTGTTTGATCTGAGCGTCACTGAACGCACGTCTGGCGTATTGAATTATAATCATTCCTGGTACCTTTGATAACTTATTACAATTTGATAACAACCTATAAATATCAGGTGAAAAAGCATTAAGGTGGTACCTAACACTACAGGGAGATAACTCTGTAAAATCAGCTAAACGTTTTAATTCCGTTGTGTTGTTGAGGGAATATTAAGCTTCTCAATGATCAAAATTATTGTTTGTCAAACTGCTATATAACCAGTGTAATTTTTCTGATAAATTGGTTGGTTTAAATTTTTTGAAATTTTTATATTTTTGTCAAAGGGTCAAAGTAAATACTTTGTTGAAATTTTATGAACGAGCCAAATTAATTTTAGTGAAGGTGTTGGGTACAAACTTAACTCATCAGAATATATCGGTCTCAAACAATAAAGAAACACAAAGTACAAGTCTGAGAGTACTTGCAGTTTCTAACAGCATAATTCAAAGTCAATAACATGTATCTAAGACATAAATATCAATCAGTACACATCCAACATTCGATGATGGATTTAGTGTAAATAAATTCAACTGTAGTATACGGCTGTTCAAAAGTTAAATTGACGCAATTAACAGACTGTATTTTAATTTCGGGGATCGGTAAGTACAAATCCGGTGACAGTTGTAAATTCTTATTTTAAAGTTTATAAAGTCACGTTTGCTTTTGATTTTGTCAGTAAACTTTTATGGCCTTCCCCCTATTTTTTAATTTGCCTTGGCGTTTGGTATTATTGTCATACCTTTTTGAAGTCTATCTATGGTTAACGTTGTCTGATTGATTTGTGAATTTGAAAAAAAAGAACACTTAAGAAATTTTTGATAAAAATCGGGTTATTACTAATTTTTAAGATACGTGTATATAGGTATATGTAAAGATACTTACTTTCTTTACATTCAATTCAGCAATGTAGAAAGAATTAGAAACGTTTTCGAATTGTGATGTATATATGAGAACAGTGTTATTCCCATAACAGCACAGATATGTAATACAATGATTATGAATGATATAGAAAAAAATACCATAGAGATTTAATAATGAAAAGCTTTCAAAGAATAACAGATGATGAGATGTTCAACTCAATATCTTCAGGCATAAAGGAAGGGAATGATACTTTAAAAATGTTGCAAAATGGATCAAAAATATGACAATTTACTGAAATTTATGAATTTTAAACACTTTTTGCCAACTAGGAGGGTTTTGATCGTCGACCAAAGAGCCATAACTCATAGCTGACTGATTACAATTTGCACCTGCGTTGCTAACGCCATTCGACTACATCAGTCTGTCCTTCCGTCTTGAAGACCTTAGAACATTTGTCAAATTTCTAGGAAAGGGGATGATTTTATGTTTGAACTTCAGCTAGCTGGTTGAGTTGTAACATGTAAACAATTTTAGATCTACCGTGCAGCTTCTATATACCTGTATTCCAACAGTTTGCAATTGTATATGGAAAATATTTGAAAATCTTGTGTGTAGCATGTAAACAATTTTTATATCTGGAGTGCACCCGCGTTCTAGCCAAGGGTTACGATCCACTATCCTCCTCTCCAGGAGGAGGGGAGCTGATCGTTACTTTTGGCTAGCGAAGATATTCCAAATCGAAATAAATATAGTTTCAAAAATATAATAAAAAAAAAGTTGAAAAAGGCTTAACTCATTAGAACGATACTAAGGCCACACCAATTTAATTTCTTGTTCTACGGATTTTTCCACTCCAGAAATTGGGGCGAGCGAGCGATTTGAAAATTTTAATAAAAAAAAAATGAAATTGAAATTTTTTGAGGCGAAGCTTAAAAAGTAGAGGCGAGCGATTAACTTTTTTTTTGTAAACATAAAATCAAAGGTTCTGACAAAAATAAAATGGTTTGAAACTAGAATTACCACTTTTACATTGATATTTGCTAAATTTCTCAACTGCCTCACATTTTATTTCAGCATATTTATGACTTCTTGTATTTAATACCATTACTTTTTGATGATCATGATGATATCAGATCTTGAACTGAATAAATGAATAACTTCAACTGCCTTATAAATTATCTACATGATGCCGCTAGAAACACAGCAGTGTCTTGCAAGAAGCAGGAACTGTTCATCCTTTCCGAAAACCTGAGTTTACCCAGTTTTTGGGGTTCATGCTGTTCATTAATGGTTGTACTTTCATTTTTTTTGTATTAAATGTTGGTTTTCTGTGTCTCCATTGTTTTTGGTGTTATCTTTTTGTCCTGTTGATATAAATAGGATGTAGTACAAGTGCCAATGAGACAACTCTCAATCAAAGTACAATACAATGTATTTAAAGTTAACAATTATTTGTCAACATACAGCCTTCAATCCAAAGCCTAGACAAAGTACAATACAATGTATTTAAAGTTAACTATTATATATGTCAACATACAGCATTCAATCCAAAGCCTAGTCTCATACGAAACAGCAAACTAAAAGGGCCCAACAATTACTAGTGTTAACCAATTCAAATAGGAAAACCAATGGTATAATTTACATGCAGAATAAAAAATATCTAAATGAGTGCAATTGTTTAATTTATCTCTGATATCAAACAAATTTACACAATGGATGCCCCAGCTTACAAAGTTAATGCTTTGCCTTTTTCCCAACAAATTTTTTTCCCCATGTTTTTGTGTCCTTTCCTGAATTTCTACACACTTCACATAGAGGTCGTACGACAGAATATTGTTCGTAGAGTGCTGATATATACGGGTTATTATCATCTAGGAGGTCCTCAGCTGTTCCGCAATGAACACACACAGGGGGAAGATAGTGCTTTAGTGAGGCACTGTAATATGTCGTTTCAATTGGTGAATTACATGCCAGTGCCTCTCTAACAACAATGTCAACAGTTTCTGAGTCATCTTGGACCAAAGCCCCACCACATGTGTAAAAGGAATCTTCTTTTAATCTGAGAATCAGTTCATCCTGAAATGATAAAAATTGAAATGAAAATATCACAATGCTTTATAATTGACCACATCCTAAGAATACCAGTATATCATAGTAAAGCTTACACATACTAAAAAAAGAACAAATCTCTTCTATAATATTAAGAATAAATAACATGTAAAACATTATATTAAACATAGAGAATCTTCATTAAATACGAACCCAGTTTTTTGTATGCAAGAATTACTTTGAAGTCTTTGTCACCTTGTTACTGAGTCAGAGATATGAAAACATTAAAACCTTAACCAAGTCAGAGAACCAAGACATATGGTTTAATACAATTGGTTATTGAAAAACCTTGTGTAAAGTTACATTTGTACTGACTATGTGTTATGGGCCTTGCTCATTGTTGAAGACTGTAGTGTTCTACAATTAATAATTTCTGTGTCATTTGGTCCCTTCAATGAAAAGAGATGTCTCATACCACAATTTTTTTTTATATTGTGTATATGTAAAGACCTTGTAGGACATCTATACATCTTAAGAATGTATAAAAATATTCTGATGATTATATTATAGGTGTCATCGATGTAAAAAAAACACCTGCAGTATGAAAGGTATAATACCTGTTCCCTGGACAATTTCTTTTCACTGAAAATACAGCGTGGTTTTGAGCATTCACTGCACAAAATTACTTCTCGGACTTTGTTGTTTTTGAATAAATCTCTACGTTGTTTATCATTTTCATTCTCTTCTGCTTTATGTGCCGCCCCCGGTCTGTGTTGTTCCTCTCCAGTATTTTGTCCATAAAGCTGTAATATATAAAATGAATTTACTTCATAGAAAAGCTAATTTCTTGGCATGGATAAATAATGCATTGACAAGTTGGTGCAGTATGAAATTATTTTACTTAGGATATTCATAAATACAAGAACCCTTTGTCAGATTACTTTATAGTATAATACTGTCATATTGTGTTATTTCTTTTGTTGTTAAAACATTGACATTGTCTGACATGAGACTATATTAAGTTTAGGTTTGCTGTGTCAATAGGAATTGACCATTAGTACATGTATGTCTGATGAAGGTTAATCCAGAAAAACAAATCACACATAGTTTAGTTTCTTATATATTTTCTTTGAAAGTTGTGAATTGCTGTCTTTCTGACATGTATTTATCATGTTTATACTTTTTTTTTTAATCATGTAAGATCATGAATGTAGTCCTTGTCACATATTCTTAACTACATGTACATCCTTTACTGACCTCTGAGAAAGACTTATATTGGTTGTTTTCTCCAGGCACAGGGTTGGGTAGGAAATGCAGGTCCTGAAATTTGTCCTCTGGTATCCTTGGGGGGTTGATTTCACAGTAAGGACAATCATTGCACTTTTTCAGCTGGAATGCATAATGACTGCTCCTTCCATGCCGGGCTATAAAATCCTGAAGTTGTGTAAAGAAAAAAACCTCATATTATTCAAATGAAACATAAATAGGTAGCATGAACAATGTGCATATTAAAGTCTTAGAGTAACTAACCTATCTAGATAAGTATAAGCAGTCAGAGGTGACCCTTGGGAACTCAATGATAATTTTATAGAAATAAAAATGGTGTTGAATATGAGAATTCAAGAACATCTTTTTAAAAAAGATGATTGAACTTTTATTTTGTTCATGTATTTTTATGCATGTTGCCATTGAACAAAACAATTGAGTATCATAAGTCTAAAGTACAAGTATCAGTATTGTTTTTGTTTTTTTTAATTATCTTATCCTAGACTATTGACATCAAATAACATATTTTGCGGTTTGTTGTGATAGTAAATTAGAAGTGTGAGCTGCATGAGCTGTATATGGTATGAACGCATAGTAGTATTATATATAAGCATCTTAAATCTTAACAGAAGTGATCAATATAATATGCAGTACATGTATAAAATGTATATATGAATAAAATGTTGGATCACATGCCTGACATATATGATTGTATGACATAAAGAGTGTATACATGAATGCAGTGCTAAAGATATGGGTATATTACACTAGCTATTTAATGTCATGTTTATTTAGTTATACTATACTATTTAAAAGAAGCATAAAGCTATAAAATCAATTTAATATGTAGATTCTCATCCCTATCCATCATTTTTACATCCAAATTTGAAAATAAACTGTATTCAATCATCAATTAATAAGCTATTTAATTAATGACAATATTTAAAGCAATTGGCACCAAATCAATAAAAGTTAGACTGCAACTTGCATCATTTTGTTCTGGTCATGTAGATGAGAATCTATAAATTAAATTACTATTTGGTCTACTCATATACTGTACATGTATCAAGTATTATATATATATATATAAAATATAAATTTACACTGTTAATAACAATGTAAGGGACAGTCTAGTCCGTGTTTTATCATTTTTCTGCAACGCATCCCTAGTAAATGACAGGTATATAAAAATCTTCTCTATGAGAAAACGCTTCAAAAATTACCTGCACTTGTTTAACCTTGCGCAATTCTCCACTAGACATGTCTACCTTTAATTCTTTATTCAAGACCTGGCAAACCACTTCAAGAGCATCCATGATCTGGTTTTCTGTGACTCCTTTATAAGTTGTGAGGTAATCATCCTTAAATCTCATCCTCTCAAATCTAGAGTTAACTATATCAATAACACTTTTGATAGATTCATCATAAGCCTCTCTGAACCCAGTTTTTATGAAGGCCAAGTTTCTGACAGCTGTAAGAGTGGACTTGTGTTTAACTGCTTTTTCAAAGGTCTCAGGCATCTCTTTCCTTGAAAGTGCACAATGTTGCAGGGATAAATTTAAAATTGACATACAACGCTCTGCTGGATTCATCCAGCTGTGATTCGGTGCTGTTCTTAATGCTATGAGCATATCTAGATCTAATGCGATAAATAGCTGAATCAGTGATAGCTGGACAGTCCCGAAAGTTACCCTATGATCAGGACCTCCATCTGTCATTAAACATAGTATGGGTGTTTCTAGATTGACATCATCATCAGAGTAGTTCTCTCTTAAAATTCTTGTTAGCTCAGTTGCATGACGATAAGGTGTAGATGCTTGGAAAACTTTATCTTTAGTTGTAACATATATATGTCCATTGAAGAAGCTATCATTTGAGTTCTTTGGAATATCGCTTACAAAAGCCACAGAGGGAACAAGGCCACCAAGATGAAAATCGTGATCTGTGGCTACTAATTTCGGACCATCTGCTGGAGCAAGCACTTTGTTGTGACCACGAACTCCAGTGCTAATTGGTACACCAGGTTCTCCAACCGGAACAATAGCTTTGTCATCTAAACAAACAAATGTGGAATACTTCCTGTTTTTTACACAGAACTCTTTGAGATATTTTAATGATGTGGCAACATATCTTGCATCTGGGTGCGAAACTCTTGCTTGTCTTGTCTGAACACGGAATTTTACATTAAATCTACATGAGTATTTTAATGCTGATTTTTGAAAAGCGCTGTTTGGTTGGAATTGTAATCTTATAGTTTCTGTACAAGGTATAGGTGTGTCATTAGGCAATCGTTTCACGATCTGGTTTCTTAGATCTTCCAATGAGATAGCCATTGGTAAATATAGCTCCTGACCTCGTCGCCTTTCATTTACCTGAAGAATCTGTTCATCAAAAAATTTACCCATTTCCTCGAAAAATGTCCCAAATTTGGTATCAATATCTTTTCCATTCAGTGTCCTATAATCAAGGAGTAGGTTTGAATCATCACTATTAAGCAATAGTTCAGTTACGCGCTCATCAACTTCTGCTTGCTCCTTGGTTTCAGATACAGCTTCACAACCAGTTAACTCAAAAAAAATATTTCTCAATACAGACCTAGGTGATTTTACAAGTTTACAATATCTGTTTAAAAAATCTCTGCGCATAGACCTAGTGGAAAACTTGGGCAATGTTGCGTTTATCTTATTTACAATTTTGACATTTCTTGTTTCACGATAACTACTCTGTTCCTCTGGTACCTTCCATATAAAATTTAAGGTTCCAATGGAGCCACCATAAGCCATTCTATACAACATTATGGGTACTTCAATTTCTAGATTTTTTATGAACATCCTTCTTTTAACCCTATCTTCAGGTGCATATTTATCAAGGTCAACAAATCTATAGTCATCAATTTTATTAAGGTCAGATTGTAATGTTCCATAGGACTCACGACTCTCAGTAGTTGGAGGTATGTATTTCAAAGATGTATCGGATTCAAGAGAACGCCTTGGTGTGTCACCTGACTGATACGACTCTTTATGTTGAATATTGTCCTTGTCTAAACGTGTTTTGTATTTAGTTATGCATTCCAGAAGTTGTTCTATGTCATCACTGAATTTTTTATTCCTTGAAGATAAAATGGAGGGAAATGATAATGATTTTGACAAGTCAACAGAGAGCTCATTTAATCTTTGAGATGTGATGATGGGGGGTCGATGATGTATCTTTTTGAACTCATTATAACCCTGAAATTTATCAAAGATCTTTGGAACATGACAAGCACTATCTGATAGTTTTTTATGGGCATGGTCGATGTACCACAATGTGTCTCTTAATGACTTTGCAACAAAGTTAGCTGTATCCAGGCAATCTACAGTCCAGCCACATCCTTTGGACTCCATTAGGTCAATTACATGACATAAAAGTCTTTGAGGGCCAGAAAGTTTCTTGGCACCATCTGTCTTAGGTTTGTCTGGTAAAACAACTTTACACCTATTCCCCATAAGTATACTAAATGCATTTGTGCTAGGCCTACTGGGTAAATTATTTGAAGCTGAAGCAATGTTATTTATAATATTAGTACAAGTGCTAGATTCAGGACATGCAGATCTACGTATAATATACTCAACAAACTTACAACCCAATGCTGTGGTTAGATCCAAAACGTCCATGTCAGCGTTATCGGCCGCTATGTGGTCTGACTTCATACTCTCTTTCAAGTACACTGCTGTTACATTGTCAGATGAAAGGCTGAGTTTTTTAATTCCGACGCAATACGTAAAGAGTTCAACAAAACTGCCACCGGCAAACGATATTGCCGTGGACGGCAACACCTCCCCTCCTTGTGAGTCCTTAATTCTTACCACAAAAATCGGCATGATACTTGTTGAAATTATTTGTTTTTGACTGTGATAAGAAATCTGTGTTTTAGATATAAACAGTAAAATCATTGCGATTTGCCGTGGACTAAAACACTTTGGCGATTTAATTGAGTTTTTATAAATTTTTTCGAAAAAACCGATGCGGGAAAAAGACACGATTTTGTTTCCGGATGCGGGAAGCGGGAAAATAAAAAAAATATTTTTTTTCTGTTTAGAAAAAAACACGTGCGCGCGGGTCCGTCGAACAAGTAATCAAATTGGTGTGGCCTAAGCAGAAATAAATCCAACTAAAATACAGACCCGGGACGTTGCAGAGTATTTATACGTTTATTCATACAAAGTACAAATCTGATGTTATCCCGCCGACCAAGGATGAAAAACCTAAGACGATATGTGCTTGTCGGCAGTGAAAAAAAATATTATAATTTTCGATTTTATTAGACCCGGCGTTACCACATAAAGTGACAATTTATACATAGTATGATATAAGAAAGCAGTTAACTACTTCTATGTTTACAAAACAAAAAGATTGTTTTATATACTTAATGTATCCGCGTTCGTTTTCTTGAGAGAAAAAAAACCAAGTTGGGCCAAAAGAACGATATGAAGGTAAAATGTATATTTCGACAAGAAACTCATCAATTCAATTGTAAATAATCACAATGTAAGCTTATTATTTTAGCGAGCGATAACTTGAATTCTAATACCAAAAGTTCATACGTTGTCTTTAAATAAAACCTTCATATGTCTTCAATTGTAAAGAACGAATTCGCAATTTCTAAACTTACAATTTCCTTCTTTTAATTTAAAATGCGTGCAAAATGTCCTTGTTTACATCTGACATTTATCAATATTATCTACTTGAGCCTTGCTACTGTCTCTGTCTCTGTAATGTCGCTAGACGTCTAAATAATGGAAAGTTAAGTCGTCTAGCATGTAAATGAATTAACAGGAGTGTGCAGCCTCATTGTCATTAATCGTCTTTATTAAAAACGTCAAATGAAATGGCTGACATGGCGACCATATTTAACGCGGGAAATTAGCTGATCCGTCAAAGACCCTGATCATTAGTTCTACGTTATTGAGTGATGTTTTAATTATGTCCACAGAACCAGACACTTCATTTTCATTATTTCTCGTTAAATGAAGACATTATTGTTTTTTGTTGCCGTGGAACCACATTAGAAGCAAACTTAAGTGTACAATCATTCAATAATGTTAAAGACTGTGTTCCATGCTGGTCATTATCCAAATAAAAGACCAATAAACAAATTAATGTCAGCACCATCTTACTGTTTATTTATGGAAATGAGATCCTAAAGAAAATTCATGAAAAAGAAACGTAGATGTTTTAAGAACTTATTTGATACTTCAAATTTGTCTACCGGTAAACACATTTAAATTGGTCTGTTACATCAAACCTTTCATGCATTAATGTTAAGAATGTTGAATTACACAGTTCAATATATTAACATAGCATTTTCTGATGTAAAAAGAAGCATGTTACAACTGTATTATGCTTTACTTCCAACCTAACCTGGTATGATGTTTATCATGTTGTTTTCATCACCATATGCGAGTATATCGAAAAAGTAGCATTCGTTAGAAACAAAGAACGGTGGAGAAAAAAAGCTCCAAGACTTAATTCTGGTCCACATGATATAAGAAATGAGTACATTTAACCTTACAGGCTTTCGTTATAGTGCGTTCAAATTAGTAAAGACAGTTTAAGGGAAACAACTACAATGTTCAAAATCATTTTAATTTATTATTTCAACAACAATTATAAATCTAAGTTTTAAATAATCTTTCAGTCTCATTCATTCTGTCATTACATATTTTATAGCACTATTAAGGTTTAATTTACAGTTAAAAGATTTACACAGTAAACAAATCTTGAATAACGATCACAGTTAACGTCAGGTTACCAAACACACTCAGCTGATATTCTCGGCCGGTTCTGGTCTCATAATATCATTTTACAGTATACAGGGTAGTTATGCTACTACCATTATTGAAGATAAATATACGCATCTAAATATCACATTCTTCATTAGTATGGCGATACAGACCGAGGTGTCATGTCCGACGTCAAATTATGGAATGTCTGTCCGTTTTCACTGTGTCCACTATCTGAATCTGCGTCGTCATCCTTGTACATTGTCAGTTGGGAAAGTTTAACCTGCTGTTGTTCATAATTTTGTTTCCTCCATTTTATACGTCGATTTTGAAACCAAACTTTCACCTGGGCTTCTGTTAGGTTCAAAGAACAGGCTAGATAGTATCTGAAAAAAGAATTGCAGGGCCGTAGCGTAATGGAGGCAAATGAGGCAAATGCCTCACTTTTGAAACGACGATCAAACTTTAGAAGTGTATTTCTTTTTTAATTTCACGTATTTTACATTATCAATATGCGAGTTTCAAGTTTCAAACTATCTACCGGCACACTACATACAGTGTTTCCAATCTGCAGCAGCGATTCTGATTATAATCATTTTACATGCATGGCGGTGACGGTAACAAAAATAAGTGTCCCGATTACAAATCAAAATACAAAAATTGAAACAAATCTTATTTATGTCGTTACAAAACTGGTTGAAGACGGGTTCTTTAAAGAGAAAAAAAGATGAAAAGGGAAACTCATGAGTATAAACACCCCAATAAGTAACGCTGGCTTATAACTTTCTTGGTTTATTTTTGAATCTACTACCAATGTTTACACACTGAACAACAAACATGCCGCAAATGCAAATCGATAAAATATATCATTGACCAAAAATATAATGATTATTTATAATTAATTTTAACAAAATCGTGAAGCGCCTTTTATATGGAAGTCTTTAATGTATAAGGCAATTCATGATTTTTATTTATCTTTAATAAAAGTATGAAATTTATTTTTGGCATTGTTTGAAAATATCTTTTGTGTGTTTCTTTGTTTTATTATTATTATTAGCATTGTCTGGTTGTATGCTAGCGTGTTCCATTGATTATATCGCGGTAGGCCGTGGGTTCGAACCCCGAACGGTAGGTCAGACCAATGACTTAAAACTTATAATATGTTCTCGTCTTTTAGAAGTTTATAACTTGCTGTTGGACATAAATATGTATATATATATATATACATCAGAACGTGTGTTGAAGCTTTTTGATAGTACAGGTCATAGGAGAATCGGAAAGTTTTGGTTGACCAACAGAGTTGAAACTTGTTTTGTTACTTACTAGGCTAGCTAAAAAAAAACGCATTTCTGTTATATATATTTTGTTTTTTTATTATAGATAGTAATGCTGAAATAAGCTTCATGCATCCCAACCCCCCTAAAAAAAAGGGCCCAAAAATTTTTCGCCTCGCTCCGCTCGGCGAAATGCCTCACTTTTAAAGAACATGCGCTACGGCCTTGAATTGAAATGACATTTTATCATATGTGCGTGAATAGGTATTATCAGAAGTCCTTTACTAGTCCTGATTTTAAACGTTTATTGATTCGTTTGATTTTCTAATTGTTAGCAGTATTATATATGGTTCGTGGAACTTATTCATTTATATTATTTTAAACGGAATATGAATTTTAACATTTGTACCGAAACTTTTGCATGTATCTTTCATCATTGTTGTTCTCGGAGTATCAATATTCTCCTTTTTCTGCTAATTATATGTGTATTCGAAAATAAATAACAGGAGTTTTCAGTTATACTCAAGTATTCAATGACACACCAATTCAACAATACCAATAAAACTCTAATCCTAATAATATATAAAAAAAAAAGAAGATGTCGTATGATTGCCAATGAGACAACTTTTCACAAGACCAATTGGCACAGAAATTTACAAAATTATGCATGTACATGTATATATGAAAGAAATATTGCGTCAGCACAAACAAGAGAACGCGATAGAAAGTAAACATCAGCACAAAGCCAAAGCACAGTTGTTACATGATCGAGACAATAAAAAGGAATATATAGTACAAGACTTATCATAAGGACACACGCAAATGTAAACAGTCAACACTTTAACATTGACTCACCTTTCAGTGCCGACCATGTACTGTTGCTTCTCAAATTCAGCCTCTAGTTTCTCGAGTTGTTCTGGAGTAAAGATGGTCCTCACTCGTTTTCCTTTCCCTTGTTTCCAGTCACCTTTCAGTTCTTTATCTGGTCGGTCTAGAAATATAATAACATTTATAACTTAGAAAGCATTGTCAAAACAACAATATATTGATGAATTGAGATAGAAACGAATTTAATCAAGAAATAAAATGCAGACGTCTACTGTACTTATATAATTATATATCGTATATGTCAAATCGAAAGCATCCGAACGCAATAATAACCAATGGTCGATATACAGAGTTAAAGTAATAGATGCAAGCGCTCAGCCTCAAAATGATTAAAATAAAAATGTGTAAAAAAAATTGCGAAAACACTGAAATGAAGTGTGTGTCTCTTATTTACCATCTTTTTTGTTTTTGTTTCTATTTTCTTTTCCTATTTAGATGCGTTTATAGATATAAAGGTCGCCGCGATATAGCCTTTTTGTGCTAATGCGGCGTAAAGCAACCAGCAATTATAAATATAAAGACGACAAAAATGTTCAAGATCAATGAAAAATGATCAAAATGATATTCGAAAGCATTGTATAAACAAGGGAATCTTTCATCAACTAAACAGTGTTTTTAAAAAAGATATATAGATATTTGAAAGAAAAAGTCCATGACCAGGGACTATACTTCTATTTTGAGAAATTATTCAATAACCAAACATACGACTTATAGAAATTATTGCCTGGTCAATAAGACCATCTGCAGATATTGAAATAATTCACTTTTCAATCCAGTAATTAAAGTAATATTTAATTTTAATAATCATCTTCGTATCTTTGAGGGGTATATTTAAATGCTAAATTATTCAACGTATTGATATTCCAAATTGACAAAAAGGCAATGCATTGTATTTTGGGTAAGGGGCGTGGTTGGCTTAATTATAACATTTTAGTAAAGGGGGCGTGGTCGGCTTAATTATAACACGTCACCTGCGTTCTCATTGGTAAATACCGGCAATATTTGATTATCTCAGAGATAATGACAGGGAACAATTTACTCATATTAAATGAAAATATAAAAAAATTATTGATAAAATATTCCGGGTCAAATATACTCTAGTTTTTCTTTCCCAAACTGTGAAAATATGATCAATGGGTATGAAGAAAAAAGAACATAGGTCTGTGTGTATTTAATAGGAGTAGCGTGTAATTAACTTATAGAACAGGCTAATGTCATTTTAGAGAGATCGAAAATACAATATTCTAAAAACACCTGATGTTTGCTCAGAACTTTGTAAAACGTTCTAAATGGTGTTTGCAAACCTTTTAAAACTTTCAAAATTAATTGTCGCAGAAAAGAATGAACAAAACGGGGAAGTAACCAAAAAACTAAGTGACAAACTTTAAATAACTATTAATCTCTAAAGGTATTCATATTTCTATTAAAACTATATAATTATCGCAGCAATATTAAAAATCGTTTATTTACTAGATAGAGTATATTAAAAGAAGTTCTGTTGATCTCTCCTTTATATTTATACAGTTCTCTTTTGCTTTAGTTTGCATCATTACTAAACGAAAATTCCCACGTGAAAGTTATGTAACGTTCAAAGACCTTTTCGATGTATTCATTAAGAAATACCTTCGACAAATGTTATTCGCACTTGAAGAATATACTTAATGCGCAAAACCATATCCCGTAGCAAGAAAACACGCTTACAACATTCAGCTAACAGTTTACACACGCGAAACCAACACCAAAACACGTACATACTCAGGACTTTCCATCTCAGCCAAAATGAAGCTTTCCAATAACCTATGATCCTTTAACGTAAGAAAATGCAAACTTACTTTCCATTCCGTTAGAACACGTTTTCCGCTTACTTTTAAGAAAGCATTTTCTATAAATCTTAACCAGCGATGATTTGTTACTTTGCAAAATTAATTAAGCAGAGGCCAATAATGTCGTGAAGGTCATTATGCAAACAAATTCACATTCTTATTTACTATAATTCAAAAAGATAATTCATTGTCTCCATTTTTGAAGAACCACTTCAAATCATGAAATTACGGCATTCACAGACTCATTAAATCATTCTCTTCATAATAGTGTTATCTTATTTAATCTGTATGCATATATTGTAATGGTTCGCATGTAGAAAACACTTCAGACCTAACAAATGATACCATATACTGTAACAGTTAATCGTGTTTATTAAATGAAACTACAAGTATTATCGGATAATATAATGTCTGTGCAATATTTGGTTGAAAAAGGAAAGAAGGAAACTATTTGTTTTGATCCGCTTTCAAAAAAGAAAACTACAAAACAGAAAAAAAAACGGCAATAAAAAAACAACAACATAAAAACAAATGAACAAGTGAGTAAGTAATGTACACAGATAGCAATGAAAAGCTTTTTCATTATTTTTTTCTAAAGAGTTATACCACTGAATATCAATTTGGTATTTTGTTTATTGTTTTTAAAATAAATCTGGCCGTTATTTTTCTAGTGTTAATTGTTTGACATTTGTCATCGTGGGGTCTTTTATAGCTTACTTTGCGGCATGTGTTTTGATCATTGTTGAAGACCATATACGATGAACTGTAGTTTTTAACTTCTATCATTTGGTCTCTGGTAATGAGTTGTCTCATTGGCAATTTTTATTTTTTTATTGTTCACTGGCGAAGATTAGAGTTTGATTAATATATTTGTTACAGATATTTTCGCCCTGCCTAGTGTTCCTGTGCAGTTTTTAAATTCACAACTCTTAGAACTTTAGATTGTCTAATGTTTAAGACTGCATGTATGACCTCTATCGACCTCCGAATGTTTTTTTGGTTTCTGCATGGTATTATAGTTTATGTGCTTCGTTGGGTTTCTACCTCGATGATGCATTTCCTTCTTCTGTTTTTATTTTAAGTCGTGGATATGGGATTTTTTTATTAGTTTAATTTCAATTTAAAGTTAAAAATATAACATTTGTTTTTCAAAACACTGAGGATTTGTTAACCCGTGGAAAAGATAACCATAACCGCATAGACCACAACTTTTGTGGAATTTCGGTTTTCAATTATCTCCAACTTGGTATCTGATCTAGCTTTTCAACTGTTTTGATTCTAGCGAGAGCCACTAACGAGTCTCGATTTGTATACATAATGCAAATCTGGCGTTCACATGAAATTCTAAGCATGTCTTCGGCGAGCTCCTACTGATTGCCCCTTTTTTGTACTCTTATAAAAAGGGTTAATATATTTCATGTTTTCTGGATTGTGGTTAATTTCGTCAATCATTTTCTATATGGAAAGTGCAGTTCAGTAATTTTCTTATGAGTTTTACTTAGAATTTTAGCCTTTAAAAATGTAAAATATATATGAAAAGGAAAATGGAGGTCAATGGGCAATTTTTTTTAAGGCATTCTAATAGATAAAACCAGGGGATTTCGGATATCTGACAAAATTTACAAAACATGTCAACCGAACATCCTTAAAACAAATTTCGTGGAACCAATAAATGATATTTTTTTTGGAAGTATTTATGTTTTCAGTTGCCTTTTAACGCACATTTTATTTATCATTTTATATCTCCATCTTCCTATTTAATTGGGTCATTTGATTTTCAAATATATTTATTCATCTTTTTTCCTTTAAAATTCCAAATATTTAACTGATAATAAACTGAAGAGTTGGAGAAGACTAAATATTAGATTTTTTACTTTCTGAATATGATAATATGTCTACTCTGTATGCGCGATGGAAATGCAAATTTGAAAATGCAATGTTAAATTTAAAACTTATCGGCACTGAATTTTCAAAAAATGAATGGGTGTGAGTCTTCGTGGTTCGAATAACTTTACTTTGCGTACTTTGAACTGAATTGGAGGTAGAAAGTTCTCAGTCCCATACATGGAACTTCAAAACTATAATATTATTTCAGAGAATATTTTAGTATCTCCCCATACGGGCTATTTAATTAGAAGAAAATTATAATTGAATCCAAACACCGTTTTTCACCTATCATATAACAAAAAGTTCAATGCTCTATAAAGTCGAATATACATTTCTTTCTTGATTTAACAAAGTATACAATATTCCCACACTTTTTAATTTATACAAATTCAAACAAATTGAAAATCAGCATGACATTTATTAAATCGGAAACTAATATACTATTTTCTATTTTCACACTAAATATAACCGTAAGAGCTTGAGGGAACGCTCTCTTTCTACTATCGAGTTAGTAGTTATTTGATACCAGTTAATTTGTTTCTTACCAACACCTCATTAACTTACGAAACTTTGATATCTTGAATTTTCACTCATTACAATAAATTTTATTATTTATTTTTTAGATATTTTCATTAAAAAAAATCCAAAGTGAGCTAGAAAAATATTTCTCACTGTGTAAAAAAGTGAGGTGCATATGTCCTTAATAGATATTGTTTAACGGAATTGCGTGTCTAAAAATATTAATGTTTTGGAATTTGACAGATTTCAAAGTCGCATATCTAAGAACAGATTTATATTAATCGACTGTATGGTATTGTGTGGTCATCAACAATGAGCGCAACAACTCAAACCATTTTTTACTTTGCAGCCAAGAAGACACTAAAATTTAATTTTAATTTTTTTTCTCGAATTTTTGAAACAAACAAATTGATGATTTTTTGTATGGAATATGTTTAAAATATCCCTCTGTATATATTAATCTATCTTCTTTAAATTATCTGATGCTTTTGTATCAATGTTTACCATCTATATTAGCCTTGCAACTATAAACCTTCTAAAAAATATTTCCCCCAAAAAATATAATATATTTAATAGCGAACCATCCAAAAACCTGATTTCATAGTAAAAATTGGCCGCAATATACGATGCAAGCAAATGCATGTTTTATGAAGCGTTCCTACAAAAGTAAAAATATCTATGACCCCTCTGTTATCGTTTGCATACATTTGCATTTTTCTCAGGATTTCTACCTCATTTGATAAAAGAGAAACATTAAAATGTTATCGTATTTCTTGCAGCAAAGTATTAAAATCATAATGTATGCTCAAGTTCGATCAACTTAATTTTATTTTTGTTGCTTCATGCGAATATTATCAATGATAATATTTATGATGATGATAATAATAATAATAAAAAGATAATAATGAATTCCTACCGTAAAACTCTGTGACTTTCTTGATAGGAGTGACTTTATCTTTGGGTGAGAGGTAAGGATGCGATGCTTCAAAAAGACGCTGTTGTCTTCTTTGAACCTCATCTGAATCTTTATATTTCCCATGACTAGATGTGTAAACTTCGGATGTTTTTGAAGGCGGACATTGTTTATCTTCAACGTGATCCCTGTTTAGTATAGCGTCAATGGTAAAAGCACTAGATTTGCTGCCGAAACTCCCAGTATGATGTGCATGAAGATTTGAATACTGACTTTGAAGAAACGCAGGATGTACTCCACATCCTGGAAATGACCAAAATCCTTGATGAAAAGCTAACGGATGTTGTGCTCCTATATTCATCATTGAAATAAAAATTGAGCAGAACAACTTTTTTTCAGAGAATTAAGAGTGTCTATTGAGTTAAAAGTGTTGGTATGGTGTCATTTAGCGATATCTCAGTATTTATTTTATTGATGTACAATAGATTGATATGGGTGATTAAATGCGGTAATTTCAATTATAATTTCTAAATCATGCGGGCTTGATTTGATTGGATTAAATTATCCAAACTCCGCCCTTCACGTCACAACTCTTATTATCCTACAGGCACTCTGTCAGTATAGCAATTCCAAAAGCAAAATAAAATAAAGCTCTATATAAGTAATACAATTTACTTAGAAATAGTAATGTATGTTGTGCTTTTTTCAAATTTAAAAATCTATATTGGAAATGGCAAAAAGAGAAGACACATTATCAAATTTAAAAATAATTAAAAGTGGTTCATGTGGACAAGGATTTGTATAGTTAGACAAATACAACTTTACAAATCCTTGATGTGGAGTATCTGTTGTTCCAGTACATTCAAATCGTATTCAAATTTGATAGTTTCGCATATATACTCGATAATTTTGGAGAGAAAAAAAGTTTTAGGTGTTGAGTCGTTATTCTAAATAAAACAAGTGTGTATTAAATGTTGAAAAATTAAGTTGGTATAAGATGTGATATAATTATATATATAATTGTTAATGTTTACTAATCAGAATATCCAGATTTTGCTTTATTCCATATTTAAAATATGATAGTCTAGTATTGCTTGTAATAATCTACTTTAAAAAAAATACAGTGAAAAGTAACTGCTTCAAGACGATATCCTTCTAATTGTAAACAATTGTAAACAATCAGATACATAAATAAATACAAAAGATATCATCGGACAGTTTTCTCGCAGTTTTATTCGAAAAAGTTCTAATTGTTATTACTTATAAGAGTTGTTTCCTTTTATCAACTATTTATTTTTATTTTAGACCAAACCGACTTACTAAAACATATTTAGCGGCGAATTAGTTTGCACGAATTTGTTTTACGATTGCGCAAAATTTACCTCAGTGTGAAAAGTTAATTCTTTTCCACGAATTAATTAAATGGAATCTAAATTAAACAAGGACATTTGAAAGATTTAGTAAATAGAGTGAAATAAACAGTTGATATAGATAATACCCCTAAGATATTATCAAAATAATTCGATTGGGGAAAAATCCAGCAAAATAGTGTTAGCACCTCATTTATTAGTGATATAATTATCTAATTTTTACACGTACAGCCACCCATTACATCATAATTGGAAATGGAAACTACATATTTAAACCTTTTTTCTCTCACTTAGAACAATGTAAAATTGATGATATCTTCCTGTCTTTAGGCTTAGCAAGACAGTAATTAAGCAGGAGTAAAGATAATCAATTATATCAATTAAATTAGAGACAACAGGCGTTCTTCATGCGAATCCACTCTCAGTCAAAATATGGAATACTGAGGAAAAATTACACACTCCAGTGGCGGATCCAGAAATTTTCATAAGTGGGGGCCCACTGACTGACCTTAGAGGGGGCCCGCTCCAGTCACGCTTCAGTGATTCCCTATATAAGCAATCATTTTTTTTTCAAGAAGGGGGGACCGGGCTCCCTGTCCCCCCTAAGTCCGCCTCTGCACTCAGACTTTGCTTTAGCTGAAATAGAAGAAAAAGTTGAGATATATACTGTTACCCTTATAAAACAACAGGGGGGATATCATTTAAATGGAAAACCCTTTTTAGGGTTCTACTGGCACCAAACAAAACCTTTGACGGTCCTAAATTTTTCACCCCCATTTAACACCATGACGACTAACTGATTTCTTTTCATTCAGTGAATTTTTCACTTCATCGAAAGAAAAAAAAGTTCCAGAACCCTGTAAAAAGCAACAGATCAAATTACACGATAAGAAAGGACTACAGTTGTGGGGTTTGTTTTATGTTTTTTTTTCAACGCTTTGTCTGGAACTAGTATAAAAGTCTAAGGCTTTGTAGGAAATGACTATGATCGATTCATTGCCAAATTTTCTTGGAAATATTTTTTGCTCTAAATCAAGTCACTAAATATAATCCAAATCTGAATAGTCCTAGAGTTAATCAACCCTGGATACAGAATTTAGTTTAAACATATTTATTTATAGTGGCTTGGGAAACAAGTTTTGCAACTTATATTAATCCCTTTCCACTTTGCGAGTGCGAGTGCTGCCTTGTAGCGACATTAGCCTACTCTTTTTTCGAAATCTACAAGGGTGTCTATAACGTGCAAGAGATATGGCTCTCTCTTAATACGGGTCAGCCATTTATCGTCCCCTTCTGACGGACTATCATCGTTTCCTCAAGACCATACTCGCAAATGGTGTCAAGGGAGAGCCGAAAATTGAGTTCCTGAAATTTTCATCACGAACGGGAATCGAACCAGGAACCTTTGTTTTAGTAGTCAGATGCACTAACCACTACACCCTGGACACAGAATGTTTTTGGCCTCCAGCTCAACAGACTCTGGACACAGAATGTTTTTGGCCTCCAGCTCAACAGACTCTGGACACAGAATGTTTTTGGCCTCCAGCTCAACAGACTCTGGACACAGAATGTGTTTGGCCTCCAGCTCAACAGACTCATGGACACAGAATGTTTTTGGCCTCCAGCTCAACAGACCCTGGACACAGAATGTGTTTGGCCTCCAGCTCAACAGACTCTGGACACAGAATGTTTTTGGCCTCCAGCTCAACAGACCCTGGACACAGAATGTTTTTGGCCTCCAGCTCAACAGACTCTGGACACAGAATGTTTTTGGCCTCCAGCTCAACAGACCCTGGACACAGAATGTTTTTGGCCTCCAGCTCAACAGACCCTGGACACAGAATGTGTTTGGCCTCCAGCTCAACAGACTCTGGACACAGAATGTTTTTGGCCTCCAGCTCAACAGACCCTGGACACAGAATGTTTTTGGCCTCCAGCTCAACAGACTCTGGACACAGAATGTGTTTGGCCTCCAGCTCAACAGACTCATGGACACAGAATGTTTTTGGCCTCCAGCTCAACAGACCCTGGACACAGAATGTTTTTGGCCTCCAGCTCAACAGACTCTGGACACAGAATGTTTTTGGCCTCCAGCTCAACAGACTCTGGACACAGAATGTTTTTGACCTCCAGCTCAACAGACCCTGGACACAGAATGTTTTTGGCCTCCAGCTCAACAGACTCATGGACACAGAATGTTTTTGGCCTCCAGCTCAACAGACTCATGGACACAGAATGTTTTTGGCCTCCAGCTCAACAGACTCTGGACACAGAATGTTTTTGGCCTCCAGCTCAACAGACTCATGGACACAGAATGTTTTTGGCCTCCAGCTCAACAGACCCTGGACACAGAATGTTTTTGGCCTCCAGCTCAACAGACCCTGGACACAGAATGTTTTTGGCCTCCAGCTCAACAGACTCTGGACACAGAATGTTTTTGGCCTCCAGCTCAACAGACTCATGGACACAGAATGTTTTTGGCCTCCAGCTCAACAGACTCTGGACACAGAATGTTTTTGGCCTCCAGCTCAACAGACTCTGGACACAGAATGTTTTTGGCCTCCAGCTCAACAGACTCTGGACACAGAATGTTTTTGACCTCCAGCTCAACAGACTCTGGACACAGAATGTTTTTGGCCTCCAGCTCAACAGACTCTGGACACAGAATGTTTTTGGCCTCCAGCTCAACAGACTCTGGACACAGAATGTGTTTGGCCTCCAGCTCAACAGACTCTGGACACAGAATGTTTTTGTCCTCCAGCTCAACAGACTCTGGACACAGAATGTTTTTGGCCTCCAGCTCAACAGACTCTGGACACAGAATGTTTTTGGCCTCCAGCTCAACAGACTCTGGACACAGAATGTGTTTGGCCTCCAGCTCAACAGACTCTGGACACAGATTGTTTTTGGCCTCCAGCTCAACAGACTCTGGACACAGATTGTTTTTGGCCTCCAACTCAACAGACTTACTTATTTTCAAATCTTGTACTAGCTCTGTATCAGACAATTTCGCAACAGAAGTAACAGCAACGAAACAAACCTCAATAATAATGAGTTCTGCAATGTATTTTAAATTGATTACTATTATTTTCGTTGAATTTTGTTGAAATTTCTAAAATATCTGAATCATAATCAGTTACTACTTCCTGAACAATATTTTAAGGGGCGGGTAGGTTTTTTTTGCAGCCACATGAAAAGCTTCCGAATCAGAGTGGCATAAACAAGTTTTCAGGTGTGCAATGCGAAAGTTATTTATATTACGTAGATCGGACAAAAATATTGACATTACGTTGGTTTAAATTATACTTTGATGAATAATTATGACCAATCTTGTGACATTTTTACTGCCTTTTATTGTAAAAGTAATTTAATATTTAAATTGAATTTATGTTCGCATATACTGCACAAGTATGTCTTTAATAGAATAAGTATTATAAACATACGGGAGCTCATTTATTGTTAATTTCAACAAGTAAATAAAGTTGATCGGATCATATTAAATAGCCCATCAGTCTTAAGTCCCTAATTCTTCAACAATACAAACCACGAGTTTAAATATTTACACAAGGAAATCTCTTTAAATCGTTGTTTTTTCTTGTTACGTTTATTTTCTTTAAATCGGAATATTTTATAATGAGATTTTCAGGGTACTGTTAAATGGTCAATTCGAGTACTTATATAAATCACATTAAAGATAGTTCAATTTTGTGTATATAAAATAATATTAATTTACAGGTTTTTTCTTTTTTTTTTCTTTTTTATTTGTTCCAATGGAAATAATATGACAGAATATTTCTTCCACTTATAACTTAAATCGTGAAGGAACCTCTATTTCTTGGCATGCTTTATATATAGGACCATCGGTCCCAAAAAGTTAAATAACGTAGGATAATCTTAAAGGATATTTTGTGTTTCAAGTTGGTATCGTGAATGTTTGTTTATAGTGTCGGGGATCTCTTGTCTTGTTTTTTCTATCTATTGTCTTATCCAGCCAATTAGCTACTATCATATATTTCTCTGTTTTAAGTTTTTGCCATATATCTTTCTATCTATTGTCATATCTTGCCAATTAGTTCCTTTCCGCACATGTTTCTCTGTTTTAAGTTTTTGCCATATATCTTTCTATTTATTTTTCAAACTCTTTTTGAGAGTGTTAGACATGGTACTGCCTACAATTTTTAATTTTATAACATTTTTGGCACTTAAAGTTTGTTGTCCAGATATTACGAATCGACGTACAGTATACACCAATGAGACAGCAACCCTAATTCGCGAAAGGACATGTTGAAGTCAACCTATAACAGACACGTGTCTTAAATAAGCTAAAAATTGTTGGGGCAGCGTGTCTATTTCTGAATATACTGGTATTCTACAGAGTCTACGAAAGATCATGCACCAATATCAATTCTATATATGAAAACAAATTAAAAATAAATGAATCAAATAGCGTATAACGCATGTCAACTTCTAATAAAAGTTACTAACTTGGGATCGATATGTGAACCCTGATGTGGTAGGGTTCAAAGTAGTTTTTTGCACACTCGACCATCTCCTTTTTTTCGTAATCTCGACCAGTGACCTAACAAAACATGCATTTAAGAATAAATGAAAAAAATAGATATCTGAATTACTATTTACGATTCATCTACATCTTACACCTTACAAGCGAAAAAATAGTTCGTCGTAAAGAAAATCATGAATAAGACAATGGCATATCACCAATGAGGCAACTATCCAACAAAGTTCAAATGCACAGGCAATCGCACGGCCATCAACAATGAAAAACCCCATACCGTATAGTTAGCTTTAAAAAGGCACCGACATGAAAAATGTGGAACAATTCAAATGAGAAATCAACGGTCTAATTTATACCAAAACAATTTACGAAAAACAAATATGACAAGGACAAGACATCATCTTGTTTCATACCCTGAAATAATATGAATATGTTTTTGATTCCATTATTTTCTCTCTCTAACGCTTACTTATAAAATAGCAATTATGTTCTTTTAATGAAATACCAGTCCTTAATTATACCAAACGTGTAGGTATTCTTGGGGCCAACTTATTAAACAGAGCAACTATATTTTCAACAGTAACACAAATAGAGCTAAGGCTTTATATATGGTATTCTGCCTGTATATTGGTAAACACAAATTTGTATTTCTAAACTTTGCTCTCTAGATTATAGCTCGAATACAAATTCGTAATTTTCTAAAAGTCTTGAAAATTTGTTTTACTTATTTTTCATCTACAAACTAAAATAAGAAGGCAGGTGCTTGATGGATAGCATCATTAAAACTTAATTTTAATCCAGAAATTCATTAAATCATACGTATAATTACTTATTTCAGGTTCTGGCTATTATTGAGATAAACAATCTATATTTACTTTCTAAACAGTTACCATAAGATAAAACGAAACGAATTACATTTATATATATGATATTTAAAACTGGGGTTAACCGAGACAGGTGAAGTCCGAAACGACTTAATCATTTATTTTTAATTCATTAAATAAGTTTTGAATAACACCTATTGTAAATTTAATTTCATGTTCTTGGCTGTAGGAAAACGATCTCGTTTCAATAATAGAGAACATTAATATATATTCTAGTTGATGTAATATATCATTGACAAACAATATGTTTGGCTTCGTGACGATATTTGTGAGTCGTCCTGACTGTAATGGGCCTTGTGTAGGGAGAGACACGAATTTCAGAATTTTAGATGTACGTTTTCATTTCTCTAGCAAACTCTATATTTGTATACAGCTAATATTGTGATTACATATTATAATACTGAACTCGCGTTATTCTCAACGACACATGTATTAGTTAATATTCTCTATTTTTTATAATTATAGTATGTGTATGTCATTTTGGAATAACATTAACGGTACCAAATTTCCTGCACCAGATGCGCATTTCGACAATACATGTCTCTTCAATGACGCTCGTGGTCAAAATATTTGAAATCCAAAGCTTATTAAAAAGATGACGAAGAGCTATAATCAGAGCTGGAACCCTGTTGCTGTTCGGTGTAAGCCTAGCCTCCGAATTGAAGGCCTTACTTCGACCTATAATGGTTTACTTTTACAAATTTTGACTTGGATGTAGAGTTGTCTCATTGGCACCCATATCACAGACCACATCTTATTTCTATATATAAATATGTGAGAGTTTTATGTTTTACAAGATGAGGTACCAATAACATATTGAATATTGAATTTGACGATCATGTTATCAACACAGTCCTTACTTACTAATTGTTAAGTAAGGAAGTCAATGTTCTTTCAGGCGTATATAATGCACACATATCAGTTGATAACCTAATCGCCTTTTCTTACATTTTTTTTAATTACAAGAAATTATATCAAATTACATTCAAATTACATAAAAAAAGTTTGGCCTTTCCCACGAATACCCAAATGGAAGAAAACCCCTCCTAGTTGTCAACACGAATAGCGTTTTAATATCACACGAAAGCACTATATAATAGACACCAGAGGCGCATCATTATCGCCCATCTTTAACCTATATTTACACCAATTTTAACTATACTTACCTGTTTACACCTTTATCTACCTGTTATCACTTACAAATTGATATCATTAAAGAAGCCGACAACATGAGATTTGAAGATAATGGACAAAACAGAACTGTATTCTTGCTCAATTTGTTTTTTCTTTTGTATGCAAAGATTTAATTAGGGGCATAAAACCGAATTATCACCCGGACGGGAATTGTCTAACTTGTAACAAGTCCATATTGATCTTTGACACATTTTCCTATAAAACTTGAAAGTTTGAGTATTGATTTTAGCACCTTAAATTGACCACCGGAGAGAAGCACTCTTAATCTTATTAATTTGAAATAAAATTGAAATTAATTTTGTTTACTTCTATTAAAGAAAGAGAAAGAAGTTAAATAGTGAAATAAGGTCTCTAATAACTAAAATCAGGTGTAAATGACATGGCGTAATAACTTGACAATTTATTTTATTCTTGCTATTCATTTAAATTTATTTCAGTTGTTATATCAGCGAGGTTGTTAATTGTAACGCGAATCCTTTCACTTTTGCCGGAAGTATGGAAACTCATGGTCGATCAGTCCTGCTTTAACAATACACATATGTATATCTCAATAGCTGTGAATATTATTTATAAAAGGAGATACAGCCTCCTTGATTTATCCATCACCAAATGTATGAGTCTTATATGACTTGTGTATAAATGAAAAGAAATATCAGACGTTAATGATACATCCTAAAAACAACAAACAATACTTATAAAATATTAAACTTCCACTTAAAACACTGGCCAGTCTAATACATGTGTATGAGAAAGGTTATATTTGACAATGATATAAAAGTCGTAACTGCAACTTCATGCAACCAGAAACATTAATTTAATTATAATATAACCCAAAATGTATAAAACACTCATCTGATATTCAAAACAAAATGCACCGTCATCGTTACACTAATCACACATTCCTCGACTTTTTTGTTTTTAATTTTGTATTACCTCCACATCGTCCACATCCCAATAAAAAAATGATAAATGTTTCAAGTTAGGAGGCGTATGGGAGTAGAACATATTCAGATCGAACAGCAATTATCAAAATTATATGTAAATTAAAAATACACATTTGTGTGTGTGTTTTTTTTTATCGTGTCGTTTGATGCTGATGCACATATTAGATAAGTGTAACTTACTATAAAGTCACCAAGATTACAGAGTCGCCAAGTGCAGTTGCGCAAAAGAAATTCTGATGTGTATTATATAGGTATATTTGGCTGCCCGGGATGTATAAGTACGCTGCCACGTCTGGTCGAATGGAAACGAGTTCTATACGCTCACTGTATGTTTTTAACACTTACAGCAATTTTTTTAGGGATCTGTAAAGGTGGCCTAGCTAACTAGCATATTCTGCAATTCAATTCAATTCAATTCAATATTTTATTTACGTCTCACCTTATGTATAAAATTACACAATACATGTATAAAAGATACATTTTGTATACATAAGCCAATCTGTACAGATTTATGAGAGACGATAATCACTTAAAAGAATATGTTTATGTACATAATAAATATTAAACCTGAATGGTAAAATTATACAACAAAAGTATTTCATTATTATTTACAATATAAAACTTCTCGGCGTCGTTTAAGAATAAAATTACAGGTTTTGGCACATAATCTTATAATATCTTGATTCGAAAATAAAAATACCATTTTCTGACAATCTGTAAAACTATTAAAATGTTCATCAATTTTAAGAGACTCAGTAAAAAGAACTTGTCTAAGATCATTATAAACAGGACAATGTAAAATAACATGATATTCATCTTCGACAATATTAAAACAATTAAAACAACATCTCTCTTCCAGCGGCAAATTTTCATACCTCCCAGTTTCCAGTCTAATAGGAGCCACCCCACATCTAAATTTTGCAAAGGCGCTTCTTTCACAAAAAGGCATAACCAGTTTGCAATAGTTTTCAACAACATACTCCTTCTTAAAAATATTATAGGTTCTTAATTTATTACGCCCATTTCCCCGTCTGGAAGAGGATGAACTAACAATACATTTCCACTCTTCAATATAATTATCAATCATTCTTGACATCACTGTATCAATAAAAATATTTTTATTAAAATTAGTGTTTATATCACAAAAGTCAACAATTCAAGTTCCGTGAATTGTTTTTTAACAATGAAATTCCAATTTTTCACAATTTTATGTTTCAGACCGACCTCATCTGCCCATATAAATATTTTCCTATTAATACGATCTGGCTCCATATTTACTAATCTGTGCCAGTGTCTGGAAATTACTTTCCATTGAGTATGGTAAATTGGAATCCACCCCATGTCTCCCATAATAGCTGGATTAGGTGTATATTTACCAACACCAAGGAAGAACCTACACGCTCTCATTTGAATCGCATTAATAAATGAGAAATTCTTGCAGCCCCAAATCGCGGCACCATATTCAACAATAGGACTTACAAGGGCATCAAATAGTTTTTTATAGACGTCATATGACATGCCACCAATAGCTTTACACTTAGCTATAACCAGACCTAGAGCTCTGTTTGCTGACCTAGCAACTGCTTTTGCAGTAATACTAAAGTCTAGAGACTCATTTAAAACAAGTCCTAGATAAGCATATTCGCTGCTAGTAGCAATATTCATATCCCCACACTTAAAGACGTGACTTGATCGTTCAAATGAGGTCGGTCTAAAATGGACAACATTACTCTTACATGAATTAATAGTCATTTTGTTGTCAGTACACCAATGATATAACTCATCTAAGAGGTTTTGTAACTCATTCTCAGTATTTGCTAACAGTACGATATCATCAGCATACAATAAAATACATACTTTTTCTCCCCCAATGTCAACACCAAAATCAAATGATTTTAAGTATACAGCTAATTCATTTATGAAAATGTTAAATAATAAAGGAGAAAGTGGACAACCTTGTTTTAAACCACAGTTCACAGTAAACCAATCTGTATTGAAGCTATTGACTCTGATCGAGCACCTGACCCCATTATAAAGGGACTTAATAGCCATACACATTTTTACATCAACCCCCAGAGATGTGAGTTTTTCCCATAACAATGTCCTATTTATCGTATCATACGCCTTCTTAAAATCGATAAATGCACAAAAGGTGGATTTTCGTAGCTTTTTACGAACATCGACTAAACTAGTAAGTGAAGATATTTGATCTATGGTACTCCTTCCCTTCCGGAACCCATTTTGATCATCAACTAAGGACTTATTATCTTCAACCCATTGAGACAGCCTCAAGTTTAATATGTTACAATATAATTTATATGAAGCTGGGGCTAAAGCAATACCCCTATAATTTAAGGGGTCTCTTTTATCTGACATGTTATTTTTGGGTATCGGATTAATAATTATATTATTCCACATCTCTGGGACTTTACCAGTTTTAAAACACCAATTAAACAATCTATGTAAAAATATAATACAATTCTGGTTACATAAAACATCAGCTGGAATATTATCTACACCAGAGGCTTTGCCTCTTTTGCTTTTACATACGACATTAAAAACCTCTTCAAATGAAATTTCTTCTGTTAAAAGAAAGTCGCTTTCTGTCAAAACGGCTGGGCTATGACCGACTGGAATGTTCCTATCCGTTGTAACCTGGTTACCTGTTTGATTAAGTAGATCGGCATAGTCCGATTTCCACTTTAACAAAACATCATCAATATTTGAAGATACATTACCATTTGCGTCTACAACTTCCATTGGTATTAAAGTTTTGCGTTCTGAAGCAATTCCTATCTTACCTATCTTCTTCCAAAACGTTTGTTGATCAGTTTTTGATTCCAACAATAATTCTTGCTGCAATGTGTACCAGTACTTACGTTTTGCTTTTTGAACCTCACGATCGAAAACCCTTCGTTTTGACACAAAACTGGACTTTAACTCAACACAAGATACACGAGACAATTTGCCCTTTTTCCATAACTTTTCTGCACAACACATATCATTAAACAATACACTTAAATTATCATTCCACCAAGGTTTTTTAATTCTTTTTCTCTTATTACAATACATACTATCAGACATGACAATTACTTTTGAATGCAACTTCTGATTCATCTCTTCGCTGACAATAGCACAAAAATCAGTATAAACTTGATCAATATTACCTTGGGATACTTCATTTGTTTCAAGACCATTGATAGTATCTAAAAGTCGCAAATGTATATCATCTCCGTGACAAAAATTTGAAGGTATGTTTTTTACATCAAACTTAATAAATTCAGGACTACGATTTCCTGAGGTATGACACGACGGTAATGAGGCACTGATACGTGTATTTAACTCACAATACAACAAAGAATGGTCGGGTTTCGATCTCGCATCCAACCCAGTCGTATTAAGCTTAGATTTTATAATTAGGTCCGAAGCTCTAATAATTTTGAAGTCTTGAAAAAAATGAAGATTTTCATAGCTAGTAATACAATAATCAACAACCGATTGACCCTTTGATGACACACATGTGAAATCATTGTTTGTACCAAGTCTACCGTTCAACATACAACAATTGCTATTTGTTAAAAAATCAATAAATGTAGAACAGTAACTATTACGTGTAAAATCTATAATACTTCTCATATTTATACAATCGACTCCAGGAATGTAATCATACTCATCCCCACATCTACTATTAAAGTCTCCACAAATATAAAATAAACCATCATTTTGGAATTCATAAACTTGTGAAATCAATGTGTCAAAAAATAGTTCCTTGTCTACTTGCCTAGTAGAGTGATCAGGTGGAAGATAGCAAACACATATATTAAATCTAAAATTTGACAGCCTGTGATGCAGGTACAACCATAAAATACCTTCAAAAGATTGGTCTAAAATACCAATATCAAAAATTTCAGTTAAATAATTTTTAATTAAAAAACCAACTCCACCTGGCCCACACTTGGCGTTTTTATGGATGCCATTTCTGTTATGACCAAACCATTTAAAATCATTTACAATCAGTACTTCATCTTTCTTTAGATGAGTTTCAGCTATACCTAAAACATCAAGATTTAAACATGAAATTGAATTTAAACGAACATTAAAATTGTCAGAAAAGGTATTTTTACTCCATCCGTTGACATTCCAAAAACCTATTTTCACCTATCTCCCTCCATGGTATTGACTTGAATTGTCTTGTATGTAATGTTCACTGTTATGTCTTGATGATCGGCGGTCGAAGCTTTCATTGTAACTACTACGTTGTGTGTGGTAATCAGAACTGTCCCTGTGTCGGCTGGTTGAAGAATGACGATCGTAACTTCCAGCGTGACTATTATGTTCACGATGCCTATTTGAACGAACATTACTGTGGGAATCTGAACGGGCGGATTCGTCAACAAGTCTAGATCCTCTCACACGTAGATCTGGGTTCACAGATTTCAGAGTTTTAGCTAGAACTCTCATATTTTCGGATTCAATGCGTTGTTGCAGGGTCATGTCGGGGTGTATATAAATGTTACTATATTGTCTGCTGACTTTAAGTTTATTTTTAGCTGACAAGATACTTTCTCGGTCATCTCTTGATTTACATGAGTTAACAACTACGCCATCCCGGCCAGACTTGTTGATTTTACGTTCAACATTAAATGTACCTATTCTCGCTATTTTTAGACCCTCAGTGAATAAGACCGCAACTTTTAATTTTAGGTTCTCATTCCGACCCTCTGGAAGATTTCGAATTATCACGTTTTTTGAAATATCTTGTGCTTGGTTTGTTGCTCTACTACCTATTTCACCTACTGTTTTAGAGACTCCATCTAACTCATCTTCAACTACTTTAAGATCTTGATCAATATCTGACCTCAGTGCATCTATAATCTTATTTACATCCTTACGTATTTTTGATGACTCACTATTTACCCGTTTATCTAAAATCTGATTAAATTTCTGGGTCAACTTTTGTTCTAATTTCTCCTCTAAAGTACTTATTCGATCGTTAACGTCACTAAACATTGTCCGCATATCTGCTGATAATTTACTTATCATTTTTGTCATGACAACGGTGTCGGGAGTGAGTTCTGTATCAATATGTATGTCTGCTTCGACATCAATATTTGGAGATTTGTTTTTTGTTGGTGCACTTTTTTTTTCTGGATGTTTTGCCGATTCGCCAGTCTGTTTCCGTGCCTTTTTACTTACAGGTACTTTTATAACTTCAGATGCTATTCTGGGGGAAGCTGTGCCACTAGAATGTTTGCGTTTATTACTATTCTCAGTGCGACAATTTTCAACGGAGATAGACTCATCATTATCATTATAAATAACGTCATGTGCTATAGATATCACCTCACTTGTATCTAGGTCTACCGATTTCATTGTGTTGTAATAAGTGTTTTATTTAATCTTCTGATCGTCTAAGGGAACGCTACGGGCAACATAGTCCAAAGTCCAATACCAAATTACTCCGTATAAATCCTTTACGATAGTAAACACTTAAATGCCTAGTGAGTTATGTTCATCTGTGGTGTATGTAATGTTTATAATATGTGACAAAGAAAAGATTTTTGTCAAAAGTCAAAAATATTCAAAACTCACATACGACGAAGATAATCCTCCTGTCACAATATCCACAACTTTTCAAATATTAAAATGCAGTTTTAAGAGCTATATAAACTAAAACAATCGGAGCTCAAAACATTACAACCATATGCAAGGGCTATAACTCTGCGTTGTGACCTAATTTACCCTAATTTTAATTTCCAAAGGCAGTACAATTTTTTTCGCAATTCATCCTCGTCAACCTCCTTTACATAGTATTGTAATTAATTCTCGCCATGAAAATGTATGAAATATTTGCCACTGTGCGTTTAGTAATCAATTTATCAATTTGACAAAAAAATAAAGAAAATAATTCAAGATATTTGGGATGGATTATGAAAATTGTTCATGAAAGCACACACATAGTTCAAATAAAATGTGGGTATTTTCATTATTCATTACATAGCACACAGTAATTTTCCTTTTCTATTTTTTTTTTATTGAAGCGCAATTCAGAAGACAATGCAACTCATTTTCAAAATTAAAGCTAGAGCGTTATCTATATAGTCAATAATAATGTCTGGTGTAGATGATGTTAATACATTTTCAATTTAAGGAATTATATTTATGCAACTTCTTAAATTAACCTGAAGAACTCTTAATAAGTTTTGTCTATTAAATTTGTATATCTGTTTTGCTTTATCTCTGTTGGTTTTGGTGATGATGCAGCAACTGGGTCTCCTTTATTCTCATGATTATCATTATGGAAAATGCTGAACTAGCTGAAAGTTTTGAGTAGGAGTAAGGGTTTAAAATTTAAATTTCCTGATAAAAGGTATGATTGAATAATTGTTCCTGAATAGTTAGGAGAATCAATAATCGGGTATATTAAAAAAAAATGTTAAAGTTAAAATGAATGTGCATGTATTGGTCCATTATAACAACAGACATATATATAATATCAAAATGAACCTCTTCGTGTACAACTTTTACGTACATAACTCACTGTCACGTGTGGACGTGACGTATTACAGAAAAAAACAAAAAAATGCAATTTTACGTTGGACGATTTTGAAAATAAAGAATACCATTTTTAATCTAATCATAAAAGGCTTTGGGCTTTGATATCTCTTGAAACTTAAAAGAAAGAATACCGCGCCATTCATGCTTTGTCCGATTGAGCATGTTCTTGATGCTATTTATATATTTTTTTAAATTGTTTACACATTTGGTATTCTTGCAAGCGAATTTAGCCTGCCATTTACTCGTGAACAGTGCATTTACAAAATACGGCCGTTGCATCAAATTTTTAAGGTGTGAAGTTATAAAAAGCAGGGTTTGAAATTATATATCTTAGTAATTTATTAATCATCATTTCTCGCGAATCTCGAATTCTCCTGAAGAGCGCAACCACACGTGCATATATAAAAATTAAAAGAGATGTGGTATGATTGTCAATATGACAACTCTCCACAAGAAACCAAAATAACAGTAGTTAACAACTGTAGAACACCGTACGACCTTCGTCATTCAACGTAGGGGTACCCATGCAAATTGCACCTATTTTGAGAGTTTTTTCAACCACTTTTATTTATCATGTTTATGATCCATTCCAAGTTTTCATTATGTGTTTATTTTGTAGATGTATCATTATTTACTCTTTAGGAACGACTCATGATTCTGTAATGAGAGGTAAACAAATTGCATCCATGCTTAACTTCTCATCCGTAAAAATCAAATACCATTTTTTTAAGAAATGAATGTCTCTAACAATTATTCATTAGTTGATATACACCGTGAACCTTCTCATGTCATATTTAGCTCTATTATAAGACGTAAATAGTATCTTAAATCGTAAACATACATATTGTTTAGACATAAAAAAAACACTGTTGATGCTATTTTTTACTGTGAAGATATTCTGTTATTTTTACACTCGCAATTTTTATGTTAAATAAAAGTTCTATCGGTATCTGATAGAGAGAATAAAGAGAAACAGCCTGAGAAGAAGATATGTTTAAACCATTTTTTTAAAGGGCCTCAAGGTGCATTTAGAGAATACATTGATTGAGTGTTGGTAGCTTAACGTCCAGGGGCAAATATTTCATACATACAAGTATGAAGAAAAAGAACATTGATTAGCATAGATATATGGAATTAATACTCACTTACGATTTGATTAGACTGAAATGCCCTCGGTTTATAGTATACATATAGATTTTTGATATTAGAAATAAATACATTTAACTAATATTGACTTGAATATATTTTCCGACAGCATTAAGAACCTGATTGCCTCACAGCATTTTACGAATGTTTGCAGATTGTTTTGAAAAGTAAAGTTAAGTATATATTTTATGGCAAACAAAGTCGAAGAGCGCATCTTTATCAGTGTTAAATTTTCACATGAATTTAAAAAATTGAGTTCATATTCAACACATCCCCTGAGAGGAGCAGTTATATATCATCAGAGACATATAATAGAGGGGGGATAGGCCCTTTATCGGGACTCCGGGATCGGGTCTTTTTAAGCTCGGGATTTCGGGATTGACCCTTTCGTGATCCGGGAATCCTTTTTTTCGGATTTCGGGACGTCGGAATTTACTTTATTTAAATTCGGGACCTCTGGATTTCGTTTTTTTAAGTCCGGGAATTCGGGATCAGGACCCCTCCTATCCCCCCTCATAATACATATGCCAGTCTCTGATATCATGAACCTTTGAAAGATTTTAAGAAACGGTTATACCTACTGAGTCTATAGATACATGTATAATGATTATATAGCTTATCCTCCATAATATTTATTAGAGTAAGTTGTTTAAAGTTGTGGTGTCTATTATTTCGCCATATTAACGCATTAACGCGCGTAACGTTCGTATCGGGAACTTTTAAAATTCTTGAAAAATATTAGAGTGATCTCCCTTTGTATTTACCGGAACACAATGGCACTCACACAAGATCAACTTCGTAAAGCAATAAAAGGTTTGTTTTTCGTACACAGACCCCATACATTTAACAAGACACACATGAAGATTGTAAATAACCATAGATTTCATTTATATTTTATGTCTCAAACATTTCACGCTTTTATTTAAATTTTAACAGACATACTGAAGGATGCCGATCTTGATAGCTTGTCGGCAAAGAAAGTTAGACTTCAGTTGCAGAAGCAGTATGACACAGACCTCTCAGATAAGTATGTTTTCAAGAACACATATCGTTTTAATTCTTTGTTCTTACCCATTATTAGTAGAATAAAAGGTAAATTGGTGTGCGACACGTTTGTGTACAGTGTGTTGTGTGCACGTGGATAGTAACTCAATAAGGTAGACAACTCTACATCAACAATGATCAGCTGATAGAAAAAAATAATGCATGTTTTTTATTTATTTATATATATTACTTCCAACAGAAGTTTAATTCATAAAAAAAATAAAAATAAAAAACTATACTTATGATAGTGCATGCTTTCATAGTGATGCGAAGAGATTGTTGATTATTATGATTTTATTTAAGGTTCATCATAACATGCATAACAAATGGACAAATATGGCCGTATTTTTACCTAAAAAACTACTCTGTGTACAGACTTACCTGTGCTGTTTGGAAAGTTTTAATGCCTAGCATCCACTAGATATATAAAAGTTAAATGTATTTTGTGTTTAAGAAAGATAAAATCTTTCTTGGTTTTTGATGGGCATTTTTTTTCCTTTTTTCAGAAGGTGCAAAAATAAACAAACACCTGAATTACTTTGATTCTGTCCACTCACTGACTCAGATAAACTCTTTAACTCACCTATAGTTGTGAAGATACCTGATGTCCATGTCAATTAAGGACAATGAAAACAATACAAACCGGTTTTTTACCTGAGGGAGCATCTCATAGTTGTTCCGCAACTTAGTCAATTTTCACACCTTTTGCATGAAGGAAAAAAAATGCCCATCAAAATCCAAAAGAGATTGTATCTTTCTGAAACACAAAATGGATTTAACTTTATTATATCTAGTGGATGCTAGGCATCAAAACTTTTCAAACTTTACAGGTAAGTTTGTACTCAGAGTAATTTTTGGCATGTAAATACAGCCATATTTGTCCGTTTGTTATGATGAACCTTAAACAAATCATAATGATCAACCAACTGATAGACAGATAGTTGATTATTATGAGTTTATTTCAACAAACCATAATGATCAACCAATTGATCAGACATTTTATAAACTTTCTGTAGAAGAACCACATACAAGTCATCGCTGTTAGTATTTTAAAGTGAAGTATAGTTTCATTCTATGTCTTCTGGTACATCAATGAAAATTGTTGTAATGTCCTTTCATTTTTGTTACATTTACTAACAATTATCAAGATGTTTAAACCTTGATGCTTACCAATAATCATGTTTATTTGTAGAAGAAAAGTAATAGATCAGTTAGTGATGGAACTTATAGAAGAGAGTCAAGATAGTCAAGAAAATGATGATGATCCAAGTTCTGAAGAGGAGGAGGTAAACAAAAACGGTCTTTATAATCAAGTTTGAGTTATAAACATGTATGAAAAGTAATGTGGTGTATGCATCAAAAGTAAAATCACAAAATTACTGAACTTCAAGGAAAGTTCTAAACAGAAAGTCCCTAATCAAATGGGAAAACCAAACGGTGAATAGACATCAAAGAGACCACGGAGACAGCAACCTAACAAAGAAGAATTGGTCAATATAAAGTCTGAAGCAAAAGACTGCACATGTATTTTATGCAATATGTTAAGCTCCAAATCGCCAAACGTTAAAAAAGAATTTATTGTTACATTCTCCAAAATGCAATGAAATGTGTTGAAAAAGATTAGACAGGGCAAGAGATAACAATTAATGAGATCAACATGTGAATTATCTTAGATGAGACTGTATGAAGATAGATTTTCAGTTTTGATGTTACTTGATTTTATGGTTTTGTCATTTATTTCTATCATGTCTATGTCAGGAATTCAATCTTTGCATTTCTATGACCATCACAATTTGTAGTTTCCCAAATCATGTCCAAAAATGTGACTTTAGCTACTTCAATGTAATGTACAATGTAAGAATATTTCTTTATAATTTTGTAGTTGGAAGATGAACCACCTAAAAAGAAGCCAAAACCAACAAAGAAAGCTACGATCACAAAGTCAAAGGTTAGTTATCTGTTTGCTTAAAATTTTATCATTGCTTAGGAATATAAAATATGAAACATCATTTAAAACATGACAAACCTTTCTGCCTGTATAGATAACTTTTGTGCTGAAAGAGTAGTTTGACTATTTTTTCAGTACATTGTTTAAGACACTTAGACATACATGTATTAGGAACAAATAATCATTTTCTACTGAAGAGACCATCACTTTGAATCCGTGATGAGTTCTAAACTATATATTAAAAAAAATCTATGAATAGTTTAGTTTAAACATATTTATTTATAGTGGATTGGGAAACAAGTTTTGCAACTTATATTAATCCCTTTCCACTTTGCGGGTGAGAGTGCTGCCTTGTAGCGGCATTAGCCTATTCTTTTTCTAAATCTTCAAGGGAGTCTTTTAGTTTTACATGCAAGAGATATGGCTCTCTCTTAATACAGGTCAACCATTTATCGCCCTCTTCCTACAGACTATCATCGTTTCCTCAAGACCATTCTCGCAAATTGTGTCAAGGGTGAACCGAAAATTCAGTTCCTGAAATTTCAATCCCAGAACGGGAATCGAATCAGGAACCTTTGTGTTAGTAGTCCGATGCACTTACCATGGCTCTCTATGAATACCTTTGAGCCCATTGGGTTAATTGTTACCTTACTTAGTCTGTATGTTCCCTAGGGATCTACAAGAAATGTACATTGATACCATTGTTATGATTGTCAAACCAGGATGACTTTAATATAAATTTAGATTACAAAAAAATGAGGTAAAATTATAAAAATTTATGAAACATTTTTTTTAAAATTAGACGACCAATTGCTCTATCAAACTACTAGAGAATTGTGGGCATTGATTCAAACAGCTTTCAAAATGACAATCACCATAATCAATAATAATTAAATCATATAGAAATTATGTATAAAAAACTATGTGAGGGACCCATTTCTACAAAACTTTGGTTAATACATGTATGTACATTTATTATCTGTTGAAGAACACAACCACTCCAAACATATCACCATTTTACTTAAATAGACATATAATAGAGACTTCTTAATAAACATGTGAAAATTAAGAAAATTTCACTTGAAATTTCATTTTCTTCCAAAGTTTGGTTCAATTTATACATTTATGATCCTTATTTTATCCCAGTCATCTGTAAATATGTTAATTCAATCAAAGCCAGATGTTTTTATACGACCGCAAATTTTGAAAAAAATTTCGTTGTATATTGCTATCACGTTGGCGTCGTCGTCTGCCTCGTCGTCGTCGTCGTTGTCGTCGTCGTCGTCCGAATACTTTTAGTTTTCTAACTCTAACTTTAGTAAAAGTGAATAGAAATCTATGAAATTTAAACACAAGGTTTATGACCATAAAAGGAAGGTTGGTATTGATTTTGGGAGTATTGGTCCCAACATTTTAGGAATTAGGGGCCAAAAAGGGCCCAAATAAGCATTTTCTTGGTTTTCGCACTATAACTTTAGTTTAAGTGAATAGAAATCTATGAAATTTTGACACAAGGTTTATGACCACAAAAGAAAGGTTGGGATTGATTTTGGGAGTTTTGGATTCAACAGTTTAGGAATTAGGGGCCAAAAAAGGGCCCAAATAAGCATTATTCTTGGTTTTCGCACAATAACTTTAGTTTAAGTAAATAGAAATCAATGAAATTCAAACACAATGTTAATGACCACAAAAGGAAGATTGGTATTGATTTTGGGAGTTTAGGTGCCAACAGTTTAGGAATTAGGGGCCAAAAAGGACCCCAAATAAGCATTTTTCTTGGTTTTCGCACCATAACGTTAGTATAAGTAAATAGAAATCTATGAAATTTAAACACAAGGTTTATGACCATAAAAGGAAGGTTGGTATTGATTTTGGGAGTTTTGGTCCCAACAGTTTAGGAAAAAGGGGCCAAAAGGGTCCAAAATTAAACTTTGTTTGATTTCATCAAAAATTGATTAATTGGGGTTCTTTGATATGCCGAATCTAACTGTGTATGTAGATTCTTAACTTTTGGTCATGTGTATGTAGATTCTTAACTTTTGGTCATGTTTTCAAATTGGTCTACATTAAGGTCCAAAGGGTCCAAAATTAAACTTAGTTTGATTTTGACAAAAAATGAATCGGTTGGGTTCTTTGATATGTTGAATCTAAAAATGTACTTAGATTCTTGATTATTGGCCCAGTTTTCAAGTTGATCCAAATCTGGGTCCAAAATTTAACTTTAGTTGATTTCAGGCCAAAAAAAAAAATAGGTGTGTTTCCGGTCGCCCGACCGACCCTAATTTTTTGGCGCCGACCCTAACTTTTTTTTCCCGGAAAAAAAAAAAAAATCCGGATTTTTTTCGTTTTTTTCCGGAAACGGTTTTTGTTTAGTATAGCCTTTGAATGGCATCTTTTAAACGTTTGATTTCAAATAAAATTTTAATACAGTAAGCATTTGTGTGATACAGATTGAAGTCAAACAACGGCATGGCTTCTGCTATGGCCATCAGTCAAAGTGTATTTGAATGTTTCGGTTGTTTCGATGTTTATAATTTGTTCAGAATTTTATAGGAATAAAATTGACAGTATAACAAGTTTACAATGTTTTGGCATTTACTTCTGACAGTCTTTTCTAATACAAGAGGGAAGCCAAACGTTCAATTTAGGATTAACATGATTAAGGTTCATCATAAGGAATTGAAAAATTTGGCCGTGTTTACACCTCAAAAATTACTATGAGTACAGACCAACTGGTACATTCAGGAAAGTTTTAAGGCATGGCAGGAACTAGATATATAAAAGTTATATGAAGTCTACGTTTCAGAAAATGAAAAACTTACTTGCATTTTGATGTGCATTTTTTCCAGTCTGCAGAAGATAGCAAAATAAACAAACACCCGAGTTTCATTTGTTATGGTCCACTCAATTACACAGTTTAAACCTGTTAAATCACCTATTGTTTACAGGTGTCTATTGTCCATCTATTGTCCATTTAAATCAATACTACTCACAACATTGATTATATGAGGGGAGCTTCTCAATCGTTTTCACTACTTAGTTAATTTTTGCACCTTCTGCAGGAACGAAAAAAAATGGATAGCAAAATCTAGAAAAGTTAATAATTTTCTGAAACATAAAATGCATTTAAAATTTATATATCTAGTTCCTGCCATCCCTTAAAACTGTTGCAGGTGTATAGGTTAGTCTGTACTCAGAGTAAAATTTGGGGTGTAAATACGGCCATTTTAGCCAAAAGGTTATGATGAACCTTAAATTTAATTTTAATATCTGATATTTGCTCAACCATAGCCCCAAAACTCAATTTGTAATTGATTTTCTTTTAAACAGCTAGTATATAATCAAAATTTCAAAGATATTCACCCATCCCTCTATCATGTTATTAATATTTGGTATTTGTAGAAAAGCTGGCATCAGTTCTGTGAACTAAATTGTCTGAAAGAAACTGATTATAAAACAGGTCTTTGCTGAGACAGACTTTGATGGGCTTTCTGTGTAAGACTATAGCCTGACCCGTACAGATGGCGTATCAGTTCTGAAAAGTTTGAAAATTTTATAAGCTGGAAGTCATGGCCAAGTCTTCTGCAACTTTTGAACTTGGACTATTCATATCTTGTATACTTTATACAATGAACTGATGAAAATAACATGAAAGAATAACAAACTGATTATAAAAATACACAAAAAACAACCGAAGCAGGCCAGTAAAAAAAAAAAAAATAAAAAAATAAAAAAAAAAATAAAAAATACCTACCTACCGACCCTAATTTTTTGGGGCATGCAACAGGAAACACACCTATTTTTTTTTTTGGCCTCATCAAAAATTGAATAAATGGGGTTCTTTGATATGCCAAATCTAACTGTGTATGTAGATTCTTTATTTTTGGTCCCGTTTTCAAATTGGCCTACATTAAGGTCCAAAGGGTCCAAAATTAAATTAAGTTTGATTTTAACAAAAATTAAATTCTTGAGCCTCTTTGATATTCTGAATCTAAACATGTACTTAGATTTTTGATTATGGGCCCAGTTTTCAAGTTGGTCAAAATCAGGATCTAAAATTATTATATTAAGTATTGTGCAATAGCAAGTCTTTTCAATTGCACAGTATTGTGCAATGGCAAGAAATATCTAGTTTCACAACATTGTGAAATAGCAAATTTTTTTTTAATTAGAGTTATCTTTCTTTGTCCAGAATAGTAAGCAAGAAATATCTTATTGCAAGAATTTTTTTTAATTAGAGTTATCTTTCTTTGTCCAGAATAGAAAGCGAGAAATATCTTATTGCAAGAATTTTTTTTTAATTGGAGTTATCTTTCTTTGTCCAGAATCAACTTAAATCTTTGTTATATACAATATATTATGTATATTCACTTTTTACTATCAACTGATAAATTTAAATAATCTTTACCATTCAGTGATAACAAGCAGTTTTTTTACATCTTAATATTTTATGATGTATTTAAATGAGTAGTAATGGTTGCAAACTCCATTAGAATATTTTAATTGAGATTAGTTTTGGAATAAGGGAAAGGGGGATGTGATTAAAAAATTGGGTTCAATTTTTCTCATTTGAAATTTCATAAATAAAAAGAAAATTTCTTCAAACATTTTTTTGAGAGGATTAATATTCAACAGCATAGCGAATTGCTCTAAGAGAAAAACAAAATTTTTAAATTCATTAGAACACATTCATTCTGTGTCAGAAACCTATGCTGTGTCAACTATTTAATCACAATCCAAATTTAGAGCTGAATCCAGCTTGAATGTTCTGTCCATACTTGCCCCAACCGTTCAGGGTTCAACCTCTGCGGTCGTATAAAGCTACGCCCTGGGGAGCATCTGGTTCTGAATTCTAATACTTTTCACATGCAACTCAAATTTTCTGAAATTCAGAATTCAGGTCAGATTGATATCAGAAAGAAAAGTCCATTGTTGATGTGGATACAGGCTACTTACATGACTTATAACATTTAGTGTCCGTTTTTGTAAAATTTCACAATCATTTATTTTAACCCTCATTCAAGTTTACTACCATGATCAGTTATGCTTATCTATTTTCAGCCAAAACCACCACCAAAGAAAACTCCAGAGAAAGTGGTCACAACTAACATGAGTGATTCATCTGATGGGGTCAGTTTCCTTATCTATACCCCACAGATAAAAAAAATAAAATATGTGGTATGGTTGCCAATGAGACAACTCTCTACAAGGGACATAATGACATATAAATCAATAACTTTAGATCACTGCAGGGCCTTCAAAAATGAGTAAAACCCATACCACATTGTCAGCTGTTCAAAAGGGTCCATAAAAGACAATTTAGAATAATTCAAATTAGAAAACTATGAATTATGTACAAAGTAATAAACAAAAAAAACAAATATGATATACAGCATATATTTAGATCTTTTTGTAACAAATTTAGTGCATGTCACTAGTTTCAACCAAGTATTAATTGTTATTGGATTATTAGAGATACAAACAAACTACAAAACAGAAAAGATATGTTGACCTAAGGTTATTCAAAAGCTTTACAAACAAAAAGAGGATATTATAATAAAACATCTAGGGCTTAAAAAAATAATGTTGTGTTTCCGATCACCCCCTTGAAATTTTTAAGGGACGGTAGGTAGGGATTTTTTTTTTTTTTTTTAATATTATGCTTCATTGCTGTCTCGATTTTTTTTAAAAGGCATGGGCACTTTATTCATTGCTTAAGACCATTTGACAATTTTCTAGATTATTGTGTGAGTTTTTATCAGCAATATCCATTCATTTTCTTTTGTATTTTATATATTATATGATAACTTGTATAGTAGTTTACCCCCTTTTAAAATACCCCTGAAAAAAAAACTAAATCCAAAACTAAAAAAATTTTGGCAGCTCTTCCCCATGGAAATTAGCTTTTTAAACCCAATTCCCCTATTTCAGGACCAAAAGTTTTGGATTGTCAGATTTGTAACATTTGGGGTTAATTTTAAAAACAATAACTCCTACTCATTATTGATCATGACATAACCAATGTGAACTCTAGAAATTGGGCTTGGGGTGATCTGTATTAATGTTAAATATTGTAGGGCATTTATATATGGTTGTAGAACTTATACATGAATCATTTATTTTTGATATTTTATGAAAAGAGTATTTACTCTTAATTATTATATTTTCTCAATTTCAACACTTGTGTCCAGCAAATAACCCGTACAGGGCCCCATTACTGCTTTGCATCTATATACGAAACTAACGAGGTTTTACTTCACTGTCAAACTGCATATCAAAGGACTTACAATTTTTTTATTTTCTTTCAGAAAAAAACGGTCGGTAGGTATAAAAAAAAATAAATTCTTACATCAGCTTTAAAAATTTTTGAGTCGGGGGTCTGAAGGACGGTCAGTCGGGTGACCGGAAACACAACATTTTTTTTTTAGGCCTAGAACATACAAGGATAAAACAATTTGCTTCCAGGATTAAGGTTGATCTACCAATTATTTTGAGGCATTTTGAGGCAAGCTACAATGCTTCAAACAAGCTGTTCGTCAGATAAGCATTTATGGAAGAATTTAATGGGAACTTTAAAAAAGAAATATCTATATGTTATAAAAATAATTTAAGTATTGTGAATTTTTGTAGGAAGATGACGAGGCAATGGCTCAGAAATTACAAGAAGAATTAAACAGTGGTGGTAGAAGAACAAGATCAAGAAATACAAAGGTGGGTATACAACTACAATTAATCACAAGCTCTATTATCATAAACATTTTTTGTTTAAACATAATTGGATAGTTTTACAACTAAGTCACGTCTTTTAAAAAAAAATAGTATTATTCTAGTGCCTGTGTACTTGTGCATCCCTCACAGAAAAATAAACGCCTCACTATGATATTTTAATAATTTTACACTTAACAAAGGACAGGTTAAATATATTGAGAGCAACCTTATGTAATTAAAATTACTTTGTGAACTAGTAGGTTAAAAATTCAATTAACTTCTTGGTTGAAAATACGTTAATTTTATATGACCTTGATGAGGTATGATTGTCAATGAGACAACTACATTTGTATATAGCTATCCACTAAAGTTAAAATGAAGTGAATGTGAGCAATTACAGGCACATACAGTGCAGTAGATTGTGCTTGATGTAAAAAACTGGTATCAAAAACTAACATATCTATCTTTCTATTTGCAGAAAAAAGAAAGAAAAACACCAGTTAAAAGAGAAAGGAAGGGTAAGAATTGATTCACTTTAAACATTTCATATACAAATAAAAGTAAACACTATTTAGTTTACAAATAAATTTGTATCTGTGACAATTTCAATATCAATATTTGAACATGTTGAATAGAGAAGAAGCACACATCATTGTGTCATAATGACCAACAATAAAGGGTTAAATATTGTCAAAAATGAATAATGTTCACCTGATAGATGCTGCATCCCATGTTTTGGTGTTGACTAAATGGTTATCTCTTATTGTCTTGCCAGAGATAAATATCACAGAAAGCAAGATAAAGAGATAGATTTTTTTTTTAAAAGACCATGACAATGTTGGGTCAACAATTGTAAAGTTTTCAGCTTAAGTTAGTTTGATAGTTACTTCTTGTGATAGATCAATGATATTTTGTATGACGTTGCACTACTATGAATACATATCAGATAGTAACTTCTTGTGGTAAATCTATAATATTTTGTATGCACTTCTATGAATACATATCAGTTTGACAAATGCAATAGTCCTGGATTTCTGATGTTATGCATGGTTTCAAACATTCAAACAAAAATAATACAGTAACAATTTTTAGCTCACCTGGCCTGAAGGGCCAAGTGAGCTTATGCCATCACTTGGCGTCCGTCGTCGTCTGTCGTCGTAAACTATTTCAAGAATCTTCTCCTCTGAAACTACTGGGCCAAATACTTCCAAACTTTAACTGAATGTTCCTTAGGGTATCTAGTTTATAAATTGTATCCGAAGTTTTGATCTATCTACAAACATGGCCGCCATTGCTAAAAATAGAACATAGGGGTCAAATGCAGTTTTTGGCTTATAACTCAAAAACCAAAGCATTTAGAGCAAATCTGACATGGTTAATATTGTTTATCAGGTCAAGATCTATCTGCCCTGAAATTTTCAGATGAATCAGACATTCTGTTGTTGGGTTGCTGCCCCTGTATTGGTAATTTTAAGGAAATTTTGCTGTTTTTGGTTATTATCTTGAATATTATTATAGATAGAGATAAACTGTAAACAGCAATAATGTTCAGCAAAGTAGGATTTACTAATAAGTCAACGTGACCGAAATGGTCAGTTGACCCCTTTAGGAGTTATTGCCCTTTATAGTCAATTTTTAACCATTTTTTGTAAATCTTAGTAATCTTTTACAAAAATCTTCTCCTCTATAACTACTGGGCCAAATACTTCCAAACTTTAACTGAATGTTTCTTAGGGTATCTAGTTTATAAATTGTATCCGAAATTTTGATCTATCAACAAACATGGTCACAATTGCTAAAAATAGAACATAGGGGTCAAATGCAGTTTTTGGCTTATAACTCAAAAACCAAAGCATTTAGAGCAAATCTGACAGGGTGTAATATTGTTTATCAGGTCAAGATCTATCTGCCCTGAAATTTTCAGATGAATCAGACATTCTGTTGTTGGGTTGCTGCCCCTGAATTGATAATTTTAAGGAAATTTTGCTGTTTTTGGTTATTATCTTGAATATTATTATAGATAGAGATGAACTGTAAACAGCAACAATGTTCAGGAAAGTAAGATTTACAAATAAGTCAATTTGACCAAAATTGTCAATTGACCCCTTAAGGAGTTATTGCCCTTTAAAGACTTTTTTCACAATTTGTTCATCATGTTGACTTACTTTAAAAAATCTTCTCCTTTGAAACTGCAGCTAAACTTAGGCTAAATGAGTTTCAGAGTATCTAGTATAAATTTTATTTCCTTGTATGTAAAGAAACATAGCTCCTATTGCTAAAATAGAACATAGGAGAAAATTATTTTTTTTTGCTTTTGAAGAAAATAGGAGGACCCAAAGAACATTTAGATAAATTGAAAAGCCAAAATAATCATTGATGAGAGATTTAACCAAAAGAATTTAGGTGAGCGATTCAGGCTCTTGAGAGCCTCTTGTTTTTGTTATTCAATGTACACTGCCAAAAAAATACTTACACATTTTGTACTTTTAATTAATATCTGCTATGAATATACTTTTTAGGTACATCAGCGTATAGTCGACCATGTCTGTTGTCTCAAGAATTAGCCGATGTAATGGGTGCAGATAAGGTATTGAGATATATTTGTTATTTTCAAATAAAGGTTGCTGAGACCAAGTATAAATAGTAATTAGTCAATAATTATATAATATTTCCCACAGAAAGTAACCAAAAGTTAGCGTGCAATAAATTCTAATATTGCACTAATGCAATAAATCTTCAAAATTCATGACGTCATCAATGACAAAATCTTAGTATTTACTCTCAAATATTGTATTGCTATACAATAAAAGGGTTATTGCATGAATATTGGAGAATATTGTCCCTTGTAGAACATATATTGCCCTTGCAAGCTCTGGCAATATAAAATATTACTTGGGACAATATTCCCCAATATTCATGCAATAACCCTATAATATATAGGTTAGCTTTGATTTACTTTTTATAATGGATTCATCAGCAGTGCATCAAATTGTTTCTACATGTACAAAAGATTTGTGTAGGCAAATGTCTCTGAAACCAGATTTTAGTCACTTGAATGTTCATGTTTGAGTGTTGTGTGAAAATTGGAAATTAACGATATTTTTAACACATCAATGTGGGTAGTGTTTGATAAGAAATAAAGAGAATTTCAGAATGGACATTTATTTGATTAGATGTTATAAATAACCATGATAACCTAAACACCAGTTTGTTGCTTAACCCCTGTCTCTGAGAGAGATTATTTGAGGTCATGACTTTCATATTCATACTTCAACCTGAATCTCTCCTTTAATTGTTCTTCTTTTGGAACCCTTCCACCTTCATAACAGCTGTTTCCATGACTGAATTTAATGACTGGCAGGAAAATGATGTGTTGATGTATAATATGTAAACAGATATTTTTATTAAAAGATGGATGCATGGATGTGCAATAAACTGATGTGATAAGTGATATTTTACAAAATTCTTTAAGAAAATATGCTGAGATATACTTGTCTCCTTCAAGTGATATTTTGAATACTTAACAATTTACTGTCTGCATGCTTCTTTTAATTTTAGAGAACATGTTATACAATAGAATGAATCACTAATTTGCTTAATCTATTTTGACATTCTCTATTTGACTTTTTCTGTTGTAGTTGGCAAGAAATGAGGTTGTGAAGAAAATGTGGCAGATAATTAAAGAAAGAAATCTACAAGTAAGACAATGATATTTTTACAATGCACAGGTGTATTATTGTATACATTGTATGCATTGTAGAATTTCGCTTTACATTCCATTTGAAACATTCCATTGTGTTGACTCCTCAGTCAGATAGTTTGCTGTTCCTTATAAGATTTTAAAACTGGGAGCACTTCAATTAAGAGGGAGAAACCACCATGATATTAATGATTATAAATTTTGCTTCATAAGGAATACAGGACAAAAAGGATTAAGAGTGTTATAATAGAAAAAAATGGTTTGCTGTGAGAACTCAAAATAGTTTTAAAAATATTTTTATTTTTTTGCATATAATTTTACATACACACCACAAAACTGGTTTTCAAAAATGTTTATGTAATAACAGTATCTTATGGCGACCATGGTGACAAGATATATCCTTGTAGTGGTCTTTTTCTGTAAATATAATGTTCATATTAAACATGTTACAATTATTCAAACAAAAGAGGTTTTCTGGTATTTTAAAAATTTAAGAGGAATGAATTATCTTTCTTTGAATGGTATCAAGTTTTTGTTAGTTGTAAATCATTTTTGTTTTTTGTTCATTGGTTTGTACATAAATCAGGTCATTAGTTTCCTCCTTTGAAATGTTTTACATTTGTCACATGGGGGTCTTTTAAAGGAAACTATGCTGTATGGATTTTGCTCATAATTACCGGGCTACAGTGACCTATAGTTGCAAACTTCTTCTATGTCATTTAGCGTCTGATGAAGAGTTGTCTTTTAGGCAACCATATAACATCTTTTTTTTTTAATTGACAATTTAATTAATATATTTGAGACATTCAAAATAATTGATCTGTAATGAAAGCACATTCATGATATATATATAATATATTGATACACAATTTGTTTAAAGGCCAGCTACCTCTGAGGACTACCTCTGGCTGCTGGATTATCTCGCTACATTGAAGACATATGGTGGCCTTTTGTCTGTTGTTTGGTCAGTCTTTGACATATTGCCTATTTCCTTTCTCAATTTTATGTATTTTTATTTCAGGATCCCAAAAATAGACAGTTTATGCTCTGTGATGAACAATTATTACCCATATTTGGTAAGTATATCACAATGATAGGTTTTTAGTTTCTTTTAATTTTTTTGCCATTACAATATATCTCTGGTTTGTAGAGTTTCACTACAATTAAGAAAAAATTGTACAGATGTTTTGAAGTTGTGACCATTGAAATCAGTAATGAGATAACTATACAAGTACTTTTTTGATGATTTGTCTTCTATGCTATTGTAAAAGAAGACCTGATTTTGTGTGCCGATTCTCTCCCTTCACAATAAGTAATCATCATGCCCCTGTGTCATATAGGTACCATGCAAGTCACATTTGTCATCCATTCTTTTGATTATTTCATTTGGGTTGTTTTGGAAGAAAAACATGGAAAAGGCATCCAGATTTTGTTGCTGTCATCAAATGGACTTTTAAGTCATAAACAAGACTTCTGTTTAGAACTGTTTTAAAATAGCACATAATTTTCAAAAGTTCTTTGGGCAGGACAATTATTTTTATGGTTTGCTATCCCTGGCTGTTGCTGTGTGGTTGCTGACATATTGCACAAAGAGTCTCAAAAGAGTATAATTTATGAGTGACTGCTGTGGATAGTCGACTAGGAATTGATAGTAAATGTAAGCACTAGTTAGAAAAAAACCATCTTAGGCATACAAACGTTTTAAGAAAAAAAGTTGAAATAATGTGTAACCTGTACAATTGATCTTTAATATCACTTTTAGGCAAAAAGAAAGTCAAGACATTTGGAATGATGAAATACCTGAAAAATCACATAAAAGATGCAAAAGATGTAACGAGTTGATAAAAGGTAGGTTTTGTATGAAAATGTAGAAATAGTGTAAGATGGGGAAAATTTGATTACTTCTGTTCATCCTCATTATGTTAACCAATTAAAAAAAGTTTTATTGTATATTTTGTCATTCATTAAAAATCATCTTAAATGCAATGCCTATAATTGTCAAGCAATAAAAAAAAACTTATTGATAATAAAGAAATGCTTTATTTCATGATATGCTTATTTTAGATTATCATTAGAGTAAAAAGAAAATACTGTTTCTGTTAGAAGCAGGCATTTGAAATTTAACATAGTCATTAAAGTTAAATTATATTAATAATAAGAATTATTCAGATGGCATTAAACTAGAAAAAATGAATTGATGAAATAGTAAAAAATAAAACAACACATTCTAAATTTCATGCGTCTGAAACACTTTTCTGGATATACATTCATTATTGGCGCTCAAAGCAAAACATTTGAAGTATAAGAACAGAAAAAGTTAAAAAGATATACCACCAAAGGGACATAAAAAAAAATAATCAAATACTTCAAAGGATAACTTTGTATGAGGAAGTTGAATATGATTGTATGTCAGACTAATGTCAAATTATACAGTGAAACCTGTTTAAACTGAACCTGTTCGGGACTTGAGATTTTGTTCTGTTTTGGCTGATGTTTTGTTTTATCATATTCATAATGCATACAATTTGATCTGACAGGGCTTTAGAATATGTTTTTGGTTTATACAGGTTTTCGTTTTATTCAGGATTCGGTTTAGCCAGGTTTCGCTGTATATGTATAGCCAGGTTTCGCTGTATATGTATAGCAACTATCAAAAGAAAAAGAGCATGTTTGCTTCTTTTTTATTCTTGAAAGAAAACTCTTTTAGAATACTAAATACAAAATATGACAATATTCTCAACATGTTTGTTTATACATTTAATTGATTCTAAATTGTTTTTTCCAGATCTAAAGAAGTATGTCATACATTTTATCATTACCATGGAAACCATTAGTCACAGCATTTCAAATATTGTGTTCATTGTTAAACTGTTTGTCCTGAGAACACTCTAGATATTGAACTTATTTTTTGTCACAATTGAATGTGGATAAATCACATGTGTGTCATGTGATTGATGATATCAAACATTTTATATAGGTGCAGCTGTTAATATGGATTTTGAAAGGTTATAGTTCACAAAGATATTTACAAATGTATGATATTTATAAGCTTTGTAAAAATGTTTATATATTTACATGTTTGTCTACTGAATGGTGTCATGTGTATGAAGTCATTCAACCATAACAAAAGCTTAGATGTTCATATTTTAGGTACAAATTAATATGCAAGCAAAAATTAAATCAAAAAGACATACACTAATTTCCATATTTTTTTAAAACATTTTTCACCTAAGATCCTTTCAGAACAAATTATAAATTATGTGATGAAAATACCTATTTACTTGTTTGTTTGTTCAAACATTGTATCTCAAACTAGTCGATATATATTATAGGGAATAAGAAACAGAAGAAGGGGAAATAATTATGTCGGTATAAGTTCTCAGCTCTAATTTTTTCCATGAAAAAAGTGCCATTTGTTTATACCTAGTAAATCATATCAAAACAGGCTCAAATTACACTTATAAACAATCTCGTATTCGATGAAACTTATCTGTATCAAAACCTTCTAGGACCTACTATAGTCGCCGTCACGTAAAATTGGCACCATGATTTTTGTCAAAATTTTCTAAAATATCGACCGCGTTTACTCGAGATCATGTTTTTCAATTAGCGGGATAAAAATCCAATCCAAATATATACTACTGTCCTACCTTTTATTGTGTTTGCACTGTATAATCCTGACCTTCACATTTTTCAAGATTGTTTTCATTGTAAAACCGCCATCTTGGTTTCTATGAGGATCCCTTGCTACATAACATTCGTTACTCTCCAGGTAATATCATTGTCATTGATGATACGATTTCCCGCGCTTTTTACATAGAGATGACGCACAGCTCCGAGAGACACAAGAAAATTGAGAGCACGTGGACTCCACGGCAACACTTCCGGTAATAACAATGTCGGATTCCACCATACAAAATAATCCTGGATTTTGTGAAGGTCAGGATTATACTGTGCAAACACAATAAAAGGTAGGACAGTAGTATACATTTGGATTGGATTTTTATCCCGCTAATTGAAAAACATGATCTCGAGTAAATGCGGTCGATATTTTAGAAAATTTTGACAAAAATCATATTGCCAATTTTACGTGACGGCGACTATTATTTGTTTGTATGTCATTTGTTGGATTCATGTGTCTTTCTTAGAGTGACATAAAAACAAATGTGCATGATAGGAATAGAGGTTGATTGAGACTTTAAATACATTACAAACAAGTGTAATCATTAAGGAAGCTATCAATATCACTTTTTAGTTATCTCATTATTGAATTCTTTGGTAGGATGTATTAAAGCTTCATATTGAAGTTCCCCACTGAAACCACATCATTAATTTATCATGTTGTTTTTTGACACATTATGCAGATGATTGATATTTTGTTTTTTAATTAGTGAAGTTATCATTTATGTGTCATATTTTCTAAATCATTTTCATGTGGCATTAGCCTGAAATGTAAGTATAAATTGGCCTGCAGTGTTGAATTAAAAAACAGAACTTGGAACTGAAGATGTTGTGAGGACAGATTTTAAAAATACCTGACTTGTGTTTTATTTTTAGGTGTTGAAAATGATTTTGGGTGGTTTTCTTTACCAAAACAGGGACATTATCCATATCTGCTTATACAAGTTGGTTTGTTTGCAACTCTTGAAAATTACTTGATGAATTCCACTAAATTCCACAAATTCTTCTATTAATAACTAAGTAGCATACCCCCTATTTTAGTTTTAATATGAGTGACAGAAAGGTTTCTATTTACGAGATTTATTGTTTAAGCAATATCTGCCTACATCTCCCTGAAAAAGGGTATACCAGACTCGCACATAGTCTGCTACAAAATTCTTTCAAGACAGCATACTGCACATGTCTCCCTTGGAAGACTCACTCATTTTTTGATTAAACATATCATTTTAAGATGATGAAAAAATATTTCCAAAATGTACATGACAATTCAATGTGATAAAAAAATATATTGTCTTTTATAGTTGATGATAAAAATTAAAGTTTAAACAGTTATGTATGTAGAATAGATATTTTTTTTTACAATTTTTATAGATTGCATGCTTGCATTCCAGTATGTATGTTGAACAAATGCAGAACACATTTGTGATTTTATAGATAGCTCATGTACAAGAATGATAATTATATTTACAATAGAAAATGTTGCAGCAATTTGTGATATCATATGCATACCTACCATCCAACTTTTTGAAGCCACAAATGTTTGAGTTAGAGATCGCCCTCTTTCAAGTTCTATTTCTGGGATTATTATGCTTGAAAAACATTTTAAGGATGTTTGCTCCTCTACTTTTGGAATTTTTGCCAGATTTTTTAAATCCTCTGGTTTTATCCATGTATAAACATTAAAAAAAATTGCCCACTAACCCCTACTTTTCTTTTCATATTTTTATTTCATATTATTTGAAAAGCCATATTTCAAAATTTAATGAAATCCTTGTTATTTTTTCATATTTTTTAAATCAAATAAGGTGCCAATGTTAAGTGAAAGAAAAGTCTAGAGAGAATTATTTCCCGCCAAATTTTCAACGGCGTATATCTCGAAAACGAGCACATGGACCCTCCATTTTTTTCTGCTTTTTTCGTTTCTTTATGTATATGCTTTCAATTCATAACAGTCTTTTAAAAAACTTGTTATTTTTAAACAGAGTAGCGAACATCCTTAAATCAATATTTTATCAATTTTCAAAATCAATATTTTACAATGAATATTTCAGTAAATATGGATAAAACTTAATTAACATTTATCTAAACATTGATTTGAATATTTAAACAACATCCTGAATGACATATATTTACTATGCAAGAAGTCATTGTTTTTGCTATACAGTGAAAGCCAATCGCAAAAAAGACCATCAAAACTATGATTAAAAAGTCCATTATTTTTGTTTGTCAAGAGATTTCAACCTTGCTCACAGGTCCAAAGGTCAGACTTCAAATTAATGAATTTTAAAGAAGGAGTCTCCCACTAGAACTGTTGTGTTGACAGAAAATAAATGAATTATTTTAGCAGTACCCTGCAGTAATGTAAAACATAATAAGGGTAAATGATGTTTGAAATGGATACATATATGTTCTTTTTAATAAGTTTTACTTCCACACATTTTAATAGATTTGAAAAACAGACCTGTTGTCCCTGTCTTGTATGTATTATGCAGATTTGTTTAGAAATATGACTATTTTACATGTATATTTTGGTTGATTATTGTTGTTCTGGAATTGTTTTGCATCATTTAAAACTATGTTGTTTTATTTCAGTTCACTACACAGTTTTTTAACATGAAAATATTATACTGAATAAAGCATTTAAAAGAAGGTATTTTTTGTCTTATGTTACATAGCAAGAAGTAAAATCACAAAAATACCGAATTCAGAGAAAAATCCAATCGGAAAGTCCATAATCACATGGCAAAATCAAATAACAAAACACTTCAAAAATGAATTGACACGAGCTGTCGTATTCCTGACTTGTTACAGACATTTTCAAATTCAGAAAATGGTGGATTAAACCTGGGTTGAAAGCGCTTAACCTCTCACTTTAATGACATAAAGACTCAGAATATGTGACAAGAGATGCTATTGCTGTGACAGCATCAACTGTATTACCTATGTGTTTAAAGCTATATATTTCAGCATGTAGAAGAAGATGTAGATAATTCTTTAAAGCTTGTTTACTTTATGGTCTGCAATTTACATTTTTCAAATTAACATTTTCCTTAACCTCATTTTCATGGTTCAGCAATGGCTTAAATAACTAAATAGTATGATGGTTACATATACTATATGTAGTATGGAATCCTTATAAGTCGACATGTTTGCCAAACAGCTAGGATTTACCTATAGTGGATTGTCAGAGAGTACAATTTTAGAAATTAAAATTACCTAAATACCTCATGGAATTTTAATGTTTTAAATTGTCAATCAATTATTCAGCTTCAGAAAATTGTTTGTCATAAATATCAAATCTGGTACAAATGACGTTAAAAACAGGCTAAACTGATGTTACCCAACTTACAACGAAAACCCCACCACTGATTCGGTAGACAAATAACTTACCACTTCTTAAAATAATTTGTGAACGAAATTGGCAAATACAGTTACTCCTGAACTTAATAAACTATAAGGGCATTTTATAAATAGTTCTATATGTGAAGTAGTATGCATCTGAAAATGGTTAAAAGTAACGCAAAAAAATCATCGTTTTTAACCTGGCATTAGTTGCACGTGCAGTATAGATTTTACCTCAGGCATAGATTACCTTATCTGTTATATGCCCTTATTAGGCCATTTAGCAGAGATCATTTTTAGCTCACCTGGCCCGAAGGGCCAAGTGAACTTATGCCATCACTTGGCGTCCGTCGTCTGTCGTCGTCTGTTGTCGTAAACTATTTCAAGAATCTTCTCCTCTGGAACTACTGGGCCAAATACTTCCAAACTTTAACTGAATGTTCCTTAGGGTATCTTGTTTATAAATTGTATCCGAAGTTTTGATCTATCAACAAACATGGTCGCCATTGCTAAAAATAGAACATAGGGGTCAAATGCAGTTTTCTGGCTTATAACTCAAAAACCAAAGCATTTAGAGCAAATCTGACATGGGGTAATATTGTTCATCTGCCCTGAAATTTTCAGATGAATCAGACAACCCGTTGTTGGGTTGCTGCCCCTGAATTGGTAATTTTAAGGAAATTTTGCTGTTTTTGGTTATTATCTTGAATATTATTATAGATAGAGATAAACTGTGAACAGCAATAATGTTCAGCAAAGTAAGATTTACAAATAAGTCAACAAGACCGAAATGGTCAGTTGACCCCTTTAGGAGTTATTGCCCTTTATAGTAAATTTTTAACCATTTTTCGTAAATCTTAGTTATCTTTTACAAAAATCTTCTCCTCTGAAACTACTGGGCCAAATACTTCCAAACTTTAACTGAATGTTCCTTAGGGTATTTAGTTTATAAATTGTATCCGAAGTTTTGATCTATCAACAAACATGGTCGTCATTGCTAAAAATAGAACATAGGGGTCAAATGCAGTTTTTGGCTTATAACTCATAAACCAAAGCATTTAGAGCAAATCTGACATGGGGTAAAATTGTTTATCAGGTCAAGATATATCTGCCCTGAAATTTTCACATGAATCAGACAACCTGTTGTTGGGTTGCTGCCCCTGAATTGATAATTTTAGAGAAATTTTGCCTTATTTGTTTATTATCTTGAATATTATTATAGATAGAGATAAACTGTAAACAGCAATAATGTTCAGCAAAGTAAGATCTTCAAATAAGTCAATTTGACCAAAATTGTCAATTGACCCCTTAAGGAGTTATTGCCCTTTAAAGACTTTTTTCACAATTTGTTCATCATGTTGACTTACTTTAAAAAATCTTCTCCTTTGAAACTGCTGTATCAATTTCAGCCAAACTTAGGCTAAATGAGTTTCAGAGTATCTAGTATAAATTTTATATTTTATTTCCTTGTATGTCAAGAAACATAGCTCCTATGGCTAAAATAGAACAAAGGAGAAAATGATTTTTTTTTTGGCTTTTGAAGAAAATAGGACGATCCAAAGAACATTTAAATAAATTGAAAAGCCAAAATAATCATTGATGAGAGATTTAACCAAAAGAATTAAGGTGAGCGATTCAGGCTCTTGAGAGCCTCTTGTTATGAAAGTCAGGAGTAATTTGCCAATTTCGTTCGAAAATTATTTTTTGGAACGGGTAAGTAATGAGATTTGTCTACCGAATCAGCAGTAGGGTATTCGTTGTAAGTTGGGTAATATCAGTTAAGGCTATTTTAAAGTCCTTTGTACCAGATTTGATATTTACGGCAAACATTCTTTTGAAGCTGAATAATCGATAGATAATTGAAGACATTAAAAATTCCATGAGGTATTTAGGTAATTTAAACTCGTTAACTAAGCGACTTTTTTAACATTCGCCTCCTAACTGTTAATCCATACCTCTTTTATAGATCAGTAGTGGAAGTTCCATTTTTGTTGTCATTTCTCAGACACTTTGATCAATAGGTGACTATCTGGTTTATGAAATGATTATAAAGAGTACATGCCTTTGAGATATTTTATGAACCTTTGGTCTCATTTTGCTGGTTAATTGATCTATGTTAAATTTTCATTAACCGTATTTTCCTAGTTAATTGTTCAATATATGAAGTTTTTATGGCTTCATGTACTACACACAATATGTTTACTGAATTTGGTGTATGGAATAAATGAATGGTTTACATAACTATCTTGCATGGCTCATCTTATCTTCACGTCATGATCTTATACAATTTCAATATAATTCAATGATAATGAGTAAATTAAAGCCGATTAGTGTGTGTGTATGAAAAAGTAAGTACAAACACTCAAAAACTTGTATCAATAGTTAGACAGAAGACGTAAACAGCAAAACAAGAGACAAGATTTACAATAACGCTAGCTAAGGATTACCAAAATCTGTCACTCGACTTTTAATTGAAATTATTGTGCCATTGTTTTGATTATTGTGTCTTCTGAAACAACTGAACCAATCAAAGTTGATATGAATGATAATCCATATGATGTGTGTTTAGATTTTAATTTTATTACAAAAATGAACATTCGTACACTTGCCTTATATCTTAATATCTTTAATATCACAGATCAACTAAATTGTCACAATATCAATATGCAGAAAACTTTATAATTGACAAACATTGATTATTTTTTGCCAATATCTTTTTGTCATATTATTTGCATAAAGACCCTGAAATTGTATGTGATATAAATATGATTTATTTAATGTTTTTCAAATATGCTACTGGTTCCATGTTTTGTTGTTTTATCAATCAGTCTCGGTTTATTTCTATTTATAGGCAAGTGTTTCTTTCTGGTGGCCTCAACTAGCCTTTGTGTAAAGTTTTTCCGGTAGGGTCAAGTTAAGGATATGTATTTATATGATCGTGCATTGCTATTATTTTCATTTCATTTCAGGTAATCTAAATTTAATTAATTTAATTACATTCAATCTGACTTGCTCAAATTTATATCTTTTTCATTAACATTTTGATATATGGCGTTACTCTTAATCATGACATAGCGTGCTCTATACCATTATTAAATAAATCAGAATATGTAACAAAAACAATGCAACTCTAAGGAAATGATACATTGATAAAACCATCCGTTAACTCCTGAATTAAAATGTGAAACTGATCCTGCAAAGGGACATAAAAACAAATAGTGAAACAGTGAAGTTTTAATCCCTTGAGATACGTTCAAGATGCTAACACCTGGGTTATCAACAACAACCACTGTGGCAAAACGACAACCCAAAAACGACTGTAAAGAGCTAATTATTTGGAAAATAAATTGTTATAATCTTTTAGACGTATGTTTGTAAAACAAGTCATTCACTTCATTTCGGTCAACATTAAATAGGTTATAGAATTTTGAGATTTGAACTTTGCGATTTATTGTTGCGTTAAAAGTACTAGAGATCTAGACAGGTGAACAAACCTTTTTTATTTGTCCCCTTGCTCCTTCCTTTCTTGAAGTATATCGAAATTAATGACCATTTTACTTAAAATAGTAAACTACAACATATTTATTGCAATCCTTTATTATTCCACAGACCGTGTTTGAGTTCATATAATCACATTATTAGTCCAGCACTAAAACGTAATTAGTTCTAAATAAAGTCGTACTGGCATTACAATTAGAATACAGGGATAATTGACAAAGAGGCATAAGATAATGGGATCCCCTTGTCTATAATATAAAAGTATTGTATACCAAATTGTCATGATTAGGATGTGTGATAGTCTAGGACTATTATTGTAGGAAAAGTCTCATTAAATAGCCTGATTATTACAATATTTAATGAATATTTTCTATGTCTTTGTGAAAATCAATCATGCTTTCCATGAAACTGCAGTTGGATGTTCTTTCTGAAAACACATTTTTTCTAGTCCTGTAGTATATGAAGGAACAAAATTGCTGTAGGTAATTTTTTAAATCTTTTTTTTTTAGATTAATTTAAGTTCTGTGATCGATATGCATCCGATTAAGTAAAATGATTAATTTGGAGAAAAGAGCTATGGAATTAACATCTGATATCCGTGTGCGATATAAATATTTCCGTTTTACTGAAGTTTTTGTCAAATAAAAACTATTTTATGACACGTATAAGCGTAATGCATACATACAAATAAAATCAAGCATGTCAAAACAAGTCTGCTTTCCTGCAAACTCAATTAAAATCTAACAACTAGTGCATCCATTGATTTAAAGTGCAGTAACGTTTATTAACTACATGTACAGCTTATATTAAGTGAGAATTCTGAAATACATTTTGTCCGCTTCTGTCATGTATGTAGAATGAATTTTTTTTTAAAATATAATGATATATCACTAAATTATATATCAAGTGGATTGTATCAATAAATTCATGATGTATCATGTACGTAAAAAATGCAGACAAGTATATATTGCGCATAAAACCGAAGTGTAAAATCGAAACACAAATATTGGTACGCAAATATCAAGAAGATTGTCGAACAGAGTACGAATGTGATTCAAAAGCAACAGTACAGTTTTATGTTCCGAAATATATACCTTTTAAAACATAATTATTAATTTTATATAATTTGACACAGGTTTTTTGCGCCTCTCCCAGTCAGGAACCTCTAGCCTTTAGTACTTTTGTGTTGTGATAATTATGGTTCATTTATATGTTTAGGAGTTAAGTGTGGCGTCTATTATACTGAGCTGGTTTTCATTATTATCAAGGGTTATCATTAAGGGGTCAGCTTATGCTCACCTCCAGGAGCGGGGATTTCTCTCTGCGTTAATAACATCATTCATGAATGCAACTTGAATAATACAAACGATACCATTTGTTTCTGCACAAGATGAGCGTTTAGACAATTTATCATGGTCTTCTTGAAGTTAAAGGTAATTTTATTGTCTATAGCTTATACACAAAACAAAAGACAAATACTAAAGTAAAAAAAAAAGGACAACAAAACATTTTTGTATACAAATTATATACATTACTCATCTTTTATCTTATATCCCATATATATCGGATTTTCATGTCTTTTTAAAGATAAAAATATAATACTCGAGTATGACTGCGAAAATCAGCTGTTTTAATAACACTTTGTATACATTGATGTTTATAACATTTCAATTACATGTATATGCAAAAATTCGAGTTTAGCTAACACGCATGAATGCTGCACATCCTACAATTAACATATAAAGCCTGGCCATTTTTCAAATTAAATAATGGGCACTGATATTTTTGTTTTCCATGAAATTACAGTACTTTTTTTTAGTACTTAACCGTTCCCTTTTTATCCCGAAAAGCGAAATTGCAAATGGTACAGTTCTAAAATAGAAAATGTAAAACAAAAACTCAATTTAGAAAAAAAAAAATAGGACAAGCACATCATCATTTTGCAATTATTTTTCTACTTTCCGTTTAAATAGAGTTATGTGATCGGTATGCATGCCGCATTAATTGAAATGATAAAAGTAGCAATAAAATCTATTTTTGAAATTCGTATGCGATATTTTTATTTCCGTTTTATTGGAGATTTTGTTAATTAAATTCATTTAATGACATGTAACCTAAATTCATGTATATAGATACAAAAACACATGTCAAAGACAAGTCGACTTACCGATTTATTCATTACAACTTGTGTAACCATTCATTAGAGTTCAGTAATATTGGCTGATTACCACTTCAGGTCAATTCAAGAGTCTCTTTAAAGCATATACATAATCCAGCACACATACCCTACGGAAAAATAAGCCCTGCGGCAAACATTTGCTGCAAGTTTGCAACAAACATTGACACAAGCTACGATTCCCTGCAAACTTGTCGCATTCATTTTACCATGCAAATGAAGGTTCTGGCAAGCTTGCTGCAAACATAATTTTGCAAATTAGATTTGCCGAAAGTTTGTGTATCTTAAAGATTCAAGGAAATACACGCATTTTGAGTTTCAAAAAATGTGGCAGGGGTTATTTCTCAAATGACATCATATACCTGTATTAAGAAACGAAAAAGGATAAATCTGAAATGTGTATGGGGTATAAAGCTAGGAAATAATTGCATTACAGAATTGAACTTAGTTTAAAAAAAACATGGTGCAGTCCATCAGTTGCAAAAAATCAAACTTATAATAGCTAAAGTTTTTCAAACACATGTATATATATTCATAGTTGCTGACTTAATTATGTATGATGATGCAATGTTGCCGGAAGTGTTGCATCTAGCAGGGTTTGCAGCTAGCGGCAAACGTCTGCAAACACTATTTTCTGTGTTCCTGCAAACTTTTTGTTTGCCACAAGCTTGCAGCTAGTTTGCTGCAAGTTTGTTTGTTGTTCACCTTGTATAACTGATCTTTTAGTCTGTTTTTTTACTTATTCATAGATTTGCCTTGCTGATCATTTTTAAATTTTAAGTGTTTATCTATCTATCATTATTTGAATCATACGAGGCATTGCACCAAAAAAACGTTTCTCTCTAAATATCATAGTTTGTCTGATAATAGGCAAAACTGAAGAAAAAAAAACTATTGAGAGTCAAAACTTCTATGAGAATTTGTCTATCAGATTTGACAAATTATAATTTTTAAAAGAGTTCTTACTTCATTTCCCTTTACACATGCCCTTCACAGAGTTATGAAAAAATAATTGCAATATGACAGCACACGTCTATTATATGTGGTTTAATTTATGCCATAGTGTAATTGTTATCATGAATATATATATTATTATCTATGGTTTCATATTTTCAAAGTGCAATTTGTTAATACCTAGTCATTCATTACAAATTGGGCTCAAATTTAACTTTACATATGCATTGAAACCTTCTAGGATCTACAAATGTGTTTGTAAATCAGTTGTTCAGATTCATGGGATATTCCTAGAAATATATTAAAAAAACGAGACGATAGAGGTTCATTTGCCAACAAACCTATCTTATACAAAACAAACAAGACACATATCAATAGCAAAACTATAAGGAGTTTCTAGTAATCTAGATAGAATTTTTAAGATAGATGGAGTGGAACAGGCTATACATAGAAATATCCCACTAAAATCCTAATATAGATTTATCATATTGTGTTTTTTACATATTGGTGCGTATGGTTGAAATTAGTTTTTAAATTAGGGAAGTTGTCATTTATGTATTATATTTTCTAAATTATGCTCATGTGGCAATAAACTCAATATGCATATGAATAGGGCTTACAAGTGTTGAATTAAAAAAATCTTAATGTGTCGGAAAAATATAGAAAGATTACATATTTGACTATGAAAAGTTAGATATCAATCTGTGCATTCATTATAAGCTTTAATGAATCTGAGTAAGTTATTTTCAAATGACGAGGTTGAATGTCTGTCACAGTACTGTCAATTTTTGCAAACCCAGCATGTTGAATTTTACTTTAAATACCAGTATAAGAAAAGTTACCTGGGAATTCTAAGACGCATAGACCTCAAATTGTCCAGCAGCTTAACCCTAAAAAAACTATGGTATTTTTTTCTAAGTGAGGTTTCCGTTTGAAAGATACGAACTAAATATTTCCACTAATATCAGTGTGTTCGTCAACAGCTCCTATAAAATGGGTAACTAATCTTACTCACATTAGGACTATTTCAAGATGGCATGCTGCACATGTATTCCTTAGAAGACTCACATTTTTAAAATTTTACATATCATTGAAGCACTATCATTTTATCCGGAGCACCTGAGACCACCCCTAGTTTTTGTCGGGGTTCGTGTTGTTTATTCTTAAGTTTTCTATGTTGTGCTATGTGTACTATTGTTCGTCTGTCTGTCCCATTCATTTTTAGCCATGGCGTTGTCAGTTTTGTTCGATTTATGAGTTTGACTGTCCCTCTGGTATCTTTCGTTCCTCTTTTATTTCATATTTCTAAAATGTACATAGCACTTCAATGTGATAATAATATATTGTCTTTACATGATTATAACAAGAATGTGTCCCTAGTACACGGATGCTCCACTTGCACTTTCATATTCTATGTTCAGTGGACCGTGAAATTGGCATACACTCATAAAGATCATATCGTAGAGATCATGTGTACTAAGTTTTAAGTTGATTGGACCTCAACTTCATCAAAAACTACCTTGACCAAAACTTTTACCTCAAGCGGGACAGACGGGCGAACGATTGTTTAACCTCAAGTGGGACAGACGGACGAACGATTGACGAACGGACGCACGACAGGACGCACATACCAGAAAACACATTGTTTCTCTAATATCATAGGTGGGGCATAGAAATTAAACAGCAATAAATGTATGAAGAATAGATACATTATTATTTTTATAGATGACATGATTGCATTCCGGTAAATATGTTGAATAAATGCAGAATATATTTCTGATTTTATAAATAGTGCATGTACGAGAATAATAATTGCATGTACAATAATAGCCTTTCAAGACGTCAAGACTAGACAAATACCATACCCCGCCTGCCTTTTGATGTTCAATGATCCCACCCTAAACATGTTCCATCTGAACTTATTATTTCATTTTATAGTCAAAAACTGTATGTGCTTTGTAGGACATTCGGCTTGAACTAAGAACATGTATGAAATATTTGCGACTGGATGTTAAGCAACGACAATCAATCGATTAAACTGTTAAAGTTTGAATTATTTTACATCGTCAATTCGGGGTGTATTATAGCAGACTATGCGAGATGGATTTTGCTCATTGTTGAAGGCCATACATATATCAGCGATTAGTGATTTCAAATGCACACCTGTCAGCCAATCTCCTGGAGCTAGAAAGTCACTAAAGTTGAATATCTCCCTCTTTCTAGCTACTTTTTTCTGGAAATTATGATTGACAATCTTTTTTAATCAATATTTTGGTATACATATTTCAGTACAAACAGATGAAATAAATGATCTAAACATGAGTTAAAATACGTAAACTACATCCTTGATGACATATTTTTATGCAAGCAGTCATGACTGTTTTTCCAGTCAAAGCCAATCACGAAAAATACCATTAAAACAACTCAAACAGAAGGTGTGAAAATGATTTTATCTTTGTTATTGTAAAAGGGCAGATTTCTTCTTTCTTCTCCGATCCACAGGTGAGACTTCAGATTTTTTAAAAGAAAACGTCTGAGTTTTTAACTAGAACTGTTTTGTAGGCAGGATGTGCATGATTAATTTCAGCAGTGCCCTGTTAAAGTAATAAAAAAAATGTAAAGGCTGCATGAAATCGATACGTGTACCATTATGTTCTTTTTAATCAATTTTATTTCCAATAGTTTTAACTGATATTAAAAATAGACCAGTTGTGTTATGCAGATTTATTTTGAAATGTGAATATTTTAAAAGTATATTTTGAATGATCATTGTTGTTCTGGAATTGTTTTGGATCATTTAAAACTATGTTGTTTTATTTCAGTTCTATACACAATCTTTTTTAAACATGCAAATATTATTCTGAATAAAAAATTGAAAGAACGTATTGGTTGTCCTATATTATAAAAAAAGACACACAATGTTAGACAAGGGATGCTTTTAATGTGACTGCAATGAATGTTACCTATGTGTACAAATGAAATGATTATTAGGAGTACATGCCTTTGACAGATTTTATCTGACTTTGATATCATTTTTATGGTCATTATCCGTATTTTCCAGTTTTTTCATTAACCGTATTTTCCTTGTTGATTGTTTAATTCCGGCGTTTTACGTTTCCGCAAATTGGCATTACTTTTCCGCGAAAAAAAGATGACGTTTCCGGAAAAAAAAGTTTACGTTTCCGCAAATAAATATTTTACTTTTCCGGAAAAAAAGTAACTATGCCGGAAATTTTCCGCAAATAATTAAGGAATACCTATTGATCGAAAGCAAAGCCATAATAAAAAAATTAATATGCATTTAGTTAAAAGTCATCATAACATGTAAGTAAAAAAAACATTAAAATGTATGAAAACGTATGTTCAAAAATATCTTCATATGAGTTCATAAGTCAGTTCTGGCAAATATTTGTAGCCAACACGTCGTGCAAAGTCTATAGCAGCACATTCACCGTTTACAAGTTCTTTTTTTTTGTTCAGGAAGAAGTCCATCTTCTCCTTTTCATACTTCCGAACGAGTGATTTTACAGTTAGACTTCTCATCTTTATGTAAGATGTTGTCTTCAGTTTCAATAGCACATCGACAAAGATAATATGGTATGATGGCTAGCTTGAAACTGCTCGTTTAGGTAGGCACTCAAAGACTCGACACCATTCGTTGTTCTCTTTTCCTCGGGGTCAGGGGTGATGCCCAAATGCTTGGTGAAAATCTCAATTGCCATCCAAATGAAATTCCAATATATTATCGGCAGACCTCATGCATTTATCGTCAGATCATGGAAATATTATATCGCCAATATAACACTACCATGGTCAGATGGAGCATCGGCAATTAATTCAACAAAGCTTTCTTTAACATGTCAGTTGGCAAGTAAGCCAAACCAAAGATTTCTCAATGAAGTGTAACTCATCCTTACCCGAGTCAACTAGTTATATCTAGTAAATTGTAGCTATACTGATATCAGAACATTTGTTTTATTAAAAATAAAAAATAAATAATTTATCATATATGTACATTCAAATCTTTATAATTTACCAGGTAAATTTGCGGAAAAGTAATCAATACAAATTGCGGAAACGTATACTTTAAATTTGCGGAAACGTAGTATTGGGACTTTGAATAATTAGCGGAAATGCAATACGCCCTTTAATTCATGAATTCATGTACTATAAGCATTATGTCAACTGTATTTGGTTTATGGGATAATTGAATGGTTTACATGACTATCTTACATGGCTCATCTAATTAAATCTTTACCATAATGTTATCATATTTCACTGGTCATTCATTCTTGCATCCATTTCTTTATTTCCCCTATCAAGAGATTCAATGAAAAAATATATGTAAATAGATTATATTACAAATGTTTACAGAACAGATAACGCAAAACAATATTACAATATGTACAAAAACTATAGTTTATTACCAAAAGAACATTTAAAGAAAATTGCTCTCACTAACCATAGTTAACGTACTGGCACACTACCGCATCATCCTTCTCATTACGCTGCTATACTCAGCAACACAGTGTGCAACGTGTACGCGGTACAGCTTACGAATGATGACAATATCGACATTGTTTATTGTTACGTGCTTGCCCCAAAAAATGCAGTATAACTATCATCGTATGAATACAGTTCCACAAATGATTGCAATGGAAAATTTTCAATAATGAACTCCAACCATATATCTTTATGACGAGTCCATTTATCATCTTGTTATTTGTCTACCGTATTATTTACGACGACTTTCCAAGAAAGCGCATGATGGGATGAAAGGAACAACGTTGAACTGGATAAAGGACTTCCGGAGCAGCTGAACTCATTCAGTTAGTTGTCCTGGATAGATATATATCTACTCCTTTATGTGTTCCATCTGGAGTTTCACAATGAAGAAGAAGAAGAAGAAGAAGAAGAAGAAGAAGAAGAAGAAGAAGAAGAAGAAGAAGAAGAAGAAGAAGAAGAAGAAGAAGAAGAAGAAGAAGAAGAAGAAGAAGAAGAAGAAGAAGAAGAAGAAGAAGAAGAAGAAGAAGAAGAAGAAGAAGAAGAAGAAGAAGAAGAAGAAGAAGAAGAAGAAGAAGAAGAAGAAGAAGAAGAAGAAGAAGAAGAAGAAGAAGAAGAAGAAGAAGAAGAAGAAGAAGAAGAAGAAGAAGAAGAAGAAGAAGAAGAAAGAAGAAGAAGAAGAAGAAGAATGAATCCATAATGTTTTGATTTTGTTAAAAAGATCTTCTATTACGAAACAACTGATCCTTTAAGTTGACATAGCTCGTGTTTCTGCTTAAATTTGAACAAAATCAGTATGCAAAAAAATTGATAATTTTTATTTTCATATTATATTAATATCTATTGGGCATAATATTTGCACAAAATCCTGAAATTGTATGTTCTTGGTGGTCTCACAGTCAAAACTTAGTTCAATGTTTACTGATAGTGTCAAGTTCAGGATTTGTACTTGTGACAGTGCGTTGGTTATTTTCGTCTCATTTCAGTCCAGTAATTCGCAATCCATTCAAACTTGATCAGATTACAGTGACTTGACTGTTAGTGTTGCTATCCACCAATTGCAATTCATTCACAATTTTGACCAAATTGCAATTTGTTTTATAAAATCAAATTGTTCAACTGGTCAGAACATTGCACAAATTGTTCATTCAAAATGTGAAAGTGCAAGGTGATAAAATATACTTACAATCCTATAAGACTTTAACTCCACTTTAATGATGTTATTACTAAATATGTCTATCAATCTGTATAGTTATATTATAGCTATTACCATACTAATGGTCAACTGTTTTATTTTGAATTGCTATAAAATGTCCAAACTAAGCTTTTATATCACTTTTTTCACGACTTGACTGTGGTCTTCTACAGCAGTTGGTTCAAATTTCTGACCAGTTGAACAATTTGATTTTAAAAAACAAATTGCAATTTGGTCAGAATTTTGAATAAGTTGCAATTGGTGGATAGCAACACTAACAGTCAAGTCACTGTAATATCTTTTGCATTATCATTTTGATATATGGTGTAACGCTTAATCATTGCCTAGCGTGCCGCACACCATTATTAAGATATTCAGAAGATATAAAAAAACAACGCATTGATAACACTTTTAATTAACTCATGAAACAGAATAGTGTGAAAATCCTGCAAAGGGACATTTTAAACATCTTGATGAAACAATACAGTTTTACTACCTGGAGTTACGTTCTAGAAGTTTTCAGCAATAACTTCTCTAGCAAGAGAAGCCTCCCCTAAAAAACAAATGACAGAGCTAATTACAAATTATCTGGGAATTATTTGTTTAGTAACCTTTTAACCTTTATATGTTAGTTATAATAGTCATTCACTATATTTTGGTCAAAATAAATAGGTTATGGAATCTTGAGATTTGAAATTTTAGATTTACGGTTGCTTTAAAAGTACTAGCGACCAGACAGTTGAATAAACCTTTTGTATCTGTCCCCTTTCGACTTTCATTCTTGAAGTATATCGAAATTAATGATCATTTTACTTAACATATAACTATAATAGTAAACTACAACATATTTATCGCAATCCTCTATTATTCCACATACCGTGTTTGAGATCATATAATCATACATTATTAGTCCATCACATCACTTAAACTTAATTATATCATAATAAAGACGTACTGAATATACAAATAGAATGCAGGGATAATTGACAAAGAGGCATAAGATAACGGGATTCAGTTGTCTATAATATAAAAGTATTGTATACAAAGTTGTCATGATCGGGATGTGTGATGCGGCTCAGTTTTAAAATAAATATTTTTTCATAATACTTGTATATATTGATAGGGGATTAATTGAGGAATCAAAAAAGCAAAATAAAAAAAAAAAATGGGTGCTTGTTGTCGATATATAAATATTTAAATTATGGCGGGAAAATGTTCATGTGCAATTTTTTTTTAAGGCATTCAAATTGATAAAACCAGAGAATTTCGAAAATCTGACACAAATTCAAAAACATGACGAGCAAACATCCTTACAATGTTTAATAAAAATTTCCAATTTCTTATTAAGCTTCCCATGAAACTTAGCTTTTCTTTCTGACTTTTTTTTCTAGTCCTGTAATATATTGGGGAAATAAAATGGTTGACGTTATTTTTTTTATCCTTTTTTATCAAATGAAATTAATCGAGTTTTGTGATCGTATGAATCCGATTAAGCGAAAAGATTATAGTGAATAGTTATAAAATTCATTTCTGAAATCCTTGAGCGACATAACTATTTCCGTTTTACTAAAGTTTTTGTCAATTAAAACCTTTTTTATGACACGTAAGCGTAATGCATGCATACAGATATAAAATCAAGCATGTCAAAACAAGTCTGCTTTCATGCAAACTCAATTAAAATATATCAACTTGTTCAACCATTGATTTAAAGTGCAGGAACGTTTTTATTGACTACATGTACAGAGTATAAAAAGTGCGATTTCTGGCATACCAAGATAGCCAGGAATTTCCAAGTGTGTGTGTGTGGGGGGGGGGGGGGGAGGGAGGTTGCTCGTTGGACTCACAAACTCGACTTTAACAGTCACAATTTGAAAAGAAAATTAACTTTAACAGTGCTTATTTGTTTTCAAGGGGGGGGGGGGGTCGTCCGAACCCCCCTGGCTACGGGTATGATCTTAACCATGTCATGTATCTCTAGTGAGGATTGATAAGATAATAATAAAATAAGAAATATGCATATCAAGTGGCTTGAACTAATTAATTTATAGTGCACGTAAAAGATCAGACGGGTTCATATCAATCATTTAGCCATCCAGTTTTAAAATTGCTACACAAATACTATAGTATGTAAAAATTACGAATATCAAGGCATTTTTTTCGCCAGTGTAAATCAGGAACCTGTAGTAGTCTGTTTTGTTAATTGTGGTTCTATTGTATGTTTCGGAGTATTGTGGCGTTCATTTTGCTGAAGTAGTAAACATTATTGTTCAGATGAATTTATCTCTGCGATGAAGACACATTGGTGTCCATGGAGATGTTTTCTGCTCTTTGATGTCTTTGAACTATTCCCTGTCCGATCTCGATTCTATTGGTAATTGAGTAAGATAATATGGAATTAATTTCCAGTTAGTTTCTTTCGTTCTTCGATTCCTGAGTAATTCGAACACACACCAAGTCGCAGGGCGATTTGCATCGCTTTCTGATTGAAAACTATTCTTTTATAATTAATATGCACTTATTCTGTCGTTTAAAAAAAATGAAGCTTTAAACATATTATTTTTACACATGCCTGCTTGTTATTAGAATGCTCCTTTACAATCAGATGATTGTCATCAATACGTTGTTTCTTACACATATATCCATAAATTTATGTCAGCTGTGTTTCAGTCCTTGGCATAACTTTGTTTTTGTTGTTACTTCAAGTATAGTAATAATACTAATATATAGCTATTGCCCTCGACTACACCTCAGGACAAACTCAATGAAAAACTTACTATTCCATTCATATCGAGTCAATAAGTAGTCCAGATAATACTCGCGTATGGCAGTGAAAATGAACTAACTGGATTTGCACTTTGTATACCCTGATCACGGGTTTAGTTAACTCATGTGTATGCTGCACATCTTACAATTAACATGTAATTTAAGTCTGACCATTTTTCAAATAAAAAAATGGCCACTGACATTTTTACTTGCATGCCTTTTAACGTGTGGCTAGATTGCAATAGTTTTTAAAAGTACTTAACCGTTCCCTTTTGCAAACAGTACAGTTCTAAAATAGAAAAGTGTAGAAAAACTAGAGGCTCCAAGGAATCTGTGTCGCTTACCTGATATTTTTATTTACTATTGATGCATGAAATAATGCAACAATTTAATTTATACAGTTTTTTTTAGATTCAGAGATATTAGCCACAAATTGCATTTTACCCCTTTGATCTATTGTTAGCCATATCGGCCATGTTGGTTGGCAGGTGGGTTCATCGAACACAAAAAAAAACCAACATTAAATACCCTAAAGATTATTGTGACCAAGTATGGTTACATTTGACTCAGTAGTTTCAGAGACGAATATTTTTGTAAATGATTACACAAAATTACTAAAAAGTTGTTAAATTGACTTTAAAGGGCAATACTAATAAGGGGTCAATTGACAATTTTGATCATGTTTACTTATTTGTAGATCTTACTTTTCTGATCACCCCTAGTTTATGGTGGGGTTTGTGTTGTTTATTCTTTTGTTTTCTATGTTGTGTCATACGTAATATTGTTTGTTCGTTTGTTCTTATCATTTTTAGCCATTGCGTTGTAAGTTTATTTTCGATTTATGAGTTTGATTGTCCTTCTTGTATCTTTCGTCCCTCTTTTCAAGACATTATTGCTGTTTACAGTTTATCTCTATCTATATTGATATTGAGGGGAAAACCCTGCAGAATTTCCTTAAAATTACTTATTTAGGGATAGCAACAACAACAGGATGTCTGATTCGTCAGAAAATTTCAAGGCAGATAGATCTCAACCTGATGAACATGTTTACACCATGTCAGATTTTCTCTAAATGCCGTAGTTTAAGAGAGACATGTATAAGCCAAAAACTGCATTTTACCTTCATGTTTTATTTCTAGTCATAGTGGTCATGTTGGTTGACAAACAGGGTCGTCGGACACATGTTTTAAACTCAATACCAACATATTGGTTTGGTTAAATTTGGCCCAGGATTTCAGAGAGAAAGATTTTTGTAAAAGTTCAAGACTACGGACGTTTAGTAATGAACTAAAGCCTTTTAGGCCAGGTAAGTTTTAGAAAAAAATCAATTTAGAAAAAAAAATCATTCATTATGAGATTACTTCCCGATTAAATAGAGTTATGTGATCAGTATGCATGCCGCATTAATTGAAATAATAACTTCGAAGAAAGTAGCTATAAAATCTATTCATGAAATTCGTACGAGATATTAGTATTTCCGTTTTATTGCAGATTTTGTTAATCAAATCCATTTTATAACATGTCACTTTAATGCATGTATATCGATACAATTATACAGACAAGTCTGCTTTCCGGTTTATATATAATATTGTGTAACCATTTATTAAAGTGCAGTAAGATTGGTTAAGTAACATTATTTACGAGTTTCAATAAAACATGTGAATGATGTACATTCTGCAGATAAAATATAAGTGCAAGTTTTACCATTATCCAAGTTAAATTATGGTCGTCTACTAAAATTCGTCTGAAATTACATCTCAAAAAAGACTAGCGACTGAATTTTTAAATTATTACAGAGTTTGGTTACTGTAAGCTACGCTTCTGGTAAATACATTTTTATTATAGGATTAAACACATTTGTATAGTACGGGGCGCCGAATGGGACTCTTGTGGTTTTGTACAAAATTCAATTCTGTCATAACAAAATCATTTTTGTCTTACAAAACTATGTGCTACAGACTTGTTTTGTGAAAACTTAAATTTTGTGATGACAAAATTCATTGGGGAGACAAAATTCATTTTTGTCTTGACAAAATTCATTTTTGTAGACAAAATTCATATTTGTCATGACAAAAGTCAATTTTGTCTTAAAGGTATGCAAATATAAACATATTTGCATACAAAATTGACTTTTGTTACCTGATATGGAAATTAAATCACAAAAGTCAATTGTGTACGGTAAGATTCAATTTTGTGAAACAAAATTAACTTTTGTGAGACAAAATTGACTTTTGTGAGACAAAATTGACTTTTGTGAGACAAAATTCAATTTTGTCATTTTTGTTGAGACAAAATTCAATTTTGTCATTTTTGTTGAGACAAAAGTCAATTTTGTTAATTTTGTTGAGACAAAAGTCAATTTTGTAAATTTTGTTGAGACAAAAGTCAATTTTGTTAATTTTGTTGAGACAAAAGTCAATTTTGTCAATTTTGTTGAGACAAAAGTCAATTTTGTCAATTTTGTTGAGACAAAAGTCAATTTTGTGACGACACATTTCATTTTTGTGATGACAAAATTCAATTTTGTAACAACAAAATTGACTTTTATGAGACAAAATTGACTTTCGTGAGACAAAATTGACTTTCGTGAGACAAAAATCAATTTTGTTGAGACAAAATTCAATTTTGTTAATTTTGTTGAGACAAAATTCAATTTTGTTAATTTTGTTGAGACAAAATTCAATTTTGACAATTTTGTTGAGACAAAATTCAATTTTGTTAATTTTGTTGAGACAAAAGTCAATTTTGTCAATTTTGTCTCACAAAAGTCAATTTTGTGTATCAAAAGTCAATTTTGTGTAACAAAAGTCAATTTTGTGTAACAAAAGTCAATTTTGTGTAACAAAAGTCAATTTTGTGTAACAAAAGTCAATTTTGTGTAACAAAAGTCAATTTTGTGTAACAAAAGTCAATTTTGTATGCAAATTAGTTCACAGAAACCAAACTAAACTAATTTAAATACAAAATTGACTTTTGTCGCTCAATTTTCAAATTAGGTAACAAAAGTCAAGTCTGTGTAACAAAAATGAATTTTGTCATGACAAAAGTGACTTTTGTCCGCTGATAGATAATTTTGTATGACAAAATTTCAAATTTGTAGTATGATACAAATTTTGTTAAACTGAACTCATTTTTGTTGAACAAAAGTCACTTTTGTCCGTACAAAATTGAATTTTGAGTACAAAACCACAAGAGTCCCATTCGGCGCCCCGTATATAGAGGTTATTGATATGTAAACCGGTGCGATTAACTCACAAGCTGAATAAAAGTTTGGCATTCATAACAGAAAGATGGGGAGTATAAGACCATGAGACGCAACCCTTAAAGGCTAAATACCATGCAGAAACAAAGCACATGACCTTTTGTATTCAACTAAATAGATATCCAACAACACATGCACCAGCGTCTAGGCCAGATGTCAAACTCTAGGTATGCGTCTGTACCAAGTTAGAAACCTGTTATCCCGTTTGTGACGTTTTTTGCAGTCTTCTATATATGTTTTTCGTTTCTTGTTTTAACATAAGTCAGGATACGGCCGTTGATTATCTTAAATGAATCCTTTTAAATTTTGTCATGAATGATTGACCTTTTTAAAACTTACTTAACGCTATGGGTTTTGCACATTTTTAAAATCGTGTGGGGGTCTGTACTTGTTCCTATCTCCTCTGATGGACAGTTGTCTCATAGAAATGCACACCACATCGCCTTATTTCTACATTTACATGATTTTTAATAGGACAGGTACAAAAACAATATGTGGCTTGGCTACTCAGCAATTGCCATAAAATATCGATTATATCGAAATACCAAAAGACACAGATTTAGAGATCAAACAGTACAAAACTGATTAATATTTATAATACAGATATTATAAACAAAAAGAAAAGAAGAATAAAACAGATACAAGTAAAAAAATATGAAACATGTGTTTTAATTTTCGTGTTGATAACATGTGTTGTTTCTCAATGACCTTCATCGATCAGCCGCCGTCAAAGTAGTAGGTCCGGTAAGGCCCCCCTTTGGCCCATAAATATAACAGTTTTACAAAATTGTTAAAATGTAAACTTTTAGTTATTTATTGGACAGTTGAATGCTTCTGCTACATAAATATTGGCTGTTTCTGACAATACAATGCACATATATCGGGTTGTAGCACCATTTACGGGGCGCCGAATGGGACTCTTGTGGTTTTGTACAAAATTCAATTCTGTCATAACAAAATCATTTTTGTCTTACAAAACTATGTGCTACAGACTTGTTTTGTGAGAACTTCAATTTTGTGATGACAAAATTCATTTGTGTAGACAAAATTCATTTTTGTCATGACAAAATTCATTTTTGTAGACAAAATTCATATTTGTCATGACAAAAGTCAATTTTGTCTTAAAGGTATGCAAATATAAACATATTTGCATACAAAATTGACTTTTGTTACCTGATATGGAAATTAAATCACAAAAGTCAATTGTGTACGGTAAGATTCAATTTTGTGAGACAAAATTGACTTTTGTGAAACAAAATTAACTTTTGTGAGACAAAATTGACTTTTGTGAGACAAAATTGACTTTTGTGAGACAAAATTGACTTTTGTGAGACAAAATTGACTTTTGTGAGACAAAATTCAATTTTGTCATTTTTGTTGAGACAAAATTCAATTTTGTCATTTTTGTTGAGACAAAATTCAATTTTGTCATTTTTGTTGAGACAAAAGTCAATTTTGTTAATTTTGTTGAGACAAAAGTCAATTTTGTCAATTTTGTTGAGACAAAAGTCAATTTTGTTAATTTTGTTGAGACAAAAGTCAATTTTGTTGAGACAAAAGTCAATTTTGTCAATTTTGTTGAGACAAAAGTCAATTTTGTCAATTTTGTTGAGACAAAAGTCAATTTTGTGACGACAAAATTCATTTTTGTGATGACAAAATTCAATTTTGTAACAACAAAATTGACTTTTATGAGACAAAATTGACTTTCGTCAGGCAAAATTGACTTTCGTGAGACAAAAATCAATTTTGTTGAGACAAAATTCAATTTTGTTAATTTTGTTGAGACAAAATTCAATTTTGTCAATTTTGTTGAGACAAAATTCAATTTTGTCAATTTTGTTGAGACAAAATTCAATTTTGTCAATTTTGTTGAGACAAAAGTCAATTTTGTCAATTTTGTTGAGACAAAAGTCAATTTTGTGTAACAAAAGTCAATTTTGTGTAACAAAAGTCAATTTTGTGTAACAAAAGTAATTTTTGTGTAACAAAAGTCAATTTTGTGTAACAAAAGTCAATTTTGTGTAACAAAAGTCAATTTTGTGTAACAAAAGTAATTTTTGTGTAACAAAAGTCAATTTTGTGTAACAAAAGTCGATTTTGTATGCAAATTAGTTCACAGAAACCGAACTAAACTAATTTAAATACAAAATTGACTTTTGTCGCTCAATTTTCAAATAAGGTAACAAAAGTCAAGTCTGTGTAACAAAAATGAATTTTGTCATGACAAAAGTGACTTTTGTCCGCTGATAGATAATTTTGTATGACAAAATTTCAAATTTGTAGTATGATACAAATTTTGTTAAACTGAACTCATTTTTGTTGAACAAAAGTCACTTTTGTCCGTGCAAAATTGAATTTTGAGTACAAAATCACAAGAGTCCCATTCGGCGCCCCGTACCATTAAGTCATGCTAAATTACTGAAATCTTCAAAATTCTATCATTTTAGTTAAATTTTAGACGGTTTCCGTGTAAAACGAAAGTGGCCGCATTCGTGTTCATCCTTAATATTGCAATGTAAGTTGTATTTTATGATAATACATAACATATATAAAGGTTGTGGATGATCACGGATGCGGCCACTTTCATTTTTGACAAAAAACATCTGAAAAGTGGCGGTTTTTTTGGTATATTTGAGAGATTATTCATATTTGAGCTTCAATCGGATCGTTTTTAATGACTTAATCAGTTAAAATCTTTTACATAAACTAATTGAATCAAGTGAAATAGACACTTAAGTGTTTAAAAAGTGGTCAAAATCTTTCGTCAGATGAAACTGAAATTTGAGGCCAAAATGAGTCCTTATACCGGACCTACTCCTTTCAAATTTCTACTGGTGTTTGAGTGCTATTGAAAATGTTCCGTTTAACACAATACTTAGTGAATATGTAACAAATGATACTATGCATAGAAAGAAGTAGCTTATAATGCGTTTCGATGGGCTCTCGAGAAAAATTATTATACACAATTTGATTATTTTATGGATGAACTTTTCCAAAATTTGAATATGAAATATAACTTTACATTAAACCACATCTGAATCCATTACAATGATTTATTTCCACAAATCTATCATGTTTTGTTGCAGGCAATGTTTTTACGGTATATATCTCGTCTTGAAAAGGCTGAAGGCATCTTGCAGATTTGTAAAAAAAAAACAAGATTTCAATAAATCTGTTAGATTTTGTGTGACATTTGCTAAAAACTGACACGATTTACAAGTAAAACAATAATCCGCATTTTTAAAAGGACAGAATTAGTTAACGGGATTCATTTTATTAATAAAAAATATTTTTCACTTGCAAAATATGTGCAGGAAAAAAAGAATGGACTGTTTCGGTATTTGTATAGGGGATGCTATTTAATATGATATTGTTTTGCTTTATGAAAAGATAAATAAGTGTTTGGCAAATTTCCTAATGCTATTATATCTGGAAAAACGCAATTTGAGATCAAACTGAAAAAGACATGATTAGCTTGCGACTAAAACGGCAAATCTGCTTAAGTGCTAATAAATTTGAAATGTTATTGTTTTTGTATTATTCACTCCTTTATATTCGTCTTTGATTTTGCAAATATTTTGTTGTGAGCTTTCTTTGTATGGAAGTAAAGATAATCGTGCTTCAAATACATCAAAAACAGCATGCAAGCCGATTTGTATGTGCCAATGTGTAGTCGGTTTGTCTACATTCGTTATATTGTGACATGTTTACTTCAATAATTTATAAGTAATTTTCCATTAAAGTAATTATGCATAATTACAACAAATAATGAACAATAGACCTTTTATCTCTTTCTAATGCATTTATCCGTTTCAATGACTAAGTTTCCTTTTAGGATGACCTTACTATATCAGTTAACTTTCAGACTTATCTGTTTTAGTTTTCACCAAAGTTCAGTTGCATCATTGACATTTTTAACATGTATAGTGTTTATGCTACCGTCTGTTGACAATTAATTCAACTGCTTGGCATTTTTATTTTTTTTGGCTTTACACTATAGAATGAATGAAGCTACTTTTTTCAATTTTTTTCATTCTTTTGAATAATTCGAATAAACAAACTATCAATTATTGAAAGTATATATCAATTTGAACGCAAAGTATTATTACTTAAAAATTCAATACTATTTTCGCAAAAGTAACGAACGCAGGTTACTACTGCCATCTTATTTGTAGGTGTGTTTGATTGTTTTATTGATGTTTTGACAACGTTTATCTTAATCACAAGGAACTCCTACAGAGTAAGACATGTAGGAAGAATCCAGTTTAGAACTTTATTCTCACTTATCTTCCTACATGTATAAGATCTACCACTTATTTTCTCTCAATAAAGTATTTTCTATCAAATTAACGTGGTGCTTTGTCTATTTTTGTAATGATGGTTAATAGCTACCGGTTTGTCTTCACGAAATGGACAATATTGAAGGTACAATCGATATACACTATCTATTTACGGATATGAACAGAAAATTATGTCTGTACTGTAAGTATAAAAATCGCTAGACATAAATACTATGAAACAATTGCCAATTTGAAGACATGTGTGTAATTTTTAGAATTAAATGCTGATCTCTGATGTTCAATCACGTTTTATCCCAGCCCAGTCTACATGAAGTCTTGGACAATTTTAGATCTTATACAACCGCTATTTCATTGGTTTTGATTCCTGACTTTAAAAGTTTGAGGTTTTGTATTTTATTTCAACAAGTGTACTTTATTTAATAAAAACCGCGAGACTTGCCGAGTTGTTTCAATGTTAAGCCCCCGTCCCACTAGACCACAATCGTACCACGCTCACAGCGATCTTAAATAAATTTATATCGTAGTGAGGTCGCGGTATGAGCTTACTTTTAACCAATCAGAAGACAGTAAATACACCATAATTATTTATTAATTTCTGATTAAACGTAGATTTCTGGGAAACAATACAGTCATGCCATCAAAATCTACCAGAACACGTGGGCGTGGTGGTAGGGGTTGATTCAGAGGCAGAGAGAGCTCTGATAGTTACGAATTCTGATCCAGCAAAGATGTCGGAACGACAAATACAACCTGAATTACAACATATTCCTGGTCCATTAAGCTCAAATGACAATATTCTAGTGAACGATTGTAGAGATGACACAGATGTGTGAATATAAAAAAAATATATAAGATCACAAAGCTCGCTGTACCACGATCTTACTGCGCTCTCACTACGCTTTAACCACGACCGCTTTGAACATGTTCAAAGTTGGCCACGCTCATCACGATTATCAAGACCTCACCACGACCGTAATGCGACCTTACTGCGATCTTCACGTTTGCACTACGATCGTCAAATTTTTCACAATTTTCACAGATCGTAGTGCGGTCGTGGCCTAGTGGGGCTGCAGTATTTACGAAAAAGCTGCAGAGTGGGAAATTTTATTTGCCAAAAAAGCAGTAAGTTATTTCTCCATGATGAATGATTCGCATTATTGTCTAAAATTATATATTTAGCCAATGCCAATTAAACCCAACCAGACAAAAATGGTTACAGTTCATCATACTGTCTACAGCTATATAAGAAAGGATTTGAAGATACTGGTATACCGCATGAAAGATTTGTTTCACTATTTATTATACACGATTGGAACAGTTTACCCAAAAATGGTGTGTCTGTAAAGAATGTTGATACATAACATTAAAATACAACTTAATCATTGGGAAGTGGTCATGTACCAGTTTAGACAAATTATACAATTACTTTTTTTTTACAATTTTTTTTATTGTTTCTTAATTGATTGATTGATTGATTATCTTTATTTCCTCCATAATATGAAGATTTTACAATTTATATTATAAGAACAGAATCAAGAACATAACACTAACATATTTACATATTCTAAACAACATCAAAGTATACAAACAGCAATAAAAAAAGTCTATAGGTAGTTACATAATTACATAGGAAATAGAGTCAAAAACAAAACGTCTATAATTCACCAACTTCATACAAGAACAACATTAGTTAAGATCAAATATGTGACTATAAAGATCATAATTGAAGACCTGATATAGTTTATACATATAATCTGCTATGTGGCACATCAAGAGGCTCCATACATCAGCATTTATAGTTTGCATGGTATGATTCATACTTCCAAGTAACGACTCGATAATTTCGTCATCATCTTGATTAAAGAAACGAACGGAATCCTCTACGTCAAGAATATCAACAATTTTGTAGAACATTTCTGTCCGAATTTGTAAAAGAGATGTACAGCAAAGTATATAATGCATAAGTATATCCGTATTATATAAGTTACACAAGGAGCATTTGCCTGTTTGAATAGCTATGGCTCCTAATTTCACAAGCGTCATAAATTTTGAATTTAGTGATGGATAAGTTACCGCTAGTCGTAACAAACGATGCTCCGTCAAACAAGTATGTATTTTATGGTACCGCTTAAGTTCTGGTCGCCGTTCAACTGAGTGTTTCCATTTGTTTTCTTCGTATATGTCTAAAGTCTGTTTTACAATTTTGCTCCACAGTAGCTTGTCTGGAACAAAATTTTCAGCCACAAAGTTGTCAACAAAAGAATCAAAATCATATTTTATCAAAATTTTGATATAATCGTAAGTCAATGAAATTTGACTGGCCTCACCGGTTAATATTTGTCCCATACGAAAATTAAACATCCGTTTATGTATTGTTGTCGATTTTGCACGACACAGTCTCCCAAAAAACAAAAGTTTCATTTTATCAGTATATCCTTCGACAGACCACAAACCAACATTACTAATACAAGAGTCAGTCGGACTACGTTTATCCATCATTAGTATAAATCTGACGAAATATCTTTGAGTTATTTCCAACATTTCAGTTTCACGGTATGGTAGCTGACCCCAAGTTTCACATCCATAAAGTGCAGTTGTAAGAATTACTCTTTTCCATATCAAGTTATTAGTTAAGGCACTCATCCCTCGTGGATTAACACCAACAGTATATAGTGAGTGAAGTTTCTGTTTTAACTTTTTACTGGATTTATCTGATCTATCGAAAGTTTTTCCATCTGAGCTAATAAGTGTTCCAGCGTAAGTACATGTACGTTTTCTTTCGAGTACAATATTACCTAGGTTAAGACATGCTGCAGAGTCATAATTGTTGCGAGTCTTTTTTGGTGGTGTAAAAGTCAAAACACTACTTTTCGATGCATTATATTTTAACCGCCATTTGAGCGCATAGCTGTTAACAACGTTTAATAATGTCTGAGCACCATTTACAGTTGCGCTTTATAAAGTTGTGTCATCAGCTAACAAGATTGTTGGTATGCTTATCGGGCCTACTAGTAGTCCACAATGTGTCGATAAGAGTTCACAAATCAAGTCATTGATAAATAAGGAAAATAACCAGGCAGACAACACACGGCCTTGACCTACTCCTTGTTCAATCCGAAACACTTGACTTGTTAGTCCACTATGCTGCACATGTGCTGTTGCAGTTTTATACGACATATATATCAGATTCCACAATTTACCTTGAATTCCAATTTGGTTCAGTTTGTAAAGTAGGCCATCTTGCCATACTCGGTCAAAGGCCTTTTCGTTGTCGAGAAAAATGGCATAAACAATCGAATTACGTTCAAGATAATAATGAATTGCTTCTTTCAAGGTGTAAATAGCTTGTATCGCACCATGTTCTTTTACAAATCCAAACTGGAGTGGATGCGGCATCACACTATTGATATTAACAAGGAGTTTATGAATACGATTCAAAATTATTTTATCAAACAGTTTTCCTAATGAAGACGTTAAAGTAACTGCACGATAACTATTTGGATTTGTTTTGTCTTTATTATTTCCTTTATAAAGAGGTATAACTATTCCATGTCTAAATGATAAAGGTAAGTATACTTGTTCGAGAATTAAATTGTATAATACACTCAGATGTTTTAATATGTTTTCACCACCATATAGTATGTGTTCATTTGATATATAATCCTGTCCTGGCGATTTACCGGCTTTCAATGTTCGTACCTGATCCTTGATTTCATCTACAGTAGTCGGTTTGTCGAGAGTATCAATATAACCTTTGTATTTATTGTTGAAAAGATCATGAACTTTTTTGGAAATTTCCCGTAAAATTGTTTGTCAAAGCAGTTCTCTTCTTTTATAGAATATAAATTTTCAAAATATTTCCCCCATAACATACATATATCTCCAGGTGTCTTTGCTTCGGTATCGTCATAAACAAGTTTATCTGTTGTCGGTCCCTGTTTCCTCATTTTACGTGCAGTTCTGAAAAATTCTCCGATGTCAACTTCTGCTGCATTTTTAATGTCCTCATACTTTTCCTCTCGCCATAGTTTTTCGGCCTGACGTTTACGTTTCCTGAAAATTCTTTTTTTTTTTCTTTATATTCTTTGTAAAGGCGGTTAGATTTGTTACGAGGCTTATTATTATTTTTCCATTCACGACGAGCTTCGCGCTGTTCGTAATGAACTGCATTTAAGTTATTAGATTTCCAGTATGGTTTGAGGTAGTGACGAAACTTTCCACACGGAATATATGCATTTGCCGACATGTGTAGTGCATTAGTTAAAACTGTATTATAATGTTCCAGATCATTAATGGTACAATTGTCGATTTTAGGCTTGATAATGTCCAAAATTTTATCAATTTCTGTTTGATACATCTTTATTTCAAATTCATCAGCTTTCGTCCATTTTAAAACATGACGGCCCAATTTGGAGCTACCTGACGACCCACATAGCAGATCAATGTTCAGAGACATATATATAGGGTAATGATCAGAAAAATCATATGGACAGTCATCTTTTATCTCTAAGTTTGAAATATCATGCTCTAAAATTTCTGGTATACATATATAGTCTATTAACGATTTTTTACTTTTATCTTTATTTCTGAAAGTATAATTAGGCCCAGTTACCTCATTCAACAAGTGGGGAACTTTTATATTACGACTATCAAAAAAACATTTCAAAGCATTACTTTTTGTGCTAACATTTTCACAAGATATGTCAACATTAAAATCACCACCTATAATTGTAATATAGTCTTCACTCATTCTATCATAATAACACGATAAAACATCTAAATAATCTAGATATACATCTTGAGAATAATTAGTAGACGGTAGGTAATAGAGTGCAAATTACACATATATCTTGAAAACCATCGATTGACAATATCGCACCACATATTCTGTCATTTTGAATTTCTACGGGCTTAATTTTAAAACCTGATGATTTTCTAATCAATATTGCTGTCCCACCCGAGCCCCTTGAACTATTCATGCAAGAGCTACTAATACTATAAACAACATGAAATTCGTCAGCAATATTATGAAGAAAACATACATTAGTTTCATTCAACCAATGTTCAGTCAAAAAACATATATCTGATTGCTTAAGTAAAGTTTGAAAGTACGACACCCCGTACATTGCACCCCTCATGTTCCAACATAATAACCTTATCATGACGAAAAATATAAAATATACAAAATATAATATAGGTTTTAATTCCATGATTGTTCTGTTTGGTATAAAAATATCAACTGTAGAGACGCATTTATTAACTATTTAAAATTCGAATTATTCGTTAACCAAAATTGACCCATAAAATGCCGGATTGTTATAAGTTTTTTTGTTTTTTTTAGAGCAAGTACGAATTAGGGTGGGCTAAAAAAAGGATTGAATTTCCTTACACATGAGCCCGTAAAATATTCTACAGGTAATTTACAGGTAAAGTAAAATGCATCTCGAACCTATATTTAAAGAACACTTAAAAATATAATAATCTGCAACTAACGTCAAACTTTCAGACACAAAACAAAAAAGGGAAACTTCGCAAAAAAAATCAAAAATTGATATTATGTTCATTCTGTATAAAAATGCTCAAATTCATAGATATTAAAGTTTTATTCCGCTAGATAAGCGATCACCATCGGTTTTAAATTTAGAGTATCAATTCTCCGAGATCCGCCATCTTGTCTTCTTTCCCGATGAATAAAAACGATATGTCTATAAACCACAAAGAAACAAAACTACAGTAACCGATGTAGTCGTAATTGCGTGTCGATATCTTGTCAATCGTACGGTTGTTTAATCCGACTAACTAACTAAGTAACTTGATACGGAAAATATTCTTACTTTTTTTAAAATACCATGGTCTGTTGTTTTTAAACTGTTGATATTGGAATTAGGTGAAAAGTCAAAGTTGAAATCATAATTAAGTGTTCCGTGAAAATTGTTTTCGAAAATCTAATTTGTTCATAATTCTTTAAAGTAATAAACTTTTTTCAAATACATTTTGATCTTCCCTCATCTGATCACCAGCATGGCTAAAGGTATTACTTCCAAAGGTATTGTGAGGGGTGTGAGGTGACACGTCCAGGTATTCAAGCGATTTCCTGTCGGGCTTGCAAGTTCATGCATCGTTTCACTTCTGCAGGTATTGATCAGTGTACACGGCTGATAACTTATAACTTATAACTTTTCATTTTGAACTATCAAATGTATAATATACAGCTCTGTCTTACTTGTCATTACTAAACTCATACGCTTGTTTATAAATAACATTTCTGGTGTAAAGAATATAATTCATAAAAATATAAATAATACCCAAAAAATAAGATTTGATGAAATTAAAATCTATTTAAATATTTTTTCCAAGGGTGAATTTGGGAAAATGTAATATATAGTCATTGTCAATAGTGAAGGACAGATTGGAACAGACCAGAAATATTGATTTAAAAAAATGTACGCACTTGCCGACGATTCGTTTATACGACTGGATAGAAAGTTACGGAACAATAGCGCAATTTAAAATATATACGTGTATACATTGAACATAAGAAAAAAAACATATATTTTGAATAAATAGGGGTTAAAGTGTTGTAAATAGACTAGTTCACGTATGCCAACAGTATGTAATCATTGAATGTCGATAGACTACAGTTGTATACCAAAAGAAGAAGAGAACCAATTTGATTTAAATACAGGTCGATGTATAACTTTTGCTTTGGTTCATTGAAGCTGTGGACCTAGGAAAATCACAGATTTATATTTCAATAAGATTGTTCTCAAACAAAGGAAGGAATTCGTCATCACAATTGTTATATATGCCACTGGACGAACACTAATTATCCCCAGGGGATGTGAATATTTTGCTGGGAAACCTTTGAGTATCAAAGTTTCAAATTAATTTCGGGATTTATTTTCTTGCTTGGTATTCAATAACAGAAAAAAGAATAAATTACTTGTTCGCTAAATAGGGGTATTCTTGTCAGATAAAAGAATTTTAGTTATATTTAAAAAATAGGGAAATATGACATTGAATTGGTTCTGTCTTTTTTTAAACATCGTTAAAACGATGTGTGTCTAAGGTGAACGCCACAAGAACCCTGTAATACTAGTACGAGAGTATAGCATGTAAACATTCCTTCTCAATAATATGGTTGTATTGGAAATATTTTCATACAGATTGACAACTCATTGTCCGATATGCATGTAATATTTGCCACATGACGCCCGTAGTTCTTTCTACCATCATCACCTTATTCTTTGATATTGCTGTAAACATCGATGGTTCACACCCAAACAAAATGGGAGTAATGAACCTTCAGAGCTTCTCCTTGTTATACACTTGTGAAATATATAGACGAAATTTCTGTATTGAAATGAATCTACATCTCACAAACAGGATTTTCAAATAACGATTTTGGGTAATCACCTTACAAACCAATATAAACGTATGGCAAGATATAACCATGAAGGAATTTAGTTTTTGTCAGACGCAAGAACTCATCACTATATCATAAACGTATACGTATATATATGCATACAGTTTCAAATACCAAGAACAAGCGGTCGATGTCGATAGTCTGTTTTCTAACTGTTCAGAGTTAGACATGTCACTTGTTCATTCTTGGAAGCCTTCATATTCCCCGTCTAACGATGGGAACTCTTTCTGATTGTGTTGACTATAAATGCTTGTATGGTAATTCTGTCGTTTATCTGTACAAGCGGTTGCATTTCCTCTCCTTTCCCAACAAACAAACGAACGAAACGCCACTAGTCTGATTTCTCTGGAGCTCATCCTCAATGGCTCTTATACGTCAGGAAACTTACATGTATACTAATAATGATTGTTTCATGAACAACGATGTATGAACGAACTATTATAAATTCGCCAATATCTGTTATGCATGACTAAAATATAACTTTTATTACAACTACTGTATTACTTATTTGGATTATTCAACATTGCACAAATATTATCATAGAATTTTTAAAAACATCCTCAAAAATTCTCAAAAGAAATAATGCCTTAGCTTAGATAATTGGTATTCTTTTCACAAAAAGTTCGTGTAAATGATTGTCAAATGAATTTAATTATGTAAGAATAAAATGTTAAAAAGAAACAAAAAAAAAATTATGCATGTTGTAGGTTGTATTTTTTTGTCAATTAAAATCTTTAAAATTGCAATAGTTTTATTAGCATTTAAACACAGCCAGATTTGAATACAAGTTAAGAAATTCCGGTAAAATCAATGATATCAAACAGATGTACAATGAATGGTATATCAAATTGGGTAATATTGCATTTAGTTTTTATCAAAGATTAAAACTATTTTTTGCTTCATATTTGAATCTTTACGCCAATTGCCGCTAAGACAGTAATAAAAAATTGTTTCCTTTTATTTTTATACACTTTCGGAATTACGAATCAGAATTTTATTTTCAATTAATTTACACAATTTAATTATTGTATCTTTATTCTCATCGTGTATTAAATCTTAGTGTGTTAACATCATGGCAGCATAATATACTCTTTCTAATCCTTTCTGTTTATCCTTTCCAAATAACAACATTTATACCTGTGTACGCTTGAACTCACACCTGCGGCTAAATAGCTACAAGGTAAACGAATTGACCTCAAGCCGAGAAATATACAGTGACCTTTAAAAAATAATATACACACTCTGCTCACACATTAGTTGCATTGAAATGATTATCAAACCAATAACGGTAAATAGAATTGAAATATTTTCAGTTCAATATCAGTAAAAATGTTCAATAAATATTTTATTAAAAAAATCTCAACAATAATTAATTAAATTTATTCAAAAACATTTACTAGAGATAATTTTATAGGAGTTTAATTCAATCAATACAAAACGGTATATATATGCATATTCACTTTCGTTCATTCTTATATTGTGGTTAATAACTTCGACCATTCGTCAGCTGTGCGCTTTTAATTACGTATATTGTCGATAAGCTATAAGAGTTAAACAGATTTTATTTTTTTTCCAGAATTCAATAAATCGGGCTAATACGTCACGACCCACTCGAGAATTCAACCAAAAAAGTTACAAATACTTGATTTTCTCCGTTATTAGAAGGAATATAAATTTAAAACTTTGCAAATGTGTTTTTTATGTTAAGATGAACATGATTAGATGATAAGTAAAAAATCGCGGAATTTCCCTTTAAACTCCCTGTTAACCGTGAGAGTTATAAATCTCATAAAATGATAACAGAACGGTCTACGCAACACGACGGATGTCACATGTTGAGCAGGATCTGCTTACCTTTCCGGAGCACCTGATATCAGTCACCCCTAGTTTTTGGTGGGGTTCGTGTTGCTTATTCTTTAGTTTTCTATGTTGTATCATGTGAACCATTGTTTGTCTGTTTGTCTTTTTTTTCTTTTTAGCCATGGCGTTGTCAGTTTATTTTCGATTTATGAGTTTGGCTGTCCTTCTGGAATCTTTCTTTCCTCTTTTATGGAGTCATTGACCTATTGCTTTCATTTATGTTTGTTATGGTTGCTTCGACTGCCGATTTGTAAATCGCGGTTCGTGTAGTAAAGCTTCACAATAACACCGATAATGCCTTTGTAAACCTTATGTTATGACATTTAATTAAACTGCTAGGGAAGCAATTTAATTAAATACAAGGAAAGATCTTTATTTCAAATTAAGAGAAACCTTAATTATTTCTAATCACTAAATATCTCATTAATGATTTATAGATTTTAACAATAAAAAGGCGGTTTTCAGGAGAGAGAGAAAAAGAATAATCCTTTATTTGCACACGTTATTTTTTAATTGTTTAACATCCTACATCTTTTAAATTTTTCCTTGACATTGCAAGTGCTTTAGGTTTCATATTGCATTCATATTGAATTTATACAAAAAATAAGGAGATATGGTACATTGTATGATTGCCAATGTGATAACTATTCACCAGGGATATAATTGAGTGGATGTAAGCAAATATAAGCAGCCGTACGGCCTTCAACAATCTGAAAACCCATATACCTGAGAGTAGGCTATAAAAGGCCCCGACATGGAAAATATCATACAACTAAATTGAAAAAAATCAATGGCTTATTTTAACAAAACATTTTACGAAAAACAAACATGACAGACATGAACCAAAGACTATGTTCTATTCACTTTTGGTCAGTAATTGAAAGGGTATCAACTTCACAAATAATACGCGACATGATTGTCTTGATGTATAGCTTCTGCATACTGACGTTGTTTATCATCTAAACAACGTGTTAATATATTGTTCTTTTATTTGTCTTTCTATTATTTACTTTTACTGTTTGGTCTGTTTTCTGTGATATACATTTGACGTGGATCGGTAGTTATACATCCCGTCAATGTGTTGTTTGTATTGTCTTTTATTTTTGCTGATGTGTTTTGTACCTGTGACTTTTTGTGTTTCTTTGGTACATATGACGTGGCTCTGCACTTTTAAATATCCCGCCATGATGTTATTGTTCTATTACATGTATAATGCTATTATAGTTCTATTATGATTTTGAAAATACTTTGAACGACAAAATTATTTTACTCGCGTAGTGGTACTAACAATATTAGGAGTCTTAAACATTCTAACAAAACTTCTAGATAATTTTAAATCTCGGTCTTTCTCTGAAATTAGTAATAACTAAACTTTTGATTTTCAACCTTGTATACCACAATTCCCCATGTGAAATTATAATCTTTAAAATACTTTGAACGACATCATTATTTTATATTGACGTTTACACTCTGACGCCAAACACGCGACTCTTAGCAATGAATGTGATTGTTGATAGATGCTTCTTGTGCTTCTTTGTTAAATATTTGTTTGTTCTTATTGAGATTGTGACACAGTGAATATGATGGATGTACCCCTATTTTGACAATTTTAGCTATTATGTCTGTTTCGTTCACGCATCGTTGTAAATATGATCAAATATAATGGAATTTGATGCGACTGTCATTCAAGTGGGAGGTTTAGTGCTATAAAACCATGTTCAATGTACCATTTCCTATATTGAAAATGCCTGCACCAAGTCAGAAATATGGCAGTTGCTCTCCACTCGTTTGATGTGTTTTATCATTTAATTTTGCCATTTGATAGGGACGGTCCGCTTTTAATTTTCCTCGGAGTTCGGTATTTTTGTGATTTTACCTTTTCTTCTAATGTTAGTAAGTTTCGTTCTTGTTTCTGCAGAAATATTTCAATGATCAGTCTGGTATATATTCTATAGTAATACAAACAGGGTTCATGTATACTTGATAGTCACGAGTGTTTAACTTAGAAGATAACGTTATTCCTTGTTATTCACCTTCTCAAAACAGTTCTGTTCATTTTTCATTGCTATAACGAATATTTGAAATTAAAACATTTTTCGGTGTAATGTCATAAACTCGAAAACTTCTTATATTATATCTGATGGGAATATTTAGTGTTTATCATACAATATGAATACAAAGATGCGGCCATCATATCGACAGAGTATGTACGCATATTTAAAGCATATTTCACTCCAATCATTCACAAAAATATTTAAAAACAAAGGGTATAATATGATCATTATAATTGCATATTTATTTTTAAAGTGTTTCTTTCAATGGAATATGCATTTCTTGACTTAAAGCAACTGATCCATACATGTAAATAATGGCATGCATTTTGATGCTCAATTGTATATGAATCTTAAAGTAGAACTGCAGCACTCTCAGATAATGTTGACCCTTATAGCATTCGCGATGGTTCGTTTGGGCTTTACTTTTATTTGTCTTTTTGATAAAGTCATCTGAGCTTGGTTATCGGATTCTTCCAACACACATTTAATTTTAACTGAAAAGCACACGGTGAATTAAAAAAGCGATGATATAAATGTATATAAAGATGTGGTATCAGTGCCAATGAGACAACTGTCCATCTAAGGCCCATATTGTAAAATTGAACCATTATAGGTCAAAGAACAGCCGTCAACATAATAAACACAGAGCCTTGATTCACACCAAAAATATAAGTATATAGGTAAGCAACGTGTTTGATATTGTCACATTGTCATGATATCTATTGAAGGTGAAGGAGTTATGGTGCTTCAATGCCCTTGTGATACGATAGTAGATTTATGATAAGCTACATAAGAGTAATCATCTAGCACAGCTAATGAATAACTCCTCAAATTTATAGTTGTTAGAGCGATAGATTACTGTGAAAGTGCACTGGGTTCGTTTTTCCGTTTGTACAGTATAAAGTTTAACTTTGAGGAAAAATCAAATGAGTTGGCTATTACATTATGAAAAAAAACCATAAAGGCTATACAAATTTCCTGCTTGTAAAGCGCTTTTCTGGATTTACTTTTATCGGGAAGACTCAAAGTTGAATATACGAAAGCCAGGCATGTGTAAGAACACTTGATAAGCGGTATATGACATAAAAGAACATACAAATAATTATAGCAAAATGCATTACTTAATCTTAGGTCAAATTTGCTAAATGATTATAAATGATTGCCGTAGATTTGAAACCCAGATGTGATAGTCTCCTGTATCGAAGGTTGCAGCGAAGCATCCGTTGTCAGTATAACACGTGATACAGTTTCTTAAGTTCATTCCCAAAAGTACCAGTCTTAGTAAATGAAAAGCCATTTTTGATTCAATAACAGTCTGTGTTTTAAAAAAGCCTGGTCTAACTGGGTATAAACAATCACCTGCGCGTGCTAAGTAAAAATAAGTGTGTTTAGAAATAATTTTGAAATTTAAACACGAACAAAATAACCAATATCTGTAAGAAAAATTGGATATAATACCAAGAGCTTCTCAGTCAAAAATATATATATAAATCAAGTCGGGGTTGTACAACTGCTTTTGCTAAATCTTATACGGTCATAGATCTTAAACATGTATGTTTCTCTTTTTTTATATAGATTAGACAGTTGGTTTTCCCGTTTGGATGATTTTAGACTAGTAATTGTTCGGGCCCTTTATAGCTTGCTGTTCGGTATGAGCCAAGGCTTCGTGTTGAAGACCGTGCCTTGATCTATAATGGTTTACTTTTATATAAATTTTGACTGGGATGGAGAGATGTCTCATTGGCACTCATACCACATCTTCCTAAATCTATGCATATATAGTTACACATTTTTTCACATTTTGATTTGTTAAACATAAGCATTATTTACCATCATCATATGTTATAATGCGTGAATGTCCAGTTCTGTGATCCTATTTTTGTGGAACATTTACGCATAATAAGACCATGTTCGTCCTGATCAAGACACAGTCCACTCTGTTCATGTTTAATATAGTGATTCTTTTTATGTTCCCATGTTTGTTTGGGGCCAATTATACAGCAAACTAATTTTGGTCTAGTGTTTTCTGCTAACTTTGTCAAAGCTACACAATGAAGTGTGGTTCTTAATAACATATCCCTTGTCCATGAGAACCCTTGCCTTCTCAGTTGTCCGGTACAGTTCTTGGAATAAAAGTCTGTCTCATATGTTAACAGGTAGCCATTATTATCAAGGCACGTGTCATATTTCATATTTTTAGCAGATCCCCAGGCAAACACGTTTTTATCATAAACCAGCAATTCTGGTCTTACATTTTCCAGATACCATGTGAAATTTTTACACTTCAATTTTTCTTTTAGTGCCAATCGTTCAGATAAATCGCCGACATCCATGTTTTTCATTTCAGGAAAGAAGTCGTATACAAACTTTTTATATTCTTGGTCCATCCAAACTTCAACAGCCCGTTTATAGTTATACATTTCAGTCTGGCGTCTGCCTGACGGAAAAGAGTATGGCTGTGGTCGAGCTATGTGTCCTACCTTGGAACAAGGCATATGCACCATTTTCCCGCCACACATCCATACCCTCCAGGGTAATTCTAAATTTTCTCCTCCCCATATTTTCATCCCTTCATCATAAGCTCCGATTTCACTAAAATACTCACTGTCCACTGCCATAGCTGGACCGACCATTACAGCCCCTGGACGCATATCTTCTGCTGTGGGTCCATATTGATCCGGTCTAAACCGTGACTCCCAGAAATACAGACGCCAGTCAAATACATAACGGACAATATGATTTCGTCGGTAGAACTGGTATTCAAATGTATCGGCTTGAATATAGTCCAAGTTTCCCATTGCTATCGTTCGTCTGTCATGTTTAATCGCTGATAATAGCGGCTGCAACCAATCTATATTTACTTCCATGTGACTATCGAAAAATACAATAACCTCACCTGTAGAATTCCTCCATCCATTCATACGAGATTTGATTAACCCTTCACGAGTAGGATTGCGAATGATTTTTACTAATCCTTTCGGAAACATTTCTTTTACATATCTGCTAAGTGGTACATTTAGTGCCTCGAATGTACTTTTATCATCCACAAGGATTATCTCACGAAGAAGATGTCTTGGAGTCCTGTTCACTATACTATACATAGTTCGTTTCAGAATCGATGGCCATTCATCATGAAATGGTATGATAATACTTGCGGTAGGCAAATCATGATCGTATTTTATATTTTGGCAACTTTTCATTCTGGAGTCTGGTACCATACGGTTCAGAGGTGTTATGTCACTTGCCAATATGTTGACGCGGTATTCATTCATTATTTTAGATACAGTACTTTTGTCTTTTTTACTAAATATGACTGGTGTTCCGTTTTCACCTGGTCTTGTCAAATCATTTTGACCGTATTGTTCAATAAGTGGATTACTCGAATAATCGTTCTTTCCCTTTGTCGGTACTTTCTTCAAACGCATTTCTACCGATTTTAGAATTTCAAATTTTGGAAGATCTGAAGCAGATAAATATCCTCCGGTTTTGTATTCACTAGATATATTTAACTGATTCAAAATAAATGTTGAATTAATCAGACAAATAACAAAAGCACATCCAACCACTATTAAAATATATTTAAATTTCACTCTCATGTTTTCCCTGCAAAAAATGTTTGGTATGATTAAACAGGTTTTAATGTATAATATCAATAATGAAGTATTATTTCTTATTTTCACGCAGCTGTCTCTTCCCTGTAACAACCTGTTCAAATATCTGTTGCACTAAATTTGTTTCAACGATTGTATATCTTTTATAAATGTCTTATAAATGAAATCAAATTGAAAAGACATATGATATTAATACCGTTAAGTTCTTAGATCAAAACAAATAAGATTATACAGAAAGAAAATGATACCAGAAACTTTTAGTTCGATTGATAAGCTACTGCTCTGACTAAAAGGCAACCTTTATAAAAATAAGGAGATGTGGTATTATTACCAAATAAACACATCATAGATACCAGGGTTGAAATTCTGTATTTGAGCCAGACGCGCATTTCGTCTACAAAAGAGTCCTCAGTGACGCTCGAATAAAAAAAGTTAAAAAGGCCCCAAAAAGTACCAAGAGCATTGAGGACTAAAAATTACTAAATATTTTGCCAACTACATATCAGATTTTCTAAAGAGACATATCCACCAAAGTTAAGATGACGTGGATGTTAGCAATTAAGGGCAACTGTACAGCCTTCAACATTGAAAAAAAATCCAATTCAACGGCCTAATTTATTACAGTACAATTTACGATTCGAAAACAAATATATATCAGACCTGGACCAACGACAACCCCTTATCTGTAGGCTCCATCTTGGGGAGCCACTTAAAGAATGTGGCGGGGTTAAACATGTTTGTAAGAGCCCAACTAAGCTCAATTGTAAAAGGTTACAATGCAGCTTTGATGGACACTTTAAAGCAAAAATTGAACTGAAAGTGGTTACTAAACACCATAACAGTTTTCGATGAGTATTACACATACATTATTATATATAACTTTCATTTTATTCTTGAATTCAGTTATATACAGAAAAAAATGCTTTCCTTTTGCTATCTTTACTGAGTACCATAAACCATTTATAATAAAACAGCTATTCGTGTATATGTTAACATAGAACTATTTTCGTACACGTTATTCCCTATTCTTTGTTATAATAAAAAGATTAAAAAAATTGCCCAATAATTATGTTTTATACTCCACCACTTCATAAATACTACATTAAAATAAACAAATAAATTGTGGCTTTTGTGGTTTATTTAACATAATTTTAGATTAGTCTAAATAAAGTATGTCCAGACCACATGTTACTGAAATAGTCAAACAATACTAAAACATTGAATATTTACTCATACGTTAAACTATACATGTGTTTTATTTATATACAAGAAATTCCATCTGTTGCAGATTATAAATAAATTTAATATTTATCGTAAATATAAAGACATTGTTCAGATACCTGATACTTAGCCCTACCTATTTCTGAAATAATTTAAAAGTTTTTGCCATGCCGATGAAAGCTAAATTAATTGTTCGTTTATCCCCTGTTTAGGCCCTATGATTTTTTCTATGGAATTATATTGTTATCTGAGACAACGTGGGGCCAAATGACATACACATATAAAGTAAGAAATATTTATTTGGCAAAAGTACAAAATTGTACGGCCACGGCTTGACAAAGAATGGGACTGCCGAGAAACATAATTGTCCCTAGTATATATAATTAAACCTTATAGTCCATTCCTTATTCCTTATTTGCACATTATTGTCCATTCCTTATTCCTTATTTCCACATTATTGTCCATTCCTTATTCCTTATTTCCACATTATTCTTATTCCTTATTTCCACCTTATTGTTATTCCTTATAATGTCATTTCCTAATATATCAATATAATATCCTTATTAACATTATTGCTTCCAAAATATATCGGATGCTGGCCCTGGGAAACAGAAGCTCAGCGGATACATAATTCCATTATAAGAAGCATAATATATTTGTAGATGTTGTGTCGCTATTTTCGCCACATGGTCGAATTCAGTGGCTATACCAAGAGTTATTGGACACTTAGTTCGACCACCGCCACCAATGCGGTAGCGACACAACACACCCGCCGTGACCGTACTTTTAAATGACCACACATATATTTATATCTAAATTACCCTGTAATGAAATAAGAAAAACAATTGCCCACATAAGATAAAGTAACGCCGTCAGATGTGAATATACCGGGCGTATTATATTTTTTCAGGCTATTTTATGTAACAACCTCCCAATTGTATACATAGCTAAGCGGCAAAGGTGTACATTCTTGTGGCTGCTTAATTCGTGCTTACTGGTTTTTACCACATCTTTGATTCAAATTGAAACTGAATCCATTATTCCTACATGTATTCAAACCTTTAAAACTTAGGACACATGAACACTGGTACTTGTCACCAAAGACAGAGAATAAGGGAACTTTAACATTTGGTCTTTGCATTTCATACTTTTAACAATATTTTAGTTTAGTTTCTGTTATTTCTATACATGTACCATGGCAACATTGATCCGTTTTTGAGAATGAGATAACAATATTAGCAGAATTTTGCATCATGATCTTTCTTTACGGATAACAGTTAGCTGTCCTATAAACCCTTTTAATTTGTTTCAAGTGATATATAAGCAATAAATATAGTTACATGCAATAAAAGTGTCTTAAGTGTTTCTAAAAGTGGTGGCCAAATGATATCATAATTATACAATTTACGGAACGCTTCGAAAGCCACTAGACCTGTACACTATGTATCTGATGTATCTACTTGAAACAAATCAAAAATACTAAAAAGGAACAATTTACAGACACTGTGTCCTATCGATGTATCTACTTGATACAAATCGAAATATATTTAATTAAAAAGACACAATTTACAGACACTATGTCCCATCAATGTATCTACTTGATACAAACTAAATTATCCTTAAAAGACACAATTTACAGACACTGTGTCCTATCAATGTATCTACTTGATACAAACTAAATTATCCTTAAAAGACACAATTTACAGACGCTGTGTCATATCAATGTATCTACTTGATACAAACTAAATTATCCTTAAAATACACAATTTGCAGACACTGTGTCCTATCAATGTATCTACTTGATACAAGCTAAATTTTCCTTAAAAGATACAATTACAGACACTGTGTCCTATCAATGTATCTACTTGATACAAACTAAATTATCCTTAAAATACACAATTTGCAGACACTGTGTCCTATCAATGTATCTACTTGATACAAGCTAAATTTTCCTTAAAAGATACAATTACAGACACTGTGTCCTATCAATGTATCGACTTGATACAAACTAAATTATCCTTAAAAGACACAATTCACAGACACTGTGTCCTATCAATGTATCTACTTGATACAAACTAAATTATCCTTAAAAGACACAATTTACAGACACTGAGTCCTATCAATGTATCTACTTGATACAAACTAAATTATCCTTAAAAGACACAATTTACAGACACTGTGTCCTATCAATGTATCTACTTGATACAAACTAAATTATCCTTAAAAGACACAATTTACAGACACTGTGTCCTATCAATGTATCTACTTGATACAAACTAAATTATCCTTAAAAGACACAATTTACAGACACTGTGTCCTATCAATGTATCTACTTGATACAAACTAAATTATCCTTAAAAGACACAATTTACAGACACTGAGTCCTATCAATGTATCTACTTGATACAAACTAAATTATCCTTAAAATACACAATTTACAGACACTGAGTCCTATCAATGTATCTACTTGATACAAACTAAATTATCCTTAAAAGACACAATTTACAGACACTGAGTCCTATCAATGTATCTACTTGATACAAACTAAATTATCCTTAAAAGACACAATTTACAGACACTGTGTCCTATCAATGTATCTACTTGATACAAACTAAATTATCCTTAAAAGACACAATTTACAGACACTGAGTCCTATCAATGTATCTACTTGATACAAACTAAATTATCCTTAAAAGACACAATTTACAGACACTGTGTCCTATCAATGTATCTACTTGATACAAACTAAATTATCCTTAAAAGACACAATTTACAGACACTGAGTCCTATCAATGTATCTACTTGATACAAACTAAATTATCCTTAAAAGACACAATTTACAGACACTGTGTCCTATCAATGTATCTACTTGATACAAACTAAATTATCCTTAAAAGACACAATTTACAGACACTGAGTCCTATCAATGTATCTACTTGATACAAACTAAATTATCCTTAAAAGACACAATTTACAGACACTGTGTCCTATCAATGTATCTACTTGATACAAACTAAATTATCCTTAAAAGACACAATTTACAGACACTGTGTCCTATCAATGTATCTACTTGATACAAACTAAATTATCCTTAAAAGACACAATTTACAGACACTGAGTCCTATCAATGTATCTACTTGATACAAACTAAATTATCCTTAAAAGACACAATTTACAGACACTGAGTCCTATCAATGTATCTACTTGATACAAACTAAATTATCCTTAAAAGACACAATTTACAGACACTGAGTCCTATCAATGTATCTACTTGATACAAACTAAATTATCCTTAAAAGACACAATTTACAGACACTGTGTCCTATCAATGTATCTACTTGATACAAACTAAATTATCCTTAAAAGACACAATTTACAGACACTGAGTCCTATCAATGTATCTACTTGATACAAACTAAATTATCCTTAAAAGACACAATTTACAGACACTGAGTCCTATCAATGTATCTACTTGATACAAACTAAATTATCCTTAAAAGACACAATTTACAGACACTGAGTCCTATCAATGTATCTACTTGATACAAACTAAATTATCCTTAAAAGACACAATTTACAGACACTGAGTCCTATAATCAATGTATCTACTTGATACAAACTAAATTATCCTTAAAAGACACAATTTACAGACACTGAGTCCTATAATCAATGTATCTACTTGATACAAACTAAATTATCCTTAAAAGACACAATTTACAGACACTGTGTCCTATCAATGTATCTACTTGATACAAACTAAATTATCCTTAAAAGACACAATTTACAGACACTGTGTCCTATCAATGTATCTACTTGATACAAACTAAATTATCCTTAAAAGACACAATTTACAGACACTGAGTCCTATCAATGTATCTACTTGATACAAACTAAATTATCCTTAAAAGACACAATTTACAGACACTGAGTCCTATCAATGTATCTACTTGATACAAACTAAATTATCCTTAAAAGACACAATTTACAGACACTGAGTCCTATCAATGTATCTACTTGATACAAACTAAATTATCCTTAAAAGACACAATTTACAGACACTGAGTCCTATCAATGTATCTACTTGATACAAACTAAATTATCCTTAAAAGACACAATTTACAGACACTGAGTCCTATCAATGTATCTACTTGATACAAACTAAATTATCCTTAAAAGACACAATTTACAGACACTGTGTCCTATCAATGTATCTACTTGATACAAACTAAATTATCCTTAAAAGACACAATTTACAGACACTGAGTCCTATCAATGTATCTACTTGATACAAACTAAATTATCCTTAAAAGACACAATTTACAGACACTGAGTCCTATCAATGTATCTACTTGATACAAACTAAATTATCCTTAAAAGACACAATTTACAGACACTGAGTCCTATCAATGTATCTACTTGATACAAACTAAATTATCCTTAAAAGACACAATTTACAGACACTGAGTCCTATCAATGTATCTACTTGATACAAACTAAATTATCCTTAAAAGACACAATTTACAGACACTGTGTCCTATCAATGTATCTACTTGATACAAACTAAATTATCCTTAAAAGACACAATTTACAGACACTGAGTCCTATCAATGTATCTACTTGATACAAACTAAATTATCCTTAAAAGACACAATTTACAGACACTGTGTCCTATCAATGTATCTACTTGATACAAACTAAATTATCCTTAAAAGACACAATTTACAGACACTGAGTCCTATCAATGTATCTACTTGATACAAACTAAATTATCCTTAAAATACACAATTTACAGACACTGAGTCCTATCAATGTATCTACTTGATACAAACTAAATTATCCTTAAAAGACACAATTTACAGACACTGAGTCCTATCAATGTATCTACTTGATACAAACTAAATTATCCTTAAAAGACACAATTTACAGACACTGAGTCCTATCAATGTATCTACTTGATACAAACTAAATTATCCTTAAAAGACACACATTACAGACACTGTGTCCTATCAATGTATCTACTTGATACAAACTAAATTATCCTTAAAAGACACAATTTACAGACACTGAGTCCTATCAATGTATCTACTTGATACAAACTAAATTATCCTTAAAAGACACAATTTACAGACACTGAGTCCTATCAATGTATCTACTTGATACAAACTAAATTATCCTTAAAAGACACAATTTACAGACACTGAGTCCTATCAATGTATCTACTTGATACAAACTAAATTATCCTTAAAAGACACAATTTACAGACACTGAGTCCTATCAATGTATCTACTTGATACAAACTAAATTATCCTTAAAAGACACAATTTACAGACACTGTGTCCTATCAATGTATCTACTTGATACAAACTAAATTATCCTTAAAAGACACAATTTACAGACACTGAGTCCTATCAATGTATCTACTTGATACAAACTAAATTATCCTTAAAAGACACAATTTACAGACACTGTGTCCTATCAATGTATCTACTTGATACAAACTAAATTATCCTTAAAAGACACAATTTACAGACACTGAGTCCTATCAATGTATCTACTTGATACAAACTAAATTATCCTTAAAATACACAATTTACAGACACTGAGTCCTATCAATGTATCTACTTGATACAAACTAAATTATCCTTAAAAGACACAATTTACAGACACTGAGTCCTATCAATGTATCTACTTGATACAAACTAAATTATCCTTAAAAGACACAATTTACAGACACTGAGTCCTATCAATGTATCTACTTGATACAAACTAAATTATCCTTAAAAGACACAATTTACAGACACTGAGTCCTATCAATGTATCTACTTGATACAAACTAAATTATCCTTAAAAGACACAATTTACAGACACTGTGTCCTATCAATGTATCTACTTGATACAAACTAAATTATCCTTAAAAGACACAATTTACAGACACTGTGTCCTATCAATGTATCTACTTGATACAAACTAAATTATCCTTAAAAGACACAATTTACAGACACTGAGTCCTATCAATGTATCTACTTGATACAAACTAAATTATCCTTAAAAGACACAATTTACAGACACTGAGTCCTATCAATGTATCTACTTGATACAAACTAAATTATCCTTAAAAGACACAATTTACAGACACTGAGTCCTATCAATGTATCTACTTGATACAAACTAAATTATCCTTAAAAGACACAATTTACAGACACTGAGTCCTATCAATGTATCTACTTGATACAAACTAAATTATCCTTAAAAGACACATTTACAGACACTGAGTCCTATCAATGTATCTACTTGATACAAACTAAATTATCCTTAAAAGACACAATTTACAGACACTGTGTCCTATCAATGTATCTACTTGATACAAACTAAATTATCCTTAAAAGACACAATTTACAGACACTGAGTCCTATCAATGTATCTACTTGATACAAACTAAATTATCCTTAAAAGACACAATTTACAGACACTGAGTCCTATCAATGTATCTACTTGATACAAACTAAATTATCCTTAAAAGACACAATTTACAGACACTGTGTCCTATCAATGTATCTACTTGATACAAACTAAATTATCCTTAAAAGACACAATTTACAGACACTGTGTCCTATCAATGTATCTACTTGATACAAACTAAATTATCCTTAAAAGACACAATTTACAGACACTGAGTCCTATCAATGTATCTACTTGATACAAACTAAATTATCCTTAAAAGACACAATTTACAGACACTGAGTCCTATCAATGTATCTACTTGATACAAACTAAATTATCCTTAAAAGACACAATTTACAGACACTGAGTCCTATCAATGTATCTACTTGATACAAACTAAATTATCCTTAAAAGACACAATTTACAGACACTGAGTCCTATCAATGTATCTACTTGATACAAACTAAATTATCCTTAAAAGACACAATTTACAGACACTGAGTCCTATCAATGTATCTACTTGATACAAACTAAATTATCCTTAAAAGACACAATTTACAGACACTGAGTCCTATCAATGTATCTACTTGATACAAACTAAATTATCCTTAAAAGACACAATTTACAGACACTGTGTCCTATCAATGTATCTACTTGATACAAACTAAATTATCCTTAAAAGACACAATTTACAGACACTGTGTCCTATCAATGTATCTACTTGATACAAACTAAATTATCCTTAAAAGACACAATTTACAGACACTGAGTCCTATCAATGTATCTACTTGATACAAACTAAATTATCCTTAAAAGACACAATTTACAGACACTGAGTCCTATCAATGTATCTACTTGATACAAACTAAATTATCCTTAAAAGACACAATTTACAGACACTGAGTCCTATCAATGTATCTACTTGATACAAACTAAATTATCCTTAAAAGACACAATTTACAGACACTGTGTCCTATCAATGTATCTACTTGATACAAACTAAATTATCCTTAAAAGACACAATTTACAGACACTGAGTCCTATCAATGTATCTACTTGATACAAACTAAATTATCCTTAAAAGACACAATTTACAGACACTGAGTCCTATCAATGTATCTACTTGATACAAACTAAATTATCCTTAAAAGACACAATTTACAGACACTGAGTCCTATCAATGTATCTACTTGATACAAACTAAATTATCCTTAAAAGACACAATTTACAGACACTGAGTCCTATCAATGTATCTACTTGATACAAACTAAATTATCCTTAAAAGACACAATTTACAGACACTGAGTCCTATCAATGTATCTACTTGATACAAACTAAATTATCCTTAAAAGACACAATTTACAGACACTGAGTCCTATCAATGTATCTACTTGATACAAACTAAATTATCCTTAAAAGACACAATTTACAGACACTGAGTCCTATCAATGTATCTACTTGATACAAACTAAATTATCCTTAAAAGACACAATTTACAGACACTGAGTCCTATCAATGTATCTACTTGATACAAACTAAATTATCCTTAAAAGACACAATTTACAGACACTGAGTCCTATCAATGTATCTACTTGATACAAACTAAATTATCCTTAAAAGACACAATTTACAGACACTGAGTCCTATCAATGTATCTACTTGATACAAACTAAATTATCCTTAAAAAGACACAATTTACAGACACTGAGTCCTATCAATGTATCTACTTGATACAAACTAAATTATCCTTAAAAGACACAATTTACAGACACTGAGTCCTATCAATGTATCTACTTGATACAAACTAAATTATCCTTAAAAGACACAATTTACAGACACTGAGTCCTATCAATGTATCTACTTGATACAAACTAAATTATCCTTAAAAGACACAATTTACAGACACTGAGTCCTATCAATGTATCTACTTGATACAAACTAAATTATCCTTAAAAGACACAATTTACAGACACTGAGTCCTATCAATGTATCTACTTGATACAAACTAAATTATCCTTAAAAGACACAATTTACAGACACTGAGTCCTATCAATGTATCTACTTGATACAAACTAAATTATCCTTAAAAGACACAATTTACAGACACTGAGTCCTATCAATGTATCTACTTGATACAAACTAAATTATCCTTAAAAGACACAATTTACAGACACTGAGTCCTATCAATGTATCTACTTGATACAAACTAAATTATCCTTAAAAGACACAATTTACAGACACTGAGTCCTATCAATGTATCTACTTGATACAAACTAAATTATCCTTAAAAGACACAATTTACAGACACTGAGTCCTATCAATGTATCTACTTGATACAAACTAAATTATCCTTAAAAGACACAATTTACAGACACTGAGTCCTATCAATGTATCTACTTGATACAAACTAAATTATCCTTAAAAGACACAATTTACAGACACTGAGTCCTATCAATGTATCTACTTGATACAAACTAAATTATCCTTAAAAGACACAATTTACAGACACTGAGTCCTATCAATGTATCTACTTGATACAAACTAAATTATCCTTAAAAGACACAATTTACAGACACTGAGTCCTATCAATGTATCTACTTGATACAAACTAAATTATCCTTAAAAGACACAATTTACAGACACTGTGTCCTATCAATGTATCTACTTGATACAAACTAAATTATCCTTAAAAGACACAATTTACAGACACTGTGTCCTATCAATGTATCTACTGATACAAACTAAATTATCCTTAAAAGACACAATTTACAGACACTGAGTCCTATCAATGTATCTACTTGATACAAACTAAATTATCCTTAAAAGACACAATTTACAGACACTGAGTCCTATCAATGTATCTACTTGATACAAACTAAATTATCCTTAAAAGACACAATTTACAGACACTGAGTCCTATCAATGTATCTACTTGATACAAACTAAATTATCCTTAAAAGACACAATTTACAGACACTGAGTCCTATCAATGTATCTACTTGATACAAACTAAATTATCCTTAAAAGACACAATTTACAGACACTGAGTCCTATCAATGTATCTACTTGATACAAACTAAATTATCCTTAAAAGACACAATTTACAGACACTGAGTCCTATCAATGTATCTACTTGATACAAACTAAATTATCCTTAAAAGACACAATTTACAGACACTGAGTCCTATCAATGTATCTACTTGATACAAACTAAATTATCCTTAAAAGACACAATTTACAGACACTGAGTCCTATCAATGTATCTACTTGATACAAACTAAATTATTCCTTAAAGACACAATTTACAGACACTGAGTCTATCATGTATCTACTTGATACAAACTAGATTTATCCTTATAAGACACAATTTACAGACACTGTGGCCTATCAATGTATCTTCTTGATACAAACCTAATTATCTTAAAAGACACAATTTACAGACACTGTGTCCTATCAATTGTATCTACTTGATACAAAC